>NC_140068.1:68001512-68629029 GCF_964194135.1 Talpa europaea
ATAGAAATCACTTAACATTAGTAGTTTTAGCCAATGGCTCACATGATATCATTTATTTTTTTAATTATAAAATGCAAACTTGTGGTAAAAAAAAAATGGGTATAGAACCTAAAACTAAAATCAGTAATACTTTTGTACATCTACTAGTCCCACTACCTGGGAGTATAAGTATTAAGAATTTACTTTTCAAGTTTGTTCAATAAATGGTGCTGGGAAAACTGGGTCGCTACATGCAAAAGAATGAAGCTTGACCACTACCTCACACCATACACAAAAATCAACTCAAAATGGATTAAAGAACTAGACATAAGACCTGAAACCATAAAATACATAGAAGGAAATACAGGCAAAACACTACGTGATATTCACATCAAAGACATCTTTACAGACACATCACCCAAAGCAGTGATAGTGAAGGCAAAGATAAACAGCTGGGACTACATCAAATTAAAGAGCTTCTGCACAGCAAAAGAGACAATAACAAAAACAAAGAGAAACCCCACCAACTGGGAGAACATTTTTGCACCCAACACTAATGATGAAGGACTGATCACAAAAATCTGCAAAGAGCTGATGAGACTCAACAACAACAAAGAAAATAATCCAGTCAAAAAATGGGCAGAAGAGCTAAAAAGAAACTTCTCTGAAGAGGAAATGCAAATGGCCAACAGGCATATGAAAAAATGTTCAACATCACTTGTAATCGGGGAAATGCAAATCAAAACTACCATGAGATACCATCTTACACCAGTGAGAATGGCACATATTAAAAAAACTAGCAACAACAAATGTTGGCGAGGGTGTGGAGAAAAAGGAACTCTCCTGCACTGCTGGTGGGAGTGCAAACTGGTCCAACCACTATGGAGAGCTGTGTGGAGATTTCTGGACCTACTAAACATAGAGCTTCCATATGATCCAGCAATTCCACTCCTAGGTATTTACCCAAAGGACACAGAAACATCCATTCCAAAGAACACCTGCACCCCTATGTTTATAGCAGCACTGTTTACAATAGCTAAGCTTTGGAAACAGCCCAAATGCCCAAAAATAGATGACTGGATCAAGAAGATGTGGTACATATACACCATGGAATATTACTCAGCATTCAAAAAAGATAAACACATGCAATTTGCAGCAACATGGGTGGCGCTGGACAGGATCATGCTCAGCAAAATAAGCCAGAAAGAAAAAAGAAAAATACCGGATGGTGTCACTCATAGCAGGAATCTAGAAAACTTAAATAAGGGACCAGGAAAATGAATAACTATAAGAAAGTGAAAATCAAAATCAACAAAAAACTATGAACCAGAGACACTTTTTGGGAGGTGGGGGGTGGGAGGGGAGGGATTGGGGTCAAAATGGGAGGGGTTGCAATTGTATAGGGAATATAAAAATAAAATTTATTATTAAAAAAAATAATAAATAAAAAAAATAAAAATAAAAAAATAAAAATAAAAAATAACCCAGTGGGTATAGGGAATAGTCTGTAGTTTGATTGTGTTGGTTATATGATGTATATATTTATTCCAAAGTGCTTGAATTGTATACATTAAAAACTGGTGAATACAAAAAAAAAATTGAAAATAGGATTATTTTATGATCTAGGGGTGAAAAAAAAAATTTACTTTTCAAAGAGTTTCAAGTAGAAATTTCACGGTGAAAGTTGTGGCTGCTTGGAAAATGTTCACAAGTACATATTTCAGTGTTATTTATTCTTTATCTTAGATTTCTGCTCCTAATGAATTTGATGTTATGTTCACATTGGAAATGCCCAGAATTCAGCTAGAAGAATATTGCGACAGTGGTACTCATTACTTAGTGAAGTTCAAAAGAATTCCCAAAGGAAATCCTCTGAGTGAGTTTTTAGAAAAAGAAGTATTATCAGCTTCTAAGATGCTGTCCAAGTTTCGGACAATCATTAAGGAAGAAATTAAAAACATTCCAGGTAAGAATTTTTATTTGAATCTCATAGGTCTACTCGGCCTACTAACTGATAATGTACACATTCCCTTGGTGATCTTTAAACAGCCCTCTGCAATAGACTGTTGACCACTCCTTCCTAGAAACTCTTTGCTTTCAATTTTAGTCTTGTACTTCAACATTAATGTTGGCTCTGTTTTGATCTTCACTGAATTTTCATTGAACTGTTGCTGCCTGTGCTACTGGATATATGTGGTTGAATAAAATTTGTGGGATCTCCTCTTTGAGCTTGTAGTATTACACAAATTGCAGTGAGTGCTCTGGAGAGAATGAACTGGGAAAAGTGATGGTAGAGGGTTGGAGTGGGATTGTGGAACAAGGTCCTGAGGCAGAACAGTGCTTTCCAAACTCAAGGAAGAAAAAGAGACCCCTGTAGACAAGGGAAGAGTGACACCAAATGAAGTTGGAGAAATGACAGGGAACCAAAGTCTGAGGAACTGTAGATGCTGGAAAGGAATTCAGATTTTATTCTATGTTCATTGAAAAGCCAGGTTACATTAGGGAGTAATGGTTGGCTTTGCATTTTAAAAGTTTACAGTATTCTGTGGTTTTGTTCTATTTTGTGGTTTTGTTTTCTACTTGTGGTCAACCATAGTCCAAAAATATTTTGTGCAATGTTTTGAGTGAGGGAGGGGGAGATACTATATTCGTATAACGTTTCTTTCAATATTTCTATTTTATCACATTGTGTTAATCTTTTAACTGTACCTAATTTATAAATTAAAATATTATATGTATGAGTAGGAAAAAGTATAGAATAAGTAGGGCATATGGTATATATATAGTCTATAGTATATATAAGTATACATGTGGTTTTAGGCATCCACCAGGGTCTTGGAACACATGGAGAAGCAGGAACTACTGTATTTAAAATTCAGTGCAGAAGATAGTGTAAGAAGGAGAATATTCTGATAGTTCAGGTGAAAGATGGGGGTTGCTTAGCTGGGAGTGGGGGTAGAGTGCAAAAGGATAGAAAGGATCAGACACACCCACATTGTAGCACTGCTCACTTCTGGGTTAAATGTAGGGGTTCCAACAGAGGATTGAGTTAAAGATAGCTTCCTGGTTTCTGGATTGGACACCTGTTCTGGGTTGATTGCGTCATTTTCTAAGGTGGGGAGGACTGAGGAGGAACATTTTGGGGTATGAACAAAGACTTTAGTTATGGATATGTTAGAGATTCCCATGGTACCGTGAAGTAAATGTGTGACATACGTAGTTAGATATGAGTTTGAAGTTCAAGTGATATGTTTGGGCTGCTTGTAAACATATAAGTAGCACTGGGAATGAGTGAGATACCTAGGCAAAGAATGTATATTCATTTCTTTGTTAATTTAATCAATACGTATTGAACATCCAATATACCAGGTGTTCTAGGTGTTTGGAATTCATTAATAAACAAATAAATGGAGGCCCCTACCCTTCTCTGTCTTATAATCAAGTAAGGACAGCCATGTTTAATAACAATTAGAAAAAATATATTGTGTACTAGAATATAGTAAGTGCTATGATGAAAAAATGTGGCAAAGTAATGGCTGGAGGGATCAGGGGATAGGGCTGGGGGAAAATTACAATGTTAAGTAGAGTGGTAAGAAGAAGATCCCATTAGAAGTTGGGGAGAAGACCCCACTCTGTCTCTGGTGAATCCTCTCACCCCCCATCTCTGGCCTACACCCCAGTTCTTGTATGTATAAATAAATAAATCTTTAAAAAAAGAAGTTGGGGAGAGGAGAAGGAATAAAGGACAATGACCATTTTGCAGAAGGATTTGTAAGTGTTTAGAATGCTGCTGACATCCAGAAAACCACTGAATTTGCTCTTTGGTTTAGCAGTTTCAGTGGGTTATAGTTAAAATATAGAGAAAGGGCAGGGATGGAGTAGAGACAGCATGAGGCAGCAACTCTTCAGAAAGGTTTTGACTGAGAAGGAAGTAGAAAATGAGTAAGTATTGGAAAGGAAGCTGATGTAGAGTGGAGGGAAGGGTATAATTTAGAGAGGGAGACACTGGAACCCTTTGTATGCAGGTAGGCATGATCCAATAAGGATGGGGAGGCCACTGATGCAAGAGAGGAAATAACTGAAGCACCAAGGTGCTTGAGGTGAAAAGGAGGGATCCAGAGACAGTGTGTGATGGTGGTTTTTAGGGGTAAAAGGAGGAAGAAGAATATAATGGTTAAGAAGTATGGGCCTTCCTGGTGGCATAAGGGGTTAAGTCTCAGCACTATGAAGCTATCTGCTGCGGACCAGCACAGCGGTAGACTAGCAAGGCCCACTCAGGGATGAGAAACTGTGCAGGGTGGTCAAGCATTCGGCGCATTAAATGACAGACAGACACACTTCAGGAGTGAAAATCTGACTGTAATATGCTCAAATCATTATGCATTTTTATACATTTTCAAACAGCATTAGGTTACATAAGATCAACAAAAGATGATATCAATCATAAATGACATGTGATATATTTTCTTATTTTTTATAAAAGCTGTGTGCAGTGTTCCATAGCAAGGTACAGAATACAATATTTTAATAATGATTACAAGAAACTAAGCGTATGTAATTAACCATACATGAAGTGTAACTATGGCTACATTATTTCCAAACCTGTTTTTCTTGTTCTATACAAGTGCCTTGATTTCCCTGGCAACGTGTTTCCACATCATAGACTTCTAAAACCATATTGAAATATTAGCTTTACTATGCACTAAATATGAAATCCATGGCGACCCTAACTCTTTGATTCTGTTCCTAAGTTTAGATGTCTTTTAGTTAATTTATTAACTATTCTTTTACTATTTGGGTAAGTTCCAGTATATAATGTAGGCTCGTCAGTAGGTTATGTGACTGAATTCTCTCCAAGACTACCTTGAAGTGGTTGCCATGGACGTTGTCCAATAACACAAATCTCTAAGTGAGGTCTTGACTGTTGAGGGAAGTTTCCCAGCTACGTTCTGTAATTGTTTTTTTATGAGCCTCTTCTCATGAAACAAGAGGATTACAGTTATTAAAAGAATTAAAGAAAAGTTGTTCATAACCAGACAAGTTAACAGAGAAAAATTAACACCATTACCAGATATATTCCTAAGAGTCAGGAAATGAACAGACAAAGGGTTATTTGCATTGCTACGCAGGAAAAGTGAACATATTGTAAGCATAACTTTCAGCAACAATCTTCTCAGGATCCAATGTGTTATCCGCAGTAATCTTCTGGGGGTTTGAGGCGTTCCTCCCGCGTGCACGGTGCCTTGACTGCGCTGAATATCAAGGACTAGATTGTTATCACTTGAGTTCTGCCGCGGGAGGGGGCGCCGCAGCTATCCACAGCCACTGCAGCACAAGTTGGATCCCCAGCCAGGGAGATTACCCACATGGCACAGCAGACCTCTCCTGTCTGGCCCGTTGCTCCCCTCAGCAGTGTATTTCAGTCAGTCTGCCTGTTCTGGTCCCCACTCTGTCTCTGGTGAATCCTCTCACTCCCGACACCTCTGGCCTACACCCCAGCTCTTGTATGCATAAATAAATAAATCTTTTTTAAAAAAGAAGTAGACAGGTGCAAACATTATTTAGTGATGAGAAAATGAGGATATTTTCTAGGGTTTTCTTTTTTTTTTCTTTTTTTGTATTTTTTCTTTTGAGGCTCTGTCTTCTCTCATTATAGGTCCTTCCAGAAGTCTTTTCTGGGCGTGATCTTTAATACTGCTTATACACCCCAAGTTCCAAAATCAGTGTCTTACATGTAGAGGCCTTTCCCAAAATTTTGACTATCATAGCCACCTACCCAGGGGCTGTCTCTACTTAGGTATCCCACAGCATCCTAGATTTCAGTGTGTCTAAAATGGAGTTCCGCTAGGCATGATCTTTCTTCCTTTTGCTTTGTCTGCATTAGAGTCTGAATCAACAGCAACTATTTCATTTTTTAAAAAAGATTTATTTATTTATGAATGCAAGAGCTGGGGTACAGGCCAGAGGTGTGGGGGTGAGAGGATTCACCAGAGACAGTGTGGGGAACAGAACAGGCAGACTGACCAAAGTACACTGCTGAGGGGAGCAGTGGGTGAGTCAGGAGAGGTCCGTAGTGCCATGTGGGTTGCTCCCTGGCTGGCCAGGAATCAAACTCGTGCTGCAGTGGCCGAGGATTGCCTCATAGGTTGCATCTCAATCCTTGTGCCATCAGGGAGGCCCAACACCAACTATTTCTGAGACCAAAATCCTGGGATGGCATACGAGACTCATACCTCCTTCCTTACCTCACAGATTCAGTCCAAATACCAGTTCTGTTGATTTGAACCTCTTTAATTGTTCTCGCTTCTGCTACCTATGCCAATTTTTAGAAGTAAAAATTGTGTATATTTAAGGTGTACTTCACAGAGTGTTGATACAATCACTGAAAATTTAACACAGTGAAGCTAATTAACATACTTCTCACACAGAACCTTTTTTTTTTTTTCTGGTGTATAGTTAAGAGTCTTTTAGCAAATTTCCAGTATTCAATGTGGTAGAAATAACTGTAGTCATCATGCTATACATTAGGTCAGATCTGTGGACTTATTCACCCTCCCTAACTGCAACTTTACACCCTTTGACCAATGTCTTCCCCTTTTCCCCAACTCTTTCTGCCCCTGGTAACCACCGTTCTACACTTTGATTCTATATAAGGATTTCTTTGACTTACCATGGTTTATGTCTCAATGAACCTACCATAAGTGAAAATGTACTTAATATGCTTAACCTATCAAACATTATAGCTTAACCTAGCCTATTTTAAGCATATTCCCAATGCAGTGTGGCAAAATCATCAAACACAAAGGCTATTTTATTAAAAAGTGTTGAATTTCATGCAATTTATTGAACCGTTTTTTTTTTCTCTTATTTTTATTGAATACTAAAAGTGAAAAACAGAATGGTGGTATTTGTTTTTTTTTAAATATTTATTTGTTTGTTTGTTTGTTTATTTATTTATTTATACAAGAACCAGGGTGCAGGCCAGATGCGCGGGAGGGTGAGAGGATTCACCAGAAACAGAGCAGGAAACAGAACAGGCAGACTGACGAAATACACTGCTAAGGGGAGCAGCAGGCAAGACGGGAGAGGTCTGCAGCACCATGTGGGACCCTTGCCCGCAGGCCGGGATCTAACCGGCGCTGCAGAGTCAGCGGACAGCTTCACAGCACGTCACAGCGCATCACTCAATAGCCTGCGCCACCAGGGGAGGCCCCAGAATGGCGGTATTTGATCTCACTGTATTTGACCTCACCGTTAACATATACAGCTGAAAGCATTATTATAAAGTTGAAAAATCGTAAGTTAAAACATATTTATTCAGGGATCATTTGTATTTGACTTTTTTAGATTCCACAATCAGGTGAGATCATGTAGTATTTGCCTTGCTGAGTTTAACTTATTTCACTTCGTGTAATGTTCTCCAGTTTCTTTCATGTTGTGGCAAATGGCAGGGTCTCCTTTCTTTCTTTCTTTTTCTTTTTTTTTTTTTTTTGGTTAAAGATTTATTTATTTATACATGCAAGCACTGGGTACAGTCAGAAGTGCGGGAGGGTGAGAGAATTCACCAGAGCCAGAGCGGGGAGCAGAACAGGCAGAAGGATTGAGGTACACTGCTGAGGGGAACAGCGGGCGGCAGGAGAGGTCTGCGTGCCATGTGGGACCCTCAGCTGGTGGCCGGGGATGGAACTGGCGCTGCAGAGGCTGCAGGCAGCTTCGCAACCCAGCGCTCAACCGCTGCGCCACCGGGGAGGCCCTCTTTCTTTATAAGAGCTGGGGTACAGGCCAAATGTGCAGGAGGGTAAGAGGATTCACCAGAGATAGAGTGGGAAACAGAACAGGCAGACTGATTGAAATACACTGCTGAGGGGAGCAGTGGGCAAGACAGGAGAGGTCTGCTGCACCATGTTGGTAGCTCCCTCGCTGACCAGGGATCAAACTCGTGCTGCAGAGGCTGTGGATTGCTTCATACTGCTGTGCTTAACCCCTTGCACCACAAGGGAGACCCAGGGTCTCCTTTCTTGGACTGAGTAATTCCACTGTATATTATAAACCACAATTTTTTACCCATTCATCCATCAATGGACACTTAGGTTGTTTCCGTCTCTGACTAATGTAAATAGTGCTGCAATAAACATAAGTTATTTTCTGGGCCCTAGTGCTCAGTGCCTCTGTGTTAGCACAGGTGCCCACTCTGTGCTGGGCTGTTCTGTGGTCTCCATTACCCTTCTCCTCATCATTGTGCTCACACCTCTCTCCTCTCTGACACTCATTTGGCCTTCTTTTCAGATTCTCATCAAACTGCCATCTATAAATTTAAAGGAAAATTTAATCCCAAATGCCAGAGTCTTCAGGGGCTCCTCAGTATATTTCAGGCAATCTTGATAATGCTTATCCTCACAAGTTAGGTATCAGTTATACATTTTGCTTAGTGGGTGGTTTCTATTTTAGAAGTGACTTAACATCTTACACTTAGCACTTTATTTTTTTTAAGATTTATTTATTTATGCATACAAGAGCTGGGGTACAGGTTAGAGATGTGGAGGGTGAGAGGATTCACCGGAAACAGAATGGGAACAGAACAGGCAGACTGAAATACACTGCTGAGGGGAGCAGCGGGTGAGTCAGGAGAGGTCTGCTGCGCCATGTGGTTTCTCCCTGGCTGGCCAGGGATAGAACTTGTGCTGCAGAGGCTGCGAATTGCTTTGTAGTGTGGTGCTTAACACCTTGCACCACCAGGGAGGCCACACTTAGCACTTTATAGATCCCCAATTATAGTCATATTATTTTCTGTGTGTTACCAGAGAAAATTGGATCAATAAGCCCTTTCTTGCCTTTTATGCATTTCAACAGGTACAGATATCACTCTGGAGAGGAAGAAGAGAGGGAGCCCTGCTGTAACACTTCTTATTAGAAACCCTGAGGAAATATCTGTGGATATAATCCTGGCTTTGGAATCAAGAAGTGCTTGGCCAGCTTGCACTGGGGAAGGCCTCCCCATCAAAACCTGGCTTGGAGCCAAAGTTAGGACCAGTCTAAGACGGCAGCCATTTTACCTGGTACCCAAGCATGCAAAAAACGAAAATGGTTTTCAAGGTATTTTGAATGTGGAAATTAAAGACATATGAAAGAGATATTAATATTTTATACTAGGGCAGTAAAAGATCAGACGCTGGTGTTGGCATTCCAAGAGTTATCCAGGCTGAATGTTTTGCAAGATGTTATGCCTCTGTTGGTGAGTGGTCCTAACACCCTTGAATTAAGATGAAAGTGGAGTCTGGTGATGGGTGCTCATCTCTCCTCTGTTCTTTGTTAACCATAGCTAATTTCCATCTCCCATCATTCCAGTTTATATTCAGACAAAGCCTTGCCTGTGTATGTGTGTGCACGTGCATTTGAGAAACTGAACACAGGGGCACATTAGCAATGAAAAAACTTGACTACATTAGTAGTACTTATAACACCTACTTTAACTTTCTCTTTCCAAACATTTTACCATGAGATTCCTGGTATCATAAGCTATATTTTTAAAAATATAATTTGTTTGATGTTGAATTCTGTACCTGTTTCAAAATGATACCAGTGTTGTTACCAAAATGATAGTTATAAAAAATAGCAAGTAGTAAGGTTTTTTGCATCTTTTTTTACTTAAAAGATCAGTTAAAATAATCAAGTTTAAACTCACTTGATAAAACTTTGTATATGTGTATATATACATATCTCATTAGTTTGGATTCATTTCTATAATATTTTGGAAGAATTAAAATTTTGAGCATGTGAGGGGGAAATAAACTCACACGAAAGGATATTTTTATTTATTTTTTTAAGATTTATTTATTTATGCATACAAGAGCTGGGGCACAGGCCAGAGATGCAGGGGGTAAGAGGATCCACCAGAGACAGGGTGGGGAACAGAACAAGCAGACTGACTGAAATACACTGCTGAGGGGAGCAGCGGGCGAGACAGAAGAGGTCTGCCTCACCATGCGGTCTTCTCCCTAGCCGACCAGGACGAACTCATGCTGCAGAGGCTGTGGATTGCTTCATCGTGCGGTGCTTAACCCCTTGCATCACCAGGGAGGCCCAAGAAAGGATGCTTTTAGGTGGTTGAACTACTCAACAGTTATAGTCAGCTGTTTCTTTGTGGTTTCTAATTTTAGCTATTGGTTTTTAAATTTTCATTTAATTTTGTTTCATAAATTCATAAAGCATTCACATAGTTCCAAAATCTAAGTTACAGAAAAAGATGTTCTTAAAGAAGCAACTTCCATTTGTGTCCCCTCCACACTTTTATGTCCTTCCCCGATCAGTAACCCCTTTAATTTTTTTTGGTTTTCTTTTCATTTTAAGAAAAAAAGTAAATACATAATGTATTTCCACTCATTTTCCACTCTTCTTTTTGGATAAAATGTAGACCTTTTTCTCCTTTTAAGATATATTGGCTATCATACCAGAGCTCTACAGAGAGCAAATACCCATTCCTTTTTACAGACTATTTTTACATCTGGTTAATGAATAAATCCACGTATAATTTTGCTTGATATTGCTAGTATCACTACATTAGGGATTGTATCAGTTTACATTTCCACAGTAATGAATGAGAGTGCCTACTTTATCCTTGGCCTTAGCAACAGAACTCATTAAACTTCAGAATTTTTGTCAAAAATCCAAAAAGTGAGAAATGAGATCTCAATATAGTTTTAAAAAATAACTGAATTTTAGAATAATTTTAGATTTACAGAATATTTGCAAAGATAGTAGAGTTTCCCTCTATTCCATACCAGTTTCGCTATTATTAACATCTTATATTAATATATTTGTCACAATTAATAAACCAATATTGATACAGTATTGTTAACTAAAGTCCATACTTTATTCAGTTTTTCTTTTTTTTTTAAATTGAGGGAACACTGGTTTACAAAACTGTGTATCATTCAGGGGTATAGGATCACATCCTTCGTGCATATGTTACCATACCACACCCACTCCGAAGGCACCCATAGTCCTCCATGTAGTCCATTGTGTCTGCTCCCCACTTTGCCTACTCCCTCTTCCTCCCCCTCTGGTAGACTCAGTTCTATAGTTTTTCCTTAGTTTCTACCTAATGTTTTTATTCTCCTGTTCCAGAATCCCAGCCATAATATTACATTATATTTCGTCATCATGTCTCCTTGGAGTCTCTTTACTCTCCCAGCTTTTCATTGTTTCTTTCCTTTGATTGAGATAGGTTTGAGGAGTGCTAATTGTGTTATTTTTAGAATGTCCCTCATTTGGCATGTGTATGATATTTTTGTTATGGTTAGACAGTTTTGAGGTGGAATACCACAGAGGTAAAGTTCCATTGCCATCATATGTCAAGGATATATGCCATGAAATTGATTTTGCACTACTATGTTGACCTTGATCCACTGACTGAGGTAGTATTTGTCAGGTTTTTCCACTGTTAAGTTGCTCTTCTCCTCACTTTTCGTACTGGACTGTTTGGGAGGTATCACTGCATGGCACACACTTAAGTATTTTGGATTTATGTGTACCTCTTTAAGAGCAGAGTATTTATGCAAATTATTTGGAATTCTTCATCATAATAGATTTGCCTCTCCTTCCCATTTATTAATCATTTATATCAGAATGGACTCATGGATATTTAGACTATAATCCAAAAATATTTTATTGCTTAAATGGTCCTGCTTTGGCCTTTAGGAATCCTCTCAATCAGTTCCTGTGTCCTTTTCACATGCCCCCTGTAATTGTGGAGCTATTCTTAAATTTTAAGCACTAACTCACCTTTTGGCACCTTTATGCTCCAGATTCATCTTGTATATTTATTGCTCCAGTTCTAGAATCAACCATATTTCAAGGACCCTGGGTGCTTTTATTGCAGAATGTACTATATACCAAGATCTGGGTGTTATGTATTCGCTACTACTAACTAGGGTGTTATCACTCAGCTGGAGGAGCAAGGAAATATCTGTCTACTAACCCATATAAATACACATACTATAGCTATTTTGTTTTTTGCCCCCTACCTACCTCCTTCCTCTGTAACTCTTTCTTTATGTAATCCCCTGTCTATATTGTTATACATGAGTTCATACTGATATCTCTCACTATAATTTCTTATCACTTGGATCATTCTGCCTTCAGTCCTTGCTGTCTATAACCTTTAATTACAGCAGTGAAAAATATGATTCCCGCCCTTTGCCAATTGTTACCTTAAATTGTGCAGATCCAGTATATTTGTATAGTTGGTTTAGAATTGTAAATCCATATCAACTAGAGTATAGGGTTGATGTACAGTTAGTTCCTTTTTCCTTCTGTCTTTCCGACACCATTTATTTCCAAATAGCTTAAGTCAGCTTAAGCACTTACTTCAGAGAGCTTGTTTCATACATGTGTAATTCAGTTAGTCTCCCTATTCCCAGCCTGCATTATTTCCTAGGATTCTTTGACCCCCTAAATGATTTTAAATTTACATATGTTAACTTTCACTCTTCATGCTATAAATTTCTACTGGTTTTGCCAAATGCTAGTTATCATAATAATTCCATTAACCTTCCATAATAATTCCATTCCATAATAATTCCATTAACCTTCCATAATATTTCCATTAACCTAAAAAATCCCTTGTACTTCCTTTATTCAACCCTCTGTCTCAAACCTTTGCAATCACTGTTCTGTTTACCATCAATAGTTTTGCATCTTCCAGAATGGCACAAATGGATGTCATAAATGGATTTACAGTGGGAATGAGCACACCTAGCTCAGAGCCAGCTTTTCCATAGATTCATTATCCATATATTCATTACCCGTATAGCTTTTATTGCATTCTTTAATCTGTCCCTTTAGAATCTTTGTCTACCTCTTGCACTAACACTATTTTGTCATACGAAGTGTAACATTACAAATGTTGATATCCAGTAGGGTAAGTTCTCTCACTTTGTTCTTCTTTAAGAGTGTTGTAGGTATTCTTGACCTTTTGCATTTTTGATAAAAAGTTCATATCTTGTCAAGTTCCACAAAAAGTTTTTCGAGTTATTGAGAGTATATTGAATTATAGATAAATTAGGGCAGATGATATATTTAAAATAATGAATCTTCTAATCCATATACCAGGTACCCATCCCTACTTATTTAAATTTCCTCTAACACTTCTCATTGAAGTTTTAGAGTTTTTCCATAAAAGTTTTATAAATCTTTCATAGGAATTGATCTTTTAAGACCTTGTATTTTGAAAAAAATTTAACCAGTAGAAAAGTAGACAATACATTGAACTTCCACGTACCTGTCACCTAGTTTTTGAATTTCTACATATACAGTTGTATCATCTATCAGTCATAGATTTGTTTCTCCTTTTCTAATGCTCCAACCATGTTTTATTCCCTTATGTGCCAAGATGGTGAGTACATCTTTAAAGAAATAAGATAACAGACATCCTGCCTTCCTGATTTCAAAGGCAAAGACCTCAACTTTTTTTTACCTTCTATTATCATTGTTTCTGGGCTGTTTTTCAACCGATCGTTCATCAGATCTAGTTCCTATCTAGCTTTATATTACTGATTGGTGCTTTTTGTTGAATCATTAATAAATATTACATTTTATTAGCTTCATTTTCTGTTTCTCTTGAGCTGACCAGATGCTTATTCTCCATTATGTTAATGTAACAGTATATTGATTGATTTTTAACTTGTAAACCAATCATGCCCTTCCAGTATTTAAACCAACTAATGGGATGATTACAGTTTAAAAGAGGGAGAAAAGAGTAGAAATAATTCTGTTCTTATATGACTTTCCCAAGGAATAAAAAGGAAATGTTCCCTAGTTCATTTTACATGAATACCAAAATTTTGTATGGATAGTATAGAAAAATAAAGAAAATGCTTGAATCAATTAATTCAATTATTGAAGAAATACATCAACAAACTAAATTTAGCAATGTCTAAAAGGTAATACTTGTTATCATTGCTAACTTTGACCTTTCCCTCACCCCTACTCTCCAATTTTTTCTATCTTAGTCCTTGTTTGCTTCAAAGCACTTGTTTCCATATTCCATTATTTATCTGTTCACTTTGTTTGATCTGTCTTCCCCTAAAATGACATTTTAATGAAGGAGTTCAGTTAAATATTGTGTTGCTTGTAAATTGGTGCTTTTAGTAAATTATTTTTCTATTTTTGTTTTGAAAATTAAGAAGAAACATGGCGACTTTCCTTCTCTAACATCGAAAAGGATATTTTGAATAATCATGGACAACATAAAACATGCTGTGAAAGTGAGGGAGTGAAATGTTGCAGGTAATGTCTATATTTTGTTAAATGTTAGATTATTTATGGAGTATTTTATCTTTATTGAGTCCCTACTTCAACCTTGATCATTTCTGGGTTGAGTTTTGGGGCCAGTGATTAACTGAATTGACCTGGAAAACTAATTAGAGGGTGAGCTTGAAACCAGGGAAGCTGGATCCAGCAGATCAAGGAAAGAGTATAAAACAAGGCAAAGGAGCATAATCCTGAACCTGTATCAGACAGCTATGTAAAGTAGGACAGAGAGAGGTTGTAGGCACTAGCCATTACTAGTCATGACAATTGGATGGCCTTAGTATTCTGGTTGCTTAAAGATAATGAATATTAGTGTCATAAAATGAAGGGACAAAGGGTCACTCTTTGTTGACACTAGTGCCCGTTTTGAGATGGTTTGATTGTGTTCAAAAGGAGGGAGTGACTAGCTAAACTTGAAACAACACTAAGAGTTGGGTAATTCTGTTTTTGTTTTTGGTTTTTTTTTTTTTTTTTTTTTTTTGGTAGCATACACAACGCAAAGAACTGAGACTGAAAAGGAATCATTCATTTCAGATTCTTTTTTTTAATTTTTAAAAATTTTTTACATCAATGTTCATTTTTTTTATTTTAAAAGATTTTTTTTTAATTTATTTTTAATTTATTTATACAAGCACTGGGTACAGTCAGAAGCGCGGGAGGGTGAGCGAATTCAGAGCCTGAGCGGGGAGCAGAGCAGGCAGAAGGACCGAAGTACACTGCTGAGGGGAGCAGCGGGCGGCAAGAGAGGTCTGCGTGCCATGTGGGACCCTCCTCCGGTGGCCGGGGAGGAGCCGGGGATCGAACTGGCGCTGCAGAGGCTGTGGGCAGCTTCGCAACCCAGCGCTTCAACCACTGCTCTACCGGGGAGGCCCTCAATGTTCATTTTTTTTTTCATTTTTTTTTTTAAGATTTATTTGTTTATTTATTTATACAAGCACTGGGTATAGTCAGAAGTGCGGGAGGGTGAGAGAATTCACCAGAGCCAGAGCAGGGAGCAGAGCAGACAGAAAGACCGAAGTACACTGCTGAGGGGAGCAGCGGGTGGCAGGAGGGGTCTGCGCGCCATGCGGGACCCTCCTCCAGTGACCGGAGAGCACCCGGGGATCGAACTGGTGCTGCAGAGGCTGCGGGCAGCTTCACAACCCAGCGCTCAACCGCTGCGCCACAAGGGAGACCCTCAATGTTCATTTTTAAACAATATTTGCTTCCCCCCCCAACCCTGTCAGGTGTAGTTCCCAAAGTTTCCTTCACCAATGCACCCATGCACCATCACCTCAGTCTACTGTGCTCCTCCTTCTCTCCCTTTGATCCCTCTCTCTCTTCCTCCCCTGTAGTACGTCTGATTTATAATTATCTGTTTTTGCTTTGTTATGTTTTGTATTGTTATTTTTTTACACTGATGTCTTATTTGGTTCCCCTGTATTCCTGCTATAAGTGAAACCATCCAATATTTTTCTTTATCCTTCTGTCTTATTTCACTGAGCATAATTCCTTCTAGCTCCATCCACATTGCTGCAAATGGCATGAGTTTATCTTTTTGATTGCTGAATAATATTCCATTGTGTATATATACACCACAGCTTCTTGAGCCAGTCATGTATTTTTGGGCATTTGTATTGTTTCCAGATTTTACCTATTGTAATCAGTGCTGCAATAAACATAGGGGTATAGGTGTTTTTTTGAATCAATGTTTTTGTGTCCTTTGGGTAGATCCCTAGGAGTGGAATTGCCAGGTCATATGGTAGCTCCATTTTTAGTAGACTGAGGAACCTCCAGACAGCTTTTGATAGTGGTTGGGCCAGTTTGCACTCCCACCAGCAATGTAGGAGAGTTCCTTTTCACCACATCCTCGCCAACATTTGTTGTTGCTTGTTTTTTTGATATGTGCCATTCTCACTGGTGTAAGGTGGTATCTCAATGTGGTTTTGATTTGCATTTCCCTGATTATAAGGGATGTTGAACATTTTTTCATATGCCTGTTGGCCATTTACATTTCCTCTTTGGAGAAATGTCTTTTAAGTTCTTCTGCCCATTTCTTGACTGGATTGTTTACTTTGTTTTCATTGAGTCATGTCAGTTCTTTGTATATCTTTGTGATCAGTCCTGTATCAGTTGTATGGAGGGCAAAGATTTTTTTCCCAATCAGTGGGGTGTCTCTTTGCTTTGGTTAATGTCTCTTGCTGTACAGAAGCTTTTCAGTTTGATGTAATCCCAGGTGTTTGTCTTTTCCTTGACTTTCTTTGCTTTGGGTGATGTGTCTTTAAAGATGTCATTGAGATGTATGTCTTGTAGTGTTTTACCTATATTTTCTTCTAGGTATTTTATGGTTTCAGGTCTTATGTCCAGATCTTTTATCCATTTTGAGTTGATTTTTGTGCGTGGTGAGAGGTTGTGGTGTAGTTTCATTCTTCTGCATGTGGTGGTCCAGTTTTCCCAGCACCATTTATTGAACAAACTGTCCATGTTTCATTGCATATTCTTTGCTCCTTTGTGAAAGATTCAGTTCCATTGGTTTGTGTGTCTGTTTTTGTTCCAATACTAAGCTGTTTCAATTATTATGGCTTTGTAGTAAAGCTTGAAGTTTAGAAGTGTGTGATACCTCCTTTCTCCTTTGTTTTCACTAGTAGGGCTTTGGCTATTTGTGGTTTTTTTGTGGTTCCATATGAATTTCATTAGTATTTGTTCTATTTCTTTGAAGAATGTCATTGCGATTTTTATTGGAATAGCGTTGAATCTGTATATTGCTTTTGGTAAAATGGCCATTTTAATAATGTTAATTCTTCCAATCCATTTCTTTGTGTCTTCTTCTATTTCTTTTAACAGTGTTTTATAATTTTCTTTGTATAGATCCTTTATCTCTTTTGTTAGGTTTATTCCCAAATATTTGAATTTTTTTTGTGTCAATTTTCTTGATTTCTTTTCTTCATATTGATTGCTTGTGTATAGGAAGGCTACTAATTTTTGTGTGTTGATTTTGTATCCTGCTACTTTACTAAACTGGTTGATTATTTTGAGTAGTTTTTCTGTGGTGTTTTTAGGGTTCTCTATGTATATCATATTGTCTGCAAATAATGATAGTTTTACTTCTTCTTTCCCTATTTGGATTTCTTGTATGTCTTTCTCTTGTCTTATTGCCCTGGCTAGGATCTCCGGTATTATATTGAAGAGCAGTGGTGAGAGAGGACATCCTTGTCTTGTTCCTGATCTTAAAGGAAAGGCCTTGAGCTTTTCATTGAGAATAATATAGGCAGTGGGTTTGTTATATATGGTTTTTATCATGTTAAGGTATGTTCCTTCTATCCCTAGAATTTCAAGGGCCTTCATCATAAATGGATGTTGGACTTGGTCAAATGCTTTCTCAGCATCTCTTGATATGATCATATGGTTTTTATTTTTCTTTTTGTTGATGTGTTGGATTACACTGATTGATTTTCATATGTTGAACCATCCTTGTGCCCCTGGGATAAATCCCAGTTGATCGTGGTATATTATCTCTTTGATGCATTGTTGGATTCTGTTGTCAAGGATTTTGTTGAGGATTTTTGCATCAGTGTTCATTGGGGAGATTGGCCTGTAATTTTCTTTGTTTGGTTTTGGTATTAGTGCTGTCTTTGTTTGGTTTTGGTATTAGTGTAACGTTGGCTTCGTAGAACATATTTGGTAGTATTCCTTCTTTTTCAATTTTTTGAAAGAGTTTGTGTAGGATAGGCACTAATTCACTGCTGAACGTTTGATAGAATTCATTTGTGAAGCTGTCTGGGCCTGGGCTTTTGTTTTTGGGGAGTGCTTTGATTACTGCCTCAATTTCGTTGCTTGTACTTAGGCTGTTTAGGTATTCAATTTCTTCTTTGTCCAGCTTTGGATGAATATATCATTCTAGGAATTTGTCCATCTCTTCTAGATTGTTGAATTTGTTTGCATATAAGTATTCATAGTGATGTCTGATTCATAGTAATATTCATAGTATTCATAGTAATTTTGATTTCCACTGAGTCTGTTGTGATTTCTCCTCTGTCATTTATAATTCTATTTATATGTGTTTTCTCCTGTTTTTTCTTTGTGAGCCTGGCTAGAGGTTTGTCTATTTTGTTTATTTTTTCAAAGAACCAACTTTTGGTTTCATTGATCTTTTCATTTGAGTTTGTAATGTCTAGTATAAGGGTCATAAAAGTTTAAAGATGAAAACAACAAGGTTCCAATTTCCAGCCACAAGAGGTTCTTTAAGTCTTCATATGCAGGCATTGAAGCAAGCATTATGAAAAGTATGTTGCTGCCAAGGCTAAATAATTTTACAAATATTAAAATTTTGTCAAATCCCAAATGACTGGGTAAATAATGTAAATATTTGCAGCCTAGTAAATTAAAATCATTTTATAAAAGTGAAATATTGAAGTTAGGTAGCGAATAACTGGATAAACAAAAATATCTGTGAGTCTCATATAGTTGAAGTAATTCTTTTTTTTTTTTAATAGAGGCATGTTTTATTTATTTGTTTGTTTTGTTTATACATGCACTGGGTACAGTCAGAAGCGCGGGAGGGTGAGAGAATGCACCAGAGCTAGAGTGGGGAGCAGAGCAGGCAGAAGGACCGAAGTACACTGCTGAGGGGAGCAGCGGGCGGCAGGAGAGGTCTGCGCGCCATGTGGGACCCTCCTCCGGTGGCCGGGGAGCAGCCAGGGATCAAACCGGCGCCGCAGAGGCAGCAGGCAGCTTCGCAACCCAGTGCTCAACTGCTGCGCCACCGGGGAGGCCCTAGTTGAAGTAATTCTGATGGAAAAAAAGTATGTTAGGATGAGGAAGAGGGAAGAAAATATGTTTGTGAGACTCAGCACATATATTTGTTTATTGGATTACAACACTGTATATGTTCTGGGAGTATGATTTGTATCTCTTCAAATGATTTGTCACACTATTCTCAACTCTAAAGTACCAATAACCATCCACCATAGTCCATTGGACCGTCTCCACCCTTTACTCCCTCCCTTCCCCCTCTGGTAACTGCATATCTGCACTCAAGGGTTTATTTTGTCTGTTCCTTTGCAAAGCATATATGTTTAATGTTTTAGAGTGACTCTATATTATAGTGACTCTAGAATTACATTTATATTATTTATGTATATTTTCATCTCTATATGTTATATTACCTGTATTGTTTATTGTATCTATGCTTTTCATATAAGATGTGTAAAGTTCTTTGTGGAATATAGTAGGTTGTAAATAAATAAAAATAAATGGTTTTCTTTTTTATTCAACAGGAAAGATTGCTTAAAACTAATGAAATATCTTTTACAACAATTGAAAAAAAAGTTTGAAAACCGAAGGGACCTGGATAAGTTCTGTTCTTATCATGTGAAAACCGCCTTCTTTATCCTGTGTACCGAGTACCCAAAAGACGATCAGTGGCTTTCTGAAAAACTAGAAGAATGCTTTGATAGATGTGTGGCATACTTTCTTGATTGCCTCAACAAAGAAAATCTTCAACATTATTTTATCCCTTCAGTCAATCTATTCTCTCAAGAACAGATTAACAGAATAAGTAAGGAATTTCTCTCAAAGCAAATTGAACATGAAAGTAACAATGGATTTCCAGTTTTTGATGAATTTTGAAATTTTAAGTTTAAAAAGCATTAATGACTGTGGAAATTTGCTATAGCAGTGATTGATCAAATGAATGTAAATCATTTCTCTCTCAGTCTGTCTTAGTAAATGCTAATCAAGTACAAATGATTTTTGGCTATCTGAGAAAAGAAATTAGCCAAGGAACAGGAAGAAAGGAATATTTAAAACCTAAAATATTTACTAGATTGGAATGAAAAGGACAAAAACACATATTACCTTAATTAAGTTCATAAAGCACTTATTAAATACAAGTTCTCACATAGCACAATTGTTCAAGAGATACTATTAGAAATAACTATTGCCTCCATAAATTTGGAAGGTTTTGTTCAATGTACAAATATATTTTGAAGTACTGTCTTGTCCTATATGTTAATAGGTAAAAAGAAAATGAAAAACAAGTTGGATATTCATTATTTTACAAAAAATTAGAGTATTTAATACTAAAATAAATTAAATATAAAACATAACTTATTCTTTTATATATTTATTTTTAAGTAACACTTTTATATCTATACCATGTCCCCCAAAAAATGTCACTTTGTCCTAAGCTTGATTAGCAAAAACATTCCCAGCCAACATTAAATGAAATGACATTGAGGACATACTTTCAAATTGCTAAAGTTGCAGTTTCCAGGACACTATTGATGATATTAAGTGAGAATTTACTGTATTTTTGAAAAGGCAACACACATGGTGTAAGACTCATAGAACAGGCATGGAATAAAATGTCACTCTTTTTCCTTTGTGCTATAGCAGTATTCAACCTACAGGCAACTGCTATTTTTTTCCTACTCATTTGCACACTTTATTGGCTACTTTATATTTTTTCTCATTGTTTTGTAGTTCTTTATATAATTTGGAATACCTTTTCCAATGTGTGTCTGTCACTGTCATCTTCTTCAGTGACTTTTAATAAACATGGTTTTAAGATTTTAATGTAGTTGAATTTATCAATCTTCTCCTTTATGGTTTGTGCATGTTATGAATCTTGTTTTACAAGCCATGTTTGAACATACTAAGAGAGAAAAAGTAATGGGAAGAAAGTAATGATAAATAGAAAAACATGGCATACAAAGAATACAAGCGACTCTTAACTCCAGGAAAACAATGAATGTATACAAGAAAAGAACAGTAACATAGTCTAATTTAAGAATATTGCTCAGGGCCTCCCCTGTGGCGCAGCAGTTGAGCGCTGGGTTGCAAAGCTGCCCGCAGCCTCTGCAGCACCGGTTCGATCCCTGGCCACCGGGTGAGGGTCTCACATGGAGCACAGACCTCTCCTGCTGCCCACTGCTCCCCTCAGCAGTGTACTTCGTTGGTCTTCCTGTTCTGTTCTCTGCTCTGGCTCTGGTGAATTCTCTCACCCTCCCATGCTTCTGACTGTACCCACTGCTTGTATAAATAAATAAATCTTTAAAAAAAAAAAAGAATATTGCTCAGCTGTATTTATGAAGCTAAAGTAATACTTGACTATTAATCAAAATTATGATTATTTGGGGAGGATAAGGCAACAGACTGATTACTTGTGTGGTCATGGTCATGGTGGTTGGATTGTATTTATTTCCTCTTGCAACATAAGTTAACATCAACTTATGGCTTAAAGCAACACACATTATTTCAGTTTCTGTGAGTTAAGATTCTAGGCATGACTGTACAGGGTCTCATAAGGCTACAACCAAGATATCAACTGGAGCTCTGGTATCATCTGAGGCTCAAGTAAAGAAGGATCCACAATTGTTGGCAAAGTTCAGTTGCTTATAGTTTTAAGACAACTTTAGTAAGAAGCTAGAGGATTTTGTAAACTAGAGGATTTCCTTAGCTCCAAGAAACTGCCCAGAACTGAAGGTCATTGCTAAGTGATCCTCCCAACATTGGCAGGCCAAAATGTAGCAGTTCACCTCAAAGTCAGAAAGGGAGTGAGGAACTCCAACAAGAAGAATGTTAAGTTTTATTTAGCATAATTACATATTATAGTTATGAACCTCTCATCATCTTTACCCTATTTAATTTTTTGGAAGTAAGTCATAGTTCCCTGCCATATTCAATAGTGCCATATTAGTTCAGTAAACTGGTTAGGGGAAAAGCATTGCCCACTCGATTAATTTCTGACACCACTTGCAGTTTCAGAAAACTTCCTGAATCATTCTCAGGTTTGATAATTCACTGAAAAGACACAGAACTCAATGAAATGGTTACAGTCATGGTTATGGCATATTACAATGTAGAGGTATGGGTTGAAATTAGCCAAGGGACAGCACATAGAGCAGAGTCTAGAAGGGTAGCAAACCAAGAGCTTGTTTACACCTTTTTCTATTCTTTTTCAAGGCAGTGATGTAAGATAATACCATGGAATATTATGACATCCAGGGAAGTTCACCTGAACCTCAACGCCTAGGATTTTTACTGGGGCTCAGTGGATGGCTGCCCACATATCTAACTTCAGTCTCCATTCCCTCTGGATATCAAGCGGTAGAAGCTGATACTGTGTGACCCAACACCCCCACATAAATCACATTGGCATATTCAAAGGGTTTAATGAATGATCACTTCTTAAAAGCCAAGGGCAAAGGTGAGACTTCTCTGAGTTAGGTTAAATTCTCTACTACAATTGGTGGTGGGAATTTTACGGGGACTACATATCTGAGAGGAGAAAGCATGCATTGTACAAAAATGGAATAATGATGTAAAATATACATAAAATAAAAAATTCTCTACTACATAGACATGAACCCCAGTAGATGGCAATCACTGGACTTTCCCTAAGAGTCTGACCATCACAGGCATAGGATTACAGTGGGAAGTCAGTAGATATGAAATTTGAAAAATCAAGAAAATGAAAATACAAGCACGTTATTTAGAAATGGCTAAAAAGGTGAATGGTTGCCTCTTGGTAATGGAAAATGAAGTGTAGAAAGGTTGAGGACTACTGGACTACTTTTTAAAAATAAGCCTTGTAGAACAATTTGATTCTATACTCCACGCACATAGGATTTTTGATACAAAGGAAAACATTGAAAAGTAATGTGTCCACCAACAAAATCATATGCTCATGTTTAAGTGTAAATAAGATGAGATAATGAAGGTATAACTAATTATATACAAATATAAATACCTGCCTAAGTGATAGATACTAATAAATATAACTATCATGTATAAAACAGAAAACTATATACAAAACTATAAGAAAAGTTGGTGACTGTTTAGTCAAAGGAACTTCCATGGAAATGAAATTATTTCCTAGTGTACATTTATACAGCATGGAGCTATAGGCTAAAATTTAAAGAACAGCTATTGCATATTTTGGTCCCATGAAACCCTTTTACTGTTTTATTTCCAAACAAAGTGTAAGCATCTAAGAAAAGTACCCCAAATAAATATTTAGCAAACAAAATTAAAGGGCTATTCAGAAATAGAGATCAGCCTTTTTTTTTTTAAAGATTTATTTATACAAGAACTGGGGTACAGTCAGAGGCACGGGAAGGTGAGAGAATTTACCAGAAACAGAGTGGGGAGCAGAACAGGCAGATGGACCGAAGACACTGTTGAGGGGAGCAGCGGGTGAGGCAGGAGAGGTCTGCCGCGCCATGTGGGTTTCTCCCTGGCCAGCCAGGAATGGAACCAGCACTGCACAGGCTGCAGACAGCTTTACAGAGCAGATCAGCTTATTTTTTATCATACATATTAATATATTTTGTTAACAGTATCTATTCCACTACCATTACAATATCTGAATAAGCTTTAAACCATTTAAAGGCTGGCCTTGATATAGCAACAATGCAGGAGACAAACTTTACTTTTATTATTTTTTAAATAAAGAGACAGTAAAAAGTGAAAAAATCTTAACGCTACTAATTCCTTAATATCCCAGAAAAAATTTTCAACAAGTTTAAATACTTTTGATTTTATTAAAGAAAATACAAAACCTCAAATTCTACATTTTAAACACTATTATTTTAAGAATCAGTAGCTTCTTTATACTGTTAGCATCTTCCAAATACTTCCATCTATCTTAAACAGTGTATTTCTAAAAGATCTTGAATTCTGAAAAATAAGAAAAATTTAAATTGCTAGTTCCAAATTTTAAAAAATTTTAAGTGTGATAAAATACACACAACAGATTTACCATCCCAACTATTTAAATATACAATTCTGCAATGTTATTATTCACATTGGTTGTAGCACAATCTCCACAACTTTTTCATCATGCAAAACAAACTCTACCCACTAAACATCTCCAAATTTCCTCCCTCTCACCAGCTCCTGGGAACCACTATTTGTCTCTACAAACAGACTCATCTAGGTACCTCACATAAAAGGAATCAATTTGTAACTGGCTTATTTTCTATAGCATAATGGTGTCTCTAGGCTCATCAATGTTATAGCTTGTGTCAGCATTTTTTACACACTTAGTTTATCCATTTACCCACTGGATACTTACCTGGGTTGCCACCACCTCTGGCTACAATTAATAAAGCTGCTTTGAAAACGGGCATACAAATATCTTATGTAACCCTACTTTCAATACTTTTGGACTTACACACCAAAATGAATTGCTGGATTATATTCTTGATTTCTTGAGGAACTGTCATATTTTCCATAGTGGATAAACCATTTCACATACTCACCAGCAGTGCATAGGGCTCTAATTTCTCCACTCCTTGCCAACACTTTTGTTATTTTGTTTATTTGATAACAGTTATCCTGATGGGTGTGATGTGCATAGTGATTTTGATATGCATTTATTTCCTTGATGATTATTGAGACTTGCTATATTTTCATGCTTATTGGCTATTTAGTCTTCTTTGGAGAAAATATCTAGTCAAGTCTTAGCCCATTTTTTTTTAACTTTTTTTTTTTAAGATTGATTTATTTATTTATACAAGCACTGGGTACAGTCAGAGGTGCAGGAGGGTGAGAGAATTCACCAGAGCCAGAGCGGAGAGTAGAACAGGCAGAGTGACGAAGTACACTGCTCAGGGGAGCAGCGGGTGGCAGGAGAGGTCTGCGCGCCATGTGGGACCCTTGCCTGGTGGCCGGGGATCAAACTGGTGCTGCAGAGGGTGCAGGCAGCTTCTCAACCCAGCGCTCAACCGCTGCACCACCGGGGAGGCCCAAGTCTTAGCCCATTTTTAATGGGGCTGTTTTTTGTTCAGTTGTAAGAGTTCTCTCTGTATTGTAGGTATTAATCATTTATCAGATTATGATTTGCAAAAAATTTTCTTCACAGTTTATTCAGATGATTACCTACTGACATTTAGGTTATTGTCTTTTCCTATTACAATACTGCTATAATAAATACTTACTTATATATGCAGACATCTTTATAGAATATATTAGGAGAAGAGTTACTGGGAAAAAAGTATATATATATATTTATAATTGATATATTACCACATTGCTTAGAAAAGTTTATAACACATTATACCATTACACTCTTAACGATATTTCTGTATAACTTTTATTTTTTCAACTCTGAATTAATACTTACAATTTTAAATAAAACACATTAACTGGAATTTAGGTAATGGGTAGAGAATGACACCCAGTAGTTTATTATGTTAAAGACGCTAATAGATAATGCTAATTGTAATAAATACACAGAGCCTAGTAAAGGGAAACAGACATTTGAAAGTCTGTGTTACCCAAATTTTACCTCATATAAGTAGTCTGATGCCACTTTTCAACTCAGACTTAATCGTAAAACTTTTTGGGCTTTCCTTGGGGTCTTCCCAATTTTTTTTCCATTTCTTTTTTCAGCTTATTTGCCTTGTATCTCTCAGCCATAGACACAAGATCCTCTGGGATACTCTGAAACCATTAAATGCGTTACTAGGATTGAGTTTTTTTCTTTCAGTACAATAGCTTTTCAACAATATGCTAAAATACCTTCAAATTCTTTCAGAGAATCTCTGACAAGGGAATACATGACATCTTTCAAATACAATGAAATGTATTTGAACTGCACCTCTGCATACTAACTGTGAATCTATCTTCAAGCTATAAAACCAAACTAATCTTAAAATCACCCATTATTATGCCGCTCCCTCACTTGTGGAGTCCTCTTATTGCATACCTGGTGCCACTTTCTGTATCATTCTTTCTCTCTTCTGGGCCTGAATATGTTCCCTGATGAAACACTTAAATCATTCTTCTACAGTTTTCGCCCCTCCACCCTACTGATTTCCTCCTCAGCAGTTTTCATTTATGTTCACCACATTAGATTTGGTTCCCTGATTATATGATCCTACAGTTCCTTATCTTTGCCATGCCATATCATTCATAACATGTTTACTTGCTTACTATCTGTCTTTCCTGATAAGCAGTAAGCCCTCATACTTGCAATAAATGAAATTTAGAAAATTGATAAGTAGAATTGTAATGAGATGCATATTCTCACCTGATGTGCTCTTTCCAGAATACTAATTAATTCATTGGCAACCCTCCAATCATTTCTAGTGACAAGAGTAATTGATACTCCAGTCCTCCTTAGGAGAGGGAAAAAACAGGTAATATGAAAATTTGCATTCATGATTCAGTTAGCAAAATAGCAAAATAAAAACAGCAGCAACAAAACTTCAATTCTGACAAACCCAAATATGTATTATGTATTAAGACTTGGCATCACTCAACCAGAAACTTGGAATCTAAATGATCACAGTTTATTAAATGGCATGTTACAGGGGATATGACAGCAGTACTTTTGGGAAAAAAAGTCCTCTTACAGGCATCTCTGGTGGTGCAAGGGGTTAAGTCTCAGCACCATAAAGCTATGGTCAACCACTGCAGCATGAGTTCACTCCCTGGTTAAGGAGTGACCTACATGGCACAGCAGACCTCTCCTGTCTTGCCCACTGCTTTCCTTAGCAGTATATTTCAGTAGATCAGCCTGTTCTACTCCCCACTCTGTCTCTGGTGAATCCTCTCACCCCCTTATACCTCTGGCCTACACCCCAGCTCTTAATATAATACATAGTTATTTATAAATAAATAAATAAAATAAATCCTCAAAAAAAAAGTCCTCTTACATATGCCAACCTGGTCAACAGTAACCACTGGGTATATGGCTCAATGTCATGACACTACAGATAGAAGAGTTAACTCAATCATGTGCAGCTAACATCAAGGGGTCTGGCTGAATATGGAACAAGCCAATTCAAAAGGGGTTATGTAGTGAAGGAGGTTCTGGGGAGGTGCAAGCAATTTATATGCAAGAGAACAAAACAATTCTCCAGGTATTAATAGTATGGGGAGGAAGAAAGAGCCAGAATTGGCTTTTTTCATGGGTGGACTATGCTTACTTACCCTGCTCTTCCAGTGCGCCCTATTCTGTGTACATATTCCTCAATGTTCCGTGGAAAATCATAATTATAGACGTGGGTGACATCGTGGACATCGAGACCTCGAGATGCTAAGTCAGTAGCTATCAGTATTCTCACTTTACCTAAACAGTAAAACCAAATGAACATGGACATGCTGACATAAACCAGTCCAACACACATATCAAAAGTACATTTTACCTTAATATTTAATTAGGTGAACTATTATTGCTTATAGTAAAACACTCATTAAAAGAGTAAAAATATGAAAGGGATATTTATATTCTAATTCCTGGTAAATTACAACACAATAGATATGTTGGTTCCACAAAGAGCCCCTGAATCATCTGAACCATACCACAAAACTATGTGCATATATATATATGTCTTTCAGGTAATTTCATAGAAATGTCTCCCACTGCAAATTATTACCCTAATACCTAGGTTTAAATACTAGCTTTTTGGGTCTGGATAGTTCTGAGAGTCTGATAAATATTTAGAGCTCTTAACAATTATAGTTTTGGCATCTGCAAGTTGATGACAATCTTAGAAATGGGTTCCATGAAATGCTGCTGTCATTCAGACAAGCCTAGGTGCTCAGCACTTCTAAAATACAACAGATACAAACTGTATAAATGTACCTGTTTTAAAATTTTCTAATGCTCTCTCTCGGTCGCACTGTTCTCTATTGCCATGCAGAGACTCTACTGATACATGTCGGAGAACCAGGTCACTTGACAAGTGATCAGCACTGAAGCAAAAGATAAAAGTAGTGATCTTAAAATTAAGGGCTTATTCTTATACCATCTATTCACTAGTTTTTATTTCTATAAGTGAAAGTTTGATATACTACTCTGTAAGATATATATACCCCCATTTGAAGTTAACTGTACAAACTGAAATGATGCTTAGCAAATCAATACGACTGATGACTAAGGTTGTAAAAGAAAAAATACCTACACAGATTTTCTGCTGACAAATACTATAACTTTATCTTTGGGAGACATGCTCTCTAGGAAAGTTTGAACATGAGATCGTTTCTCTTCTTCCGTGGTGACAATTATGTTTTGTTTCACGGTACTGACAGCCTAAAGGATTCAAAGATCATTAATATATCAACACTGAGGGACAAATTCCATACATTGACATGAAATTCACCTTATTTTTATCATTGATTGGTTAATTTTTTTATAAGCTACTCAGGAAAAAAGCAGGTCCTTGCAAAACTACTCATTTTTACCCTAGTACTTGTAGCTGATCCTTTCACTTTTTGTCACTTACTCACCTAACTAAATTGGGAACTCTTGAATGCTTGGCAGTGTGTTGAAAGCAAATGGTCACCATTGTAGGAAAAGAAAACTACAGGGTGAGGTCAAGTTTACAAAGGCTGTCATTATAAATTCTGGGTATAGTTCTTATACAATGAAGGAAGATGATCAGCTGATGACACAGGAGTTTCCATTTAATGAGTATTTTGACAATTTGCAAAATTTCAAAATATAATATCATAGGTATCATTTTTGACTCAGAGATAAAATAGATTTTAACAGCATTTTATGAAAGGAAAGAGTTAAGCATTCTATCTTTCATGAAATCTGTAGTGAAATAATGAGTCAAGATAATGAGTCATTATTAGGGATTAAGAAAAAATATCAGTTTTCATTAATGGCTAATTGAAAGGCTAATATCAATTAAGTGAAAGGTAAGAAATTTATAATGGGAGAGAGATGTGAAATATTTAATTATAAATTTTATTATTTTTAACATCTGAACACTTGATTAATCTTAACTTCACAAAAAGAATACTACACTTACATAAATACACATTTGTAGACCTTTTTAGAACTGGATTTAATGAAAATAGAACACTGACTAGACACTAGTATTAAGAAATTATTACAATATTAAATGTGAAATAATAGTACTGTAGCATGTTAAAATGATTTTTTAGACATAAACATATAAGTATTTATGGATAAAATCACATGCATTTAGGATTTGCTGTAAAATTGGTGAGTGGGCAGAGCAGTCATGCCAAAAAACAAATCAAATCCTTACTTAAGAAATAGTTTAACAAAAGTAATAAAAAACAAGCTTACAACTAGATCCAAAGTACCAACATATACAATCATTGGTTCTTTCAAATATGATTGTGCAAGTCGACGGACAGCATATGGCCAAGTTGCACTAGAAATAAAACAAGATAACAAACATTAAAAATTTACTATAAACCAAATATTACTAAGGTTTTTAAGAGCTATGAACCAAATTACCCATGAAGAGCAAATTTATACTTTTCAGTGTGGCATACTTTACAGATAATGCATGCTTCGCAAAAACTACTCAACTGCAGTATAACTACTATCAATAGATGAAAATTTTAAATAAACTTAAGTAGGTGGAGGACACTTATATCTTAAATTCTAAACTATGGAGAAGTAAAATGAATTCAAATGTTAGATTAGTTCTCTCAGTCTTTATGAAAGACAAAAAACAGTACTCATACACTGTCAGCATGCAGATCGAAGTGCTCCTGGCAAATAAAAATATTTAAAGTATACTGATGAAAAGATATATAAATTAGGTTTCTTTAATCATATATATATTATGAAAGTAAGCACTTTTTGTACTTTCTCAGTAGTTACAATGAAATCTAACTTCATTTTTCTTAAAAGAGGAAGATTACTAATAAAATGAGGACATTTAGTATTTCCCTTCAACTATATGCTATTTTTTAAATGTTAGTGACACAAAGGATTTACGTTCAGAAGAAATTGGTCTACAGATCACTCTGCATTTAAATGAAAATCATTTCTTCCTCAGCTTTGTCTTGGGCAAAAAAAGTATCCAGTGATGAAATGTTTATCTCTACGGAGGGGTAACCATTTACTCAAACGTGAGGCTCCCCACTATGAAAGTGTCCCTTCTGCTTTTACAGAAATCTCTACATGTAACTTAGGAAACGCAATAGCAGTTCATACCCTTACACTTAAGTGCAAAACTGATATCTTTTACCTAAGGATCTCAATACTTTCAAGTAATGCTCTAAAATTAAAATTCTTTGGTCCTGGGTGGAAATCAACCTCTATTCCATTGACATCTAATTTTGCAGACTAGCACTTAGGCACACACCTACCTTGTCATAATAGTTTGCCTGTCTGGGCGCACATCTAATAAAATCTTCATTATCTGGGGTTCAAATCCCATATCCAACATCTTGTCAGCTTCATCTAAAACCTGCATTAAAAATGATTGTGGGTAGATTAGATATAGGAGGTAGCTAATGTGTTTATGCTCTGTTTTAATAAGTCTAATACTAACAGGTAAATTGTTCTCATTTCCCCTGTTACCTAAGGGACTACTTTCATTTCTCCAGGGGAATATAAGCCATTTGTTTTTTTTTTTTTTAATAGAGGCATGCTTTTATTTATTTATTATATTTGTTTGTTTGTTTTGTTTATACATGCACTGGGTACAGTCAGAAGCGCGGGAGGGTGAGAGAATTCACCAGAGCCAGAGCGGGGAGCAGAGCAGGCAGAAGGACTGAAGTACACTGCTGAGGGGAGCAGCGGGTGGCAGGAGAGGTCTGCGCACCATGTGGGATCCTCCTCCGGGGCCGGGGAGCAGCCGGGGATCGAACCGGCGCCGCAGAGGCCGCGGGCAGCTTCGCAACCCAGCGCTCAACCGCTGCGCCACTGGGGAGGCCCTATAAGCCATTTGTTTTGGCTTTTGTAACAGCTTTATTTTAAGTTGACTAATAGTTTCTAAATCTATTTAATGAAAAAAAATTGTTTAAAAATCCATATGGATTCTAATTTTCTTTTGTATTTATCTGCATTTTCCCAACATGCATAAAAAACATTAAAATAGAATTATTTAAAAGATCCTTATTTAATATACTAGAGAGAATAGGAAATCCTCCTAAAATTTAAAACAATTATTTCAGCCATTCAAAAAATATATAAAAGAATTCAGTTCTCCCCAGTATCCCAAATTCATATACTTCAAGATTACCAAGTAGGTTACACTTTTCAGGTTGACAAAATTATTCATTTGCAGATCATTCAATCTCCCAGGAGTTGCAATAATGATATCTACACCCTTTGTCAAGTCTTGTATTTGTCCACCTCTGTCTCCACCACCATATATACAAACACTAAAAGAAAACAGAGGTTCATGTTCAGGCAAGGAATATCTCATCACAACTCAAAATTCCAACCAAGTGAAAAATTTGGAGCCTCTGATAACAAATTAAAGGTATATACATCAAATAAATGACAGATGTTCTGTAGTAATTACACCTTTCGGAGTACTAGTCACACCCATCAACAGAGGGTGGCATGGCCTAAAGAACCATGTTTATATTATTATTTTAACACAACTGCCGTGGCTATAGTTGATTTGGATTGGGGTAATACCTGACTCATTCTGAGCCATTTAGATTCTCAAAAATGTGTGAAAGATAACGGGGAGAATATGGTAAGCTATAAATTATTAAAATACTGATGCAAAAGTAACCAAATAAATGACTTACCTTCTAAGACCTTTATATATATATTTTGAACACTCAGCTTCCACTTGAAGAGCTAATTCTCGAGTGGGTGTAAGGACTAGCATACCAGGCCCATTCCTTTTTTCTCCAGTTCTTTGAAAAGAAAACAGAGTAATATTAGAATATCTTTCTTAGACTCCTGGTGCATTGTTGCAGTGCTTTCAGGATTTGTCACTGAGTATCAAAGTCACAAACATTCATTATGGAAGTGGAGAAATATAGAAAAATAACCAAATAAGGAAAAATCCAAGGGCCCAGATACTAGCCTTTTCAATTTACATGGTTAATGCTTTCTTGTGTCAAACATCCTCTCAGAAAATAGCATATTATATTTGGACATATACTACTTTAGACTATTTGATTCCAATGGTATATACACCATTTTTAAAAAAAGATTTATTTATTTATGCATACAAGAACTGGGTACAGGCCAAAGGTGAAGGGGGTGAGAGGATTCACCAGAGACAGAGTGAGGAACAGAACAGGCAGATGTACTGAAACACATTGCTGAGGGGAGCAGCAGGGAGACAGGATAGCTCTGCTGCGCCATGTGGGTTGCTCCCTGGCTGGCTGGGAATTGATTTCGTGCTGCAGTGGCTGCAGATTGCCTCAGAGATTGCGTCTTAACCCTTGCACCACCCAGGATGCCCCGCAAGGGTACACTATTAAAGCTCTTGGTAGATACTACCATTGCTACCAATAAATATTTTGTCTTTGCTCTTTGACTAATGCAATAGATGAAAGAAATTTTAGTATCATTTTAGGTATATCTATTAAACCCCTAGAAAGAGAACACAGCTGTAGAAATTCTTACACTGGTTGAGAGTCCAAGTGAATAAATCCAGGCATTAAGTAGGACAATGTCTTCCCAGTTCCAGTTTGGGCAACTCCTATAAGATCGATTCCTTGCAGAATTATTGGCCATGCCTGTGACTGAAACAGAATGAAACATTAAAATAAAGAGTACATTTCTGTCAAGTGTCTGACCTCTCCCACTTCCAAAAATTTTTTTGAGTGCAAAGCACTGGTGGTACAGGTGCTCCTAGAAACAGCTCATAAAAGATAGTTTTTCCATGGTGCTTAAACTCCTAACATTCAGATATTAGTTTGAGGGGGAAAAACAATTAGAATTAGAGAACGCATACCTGAATTGGTGTTGGCTTTTGAAAACCTGCCTTTTTAATGTTTTCCATAATTTCAGGGTAACACTGAAAGGCATCTTCAAATTTACATGTAGGATTGGGGATAGGACGTTTTTCACCACCTTTCAAGTCATCGCACATTATATTATAATTTTCCTTCCTTCAAGGGAAAATAGAACAAGGATTAGTGGCTTTGATCCCTTTGCTCCCCAAACAAGAAATTTTTCCCGGCATTAGCTCAGATCATATCTACAAAGTCAACTACAAAATATAAAAACCAGTAAAATTTAATAACTAAGAAGAGAAGTGAGTTCATCTTTTTCTCATCAAATAGCTGCAGAAAAGAAAAAAAATTACATTTTACATTATATGGACCAATGAAAGATTCATAGAAAGGTTAAGAATAGAACCTGAAAATTAAATGTTTGTAATTCAAAATCATACTTGGCAAACACTTGAAAGCCTAAAATGTTCCAAGCATATTTCCTCAATTGATCCTTAACAATCCTGAGAAGTAAGAATTTTATCATTTGACAGGTAATTATGAGATTAGTTACTTGTCCAAAGTCTGAGCCCTACCCCAACCCCAGAATAACTGTTCATTCTGCAATATCATGTATCTTAGAAAAAAAGTGGTCACTAGCATCTTTAATTTCACATAAGAAGGATTCAAGAATAAGCAATTAATCCAATATTCAGATATCAAGATTAATTTCTTATGACTTTTAGCAGCTGGCAAAATAATTCTCTAAAACTGCTGTGCAAAGCAGCATATGCTAACCACATGTACCCACTTAAAGTTCAATTTCCTCAATTATACTAGCCATATTTTAAGTGTTCGATAGCTTTCTATGGATAGTGACTACTCTTAGACACAAATTTTGCTTCTTTGAAGAAAGTTTTATTGAGGAGCAATAAATGCTACCCAATACCCTAAATATGCTCTGTTTATATATAAATACATTCTTTAAAATATGTAACATGAAGGTAGGCCTCCCTGGTGGTGCAAGGGGTTAAGACACAACCTATGAAGCAATCCGCAGCCACTGCAGCACAGGTTCGATCCCCGGCCAGGGAGTAACCCACATGACGCAGGAGACCTCTCCTGGTTCGCTCACTGCTCCTGTCAGCAGTGTGTTTCATCTGCCTGTTCTGTTCCCCACTCTGTCTCTGGTGCCCCCTGCTCTAGCCTGTACCCCAGTTCTTGTGTACATAAATAAATAAATCTTTACATATAAATATATAAAAAATGAAGGATCCAACCAATTTTTCATTTGAAGATGGAAGGTATAGTTTTCAAATGCAATCAAAATGCAATCATTTCAAATCTTTGCCTAATGAATTAATTTAATAACTGTATAAAAACTCACTTAAAAACATAATAAAATAAAATTACCTCCAATTATCTATTTGCACCTGTGACATTAAGCTTGTGGTTTCTGATTCAGTATAAAAGTTTTTCTTAATCGGAGGCAAATCTGAGACAAACATGAAAATTAAACTTTGATAAATAATCAGAATTTACATTTCATTGACACTTAAAGTAACAACAATTAAACTAAAATACTTGGGCCTCCCCGGTGGCACAGCGGTTGAGTGCTGGGTTGTGAAGCTGCCTGCAGCCTCGGCAGCGACGGTTCGATCCCCGGCTGTACCCCGGCCACTGGAGGAGGGTCCCACATGGCGTGCAGACCTCTCCTGCTGCCCGCTGCTACCCTCAGCAGTGTACTTCGGTCCTTCTGCCAGCTCTGCTCCCCGCTCTGGCTCTGGTGAATTCTCTCACCCTCCCGCGCTTCTGACTGTACCCAGTGCTTGTATAAATAAATAAATAAATCTTTAAAAAAAAAAAAAATAAAATACTTGCAACATACAGTTATAGATAGTTGTTCTTGCCCTTATGAGCCAAGCTTATGACAGTCTAGGATCTCTTTTTGACTTGTCTTTCAGTTATTTTTTTTTTTAGGATTTAACAATTAAATTTAAAATAAAAGAAACTACAATGTACAAAACAAATATCACAATTGGTTAATCTTCCTCACACTTAGTAGGCTGATTTTATATTTTCTTTGAAGGTCCATCTCATTACCGTTTAGGAATAATTATCTTTTTTCCACTCTCTAAAGTTTGATTTCTCTTAATTGCCTATTATATGTCTTCCAAATTTAAATTTCTGGCTCCCTATCCCAAGTCGCGCCCCTTCCTATAAATGCATTGTCAAGATTATATCAGAAACTTAACATGTAGATAGGTTAACCATGACATGGAGTTAATCATCATTTATATTTGTCATAGATTGTGCATTAACTTTTTAGATTAAAATAAATAGTATATTACAGCTGCATTTTTTTTTAAACTCCCTCATTCCGATAGCCAAAATTAGTGCCTGAATTTACTCTAAAATTCAATGGCTATAATGTGAAATATTATAAGCTATATATAATTGCAAGTTGGAAATTCATTTAAAATTAAACAAGACAAATTTTTAAAAATTAAGTCCCTTCAACAACTATCTGCTACTTCATGTAATGTTTTTCCCTATTGATTTTACTGTTTTCAGCTCAGACACACCAACAGCATCAAAATAACAACTTATGGTTATTTTGATTGGAATATAATGTTGGCATGTTTATTCCCTTCATTTATCCCTTTGGGCCTGATTTTCTATCTAAAACTTTAGCAGGGGCCTCCCTGCTATCTAAAACTTTAGTTTTCTATCTAAAACTTTAGCAGGGGTGGAGCTAGGGGTTAAGTCTCAGCACTATTAAGCTATCACCAGCCACTAAGCATGAGTTCAATCCCAGGCCAAGGAGCTAACCACATGGCACAGCAGACCTCTCCTGTCTTGCCCGCTGCTCCCCTTAGCAGTGTATTTCATTAGATCCACCTGTTCTGGTCCCAACTCTGTCTCTGGTGACTCCTCTTACCCACCACACCTTTGGGCTACACCCCAGCTCTTGCATGCATTAATAAGTAAAATAAATCTTTAAAAATAATAAAAAATAAAACTTAAGCAGTGAGTTACCTCAAATAATACAAAGTATAAATAAATTTAATGTTTTAATTTTCCATCTATAGAATAAATCACAACCCAGGCAATACAGAAACTATCCTGCCCTAGGAACTTCTTGTAGCATTTCAAATTTTACTATCATTTTCCGTATAGATTTATTGCTAAAAATAAGAGACATTTTATAAAGGATAATAAACACTTCCATAAACAGAAATACCAACACCACATGTAAATGTCAAGACACTAACCTGCCCACTTTTTTTTTTCCCATTTCAAAGATTCTTCTCGAATTTGATCCCAATCAATCAAAGGCTGATCTTCTGTGACAACACTGTCTTCTGTCCTTACATCTTTTCCAACAGAAGGTTGGAATGCAACAATATCTGTTAAAAATATTTTTACTGACTTACTTACAAAATACATTCTACCACTACACAATCCTCAAAATCATGATACTATTATATTTCATGTTTAATAACCACAAAATAATGTTTCAAATACAAAATTTAGCGTTCTAGTACTACAGTACCATGATAATTCTAGTTATGGTTTTTGCCATCAATTTTATGAAATGGAAAAATTTTATTGACGGTAAGGAAAACAGCATGAGGTCCTAATATCCACTAGTGAATCACACACATATCACTTAATCATTACAATAATCCTATGAGGCAGATGTTACACCCAGGACAGACTCTTATCTTTCCTAAGAAACACTAAGGTATAATGCTGTCATCTGAAACCAAGACTCTTCTTTAAAATTCCATGTTGCCTCTGGAAATCATTCAATATTTTTTTTCTAGTCCAAGAAGATCTGATATATCAAATATACTCCAAAAATAATTTAGGCTTTTTTTCAAAGTCTGTGATAATCTAGTGGAAAGATCGTAGAGCCAGTTGGCCAGGACTAATCTTTGTTCTACTTCTGTTAATTAGGGACTATTTTAAAAGTTTATTTTTTCCTGGCCCTCTCAGGTGAGTCTCAGCGATATTAAGTCTCAGCGATATCAAAGTAGTGTCAGTCATTGTGGCATGAGCTTGATCCCTGGCTGGGGAGCTAACACACATGGCACAGCAGACCTGTACTGTCTTGCCGCTGCTCCCCTTAGTAGTATATTTTAATAGATCTGCTTGTTCTGCTCCCCACTCTGTCTCTTATGAATCCTCTTATTCCCCCCACCTCTGGCCTACACCCCAGTTCTAATATGCATAAATAAAATAAATCCCTTTAAAAAAATGTTTATTTTGTCCTCTCACTCTTTGGTGGCTTAAGATAAACAGTCTAGACTTAACTACAGAGATGAAGTAGATATTTAATTTGAGGAAAAAAGGATTCTGGGATTTCAAAGGGAAAAAACCCTTTAGCACACTAGATTTAATGATGACAATCTAAAACTTCTCAGGAAAAACATCAGCAACAACATGGTGTATAACACTAAATACAATTTTACAAATTTTATGGGACTATCGTGGGTAAAATTACTTACCAACTCTGGCAGCTGAACTGTAATTTTCTTGTTTTTTAACAAGATTATCTATCATTGCTTTAGCTTTTGTCTGCATTGCTTTGCTGCCAAAAATTTTGACCTCGGCTTCAGGATGCCCTTTTATTATCTATACGGGGATATAAAGGGGAAATAGGTGAGATTAAAGTCCCTTCACTACCATCTCCCAATCACTCAACATAGTATGAAGTATAAACAGAATATACTATTGCTATTGTATAGTAGCAATAGTATACTGATCAGTGTCAGTGTCTAAGAATCTAATTGATGAAAGGGATGCTACTTATGTTCACTCTGAGAATTACCTTTAGGTTGGATGAGGGGAGGAGGGAAGGAGTAGGAGACAACTAATTTTATTTTATATATTTTTTACCTCATTCTTCATTTTTGTACAAAGTATGTTTTCTCCTCTCCAGTATAGTCTCCATGAAATTCCCACCACCAATTCACCCATGCACCATCACCATACTCCCTTGTGGAGAGCACTAATTTTATATCTATTAACAGGTAGTGAGTAAATTCAACAAATAGCATTAGATTATGCTGTTATACCTAGTAAGTGATTTCAATTACTTTGAGTCTCACTTCAAACATATAAAATGGTAATTTGGTTAATCTTACAGAATTGTATAGGGATGGAGTGGATTAATTTATATGCTACGTAAAAATAACTGATAGTTAGGTATGCAAATTTTTAACCTGAGAGAATGCTATACTTACACATCATGTATAAACAGATATTCAATATCTATGTATTACAGTATACTGTAATGGAAGCAAACTTTGACGCTAAAAGGATACTTGAAGGCTAAGACCTAAAGTAGCACCTTTAAACATACATAATCATAGATACCCTCATTGATTCAATAGTATTTATCTACTGTTTATCTACTAGTATTTATCTACTATATATAATACTATTATATCAAATGTCTTAGACTGGTGATTGAAACAAAGCTTACTACCTGCAGTGTCCATAGATATTTTGTGTAAGTGCTTAAAAGAGACTGAAATGGGATGCTGAGAGAATTCAAAAAAGACACCTACACAGAATGAGGAAGCAGGAAGTCTTAGATTTCTCTGACAGTAGGAATTACATTAACTAGAACAGGGAAGTGTCAGAATTGTGTGGGAATACTTGAGGACTGGGTTGAGGGAGTGAGGAAAGAGGAAGGTGGAGGTTGAAGAAGCCAGATCAAGTGGACCATGCTAAGAAGTATTAGATATTATGAAAGGGCTTTATGCAGAGACAGCTCATGAACACATAATCATTTGTGTTTTAGAAAGACTGTCCCAGCCACAGTGAAGATTGTAAGCAGGATGGACAGTTAGGGGAAAATGCTCCAAATGATGTGACTCTTCTTGAGAAGTATAGGAAACAGAAAGCTCAGTGATGGGCTGGTTGTAAGATAAAGGGAGGGAATAATCTGAGGACTTCTGGTTTTGGAATACAGAAGATGAAGATTTGAAGGGTGAGGGTCAGGAAGGTCATGATGAGTATTCCCCAGAGATCTCATTCTTCAGAGGAGGTTATCACTTAAGATTTTTACCTCCATGAGTAAAAAAACCTGGATATGGAATGGAGCACAGTTTAGGTAATTTCTTTAAAAGAATGGTAGTTGAAGATCTTTGCTGTATCATATCTAAGTTTACACAGTAAGTTAATAACTGAAGCAGAAATTAGAGTTAGGAATGAATAATGCTTTTAAGAACACACATCACTTACCTGTATTTTGGTGTTTGTTGTACTTTGAATATCTCTTATTTTTGACCCACCACGACCTGTTTTTTAAAATAAAGTAGTTTTTAAAGAAAAAAGCCAAGTTGAAATCAGTAAGGGGGATTTACCTACTTTCCTCAAAGAACCTTCTCTAGTTCTTTCTCATATTATCCAAAGAAAGGTTCCGAAAGTCTTGTATCATTTTCAGTTAGGAAGTAGGGAATCAAGAGCTTTCTATTCCAAATTTAGGTCGGTAGTCAAAGGCTCCTTTCCCAAAGGTAGATACCAATGACTCATTATCAGCCCAAGTACAAACCAACTGGATCCCAAGTGATGGCAAGGATGTGGAGAAACTGGAACTCTTGCACAGGGCAGTTTAACAAAAAATCCAATTAAAAATGGTCAGAGGACTCAAACAGGCATTACTTTAAAGACATATGAACGTCCAACAAATATCTATGAGATGCTGAAACCATTAGAGAAATGCAAATCAAAACCATACTGAGACATCATCTTATTTATCCATTAGAATGGATAATAAGTGTTGGTGAGGATGTAAAAAGAGTATCCTTGTGCACTGTTAGTGGTGCAACCATTTTGTTTGTCTATACAAAAATCTGTATAGACACCTCAAAATATTAAAACTAGAACTACCATATATAATGCCAATTCTCAGTATTAATCCAAAATAATTCAATTCAGACTCTCAAAATGTTATCTGTACTTCCCTGTTCTTCAGGGCAGAGTTCATAATTTCCAAGATGTGGAAATAATTAAATGGATTGGAAGTGATAGATAATTGGAAATAACATGGGGTATGTGTGTGTGTGTATATATGTGTGTGTGTGTGTATATATATATATATACTTTTTTCAGTCTTAAAAAAAAAAAGAAATCCTGAGGCCTCCCTGGTGGTGCAGGGGGTTAAATCTCAGCACTATGAAGCTATTGGTAGCCACTGCAGCACGAGTTCAATACCTGGCCAGGGAGCTAATCCACATGCGCAGCAAACCTCTCCTGTCTCACCCACTGCTCCCCCCAGCAATGTATTTCAGTAGATCCCCCTGTTTTGCTCCCACTCTGCCTCTCATGAATCCTCTCACACACACTCACCCTCCCCACACCTCTGGCCTACACCCCAGCTCTTGTATGCATAAATAAATAAATCTTAAAAAAAAAAAAAGAAATCCTGCTAGTGGGGCCATGGATAAAATCTGAGGACATTATGCTAAGTAAAATAAGCCAATCACTAAAAACAAATAGTGTATGATTGTTTCCATGAGGTATCTAATATACTCAAGCTGATAGAACAAAAGTAGTATGGCGATTACTAGGGAAGGGGGAAATTGGAATGGGGAAATAAGAAGTTGTTCAATGGGTAGTTTCAGTCAAGCTAGAGGAAAACATTTTAGAGAAGTACTATATAACACTGTTCTCATGACTATTATTGTACTGTACACTAAAATTGTTTAATTTAAATTTGTTTTTTACCATAAAAAAATCGGATCCAGAACCAACATCGAGTGGGTACTTTTTAGCACAGAGGCTGTATTACACAGGTGCTCAGTAAGTGTTGAATTTAAAGTGATTTTATTGGGCCTCCCCAGTTGAACGCTGGGCTGTGAAGCTGCCCGCAGCCTCTGCGGCACCGATTCCGATCCCTGGCCCCGGGTGAGGGCGAGCGTCCCACATGGCACGCAGACCTCTCCTGCCATGTCCACTGGTCCCCTCAGTAATGAACTTCGTCAGTTTGCCTGTTCTGTTCCCCGCTCTGGCTCTGGTGATTTCTCTCACCCTCCTGCACTTCTGACTATACCCAGTGCTTGTATAAGAAAATAAATAAATGTTAAAAAAAAATAGTGATTTTATTACAAATCTAGTGACTTTTGTTAATGAAGCCTAACTTCAGATCTCTGAGCCTCTTGAGGTACTGAAAAAATCTCTGGTTGGTCGAGCTATCAGTTTTATATTGCTCTATTTAATCGCTGCCAGTTCAATTTTTCCAAACAGTTTTCGAAAAGGGGTAAAGCAAAATACTAGCTCCCTCCCCTGATGGGAAAAATGTTGGAATTTATCTTCAGACTTAGTGGCAATAAATGTGGCACAGCTACATTCCAATAATTCCTAAATGCTTTTCAAAAATGTATTGTAACATTCATGATGTACTGAGAAGAGTCTGTTTTTCAGTAGAAAATCACACTTAAAGAAGCTAAGTGTAAGATATGGCTAATGTCCATTAGTTAATGGTTCTAAATGGTGCTGAAACAGACTGATTCAGTACTACTTTGTTGCTCATGTTGGTGTAAGCACTACTTTGTTGGTGTACGCTGTCAAAAGGCCTGGTTTTTACCGAAAATTTCATGTCTTCTAAGACTTTGCTTTCCCGAAACATAACCTCTACAAAATATCAAAAGGTGCATTAGAAGACATCATACTAGCACCAGATGGCATGAGAGATACTATAACGAGACCTGAATAGCATTAGGTGGCAGCTGATTGCAGGTGAGGCGAACCGGGGCGGGGATGCCCTCGCCCAGGCTCCGCCCCTGGCCCCACCCATTCTTCGTCCCTAACCTGTGCCGCATACCCATCCTCTCGCTCTCACCGATCACGATGCCGACCCAGTCTTTCTTCAATCTAAAGCACAGCGGCGGTTCCTGGGGACCAGCGGCCCCTGGCTGCTGGAAGTCGGCGGAGTCCCTCCAGCCGCCACCTTTGCCGCCTCTACGGGCCCCCCGACCTCTTCGAGTCAGTTCCTCCACTGGTGTCTCGGGTGGCCGGGTCTGGGCCGAGCTTTCCTGGGAAGCAACGACCCCGGGAGAGGCGTTGCCCCCCGCTTCTTTCCTAGACATGGTTCCGTGAATGAGATCCGGCACGTCCGACGTCGTTCGGGTCTAGCGCCGTCGGGGGCGAGTCTACAAGGGCAGCCACGCAGCCGCTACTTAAGGAGCCCGCGCGAGACTCGCCCAGCCCTGCACCTGCCTCGCCGCGCAGTCATTGGTGAACTAGACGTTGTAGGCGGGACCCTCAGGATTTGACCAATGGGATCTCTTGATCCTGCGAGCGCGCCTTGAACGCGTCAATGCGCCAACCTTGTGTTCCTTTTTCAGGCGTGTGACTTTCCTCGACCGCCCTATGTGCCTCGCCTTACTAAACTCCTTTTCCTTCTACCCCAAAATTCAGGGGCTTAGAAACGTTTTTACGCATGATTCGTAAAAGTAGGTAATTTTTACAACATGTCTCAGTATACACATAAAAATGTTGATATCAAGCTTGACAAAACAGTCTTTTAGCATTGATAACGTGAGCAGTTATCAGTTATCAGCAGTTATCAGGTTTAAGTACCTGGTTTAAACCTATATTAGTTTGTAAATTGTTGGTTTATAATCTACAAAGTTTAATGATCCACAGTTAAAAAAACCTCAGAGATGCTACTTCCGTGCTTCATGCAACACTTGAACGTTTGTTGTGCTTTTCGAGATAATGAAATAAATTGAATAAATGAATAAATTACTGCAGCCTGTTTCTGGCTGAACATATTTCAGTGATGCAGGCCAGCTGGGAGTGCCCCTGCGTTGACTAGGATCTTCAAATTGCCCAAGTCTCAGTTCAATGATCTAAGAACATAGTAGACATGTACTGCAATGGTAGGCACTGTGATCTGTGCCCAGAATTGGGGGACGGGGAAGATGGACCAGGTGGTCCGTCTGGGTTGAATGGTATTATCTATAATTGAATGTGAATGTCTGGAGAAATAGGATTACAGTGCTATTTGGAGCAATCAGGAAATACATAACAACATAAATGTGTTAGGTATTTAATCTCGTTACTCCTTAATCTTAAATGGGTAGTATTAATGATTTTTAGAAAGGAATTTTGTTGGATTAAATTTGCAAATATTTAGTTGAGGACTTTTCCATATATGTTCATGAAAAATGGTTCTGTGGTATTCTTGTGTTTTATCGGGTTTTCGTATAAGGGTAATGTCCTCAGTTCATAGAATGAATTAGAAAGTTTTCCTTCTGCTTCTGTTTTCTGGAAAAGATTGTAGAAAATTGGTTTAATTTCCTCCTCAAATGTTTGGGTAGTCCAGTGAACACATTTCAGTCTGGTGCTTTTGTTTTGCAAAGTTATTACCAGTTCAGTTATGTCTCGTTTGTCTATTTCTTCTTGAGTGAATTTTGGCAGATTGTGTCTTTCAACGAATTGGTCATTTCATCTGAATTATCAATCTTGTGGGCATAGACTTCATAGTATTCCTTTATCTTTCAAGAGTTCATGGGATCTGTAGTAATGTCTGCTTTTTCATTTCTGATACTAATTTGTTTTGTTGGCTAAAATATTCTAACATTAATTTGTGTTATTGGCTGAAGTAATTACCATTGTGAAGCAATTCAAAGAGAAGTTTATTAAAAAAGAATATTCAGAGCAAAACTGAGTTTCTGGTATCTAATAATATAGGTCCCACCCTTCAGAAGTTTTGATCTTTTACATACACTATGTGCAGTAAGCATTAAGATGCAGAGTTCTGTAGCAGAGAGAAAGATATTATCTGGTTACATCCTTAATGAAGATAAATGAAGAATAGTGTATATGAAAAAATGGTCTTATTTTGTAATGTCAGATATCATCACTTTGTGGGAAAGCACAAGAACTGAGGATAATAAACACTTCTGTCTATCCTGAAAAGTGCTTCTCTAGGTATGAGGGCCCTCAACTGTGCAGCTGGGCATTTATCTCTGGTTCCTTTTTCCAGCAACTTGAACCATGATGGGGGTGGACTGGGCATGTGAATTCCTTTGTGTGATTTGGCTACATGTCTTTCTTTTTGCTGACTCAGGCTTCTGGAGCTGCCAGCTCTGCAGTTTTCTCAGAGCACAGACATCTCTAACGAACAGATTCTTTTTTTAGTCGGCAGTGTCTTCCTTTTTTTCATAGTTAACATAGCTAGAGGTTTATTGATTGTAATGATTTTTTTTAAAAAAAGAACCAGCTTTTAGTTTCATTGACTTTTCTTTATTTTCTGTTTTCAATTCCATTGCTTTCTGCCCTAATTTTTATGATTTCTTTACTTCTGCTTACTTTTGATTTAATTTACTCTTCTTTTTCTAGTTTCCTAGAATGGAAATTTAGATTTGTTTTTAGATCTTTTTTTCTTTTCTAATATATGCATTAAATGTATATTTACACTTAACACTTTCATGTCATCCCACAATTTTGATATTTGTTTTCATTTAGTTCAAAAAATCTTTTAACTTCGGGCCTCCTCTGGTGGCACAGCGGTTAAGCGCTGGGCTACGAGGCTGCCCGCGGCCTCTGCAGCCGGCCACCAGCGAGGGACCCACATGGCGCGCAGACCTCTCCTGCCGTGCCCACTGCTCCCCTCAGCAGTGCGTTTCGTCAGTCTGCCTGTTCTGTTCCCTGCTCTGGCTCTGGTGAATTCTCTCACCCTCCCAACACTTCTGACTGTACCCAGTGCTTGTATAAATAAATCTTTAAAAAAAAAAAAAAACTTAACTTCTCTTGATATTTCTTCTTTGACCCACATTACTGAGAAATTGTTTTTATTCAAGTATTTTGGGATTTTCCAGATGTCCTCTGATGATTAGTCTAATTCCACCATGGTCTGAGAAAATAATGTTAAAAACAAATTCATAGAATAAATTTAGAGATCTAACTTAGCTTCATTAAATGTTTTATGAATCAGGCAGCATACCATCAAGCAAGTAGAAAGGCAGTGCTAGGAGTTGTACAAAACTGAGAGTTTTTATAGTTAGAAAGAGAATAGCTACTAGCAAAAGAAAAGAGAGTATTTCAGGCACAGTCACCTTCCCTTAAAGGAAGGCAGAAGGGGTCTCATCATGGAGATTACCTCACTAGTGATAACCATCCATTGATTGCTTTAAACTTTCACTTTTGGGAGAGATTACAATTAGATTAGGTATTAAGTCTTAAAGGGGTCTGGCATAAATGACTCAATTTGGGGCCTGTTACTTCTTTTTTAACAATTAGCAGGGCACAAAGGGAAATCATCCCTATACCTCGTAGTTCTTCTAGGCTGAAAATAAACAAGCATTAAACCCATTAAGAGAAAAAAGTCAAGAGGTTTAATAATAATATATATACCTCCTGCATACATAGGAGAGACACAGTAAGACTGAATAATTCACATGGCTTCAGACACCATAGGTAACATAAGCTAATACAAGGGATGGTGGGGGGGGTGGGGAAAAGGGAAAGTCAGTTATGGAAGGATATCAGGGGAGGCACACTAAACTAAGGTATGACAGTATTGAAGATTTATTCTGCTTTCTCCATTTAAAAGAGTTGAGATTTGGGCCTCCCCTGGTGGCACTGTGGTTGAGCGCTGGGCTGTGAAGCTGCCTGCAGCCTCTGCAGTGCCGGTTCGATCCCCGGGTGCTCCCCAGCCACCGGAGGGAGGGTCCCACATGGCGCGCAGACCTCTTCTGCCGCCCGCTGCTCCCCTCAGCAGTGTACTTGGGTCCTTCTGCCTGCTCTGCTCCCCGCTCTGGCTCTGGTGAGTTCTCTCACCCTCCCGCGCTTCTGACTGTACCCAGTACTTGTATAAATAAATAAATAAAATAAAATAAATTTAAATAAATAAATAAAAGAGTTGAGATTAGTTCTATTAGGTGCAGTGAGGGAGATGGTTTGTCCTTCGCACATGTAAATCTCTTTTACAAATGGTGACCTCTATGCAGACTTCAGAGCTCCTCCTATTAAATAAACCTTTTTGCTAAAAAAGGAATATTTGGGAATGGCTAATTTTGCTCCTATACAATACATTTTGTGATTTATATTCTTTTAAATTTGTGAAGAATGTGGGATTTTGGTCCAGAATGTGGTATATCTTGGTGAAAGATCCTTGTGAGCTGAAGAATGTGTATTCTGCTGTTAATGGATGTGGTAGTCTATAGATGTAGTTCTATCCAGTGGAGTGACAGTGATATTGAATTTAACTAAGTCTCCTTATTGATTTTCTGCTTAGCAGAACAGTCCATATGATAGGGAAGTGTTGAAATGTCCAATTATAATAGTAGATTCATCTGTAACTCTGTAATTCCACCAGGTAAGTCTCACTTATTTTGATTCTGCTTTTAGTCATGTTAAAATTATAGTTTCTTAAGAAAATTGATCCCTTTAACATTACAACATCCCTCTTTATCCTGATACTTTCCTTTGCTCAGGAGTCACCTCTGTCTGAAGTAATTGTAGTACAATATTGAATAAAAGTGAGAGCACTTCTGCCCATTTTTTGACTGGGTTATTTACTTTGTTTTTGTGGAATCTTGTCAGCTCTTTGTAGATTTTTATGATCAGGCCTTTATCATTAGTGTTGTGTGCAAAAATTTTTTCCCAATCAGTGGGGTGTCTCTTTGTTTTGGTTACTGTCTCTTTTGCTGTACAGAAGCTCTTTAATTTGATGTAGTCCCAGCTGTTTATCTTTGCCTTCACTATCACTGCTTTGGATGATGTGTCTTTAAAGATGTTATGGAGGAGTATGTCATGTAGTGTTTTGCCTATATTTCCTTCTATATATTTCATGGTTTCAGGTCTCATGCTTAGTTCTTTTTTTTTTTTTTTACAATTTTTTTTAAATAATAAATTTTATTTTTATATTCCCCCATACAATTGCAAACCCCCCATTCTGACCCCAATCCCTCCCCTCCCGCCCCCGCACCCCTAAAAGTGTCTCTGGTTCATAGTTTTTTGTTGATTTTGATTTTCACTTTCTTATATTCATTTTCCTGGTCCCTTATTTAAGTTTTCTAGATTCCTGCTATGAGTGAGACCATCCGGTATTTTTCTTTTTCTTTTTGGCTTATTTCGCTGAGCATGATCCCTTCCAGCGCCATCCATGTTGCTGCAAATTGCATGTGTTTATCTTTTTTGAATGCTGAGTAATATTCCATGGTATATATGTACCACATCTTCTTGATCCAGTCATCTATTTTGGGGCATTTGGGCTGTTTCCAAAGCTTAGCTATTGTAAACAGTGCTGCTATAAACATAGGGGTGCAAGTATTCTTTGGAATTGATGTTTCTGTGTCCTTTGGGTAAATACCTAGGAGTGGAATTGCTGGATCATATGGAAGCTCTATGTTTAGTAGGTCCAGAAATCTCCACACAGCTCTGCATAGTGGTTGGACCAGTTTGCACTCTCACCAACAGTGTAGAAGAGTTCCTTTTTCTCCACAACCTCGCCAACATTTGCTGTTGCTAGTTTTTTTAATATGTGCCATTCTCACTGGTGTAAGATGGTATCTCATGGTAGTTTTGATTTGCATTTCCCTGATTACAAGTGATGTTGAACATTTTTTCATATGTCTGTTGGCCATTTGCATTTCCTCTTCAGAGAAGTTTCTTTTTAGCTCTTCTGCCCATTTTTTGACTGGATTATTTTCTTTGTTGTTGCTGAGTCTCATCAGCTCTTTGCAGATTTTTGTGATCAGTCCTTTATCATTAGTGTTGTGTGCAAAAATGTTCTCCCAGTTGGTGGGGTTTCTCTTTGTTTTTGTTATTGTCTCTTTTGCTGTGCAGAAGCTCTTTAATTTGATGTAGTCCCAGCTGTTTATCTTTGCCTTCACTATCACTGCTTTGGGTGATGTGTCTGTACTCATGCTTAGTTCTTTAATCCATATTGAGTTGGTTTTTGTGCATGGTGTGAGGTAGTAGTCAAGCTTCATTCTTTTGCATGTAGTGACCCAGTTTTCCCAGCACCATTTATTGAACAAACTTTCTTTGCTCCATTGCATATTCTTTGTTCCTTTGTCAAAGATTAGTTGACCATAAATCTGAGGGTTTATTTCTGCATTTTCTATTCAGTTCCATTGGTCCGTGTGTCTGTTCTTGTTCCGATACCATCCAGTTTTATTATGGCTTTGTAGTATAGCTTGAAGTCTGGGAGTGTGATACCTCCATTCCCCGAATAGCTTAGGCTATTTGGGATTTTTGGTGGTTCTGTATGAATTTCATCAATATTAGTTCTATTTCTTTGAAGAATGACATTGAAATTTTTATTGGAATAGCATTGAATCTGTAAATTGCTTTTGGTAGGATGACCATTTTGATAATGTTAATTCTTTCAATCCATGAGCAGGGGATGTCTTTCCATTTCTTTGTGTCTTCTTCTATTTCTTTTAACAGTACCTTATGGTTTTCTTTGCATAGGTCCTTTATCTCTTTTATTAGGTTTATTCCCAAGTATTTGATTTTTTTTGTTTCAATAATAAAAGGGATGGTTTTCTTGATTTCTTCTTCCAATTGATTGTGTATAGGAAGGCTATTGATTTTTGTGTGTTGATTTTGTATCCTGCTACTTTACTAAATTGGTTGATTAGTTTTATTAGTTTTTCTGTGGAGTTTTTGGGGTTCTTTGTGTATATTATCATATCGAATGGTGATAGTTTTGCAAATGGTGATAGTTTTACTTTTTCTTTTCCTATTTGAATTCCTTGTGTCTTTCTCTTGTCTTATTGCTCCGGCTAGGACTTCCAGTATTATATTGAAAAGCAGTGGTGAAAGTGGACATCCCTTGTCTTGTTCCAGATCTTAAGGGAAATGATTTCAACTTTTCACCATTGAGAGTGATATTAACTATGGGCTTGTTAATATTTCCAAAACCAACAGTCAAACTAGCTTTCCCTCTCCAAAATTGGCTCTTCAGCTCTTTCTCTCTCTCACTGCTAACTCCTCTCTTTCAGTTGTTCTTGGCACTAACTTTGACATAATGCCTGACCAATTTTTGCCTCATATCATGCATCCCCTCCATTAGCAAATCTTTTCAAATCAGTCTTCATTGTAGATCAAACTGATAACTATTTCCCAATACATTCACCACATTATCCCTTTCCAAACTCCTGCCATTTTCTGCTCAACTTTTCCAAGGTGTCCTAACTGTAATGTTGTTTTTACCACCACTGCTCTTCAAATAGTCTATTTCCAACTGAGCAACTGGAAAGATTTCTAAAGAGAACAGATCAAAATACATTATGTTTATGAAGTAGAAAACATAATATTCCACTGAGTGAATAAACCATAATTTAAATACTCATTCTATTACTATTGTGTATTTAGGATATTTCCATTTTGTTGTTTTTATAAATATAATGACTAAGAAAATTATCATGCTTATGATTGTTATTGTTCAAGTATAATTTATTTTTTAGGAAATATTTCTAGAATTAGTATTATAGAGGTCAATCACTATAACTTTTTATTACTCTGCAAATAAAATGACCTCTTTACAACAAACCTTCACTTCTGAAAATACCAGTTTTAATAATTCTTGCCAAATTAAAGTGGTCTATTTTCTATATTTTGGTTCAATTGATAGGCCAAAAATATATCCTAAATCTTTATTTGATTTTTGTATTTATGAATTTGATTGCTTTATCTTTGTTTTCTAGGGTAATTTCTATTTGTTGAATATTGTTGATGGTGATAATGATTACCTCATACAGACTTTTTGAATTCTGTTTTTTAAACATCTTATTTAAAAGTTTTTAAGTTATAAACAATATAATGATAATACATAGAGTTCCTATAGCCACCCCCCCATATACACACATGCCCATTTTCCTTTATTAGTAACATCTTATATTAAATATGGTACATTTGTCATGATTTATTAATAAATATTGATGCATTATTATTAACTGAAAAAAAAAAGTGAGAGCAGGCATCCTTATGGTGTTCCTGATCTCTAGAGGAAAAAATAGTCTTTCTTCATCAAGTATGTTGTATGAAGATAGACATGGGGTTTTTTTTTTTTTTGCAATTACTTTATTATATTGAGGAAGTTCCCTTCTGCTTTGTATTTCATTGATATTTTTAACCTCTAATCTTCATTACTTCCTTCTGCTATGTCGCATTTAGATTTTTCTTCATATCCTTGCCATTGTACATGTTGTCAGCTCCCAGTAATAAAACCACATCCCCCTGCAAATAATTGATTAAAAAATAGAGGCATTTGATATAATTATTTTAACATTCTCATCCTTAACAAACCTATCACGTACACTGTTTATTATAAGTGATTTTTTTTTTTACTTCATATTATTGCTGTACTTCTAATTTTGAGTCACCTGTTTCTAATATTGCCTCTGATTTGTAGGTTAAATATTTTTCCTAGAGAAAGTAAAAACTTTCATTGGCATCAGGTACTATATGTCCCTTATCTTTCCATGAACATCCATAATATAAAGAAGAGTCTACACTCGTCACCCCCAACTGTTCATCCCATGTTCCCTCTTAGCCTTTTGCAATATAGTTTTTGCTCCTGTCTCACCAGACACTGCAGTTTTTGTCAAAGTGAGAAGTCACTTTCTCAACCTTTCTTCTCTCACATAAAACCTTCAATCGTGTTTCACTGATGGAACTTGCCAACATATGGTCTTGGCCTTCAGCTCTTCCTACAGGCTATTTTACTCCAGATCCTCAAAGTGAAGCTCTCCAGTGCCTGAAGATAGAACTCAAAGATTCACAGACTGAAATCCAAGCAACCAAAGTTCCAAATCTTGTGAGTGAACCTAGCTCTGCTTTCTTTTTTTTTTTTTTTAAATAATAAATTTTATTTTTATATTCACCCATACAATTGCAAACGCCCCATTCTGACCCCAATCCTTCCCCTCCCGCCCCCCACCCCCCAAAAAGTGTCTCTGGTTCATAGTTTTTTGTTGATTTTGATTTTCACTTTCTTATATTCATTTTCCTGGTCCCTTATTTAAGTTTTCTAGATTCCTGCTATGAGTGAGACCATCCAGTATTTTTCTTTTTCTTTTTGGCTTATTTATTCTCTGAATAACTGCTATCTCTTGTGTTCTGGGCACTTACAGATGGCCCCCAGCTTATGATGGTTTGACAATTTTTCAACTTTCTCATGGTGTGAAAGACATATGCATTCAGTAGAAATTGTACTTCAGATTTTGAATTTTGATCTTTTTCTGGGCTAGCAATATTCAGCTTGAGATCTTTGGTTCCCATACAGTCATGTGATCACAAGAGTAAACAACCCGTTTCTTACTTTCATTGCAATGTTCAATAAATTGCATGAGATATTCAACACTTGATTATAAAATTGGTTTTGTGTTAGATGATTTTTTTTCCCATATGTGTTCTGAGCACATTTAAGATAGGCTAAACTATGCTGTGATTTTTGGTAGGTTAGGTGTATTAAGTGCATTTGGACTTACTGTATTTTCAACTTAGAATGCATTTAGAGACATAACTCCATTGTAAGGTGAGGAAGAACTGTATTTAGTGTTCTTAAGTCTCTGTAACAGTTTCAAACTTACAGATAAATCAGAATTTACTGAGACTATATACTAATTGTACTTGGTCACTAGGTCTCTAAAAAAAATGAAGGTTTAATTTACATATTGAAGTATACAAATCATAAGGTTGAAGCTCAATGAATTTTCAAAGTAGCACAGCCATAATCACTGCCCAAATCAAACTTCAAAATATAATCAGTATGCTTGGTCCTTTCTTCCTCTTGCCTGTTTTTGCGCTTTACATAAGTGGAATCATACAGTATTCTTTTGCTCACTCACATTAGAATGGCTTATTCACTTTCATCAATTCTGTTACATGAATCTGCCAACATTTATTCTTTCTAGTATATTCTGTTATATGAATCTACCAAAATGTATTCTTTCTAGTGTATATGGGTATTTGGTTACTTTCATAAAATTTCTATTTTGAATAACACTACCATGAACACTCTTATATACCTTTTAGTGCATTTCTGTTGAACATATACTTAGGAGTAAACTTTTTAAGTCACAGAATGTGCATATGTTTATAAAATGAGCAGATATGTGGGTGCCATGGAGAAACAGCTCATGTGTTAAAGAACTATAGTCCTCATTGCTTTATCTGGTTTGAGTTTAAGTACCCTGGATTCAGTCAGAAAGCTAGCAAGTGTTAGAGTATTATTCAAATTATAACCCCCCTCCCAACCAGAGTCAAATCAGGAAGCTGTGGAGATAACAGAGTGACAAAACTGATTCATCTTAGCAGATTCTGCTAAATCCTAAAAGCCTTACAATTCTGTTTTAAAGCTAGCACAGCACCAGAAAATACTACCCAAGGCTTACAAAATGTAGGAAATTTAATATAGGGTCTCTGCATAAAGCTAAATCCCAAATAATTATACTTCCAAAATAAAACTAAATCAGAAATAAACTTTCCTGTCCAGATGGGAATGGCAAAGGAGCTAGTCTTGATCTTCCCTTTTCCGAGAGGGTCTTGACCCAATAATTATTACCACAAACCAGTCTGTGGCTAACTGAAGCTGCTTGTTGTTGTGCCAGCCTCACAAGGTCCTTGGGCTGGCATCCATCAGGATGACTTGCTTCCCCATTCCATACTAGCAAAGGAGGTAAGGTGGTTTTCCTTTTGTGACATTTCCTGTGCCCTACCACCAGGAAGGGATTTGAAGTTGACACTCCCCTGCCTGTTACTGAGGGAATCCTTGTTAGTTTCTTTTCTTCTTTTAACTAATATCTAACATGCTTGAATTCAGTGTGTTGCCATGTCTAATGTGAGGTCAAGCTTTTAGAGTAAGTATATTTTCAAGGATTAATTTGAAATGGCTCCCTAAAAAGTCATCAATTTATAAGAAGATAAAATTATATCACTACCTTATAACCAAGTTTTAAAAATTAACACCGGATGGTTAAAAGATTTAAATGTTGGGCCTTCCCTGGTGGCGAAGCGGTTGAGCGCTGGGCTGCGAAGCTGCCTGCAGCCTCTGCAGCGCCAGTTTGATCCCCGGCTGCCGGGCAAGGGTCCCACATGGTGCGCAGACCTCTCCTGCCGCCTGCTGCTCCCCTCAGCAGTGTACTTCCATCATTCTGCCTGTTCTGTTCCCCGCTCTGGCTCTGGTGAGTTCTCTCACCCTCAGTCACCCTTCTGACTGTACCCAGTGCTTGTATAAATAAATAAATTTAAAAAAAAAAGATTTAAATGTTATGATATCAATTTCAACACTGTTAGTAGAACAACAGTGATTCCTGGTTAATAAAGTTGCCAATTCAAACCACACTGTTAATCTGCTATGAGCAGGGACAGGTGCCCTTGAGATTAAGTATATATCTTTGGATCTCAGGGCAGGAAAGGAATTTACTATATAAAGACTTACATGTTTGAATATATTATAATTATTTGTTCATAAAAAGGCACCTTACAAAAAGTGAAAAGACAATTTAAAGATATTCACAATACACTTGGATAAAGGATTAGGAAGAGACTGAGGGAGAATTTTCACATATTACTTTATATCCTTGATATATTTTTATAATGTACATGTACTATTATGCTAATTTTTTAAAATTAGAAAATAAAAATATCCACTAAGTTTAAAATTAAAGTCGCTTCTCAAAGAGATTATCTGTGAGAATGAAGGAATTCAATATGGTAATACCACACCCTTATATGAATGATCAATTTTTTCCATTTAAAAGATTTAAAACATTACAACTAGTTGTAAAAACAAAATGATTTGTACTGCAGATGGTATCTATTTTAAAACAATGTAAAATTTTTTCTAGAAATGCAGTAGAAAAAAGTGTAAGAATATGTATAGGATAATACATTGTCCTGTTTCAGGACAATGATTTCCCCTGGGGAGGGAAGGAAAAAATGCATTAGTGATAGCTACCTTCGAGAAGAAAGAAGTGAGGCAAACTTAGGGCAGTGTTAAATGAGGTGGAGGGGGTGTTTAAATCATGACATTCATGTACCTTTTTAAATTAGTGAAATCTTTCATGTTAAAATTTTAAAATAAAAGTAACAACATTGGGAAGAGATGTACTTCACAATAGTTGTTTAAGGATATTGTAAATAAACAGGACTTCTCTATATGTGCTAGCTTTTCTATTAAGACCACCTTTGATGTTTATATTTGACATACTTGCTTGATTGATTTTGAAATAACTAGTCAAACGATAACAAGCAGAAGAAAGAAAATACAAATTCAATGAGGCTGCCCCGGGCCTCATCAGTTTACCTCCCACGGTAACAGAAACCTAAGCAATGAAATTGATTCCTGGTTAACAAGGCCGCCAATTCAAACTGCACTGTTAATCCGCTACAAGCAGAGGCAGGTGCCCTTGAGGTTAAATAATACCTTACTCAACAGAGATGACCATGGGTAGCCACTGAGACCTGGCTAGAGCTCAAATAAATATTCAAGTTCAAGGTCTTAGAGGAAGTCCTGGTGATTTACGAGGTTAACAAGTGCCCCGGCACCACCAGGTCTGGGTGCCTAGTGTCAACCACCCTGAAGGTGTACCAGGGGCACGAGGCCAAGGAAGGGGTGGGGCTTACCGGAAACCGTAAAAGGGATGCGGGCTTCTGGTGAGAACCGCTAGCACGGAGACTGGAGCATGGTGGACCAGGCAGATGCTGCTGAGGACCGGGGAGATGAGTGGATTCCTAACCAGTCCCTGGATAGGCTGTTGAGGTTACCACTTCCACCCCCACGGATTTGCATGCGTCCATGGTGGTTTCCAGCGCAGGAGCTGAGAAACCCATTGGTGTTTTACCTGGAGGCTTGGCTGGCTGATGTAATCTTTGGTGAGTCACCCACGGTGTGCTTGGGGGTTAGACTCTTCCTTTCAGAGAGAAGCCTGGCACAGCAATTTTTGAGTCTTTCTCTGCATCACCGGCCACATTTGACGCCATGATGCTGAGCTTCCAGCTCCTACCCTCCCCGGGCCAACATACCTCGTGATCGCCAAGCATGCCCTGAGAGTCTCTTTTATTGTCTAGGCGCCGACCGAGCCAGAATTCCAGAAATAGAGTGGATGAGCCAGGCCCTCCTGTTGGTGGACATAGTTGACTCGGGAAAATCAGTCGAAATCACTGTCTTCGGACGGCCTCGTATGCAATGTCAGGTGAAGAGAATGCTTCTGAACGTGGCATCGTGGCACCGGAAACACCGTGCCCGAGGTAAGACTCTGAAGATCTGCATGTGTTGCGGTCACAGCTGTAAACTCTCTGCTGGAACCTGGCTTCTTTCTGGCCTTTCTTCCCAAAACGTTTTTGCAGATTCCAACCACAGTATGTAGCTTGCAGCCCCTGAACATTCCTTTGCAAGAAAAATCCAAGTAGGACCCTGGGAAAGTAAGTGGAGAACTGATGCGACCCATTCAAGGCCCATCACTGCCCATGCCATCATCAGCTTGGTTAGGCCACTATTTCCAGATCCCAGATTCAAATCTCCACCCTGAGAAATGAGGGTGCCAGCACTTCCCCTCCTTAGTGGTAGACCAGTTTGAATTTGTGAGCACTTGTCCTTATGGGTGGTTGTTATCAATTGCTTTTCCTCCAGCTGAGAAAATGAAGCAACTTGAAGAGTTCTTGAAAGCTGCAACAACATGCCCCCAGACTCCCCTACATCCTGTTACATGAATATTGTCAGGAGCATTATGAAAATGGTCCTGCTTCTACCTTCTGAAGTTCAAGAGGAGCAAGTCTCCTTAAATCTCTGAATTCTTTTTTCTGTGCTTTGATGGTTTGATTGTTTTGATGTAAAGATGATTTTGTAATGCCATTCTACAACTGAAATGAATTTCCTTTTTTGTACAGTGGCATAAAGATCTTTACTCATTTAAAATAAAGCAAATTTATGAAAGACTGACTCTTAGTCATTTATGTCTTGATGTGTAGGGTGGGTAGAAGACTGATAGGTAGTGGTTTTATTTTTATTGCTTTAGTTTCTACCATTTTGAAACTACTCACCTTTTTATGATTTTCAATTACCCTTAAGCACAGAGCAGAGATGCAGGGTCAGTTTGCTTTGGTTTCATTGCACCATTTGTTCTCAAGCTTTGAAGTATCTAAGCATCACCTTGAAAACTTGCTAAAACACAGTTTCCTAAACAACTTCTTGGGTGATTCAGTGTTCTGGGTTTATGAATTTGCCTTTTTTTAAATTTAATTTTATTCATTTATTTTTTTTTTTTTTTTTACAGACAGGCTTATTAGGAAAAGGAAAAAAGAAAAAGAGGCACCTGTATGGTCATAGGCGGGCAAGAGAGCTGCCGTGACTGTTTTGCAAATGGGAAGGGTTTGTGAAGAGAGACACCTGCATAGTCACAGGTGGGCAGGACAGTGGCTTGAATTTGCTTTATTAAGTACATACATCATGCCAATGCTTCCCCTGAGGTCCTTACTTTGAAGCTAGTGGTTTGGCCCCAGTAGAGCTTGGTGTGCGGAGTGGAGCCTTCCTCCTCACACCTGGGCATGTGATCCAAAACACAAGTGATCAATATTCATTCATTCTTCCAGTGCTGCAGTTTACAGAAGATCTGATCTTGGGCATTGTAGCAGGCAAAGGACTCCTGCAATCAGAAATGCTTTATCCCTGAGGTTTGCACAGGTGTCCTGCAGGGACTGAGTTGTGTAAGGTTACCAAGAGCTTTGTGGCTTCAGACATGAAATAGGATGATTGGAGCGTAAGTAATTTACCAAAGTCACAGAACTAGGAAGTGGGGGCAGGGTAGGTGAGATTTGAACCAAACATTGACTCCATGACCCAAACTCTTACCTCTACGCTATTTTTTCCCACATTTCTCATTGTTTTCATTTCTTTTTAAGAGGAATTAAAATAAACCTCTTATTTGTGAAGAATCCATTCTATCACAGGATAAAATACATTTTTTTCCTAACAGTTTGCTGAAATACTGATGTTTGAAATAACCACATCTAAAAAACAGCATTGATTTTTCTCATGATAAATATACATGCTCAATGTTTTTTTAAAAAATTAGGCAATATTGGGGCCTCCCTGGGGTGCATGGATTAAAGCCTCAGTGCTATAAAGCTATTGCCAGCCACTGGCATGAGTTCGTTCCGCAGCCAGGGAGCTGACCCACATTGCACAGCAGACCTCTCCTGTCTCGCCCACTGCTCCCCTCAGCAGTGTATTTCAGAAGACCGATCTCTTCTGCTCCCCACTCTGGTGAATCCTCTCAGCCCCCTGTACCTCTGGCCTACACCCCAACTCTTGTATGCATAAATAAAATAAATCTGTAAAAAAATTAGACAATATAGAAAAGATTAATCTCACTATCTGTAATTTATCTTCAACTATCTTTATTTCTCCAAATAGTTTTCTACTTTAGTAAACATTTTATTGATGCATAGCATTCATATAAAAATAAGCACATTTAAAGCTTGAAGAGATTCATCGAAAAACATGGAGAACACATCCATTTAGCCAAAACTCAGAAAAGGAACGTTACTAGCACTCCAGAACCCCCCTTTTGAGTCCCTGAAGGATGACTACTATTCTGACTCCCATATAAATGGAATTATTGTGATACTTATCCACGTTGCAAGTAGTTATGGTCCCATTCTACGAGTAAGTCATAATTTTTTTTTGATTGTGCACATTTTGCTTTACCTGTTTGGAACTATACTACTACTACTACTACTACAAAAATTCTTGCACGTGATTTTTGGTGCATAGATATATATACACACATGCATTTCTTTTGAGTATCTAGGATTAGAATTGCTAGGTTATAGGGTGTGCATAAATTTAAGTTGCCGTGGTGATTAATTTACATTCCTTCCTACTCTGAGATTTGAATTGTTCAGTATCTTTGATGTGGTGAACTCTGTTGATTGGTTTTGGATGTTGAACCAACCTTTTGTCCCTGGAATAAATCTCCCTTGGTCATGATATATGATACTTTTAATGCATTGTTGGATTTGGTTTGCTATATTTTACTGAGGGTTTTTGCATCTATGTTCATAGGGAAATTTTCCTAATTTTTTTTGTGTGGTCATTGTTTGGTTTTGGTATCAGGGTAATGTTGGCCTCATGAAATGTGCTTGGAAGTATTACATTTTTCTCATTTCTTTGAAAGGAATTTGAGAAGGATGGATATTAATTCATCCCTGAAGTTTTGGTAGAACTCACTTGTGAAACTGTCTGGTCCTGGACTTTTTTTTTTTTTTTTTTTTGGTGGGAGAGAATTTTGACTACGGATTCAATTTCCTTGCTTGTAATTGGTCTGTTCAGATATTCTATTTCTTCCCTATTCAGTATCATCTGGTTGTATATTTCTATGAAATTCATCCATTTCTTCTAGGTTATTCAACTTACTACCAAGCAGTTGTTTATGAGAATCTCTTATGACCCTCTGAATTGCAGACATCTTTGTAGCATCTCAACTTTGATTTCTGGTTGTATTTGTTTGAGTTTATCACCTTTTTTCTTTATGAGCCTACTTGAGGCTTTTCTATCTTTTTTTTTAAAGAACAGGCTTTTCGTTTCATTAATCTTTTGAACTATCATTTTTATTTCTATTTCATTTAGTTCTGCTAATTTTTATTATTTCCTTCTACTGTATTTGATTTCATTTGTTCATCTTTTTCTATTCCCTTAAGGTGAGAGATAAGGTTATTTATTTTAGCTCTTATTTCTTGATGTGGGGGCTGTATTGCTAAATACTTCCCTTTTAGTATTGTTTATGTCAAGCTCTATAAACTCTGGAAGGGTGTGTCCTCATTATCATTTGTCTCGAGGCATTTTTAAATTTCTTCTTTGATTTCCTCACTAAACTAATAGTAATTCAGTAGTATGTTGTTCAATCTCCACATGTTAGGGGTTTTCCCGCTTTCTTTTTGTGATTGATTTCTAGCTTGATACCACTGTGTCAGAAAAGATGCTTGGTGTGATTTCAGAATTCATAAATGTATTGACCCAGGATGTGGTCAATCCTGAAGACTGTCTCATGTGAACTTAAGAAGAATGTGTATTCAGCTTTTTGGAGGATCCAGTGCCCTATAAATAACCATTAAGCTCATGTGGTCTTATTCTTTAAGGCTATCTATGCATTAGTGAAAGTGGGGTATTAATGTTCCAAACCACTGTTGTGTTTTTCCCAATCAATATTGGTTTTCAGATTTTATGCAAACACATCAAAAAGGATGAAATACCTGGGAATAAGCTTAATGAAGGTGAAGGAAGCAAAGGACCTATACTTTGAAAACTATAACATTGTGTTAAGAAAATAAAAGAAGATACAAACTAATGGATTGATATTCTGTGCTCATAGATTAGAGGAACAAACATAAAATAACCATATTACTTAAATAAGCTAATTCAAAACAATACCTATCAAAGTCTCAATGACTTTTTTCTTTTTTTAATAATTTTTATTTTTATTTATTTTATTTATTTATACAAGCACTGGGTACGGTCAGAAGCGCAGGAGGGTGAGAGAATTCACCAGAGCCAGAGCGGGGAGCAGAGCAGGCAGAAGGACCCAAGTACACTGCTGAGGGGAGCAGCGGGCGGCAGGAGAGGTCTGCAAGCCATGTGGGACCCTCCTCCGGTGGCCAGGGAGCAACCAGGGATAGAACCAGCACTGCAGAGGCTGCGGGCAGCTTCACAACACAGCGCTCAACCGCTGCGCCACTGGGGAGGCCCTCAATCACGTTTTTCAAGGAAGTAGAACTGTTAGGGGGAAGTGATGTCCTGAGTTAATCCCATACAGGCTTTGTGGACTCCACCCCCACTCCAGACTAAAGCCGTCAGGACATTGGGAAAGACAAATCCCATCACCACCAAAGGGAGGGTGGCTGGGACCTGAGGGTGGAGTTGGGCAGCCAGGTTGGATATAAAAACCAAACACGTGGGCCTTGCTCGCTCTCTCTGGCTCGCGATCGCTCACCTCCTGGCTTCACCGCTCCTGGCTGGCGGCCAACTCTGAGAGCGCCATTTTGGGATTCCTGATCGGTGGATCGGGTAGGACTCATTTAAAACTTTGTCTCCCACTTTTCTCCCAGAGCTGTACATTTCCTCATTTCCCCTTCCCTTGTAAATAAACCTTTTATTAACCTTTCACGTGTGCCTGCAGTAGAGCATTGATAAGTCCTTTTAAGCGCGCGGGTGAGGACCCACAGTCAGGCACCCCATTTTGTATTGGGGTTGCTCTACAACAGAACAATGATGAAATTTATATGGAAATACAAAAGACGCTGAACATAAAGCAGTTTTGAGTGAAGACAGAGATATCACACACCCTGATGTCAAGCTATACTACACAGCAACAGTAATCAAAATAGTATGGTATTGGAACAAAAAACAGAAACACAGACCAGTGGAATAGAATGGAAATCCCAGAGATAACCCACACAAATATGGATCTTTAATCTTTGACAATGGAGCCACAGCCATACAAAGAAGAAAAGAAAGGCTTTAACAAATGGTATAGGGAAATATGGACAGCCTTGTGCAAAAAAATGAAACTAGATCCATACTGATGCCCATACACACAAAAAAAAATTCAAAATGGGATAAAGATTTAGATATATGAACTGAGACCATAAATTATTTAGAAGAAAACCTAAGGATACAATACAGGATATCTATAGCAAAGATGCATTTGGGGACACAATGCCAAAAGCAAAGAAAACAAAAGGAAAAATAAACAAGTAGGACTACATCAAACTAAAAAGATTTTGTACCTCAAAGGAAACCATCACAATAAACAAAAAGGAACTGACAGATTGGGAGAAGATATTTGTATATCGCATACATCTGACAAGATACAAGTTTCCAATATATATTTATAAAGTACTCATAATCCAACAACAGAATGGGAACCTAACCAATAAGTGGGCAAAAGAAATTTAAATAGATAATTTTCTAAAGATTACATTCACAGCACATGAAAAATTGTCTAACATCACTTTTATAAGGGAAATGCAAATCAAAATCACAATGAGATATCACCTCATCTTCATTAGAATGACCTATATCAAAAAGAATGGAAGCAATAAATGTTGGTGAGGATGTAGAGAAAAAGGAACAATCTGTTGATAGGAATGTAATTTGGTGCAATATCTGTGGGATTAGCTTGAAGATTCCTTAAAAAACTGGAAATGGAAATACTATGTGATCCAGCAATACCACTACTAGGTATTTTTCCATGTATGATTATAAAAACACTTATATGAGAGATTTATGCACTACTATGTTCATAAGAGTATTATTCACAAGAGCCAATTCATGGAACCTACCTGACTGGATAAAGAAAATGTGAAATACTCAGAAGACTACTCAGCTATTAAAAAAGATGAAATAGTACCTTCTGGGACAAAATGGTTGGACCTTGAGGGGATAAGGGAAGAAAGGAAATAGGACAACTGTGCTGGAATTTTGGTGAAGGGTAAGTGAAGTATGTTCACCAATGGAGGTTTGAAGTCATACTCCCAAAATTATATAGTTATGTAAATGATTGACAAGTTTTTAAAAAAGTTTTTATTTTTTAAGCAGCTTTAGGTTCACAGAAAAATGGAGCAGAATATACAGAGTTCCCATGAGACTCCAAATGAATACAATGCACAATACAATACAATACAATGCCTCCCCAGCTATCAACTTCCCTTGCCACAGAGTTATATTTGTGAGTGGGCATGTGCACATATAGAGGAGTAAAAATGTAAACTGAAGTTATACGGACATGTAAATGACTAGCAAGTCAATTTTTTAAAAAATGGACAAAAATATATGAATATTCCAAATTATGTATTTTATAAAAGTGCATAAAATAAAACATAGGGGGCCTCTCAGGTGGCGCAAGGGGTTAAGGCTCAGCACTATGAAGCTATCCGCAGCCACTGCAGCACAAGTTCCATCCCCAGCCAGGGAGCTAATCCACATGGCACAGCAGATCTCTCCTGTCTCGCTGGCTGCTCCCCTCAGCAGCGAATTTCAGTAGATCCTCCTGTTTTGCTCCCTGCTCTGTCTCGGGTGATTCTCACCCCCACACCTCTGGCCTGCACCTCATCTCTTGTATATATAAATAAATCCTTTTTTTTTTTCAAAGAAAACATGGGAAAATAAGTCTGTAAGAATGCACAAATAGTTTTTACATATGAGGAAGTTAGCTTCATTGGGAATGTGGTAATGTATTTGGCCCAAGGTAGTAGGTTCTTGAGTTATTCAAGAATGAAATGAGTAAATCATGGCAGTTGATTTTGAATCTGAGATTTATTGAAATAATAGAGCGATAGAAAACTTCATGGTGACCTTAAGGGTGAGTGTCTCCCTGAGGAACAACAGCCTCTCCCTTATATAGGCCACCAGGAACCTAACCTTCATGTGGGGAAATGGAGGATGCTTTGGAGCAGCCTTGTGTAGATATAGTAGGAGAACATGCTTCTTTATCAGTCACATGTTCAGAAGAGGAGGGCAAATTTCACCCAGAGGCAGAGAGCTTAGTATTTTAAGGACAAGGATCGCTTCTAGGCCTTTTGGCTAATATCAAGTGTATTTTAAGGACAAGGCCAGTATAAGCTCAGGTTTTTCTCAAGATGTGTATGTGTATGAGCCAAATGGTTCTGCTTCGTAGTTAATGGACTGCTAAGACAATTGACTAAAACAAAAACTAGAAGAACAGAGTAATGATTTGCAGAAATTCATTAAGCAATGATTTATATGTACTAATGTTTGTATTGTTTTCAAGACTTGTACAAGGGGAAAGAAGCAAGCACATCCAAGAGGTAGTTAACTTTTAACTACCTGCTTCTATTTTTTATTTTTCAATCAATAAGTATAAAACATGACACATGTTTATTTCATTATTTTAAAAATATTTTATTTATTTTTGTGTAGAAGAACTGGGGTGTAGGCCACAGATGGGGGGGATGAGAGGATTCACTAAAGACAGCGGGGCGCAGAACAGGCAGATCTACTGGAACACACTGCTGAGGGGAGGAGTGGATGAAACAGAAGAGGTCTGCTGTGCCATGTGGGTTAACTCCCTGGCCAGGATTGAACTCAGGCCATTGCAGTGGGCCATCATGGTGGTAGTGCTCAGACTTAATCCCTAGGTCACCAGCGAGGCCCATGTGTCATGTTTATAATGTAATTTTTGTTTTTAATCTGAAAAGTCAGAAGTATAAAGGATAAAATAAAAAGCAACTAGCACCCAGGAAAATAAAGTTCCACTTCTCTTCTTTTCTTGGTTCTCTCCCACCATCAACAAGATGTTTATGTGAGGTCAATCTCCCCAAAAGGGTAACTAGCATGCTTTTCTCAATAAATCTAGAGTAGGCCTTTTGTTCCTTTGGTATAAAAATTAGTGGTCAGTCGAGGCTCTCTGAGCTTTGGAAGTTCTCTTACCATTACTTAAAGAACACAGATAAGGTTGAGAGATGTGACTCCTGAAGGTTAGGAGCAACTTCTGTCCTTGCTTAAATCCTTTGCCTCTCTTTAAAAGATACTTAGAATGTAGTTTGGAGAGTCTCACCCATTTGTAGGTTTATTAGTAAACATGTCTTCTTTAAACTTCTTTATGAGTCACATGTTCAGAAGAGGAGGGCAAATTCTACCCAGAGGCAGAGAGCTTAGTATTTTAAGGACAAGGCCAGTGTAAACTCAGGTAAGAATCTCACCTTTACTTTCAGAGTAGGGCAGAGGTGGTAACCATTCTTCTTTGTCATGTTAAGTTTCTCCCCCTCTCCTTGTAGAATATTCTGGGTCTGATCCATTAGTCATATAAAATTTTCATATGTATGTTTTTAAAATTTAGCCTTTTCTCTTCCTAATCTGATGTTAACTTGTTTGTCCAGTCTTAGAAGAGCCCAAATTGTGTGGGGGATTTTCTCCAGTGCTTTTTTTTTTAAATTTTGGAATAGTTAACAAGGATGATAAATACTCCATTTACTTGCTACCTGCTCCTCAGTAATACTTCCTGTAAAGGAGAAATGGACATTCTGATCATGTGGGTAGCATCTTGGGGAAGAATCATGCATAGGCCAGAGGAAAGGGGTGTGAAGAAATTCACAGAGTGGAGAACAGAAAATACAGTTTTATTGAAACACACTGCTAAGGGAGTAGTGCACAAGATATGCTGTGCACAGTGAGGGGCCCCAAGCTCTATATTGCAGACATCACTGATTGGTGAGGGTGACTAGTCTTGGGTGTGCCGGGATCTGAATTAGCATAACAGATCATCAGCTTATCTGATCTCATTAGCTCAATGTCCTGGTTCCCTTGGCAGTCCCATCCACTTGCTTTATCTAGTCAAGCCTCCCATACTTGCCTGCAGGGCAAGGAGTGGGGCTTATTTTTTTTTTTTACATCATTGTTCATTTTTAAACAATATTTGCTACCCCTCCCCACCCCAGGGGTAGTCCCCATAGAATTTCCTTCACCAATGCACCTGTGCACCATCACCACAGTCCCCTGTGCACCTCCCTCCCTCCCTCTGATCCCTCTCCCACCCCCCTCCCCCCCAGGATGTCTCTGATTTATAATTGTCTGTTTTTGTTTTGTTGTGTTTTGTATTATTTTTTTTACACTGATGTCTTATTTGGTTCCCCTATATTTCTCCTATAAGTGAAACCATCCGATATTTTTCTTTTTCCTTCTGACTTATTTCACTGAGCATAATTCCTTCTAGCTGCATCTTCATTGGTGCGAATGGCATGAATTTATCTTTTTTGATGGCTGAATAGTATTCCATTGTGTGTATATACCATATCTTGATCCAGTCATCTATTTTGTTTTTTTTAATTTAGTTTTTAAATTTAGTAATGATACCACTGGTAGTAGTTAGAGAGGGGTGCAAATATCAATGTTGAATCACTCTATTCTGATAGCATTGGATAGATTGGTTAAGAGAAAAAAACCATAGAGAATGTTAGCAATAAGATACTTATGCACAAAGGAAAGACCCAGCATGACTGAGTAACTTAACCTGCTTGTCTTTATGCTATAGGAAAGAGTGACGGATACCCCAGAACACCCAAACCTGACCATTCTAAGGAGATTCTGCCATCCACTGATCAAGATAAAACATACTCCAGTGGGTAAGACCTTCAATGGAAAGGAACTTTAATACAATTAGTGTGCAAAACAGAAAAGGGGAAGAATAGTTTCCAAATCAACCACCCAAAGTTACCCATCTCCTCCTGGGTATATGTCCAGCCAAGCAGGGTTGGCCCAATGCAGGGCCACTGAGGCCTGAAAGCTAGCCACAAATCTAAAGCACCATTTGGCGGGTACCCATAGAAAATGGTTAGACAGATAAGTCTGGGAGGAAAAGAGCAAAATCAAAATCAAAGCTGCCATTTTTAACCTCCCCACGAATCTCTCACCCACATCTGTTTAAAATAGTCCAAGACCAAGAAGCAAGTTCAGAGGGGCCTCCCTGTGGCACAGGGTTAAAGTCTTGGTACTATCAAGCTATCGCCAGCCATTGCTGCATGAGTTCGATCCCCAGCCAGGGAGCTAACCCACATGGTACAGCAGACCTCTCCTGTCTTACCCGCTGCTCCCCTCAGCAATGTATTTCAGTACATCTGCCTGTTCTGCTTCCCACTCTGGTGAATCCTTTTTTTTTTTTTTTTAGATTTTTTTTTTAATTTATTTATACAAGCACTGGGTACAGTCAGAAGCGCAGGAGGGTGAGAGAATTCACCAGAGCCAGAGCGGGGAGAAGAGCAGGTAGAAGGACTGAAGTACACTGCTGAGGGGAGCAGCGGGTGGCAGGAGAGGTCTGCGTGCCATGTGGGACCCTCCTCTGGTGGCTGGGGAGCAGTCGGGGAATGAATCGCCACTGCAGAGGCTGCGGGCAGCTTCGCAACCCAGCGCTCAACCACTGCACCACCAGGGAGGCCCTGGTGAATCCTCTTACCACCACCCCATGCCCTGCCCCTCTCTGGCCTATACCCCAGTTCTTATATGCATGGGGGCCTCCCTGGTGGCGCATGTGGTTGAGTGCCGCACTGTGAAGCTGTCCACAGCCTCGGAAGCGAGGGTTTGATTCCGGCCAGCTGGCAAGAATCCCACATGGCATGGCAGACCTCTCCTGTCCGCTGCTCCCCTCAGCAGTGTATTTCAGTCAGTCTGCCTGTTCTGTTCCCCACTCTTAGAGAGGGGTGAAAGAGCAAAATCTCTGTCTCTAGTGAATTCTCTCACCCTCCTGCACATCTGGTCTGTACCCCTGATCGTGTATAAATAAATAAATAAACCTTTAAAAAAAAAGGCAAACTTCTTCACTTGTCTCCCGGCTCCATGTGCCTCCTCTAGGTCTCTTTCTGGGTCTCCATCCTTCTTTGTCCAGTCTCCTCCTCCAGCTTCTTCTCTTTCCTGCTCAGCTCTACCCTTCCTTGTATGGAACAGGTAACCTGGAACCTCTCCTTTCCCTGGGGACCACCCTCTTACACTTTGATGCCATCTTAGATAGCCAGGACAAGGGAGGTTGGGGGGGAAGAAGTCAAAGCATTTAATGGGGAAAACAAAGGTGCTTGTGCATTCTGCATTTAAATGAGATTAAGGGGATTAGGTCTTCAGGAAAAGATTCATGCAGAGAGAAATTTAGATTTAAACATGAACTCCCAGGGTGAGGGGGGGGAGGGGTTGGGGTCAAAATAAGGGGGTTGAAATTGTATGGGGGATATAAAAATAAAAAGAAAGAAAGGAAGGAGGGAAGGAAGAAAGGAAGGAAGGAAAGAAGGAAGGAAAGAAGGAAAAGAAAGAAAGAAAAAGAAAGAAAGATGCCAAAGTATCATTAAATATATATGTGCATACATATAAAAAAAAAATCAATTCCCAGTCTTCAGAGGGAGTAAATAAACCCCCTCCCAAAGACAAACAAGTGTTTGATTTTTTTGCTTCCCTACAATACAGGTACCACTCACTCTCCTGGGCTTTAAAGCTGCCTTTCCTTTTTTTAAATGAAGGTTTTTATAACACTCGGAAACTAAGATTAAGGTGCCCTTTTTTTTTTTTTTTTTTTTTTTAATACTAGCAACCAACTGTTAACAGTTTGCTTCCCTTTTTTAACTGGATTTTGGTAGGTCTCAAACACTTAGAGGGTGAAGTCAAATGACTGAGGTGCCAAATATCACCCCAATGGCAATATCACAATATGTATATCAAGTTGTATGTATGTTCTACATACACAATGTTATATGTCAAACCAGTGTCAGTTCCTCCCTGCTGTGGTTACTAAGATTACCAGCACTTCTTGGTCTTTCTCATCAAACCTCACAGAAGGTGTGGCGACATGGGATAAAAATCCAAAGTCAGCCTGGCAATCCAGGTTCTTTTCTCCCATCCCCCAAGCCCATCCCACTTTGCCACTACTGACAAGTTGCTATTTGTAGAACCTGCCACTACTAACAAGTTGCTCTTTGTAGAACCACAGTGCACCTCGCCACCATAGGTAGCTGAACTTTGCCCAGGTCTGAACCAGGATTAACATCCTATATCACACTGAGTAGAAAAACACAGCTTGCAACACAGCTTGGACAGGTTTCTCAGTTAGGATGGATTCCATGGGCCTAGAGGCTTCTCACATGGCAAACCCAGATGGCCTGGGTAAGGAGCACAAAAGCAAGACTTTATTGGCTAGAAATTCAAGAGGCCTCACTGAAAGGTCCATGCAGGAAGCCAGAATGCAGGAGCCAACCAGGAAGCCCACCTGGGGGGCAGGAACACGGATACCTGCCTGGAGGATTCAGGCAATGAGCCTGCCCCCTCCCCCTACGAGTCTCGTCTCAGACAAAGAACCTCTACCTGCCCTACAAAGTTTTCCCGCAGTGCGAGCACAACTACCCACCTGACCTCTCCTCGCCCTATAAAACCCTGCTTCCCCCTAACAACTTGCTCGACTCCACTGACCCCGCCTTGGGTCTGTGAGGTCCGCCCGGGGCGCAATAAACTTTCCCTCCCTTTGAGAAATGTAGCCTGGCTCTCCTTTTCTTTACCGCGCCGTACCTTTCACTCACCTGCACCCAGGTGAAAAGAAACCCAGAGTAGATATTGGCTACTGAAGGAATGTATTCTTCGCTTCTACCTGCCAGGTAACAGACATTAAGGAAATTTGATTCTTTATTAGAACTCTAGGTTTCCTATTTGCAAACATTTAACATGGGAGGAGGGAACCCCAAACAACTCACCCCATTCTTTCCCAGCTTTTATGGCAGAAGTAGAAACTAGGAGAATAGGGCTTCAAATAGGAGCTCTTCCACTTTAACCCTTGCTTTGATCTCGTTCCGGTCTGTAGATACATTTATAACCCGATAACCCAGTCTTGGTTAGCATCGGGGGAGTTCTGGGTCGCCGCCTCCGGGGCAGCGCCGGGCGAGCGCTGGGTCGCCGCCTCGCAGGCAGCATTCGGGGACCCCTGGGTCGCCGCCTCGAGGGCAGCATTCGGGGAACCCTGGGTCGCCGCCTCGAGGGCAGCATTCGGGGACCCCTGGGTCGCCGCCTCCGGGGCAGCGCCGGGCGAGAGCTGGGTCGCCACCTCGCGGGCAGCATTCGGGGACCCCTGGGTCGCCGCCTCGAGGGCAGCATTCGGGGACCCCTGGGTCGCCGCCTCGAGGGCAGCATTCGGGGACCCCTGGGTCGCCGCCTCGCGGGCAGCGCCGGGCGAGAGCTGGGTCGCCGCCTCGCGGGCAGCATTCGGGGACCCCTGGGTCGCCGCCTCTGGGGCAGCGCCGGGCGAGAGCTGGGTCGCCGCCTCGCGGGCAGCATTCGGGGACCCCTGGGTCGCCGCCTCTGGGGCAGCGCCGGGCGAGCGCTGGGTCGCCGCCTCGCGGGCAGCATTCGGGGACCCCTGGGTCGCCGCCTCTGGGGCAGCGCCGGGCGAGCGCTGGGTCGCCGCCTCGCGGGCAGCATTCGGGGACCCCTGGGTCGCCGCCTCTGGGGCAGCGCCGGGCGAGCGCTGGGTCGCCGCCTCGCAGGCAGCATTCGGGGACCCCTGGGTCGCCACCTCCAGGGTAGCCCCGGGCGAGGGCTGGGTCGCCGCCCCCCGGGCAGCCTTCGGGGAGCCCTGGGTCGCCGCCTCCCGAACAGATTTGGGGCGTCGCTGGGCCGCCGCCTCTGGGGTAGCATCAGGAGAACGCTGAGTCCCGACCTCCTGGCCAGAAGCCTTCTCTGAAGCCTTCTCTGGAAAAAAGGGTAATGTGAGGTGATTGAACCTGTGTCCCCATACTCTCTCCACAATGGGGGGCTCATTCAGACCCTATAGAAGGGTAGGGGCCGGAATGTGGCCACGGGGGGATGGAGAGGGTGCTCAATTCGACCTTCCAGATCCCCTGCAAACTGGAAACACTCTCCAGAGCAATCCGGAGGATGAAATTGCTATTCCCTCAGCCAGGAAGCATCCATACCTCTCCCAAGGAACCCAGAGTACCCCTGCCCCTTACTTTGCGCCCGCAGTTGGTAGTGATAGTCAGCCAAGTTCATGATCATCTTGGATACATCCTTCTGACAATAAGGCCGACCAAATATCAGGATTTCAGCCTCCCCTTCGGGTTCCCACCGATGAATGTGAAGTAGGGTCTGGGACACCCACTCCACGTGTGGGATGTGCTCTCCACCTGGTCCTGCTCAGGAAGCAATAGAGGGAGGTGTAAGATCTGGGGAGGAAGGGAGGTGAAGGGAGGACCGGAGGAGGCCAGGGCCACTGGAGAAGCTGTCCTGTGCTGGGACGCTGCCTAGGGGAGGGGGGTGGTGGAGTAGGGGTTATAATATCCATCCTCCATAGGTTTTCACCGAAGATCGCTTCCACCAGCCACGCCTCGAGGTGAACTGCTTTAGGATTCTTCAGGTATTCGAAGTGGAACCAGTAGGGCCGCTTGGTAAGGTTGCTGAGAACTTGGAAAACGGTGCCTTCTCGCTGCTCCAGCTGTATGAGCGTTGGAAACCGCTTGGAAGTAGCCATACTGCTTCCTCAATGGAAGCGGCAACACAAATGCAAACCATCAGGTTGCCACCCGCTGTGGCAGCTGCGCCTCAGCCTGGGCCTTATTTCAAGGGCTTTTCGCAAGCCCCACCCCATCCGCTCCTTTCTCATTGGTTTTCTGGTCTCACCTCCCACTCCAGGCAGTCTGAGATTATTGCAGAAATCACACAAGTCCTTTGGTGCCAAGGCCTCTCTCCAACAGCCTTTCCCTGCACCCACTGTGGGAGGGAGAGGCAGAGCTCCCCACTTGAAGCTTCAATTGGGAAAATGGGAAAGACATCAGGGAAGTGAGGCTAGTCCCACAGAAGCAAGGAAGAGCCAACAGGATGATGCCGTTTCAATGGAAATTTCAATTAAATACATCAAAAAACAAAAATTCAAGGAGTAAAAAAAGTTTCCAAGGACTCAAGTAAGTCTCCTACTTTCTCCTGAACTCTGAACACTGAGTTCCTTCTGCAGAGGCCACCACTTTCTAGCATCTTCTTTAATGGGTCAGAGACAACCGAGCACACCCAACAGTGTCTGGTGGATGTGGCTCAAAGAGTAGAGAGGCATCCTTGAAACTTTTTGATGCCTTCATTCTGTAAATAACACAATGGTGCTTCCATTTCTTAAAGCATTACCTATTCACTGTCACTCAGAAAGATGAAGCTATATAACTTTCTGTAGTTTGAGTATTATGCCCAGAGCTAATGGTGGGGAGAGAGCCCCCAAATTCAGTTTGGCACATCTTTGTATCCTTCTTGTGGAAGTTCTGTAGGCCAAAGAAGTACAGGTGTCTGACAAGAGCAAAAGTCTTGACAGCTAATCAGAAAATGAATTAAGAGCCCAAACAAGGGCAAAATCCACTCAGAGTTGCACAGGATGAAGTTATAAACTTCTATGGGCACGCAGAACACTCATGAGAGAGGTTAGGGGAAACCAAGGATCTGGGCTCCACAACTATCATCTCTAAAGTTTGTGGAGGTATAACAAAGGCATCTCCATAAAAGGGGGGGGGAACCATGCCCCTGCCCCACTTAATGATGGGTAGAACTGAGCAGCCAAGTGAAGCTATATAACACTCAAGTCAGGTGGACTCTGAGAGATACAGAAGAGGGAGGTAGAGAAGAAGGACACACTTACTTTTCAACTTTGAATTTGTACCAGAGTCTTGGGGGACTTGACAAAGACACACAGAGGAGAGACTTGTTCAGACACTTGGAAGAGACATGGGAGGCTAACAACGGCAGCTGTTATCTTGATTTGTACTTTGATTTTGTTTCTTTCCTCCCAAACTTGCCTGGCATCATTGACATTGAATTAACTTACGTGTCCACCAGCATTTTAGGATTTTATCATGAAAAACATTGAAACTTATTTTGGACAAAACAAATGTACATATCTGTAATTACTCCTTCTTCAAAAGATATAATTGATGGAAAACACAGGGATATGTTGGGAAGCAGAACATGTGAAGTGATGAGAAGAGCATCTAGGATAACACTCCTTCAACCCAATCCTACAGCAGAATGACCTTTAACTTTTTCTTGTAAAGATTTTCTCAAAATGATTTATTGAAATAATGTGAGTCTTCAAGTTTTTTTTAAAGATTTATTTATTTATGCATAGAAGAACTGGGGTGCAGGCCAGAGTTGCGGGGGTGAAAGGATTCACCAGAGACAGAGTGGAGAGAAGAACAGGTGGATCTACTGAAATACACTGCTGAGGGGAGCAGCAGGCGAGACAGGAGAGGTCTGCTGTGCCATGTGGGTCGGCTCCCTGGCGAAACTCAGGCCATAGCGCTGACAGCCTGAGACTTAACCCGTAGGCCACCAGGGAAGCCCAGTCTTCAAGATTTTAACCTTCCAAATGTTGACTCTAACCAACACAAACTCTGTGCTTCCATATTGCAACAACAAACACCCTTTCTGCAACAGGATATGGAGCATGTTGGAGAAGTAACCATTTTAAGAAATGGAAACCAAGCTATCACAGAGGTAGCCATTGGGAAAACAGGCATCTGTAGGGCAATAAGTGGTACCTGGCTAAAGAGGAGGGTGATAAACTCAACATGGTGTGGAGGAAAGGACATCAGCTTTGCCCAGGTTCACCTGAGATAAATGGAAGGTTCAGGAGAGGCTCAGGCAGGTCTCCCACACCCAGAATTTCTCAAAGACTGAACAGTCTTATTTATCCAGGGAAGAGTACCTTCCATGTAGATTAAGTTATTCCTTTCCAGGAATAATCCTATACTTCGCAAATTTCCTTAGTAAGTAAACATATATTATTACATTCCTTAAGATGGGGTGGGGCAGAGAGAGGGCTTTAGAAAAGACTGGTTTACAGGCTAAATAAAAGAAGAAGGATGAGTGTAATTAGCTTCTTATTTTGCAAGGAGTTGCCCAGTTGAGGCTGACATCTTCCTCTTTCAGGGTCTGAGAGACTTGTCTTTATCATGACTGGTCCCACCCACAAAGCCCCAATAATAAGAACTGCAGAAAGGAGAGGTGGCCCCATCCTGCAAGACTGGAGCCTTGGGTTTGTTGCCCCCACATGTCCAACCCCGCCGAGGGCTAGAGGCTGGTTTTCTAACACCTTGTTGGGGACATGAGCGCGCAGAACAACAGTTGATGTGTTTTGAAGAAGGTCCCTGTTTATCCCTTCACTTGCTCTGCTGCTAGGCGCAGGCAGCAGAGCCTCAGACTGCTCGAGGATGAAGAACATGACCTTGCACACGGGTTCTGGGTGAATTACTCAGAGGACACAGGCTCACGTCCTCAATGCACCAGACAGCAGCTTGGTCTGGGCCCCGGCGGATGAGAAGACATCAGCTGGGACGACATCCCAATGACTACCGCTTATATATTCCCTATGTATTCAGCAATCTCCTGGATTTAAATAACATTTCTGCACGACTCCTTGCCTCCCCTTCCAACCCCCTCACACTTCCCTCTAAGGAACAGCAGAGAACACTGTGATTAGAGACAAGTGGGCACTCATGTCATTTTAAAAACCCATTTGTATACAAAGTAAAACGTTAAATCCTTGTCCTGCACTTATTCTCTCAAGGTAGCCATGGGTAAAAATTTTAGATGACTTCTCCTACAGATGCTCTATTCATTTATAGTTACATATAATTATGTCTGCTGATACTTAACTGTACACAAATGGCATCTGAACTTGAGCCCAGGAAACAGATCTGGAAGGGAGATAGATTTGTGAACGAGTTCACCTTAGAACTGACAAGACTTGGGGGTGATGTATAGAATAGATAAAAGCCAGAAATATTATAAAATTTTTGCTTAAGGATTTATTTTTATTTATTTATGCATACAAGAGCTGGGGTGTAGGCCAGAGGTGGGGGGGTGTTGAGAAGATTCACCAGAGACAGAGTGGGGAGCAGAACAGGCAGATCTACTGAAATAGACTGCTGAGGGGAGCAGTGGGTGAGACAGGAGAAGTCTGCTCTGCCATGTGGGTTAGCTCCCTGGCCAGGAATAGAATTCATGCTACAGTAGCTGCCAGCAGATTGATAGCGCTGAGACTTTAATCCCTGTGCCACCAGGGAGGCCCTGTTAGAAATGTTTTGAGGAAGTGTTGGCATAAATTTTAGAAAACAAAATAGGAAGAGCCAAAGGGAAGGAAGAAGCTAATGAGTTTGCTCTGGGACATGTAGACTTTCAAAAGCTTCCAGGATAGGAAGATGTAAACATGTAATGGGCTATTACTGGTTAAGCACTCAGTGATTCTAGAAGTATAGTTTTGGGAATTGTAATATGGGTAAGTAGTTTAAATCATCAGTGCAGACAAAATTACTAAATTGGTAATAAAGGGGAAAGGGTAAGGGAGAGAGTCAGGATCACCAACATCTAAGGTACAGGCAAAGAAAGGAAGAAGCACAGGGAAAAGAAGACCAAGAAAAGAAAAAAATCAGGGGAGTAAAAAAGGAGCAAAAGAAAACAAATGTAAATGTATAAGCAGGATAAGAAACTTCTAAAAAGGGTGTGGCTATATATGTCTTGTATGTCTAGACTTTTATGTCTAGTCTGCCCAATAGCAATATAATGTGAAACTCTAAGTTCAATTTTTTCTCTTAGCCATAGTGTGATGAAATGTGTTGCAATGAATTTTGATAATATACTTTAACAATATATCAAAATTTTTATTATTTTAATAATTTAATCAATGTAAATTGAGATATTTTACTTTCTTTTGGTATTAAAAGTCATCAAAATCTTCTGTGTAGTTTGTATTTAGAGTGCAGTGCAGATTAGACACATTTCAGGTTCCCAACAGCACATCTGGCTAGTGGCATCTATATTGTATAGTGCAGGTTTAGGGAATGAATCTTTGAAATGCAGATGCAGGTGTCAAAGAATAAAGTGTTTAGGAATACGTGAGGTATATGGAAGCAGCAGCATGGGCTGTTTTTCAAGGAGTTTGTGTGACAGAAAAGATGGAGATTGGTTTGTAGCTGGAATGGGAGATTTGGAGTTGAAAGCTGACTATTTTAGGATTAAAGCATGTTTTCAGGCTGAGGTAAAGAAGTCTTGAGAGAATAAGCATTGTTGAAGCATGCTTCTGATGAAAGAGCTTACGGCAGTGTCATGAACTCTAGTACGGGGTTGGACTTTGGATGTGAACAGGGAGATGTGTTCTTTTCTGGAGGAAGAAAGTTAAGGAAATTCCTATGCATCTTCCAGGTTTCAGCTTACCTTTGTGGACTTTCCCAAGATACCCCTTGCCATGGTTGGTTTTATATGTCAACTTAGCTAGTCTGTATACAAATACTCATGCAGTTGTTGCTGTTGTGGTTTATATTTACAATCAACTGATTTAAGTAAATGAGATTATCCTCAATAATGTGGGTAGGCATCATCCAATCAGTTGTAAGACCTTAAGGAGAAAACTGAATTTTAAAAAATAACATAAAAATTTTATTTTATTTTTTAAAGATTTATTTATTTATGCATAGAAGAACTGGGGTGTAGGCCAGAGGTGTGGGGGGTGAGAGGATTCATCAGAGACAGAGTGGGGAACAGAACAGGCAGATTGACTGAAATACACTGCTGAGGGGAGCAGCGGGTGAGACAGGAGAGGTCTGCTGCACCATGTGGGTTAGCTCCCTGGCCAGAATTGAACTCACGTTGCAGTGGCTGGCAATAGCTTGATAGCACTGTGTCTTTAACCCCTGTGCCACCAAGGAAGCCCAACATAAAAATATTGAAAAGGGGAAAAAGTAAAGAAGAAAATAGAGGATACCCTGGGGAAGAAGGAATTCTGACACATCATCTCCTGCCCTAGTGTTTCAACCATTTGTAAGTTTATAATTCTGTGGCATTAAATGCATTCACATTGTTCTATAACTCAGATTTTTTTAATCATCTCCTGCCAGCCTGCCTGTAACTCAAAATTTTTTATCATCTCCTGCCTGCCTGCCCTACATATGACTTACCTGATTCACAGTCTTGTAAACCAATTTCTTGAAATAAATCTCTTCATATGTATATGTGTGCATGTGTGTGCATGTATGCATGTGTGCTTCTGGTTCTGTGTATCTGGAAAGCCCTGACTAATACACCCCTTGCCTAGACTGATGCTCTTCTTTTGATCCCAGTGCTTGTAAAATCAATTTCAATTGCCTGTTTTGTTTTTCCTTCCTTCTTGAGGACACAGATTGCCTTTCAGGTGACCTAGCATCTAGCAAAATGTCTGCCATATTGTTGGCACTTATTATCTTTTTAATAAATGAGTGAAGGGCTTCAATTTCTTCTGTAAGGGAGGTGATTGTTCAACTGGGAGTGAGGCCATGGGCATGAGCTGAAGGAAATTTAGGGAAATTTTGTCCTTAACAAGTACCCTGTACTGTCAGATGCTTGACTTCTCCTGAGAGAATTTTTTTTTTTCAGAGGGAAAAGCATTGGTCTCACATTGTTTTGTGGAAACTGGAGGATGATAGAACTCTTGAACAATCATCAGTGGTTATTCTGGGAAAAAAAAAACAGCAATGACCTGACATTTCCAGATGATACCTGATACAGTGGAAAGAAGCAGGAAGGTTCTAAGTGGGACAAATTGTAAGGCTCCAATATTAAGACACATTATAAAGCAATCATTATTTTTACAATGGCCTCAATTTAGAATGTCAGCCACTTAAATAGCAGTGGTGGCTTTAGTGAAAAAACTAGACATTCTCAGTCTGCCTGCTCTGCTCTCCCCTCTGGCTCTGGTGAATTCTCTCACCCTCCCGTACTTCTGACTGTACCCAGTGCTTGTATAAATACATAAATAAATCTTTAAAAAAGAAAAAAGAAAAAACTAGACATCCTAAGCTATAGGAAAGGGCACAAAACTTAGAAAAAGTTCAATAACACAGAAAAATACAATATATTCATAAATGGTAAAGTAACAGCTTTAAACAATTAGTCAATTAGACAATTAAATGGAACTAGTAGGTTATTTTAAAAAAATAACATACTGATTTGCATCTTTAAAATTTTGACTTCATTTTTTAACATTTATTTTGAAAGAATAGTAGATTCACATGCAGTTACGAGAAATAATACAGAATTTTCGTGTTTCTCCCAATGCTCAGTTTCTCTCAATGGTAACATCTTTTCCCAATGGCAAAACTCTAGTATATTATCATAAAGAGGTTATCACCATTGTTATAAACAAGATACTGAAAAGTTATTGGTGATGCCAATTTTGGTGTTTGATTACAAGGAATCTTTCTTCCAACTCACTATTGTAAAGGAACATTTTCTCCTTGTAATTCATAATCTGTGAGCTAATACTTCCAGACCTTGTGACTATTCAGTTCCTTAGTAAACTCTCACTTGATAGTTTTAGCCAATCATCATTATCTGAATTGATTACACTGGTGGTTGCAAAAGCACCCACAGGTTTTGATAAGATGTGAAGAGGCCTAACCAAAGAATTAGTCATTGCAGCAAGGTCGGGGATATTCCATGTTATAGGACTTCCTTTTGGGAAAAGGCAGCTTCATCTTTATGGAGCCTTATATTAAACATTTAAATATGAAAAGATCAATGGAAGAGATTTAAAAAAAATTCTGGAGAAGGCCATGGAAGTAGAAAACATTGAAATCATACCTTCATCAGGTAATTTAGTGCATCGTTTCAAGCAATACACTTTTTAAATGAATGAAACAAATTTATTTAGAGCCAGAAACCACACAGTTTGGGCTGGAGTTATCAGGCAGGTGACATATGAATTTCCAAATCAAGGTAGATTCAAAGTTCCAGACTCAGGGACTTGAGGAACTCAAACAGCGAGGGCCCTTTAGCGCCTCCATCACGTAGCCTTGAAGACAATGCATTTCCGAATCTCCTTTGTCTCTCTTGCCTTTTCCTCTTTGTAAAATAACACGAGTTACTCCTGACTCCCCAGAAGTTGCAGAGGTGGCCTACAAAATGAAGCTACTAGATTTTCCCCCTTGTGGCCTAGAGGAACGGCTCCTTCTTTGGAAAGTGGTAAGCAGGAACTCCACGGGACAGCTGGGGTGGTTCTTACGCCCTCAAACCTGGATTCTCACTTTCAGGTCCAACTACACGCTCCTAGGGAAAGGGTCGACAGTGCACTCGCCCCACCCACTCACAAGCCAAGACATTCTAGTGCGGAAGAATTGAGCTAGGCAGGTGGCAATCCTTGCAAACGCCAAGACACCTGGGCCCTCCAGTACCCAGAAGAGGTAAAGCCCGGGGGCTGGTAATCCGGGGACCTAAGCACGGGTAGGCGGGTCAGTCGAGCGCCGTGAAAGCTGGATTGGGCTGCTAGCCTGGGGGTCAGACTGTCTGGGAGCGGGGGCGTGTGTGGGGCGGGGCGGGGGCGGAGCCTGTCCGGGGGCGGGGCCGTCCAGGTGCTAGACCTTCCACGCGCATCTCTGACCTGCTGCACAGTTAAGGCCTAGCCCGAGTGGGGACGTGTTTGCTTTTGAGGCTCTCAACATGGGAACGCTTCCTGCGCGGAAAGATATCCCGCCGTGGGTGAAAGTTCCCGAAGATTTGAAAGACCCTGAAGTGTTCCAGGTCCAGACGCGACTGCTGGAAGCCATATTTGGTGAGTGAGCCCTGACCTGGGCGCCCCTGAGCCTGGGGTGCGGCTCTGTGGGCCAGAGCTCTCACTCATCTTCTTTCTCTAACAGGCCCACACGGATCTGGAATCCCGTATTTCGAGAAAGTGTGTAAGGCCATGCTCGAGCTGCATGTTCTGGAATCCTCGGACCTCACTGAAGTCGTGGTTTACGGCTCTTACTTGTACAAGCTTCGTTCCAGGTGGATGCTCCAGTCCCTGGCCGAGTGGCACCGCCAGCGTCAGGAACGAGGTGAGTGACCCGGTGAGGAGGTGCTGCAAAAACTGGGGTCCGCGAGGACGGCTTTATTCTCTCTCTTCTAGCCCATCTCACTTTTCCCTTCCCTCCTTGTGACCACCACCTGAACCTCTGGCCGTCGGTGTCTGGGTTTTCCGGAGACCCCTTCGGGACTGCCGTCTGCTGTGCAAGGGACCCTGGAGTAAGATACCATGGGAGGCTGCTGGGGCTGGCCGCCTAGGGCAGGCTTTTCCAAGATTGTAACCCAGTTCCTCCTCCCCTCCTTTCCCCCACCGCAGCTGCGGAGAGGGATGTTGGAATGAGCCCACGTTCCGAAATGCCCGAGAATCTCAGCCTCAGAACCCTTGGCAGGGGAAGTCCCAGAAACAAACCTTGAGACTAAGAACTATCCAGATTTTCCCACTGCTCCCTCACTATATACCCATAGTTGCTCTTTTTCCTGTAGGGATAATCAAACTTGAGGAAGCCATGAATGCCCTCGGACTAGGCCCTGAGATGAACTGAAGCTGTTTTGTAATCAACATATCTGGGACCAGGATGTAAAGAAAAACAGGCCAGAGTTGGAGCAGCTCTAGTCTGGTTTAAACTGCTCCAGTTTGATACGGAAAAACTAGGCGTTTTGGGTTCTCTGCTTTTGCCTCTGAGTCCTGATGTGACTTTCCCCCCAAATTTGCCAATAAAGAAGAACATTTTAAATATATAGTTCCTTGAGCTGTGGTTGGTGTATTGCTCCTTGAGCTTAACCCCCAAGCTAGAAAGAGGTCCAAGGTTAAAAATGACCTAGGAGCCAAACTTCAAGATAGCAGAAAATCAGTCTAGGAGAGATGTGATAATATCTAGAGCTGACCTGGATTGGGGTCTTAAAAATTGGGGTCTTAGTCCTGTCTTGGGGTCTTAGTCCTGTCTTGGTTAACATAATATGAATGAAATGCAATGCAAATATTCTCTGAAACAGAGAATCATTAATACTATAGCAATTTTATATCCATGTCTGATCAATTTGTTTTCCTTTTGTTAGGGAATGAGCTGTGTCCTTTTGCATGAGTCTCTTTTTTTTTTTTTTTAAGATTTATTTATTTATTTATACAAGCACTGGGTATGGTCAGAAGCGCGGGAGGGTGAGAGAATTCACCAGAGGCAGAGCGAGGAGCAGAGCAGGCAGAAGGACCGAAGTACACTGCTGAGGGGAGCAGCGGGTGGCAGGAGAGCTCTGCGCGCCATGTGGGACCCTCCTCTGATGGCCGGGGAGCAGCCAGGGATCGAACCAGCGCCGCAGAGGCCGCAGGCAGCTTCGCAACCCAGTGCTCAACCGCTGCGCCACCGGGAAGACCCTGCATGAGTCTCTTTATTAAAGCAGCAGATGATTGAATATTTTGATCTACTTAGTTTAATCCTGGCTGAAAACTTTAAAACCATCTAAATGTATTACTCAGCTATTTTCTGATAGCTCTGTTCTCATCTATATTCAACATGAATTATTTAGGTTGGACTTTGAAGAAAATTCACCCTTACTGATAGGCATAAGGAAGAGAAACTCAGACCCTCTGAAGGGGTCTCTGGGATTCACCATGCCTTTACAGAATTGCTCCATTAAGGGTAAGTATATTGGACTAAGTGAAGGCATTACCATAGTCAGAGCTCACTCCTGATAGCTGAGGAATCATCTGAATGGAGACAGTTTTCCCTAATACAGTTTTCCCTAGGTTGGCAGTTCACAAAGTAGAATGAATTCCACTTAGGTAGATTTCTGACCCTATGTTAGCTGAGTTTGTTCAACCCCCTCAGTCTCTAATTGAAGATAGTAGCATCTGACTCCCCTACTAAGTTGCAAGATTTAACTGTCAATATATGTAGGGTACTTACAACAGGCATCATACAAAGTAAAATGTGTTGACTATTTCTGGTAGAGAAAACTAATGATAAGCTGTTTGGTGTAGAAGACAAATGTGGCAATTCCATCAGACAACTCTCCCCCACACTGTCAGTAAATGAATGACACCATTTTTACCCATTCAGGCCAAAAACAAGGAGCCATCCTTGACCTCTCACCATCCACATGAGATCCATGAGGAAGCCTTCCGGAGCACCCTACACTTAGTCTAGCCCCATCCTCTTTTGCCAGGATGACAGAAACGCCTAACGGGTCTCAGTGATTTTTAGCTGTATTTCACAATCTGTTCTTTAGTCAGATTTAATTTTCAAAACGTTAATCATGGTATCCTTTCGAAAGACCCCACAATTCTCCATAGTTTTCCATCCAACTTAAATCAGGCTCCTTATTTTGACCTATAAGACCCTGTGTTATCTAAGCTTTACCTACATTTTAGCTGTTGTTCATTTTACTGGCAAACCATCGTATTACCGCTTCAGGGTTTTCATTTTCTCTGCCTGGAAATCTTAAGATTTTCTAATGGTTCTGCTCCCTTCTCTCTAGTGGTTCAGTTGCATTTCTAGAGGTCCTCTCCTACTCCACAGTTTCTGTTTAAGCTATTTTTCCTCATGGCATTTATAACCCTGACTGACACTGTTAGCTGCTATTTTCTTCTCTCCTACTAAAATGTAAACTCCAACAAGGCAAGGTTATTTTCTTTTTTAAATAGGCAATAGGTAGTATAGTCCTGTTAATTTAGAGGACACTGGCACTAGCTAGATGGTTGGGTTTGAATCTTGACTCGGGTTCTTTTTAGCTATGGAAACATGAGCATGTCAGCCTTTGTGCTTCAATTCTCTGACTGTAATAGGAGAATAACATGTATCTAGTAGGGATTGTAGTGAGGATTTAAACAAGTTAGGGCTATGACCTAAGACTATCAAGTCTTAGAGCAATGTCTGACCAAATAGGAATTCAATAAATATTTCTTGAGTACAGTTTGCTTTTGATCCACTCTAGGACTAAAATTTAAGATTACTCTCCTTCCAGGGTTTATGGAGGGGCTCCAGACTTGATTTTTGTCCTATAAAGTTTCTCATTATTGAAGACTCAGTGAGGGAAACCATAGATGCCCTTTATAAGGGGCATTCTTTTCCAGAATTATCCAACTTAACCAGATTCCTCATTTTGACCTATAAGACCCTGTGTTGTCCCAGAGGGAGAATTGCTAGTCCAAAGGGGAAGAGCATCTATGCATATATACTTTCATTATCTATTATCAGCTTCCCCTTCCTAAGGGGATGAAATAATTTCAGCTCCAGCAACACATAAGAACTCACAAGATTGCTTGTTCCCCACAACCTCACAAAGAGATGGTTGGCAACACCCCCTCCCCCATCTGTTAGGTAAATAGTCTCCCAATCTTGCTTGAGTCTATTTTATGGTCCAAAAGTTGTAGCACTTGAAAATTACCCTCAGCTAGTGCATCCTTCCAAGTATAAGTTGATAATAGTGGTTGATTGTGTGTGAGAATATAAACTAGAAAATTAAGGACTCCAATTGTATAGTGTAAATGTAGTAAAAACTGTTCTTGCTCTTTAAATCTAGAAATTGTCTTAAGCACAATGCTTCTAAAAGTAGAAAACAATTTTAGGTTAATCTGTGTGAAAGTAGCAAGCTTGGGAAATTTAAGAATATCATAAATTGTTGGCATGCCCTGGACTGAGGATCGTACAGCCTTAAAAAACCCAAACATAAATCTAAGAAATTTATAGGAAAGGTTTTGGAAATAGCCTGATTTAAGGGGAAAAAAAGATTGTATTGGAATGGTTTTTTATTGTTTTTGAGTTTGAAGCTCTAGAGTAGTTTCTCTTCTAGGTTAAGTGGGAAGATTGAAGGCAGCAAAACAAGCCTTCATTATAATGGAGATAGTCCCTCCGCCCTACTGTAGGGCAGAAGAGATCTGAGGAGATAAAACTAGGGTGTAGTCAAGAAAAACCTAGGATGCTTACAAAACAGAATAGATAAAAGGATAAAACCCAATGTAGGAAATCCTTTTATCCAAAAGTGACTGGCAACCCTTACCTTGAGAGTTTATTTATACCTGCTTCCACCACCCCACCTGGCACTCGCTTTATTTACTCAATTCTCACAATATCCTCTTACATATTAAGGCCATACTTACCTGACAGGGAAGACAAGATCAGGTAGTTGTTTTTCTGGGAAGAGGTTGATTCATTGCACTATGGATGTGTTGACCTCTGATTCCCCCAGGTATGGGAGACTTTACTGCTAATTTGTGATAGTGGGGAAGGCAGGTTCCTTACCTCCCCTAAAAAAAAATTTAAAAAATCAAGACCTATCAATCACTCCTCCTCCCCCACCATGATTCATATATTCACATTTAAACATGTATATAATTTTTTGAGGGCCTTAAGAAGCATTTTTGCTTTTCTGGTGGGCTGGCCAGCCTGAGTAAGGAAAGGGGAGATCTCCAGCAGGTGTAGATGTTCCTGGCCAGGCTTGTGGGATCACCTAAACATGCCTCACTCCTTCCCCTGCAAGGTTGCAGTGGAGGGACTGCAAGGACTTCCCGGGCCTCATTGGGAAGTGGAGTTGTTGGGGGGTAAGGATGTTCTGAACAAACTCCACAAATAGGTTTTATGGACCCCACCCCACCCCAGAAACCAAAGAGATCCAAGACACCAAGGACTGCAAATCCCATAATATCATCTCCACGGAAGGGAGGCTTGCTGGGAATTGAGGGTGGAGTTAAGCAGCCAGGTTTTGTATATAACCAGACAGGTGGGCCTTGGGGGTCCTTGGTTTTTCCGCAGGCTTTCAGTGTGCTGTTGGGGTTCCAGCTCAGCAGAACTGGTAGGACACATTCACCAATTTATCTCCCTTTCTCCCTGAGTTATTCATTTCTGCATTTCCCCTTCTTTTATAAATAAACCCTTTATTAACTCTTTTGTGTGTGCCTGCAGTTGAGTCTTATATAATCCCTTTTAAGTGCAGGTGAGGACCCACAGTCAGGCAACCCATTTCATATCAGGCTTGCCCTGTAACCGGGTGAAGTGCTGAGAAAGGTATCTATTTCCCCAGTGGTGACTTTGGATGGGTAGGAGCAAGTCTCAATCTCTGCAGACAGTCCTCCTGGAACTTCCAGCCAGTTTGGGGAGTCTCTTGGATCTAATGATCCATAAATTAATAACTGTTTCCTGAGGAGGAGCTTGGGGGTGCTTAGGAAAAAGAAATAGGGATTAGATCTAGGCAGGGAGGTGGAGTACGGTTCCCCAAGGATATCATCCTCGGTGAGAGCTGAGTAACTGGCAGGGGTGAGCTGGCCAGGAGGAAAGGATGCCCAGGAACCTGGGGAACCTACAGTTGAAGCACCAAGCAGGGGCTCAGAGGACAGCTAGCAGGCTGGGGGCCAGACCAGAAAGGGAGGGAAACCAGTCTGCCTAGGACCTCCAAAGGTGAAAGGCAATGCTAAGAGCAAAGGAAGTCACCCAGGGGGCGTTTAATGTGACAGGGGAGTTGTCTAAAAAGCTGCTGCTCCCTCAGAACCACTCACAGCAGTTAAGTTCCCAACTTCCCCTCCCAGCAAGGATCTCAATCTAGATCCCGATTCTGAAATCGCTCCACCCACCCTCTCCACTGCTCCCATCAATTCATGTAATCAGAAATATTTGTTAAGTGTATTCTTGGCTGCTTCTCCAGGACCCCTCCTGTTCTGGGGAGAAAAGAAAACTGAAGATGTGGCTGGGGAGCATTTTAAGGACATCGGAGAATATTTTTCATGAAAACAAGTTTCTGGATGTTCTTTTTATGGAAGAAATTGGAAACATTAAATTGCATGTAATTTATCAGATGTAAGAATATTTTTTTGAGTAGGGTTATCATTGTGGCATGTCAAACTTGGAAATTAGAATTTGTCCCCAGAGTAGTGCTCCATCTAGCCAAAGACTAGCCCTGCACCAGGGTCTTGGGTTTGTGTGTGGGACAGGTTGGTGGAGCAGCTGGACATCTGGATGATGAGATATGAGTCGCTCAGAATGGTGCTCCTCCTCAGCCCCATAACCTGACTTTCCAAAATGAAATATTGCTTTGGATTACTTGGCTTTTTCCCTTGGTTCCTGTTTTAGAATACAAATTATGGTGCTACATAATTTTCTACACTGGGTGACATTTCATAACAGTAAAGAAAGTTTGTCTAGATTGATTTACAAAATCATTTTACTTCCATTCAAGGGGATTATAAAACAACGTAACAAATGTAATACAAATTATGTGTATTGATATAAATTGAGGGCTGAGATTAGTAAAAATTAAAGTTGTATTCCTTCATCAAGAAAAATATGAAGAGAAAGGGGAAATTGCTATTTTTTAATAGTCAAAAACCATTATTTTGTGTGTTATTTTGTACTGCAGTACAAATACAAGAATGTAACCATACTTACAGGTATTGAAAAGAAATCCATAGGTTGCATTCCATAATCAAATACAGGATCTTTCAATTCTGATATATAATAGTTCTGGTTTGCAGTGAATGGGAGTCTATGCTATACCTCCATCCAAGAATAAGAACATTTTATGCATACACTGGAATTGCACCAGAGGCAAACTTAGCTTGTAAAAAGATTGAAAACTACCTGCAGTTGCCCAAAGTGTGACTATTCCACAGGACTGAGCATTGAAGTGATTTATTATTCCAAACCTAGGCACTAAGTGCAAACAAATTAATTCATGTAATGGTCAATTTTTACAGAAAAATCTAGCTATGAGTGATCATGGGCAATTTTTGCTTTGGGACCTTTAAACTAAACTCCATTAAAAATGGATTCAGGGGGCCTCCCTGGTGGCCCAAAGTTTAAGACTCAACACTACCAACCTGTTGGCAGCCACTGCAGCATGAGTACCATCCCTGGCCAGAGAGCTAACCCACATGGTGCAGCAGACCTTTCCTGTTTTGCCTGCTGCTCCCCTCAGCAGTGTATTTCAGTCGATCTGCCTGTTCTGCTCCCCACTCTGTCTTTGGTGAATCCTCTAAGCTCCCTGTCCTCTGGCCTATACCCCAGCTCTTGAATGCATAAATAAAATAAATCTTTTTTAAAAAAATGGATTCATCTACCAGTCTCTGTTCCATCAATTGCAGACGCAAAACAAAAATCTCTTGGTGGTTCTGAAGATCCTTCTCTTGGCTTGAAAGGGATTGAAGAATTATTTCTTGCCTTCGCCATCAGAGGGGACACAAGTCCTTCTAAAGAAGTCCTTATTCTCTTAATTTTGTTTATATAGGCTGAGGTCGGATGATGAACTAACACCGGTAGAACTAAAATTTGCCAAGTAATCTGCTTTGCAAGTCCTCTATAGATGCTCTAGCCTCCCCTTATAGAATGTGGGAGTACCAGGAACCTGTTTTTCTTAGTTTTGGAGATACAGACCAAGTTACAAAGAGTCCTTTTTAACATCCTATTATGGGATTTTGATAGGAAAATTTGCTGGTGTTATTTGGCACTGGGTAGGTATTGTTAGGATTTTCACTGTCCCAAAAAATTTGTGGGTGGACAAGAATATGGACTATTACTTGTACATGACTTAATCCTCAACTTATTATGACCATTAATTTGTTTCTTGCCAGGTTATAGTATGATAAGTTATCATTATTTTAAAATTTGAGCCTTTCTAATAGATATGTAGGGGTCTCTAGTTGTAGCTTATTCTGTTTTTGAAAAATGGTAGCAGTTTTTTTGAGGTATAATTGGTATAATAAATGACACAGAAGTGTACAGATTGATCATTTTTTGACACATTACAATGAAACCATTGTAATGGTGGTCCCCAGGAAAGGGGGGAGGTTCCAGGTTTCCTGCCACACCCAAGGGAGGGTGGAGCTGAGCAGGGAGAGAAGAAGCTGCAGAGGAGACTGAGGAAGGAAGGAAGCAGGATGGAGAGCCAGAAGGAGACCTGGAGGAGGCACATGGAGCCGAGAGACATGTGAAGAAGCTACACTTACCTTTTGGTGGTGGACTGGGTGACACAGATGTGGGTGAGAGACCCGTGGGGAGGTGACAACGGCGGTTTTTGTCTTGATTTTGATTTTGCTCTTTTCCTTCCAGACTTGTCTGGTTGTTTCTGATCCTTTTCTGTGGGTCCCCACTGGAAGATGATTTAGACTTGTGGCAGGCTTTGGGGACTTGTTCTGGGCTTTGTTCGACTTGGGTGGACTTTTACCCACGAGGGGACAGGTAACTTTGGGTACTTGATTTAGAAACTATATTCTTTGCCTTTCCTGTATTGTTTCCTAATTGTATTAAAGTTCCTTCCCATTAAAGTCTCATATGTTTTGTGTTGATGTGGTGGATGGCAGAACCTATTTAGAGCAGGCAGGTTTGCGGGGTCTGGGTTGCCCCTTTCCCTGTCCTGTAACACCGTCGCCATGACCAAAATACGAAACACATCTGCAATCCCCCCAGATTTTCTCTTCTTTGTAATTCTTCCTTCCTGCTCTTCCTTGCTTCAGACCTGATTTCAGGGAGAAGGCATGCAGTCTTTCACCATTGTTTGGAAATACCATATTTAAACTACTCCTACTTTTGAACATTTATATAGTTTCCAATATCATGCAATCATAAAATAATGCTTTAGTAAATAACCATGTGTATAGCTATATTTGGATTGCTGGAATATATTTTCAGAGTAAATTTCCTAGAAGTGGAAATTCTGAGTTAGAGTAAATACATATGTAGTTTTTTAAATATTGCCAAACTCCATCTCATAAGTGTGGTGCCAATTTGCATCCTCCCTCTGCCCAGCAATATATGAGGGTGCATGTTTCCCCAATGCCTTGCCTTCCAAGTATATTATACTTTTGAATTTTGGATCTGGCACCGCAGTATAGTTTTAGTTGAACCTCTTTTCATGTGCTTACAGACTGTTTTTTTGTGAATTGTTCATGTTTTTAGTTCATTTTCTATCAGATTTCTGGTTCTTTTTCTTGAATTTTAAGAGTTTTGAAAAAAGATTTATTTATTATTTATACATACATACATACAAGAACTGGGGCTAGGCGGGGGTGGGGGGGGAAATTCACCAGAGACAGAATGGGGAGCAGAACAGGCAGATCCACTGAAATACACTCCTGTCTCAGCAGGTGAGACAGGAGAGGTTTAGAACTCATGTCACAGTGGGTGGTGATAGCTTGGTAGCTCTGAGACTAACCTAACCCCTGCATCACCAGGGAGGCCCTAAATTATAAGAGATTTTAAAAATATATATAAAAGATCTTATTGTCCTTTACCTATGATATATGCTGCAAATATTTTCTCCTAACCTGTCATTTTCTTTTAACATTATGGCTTTCCTTTTTTTTTTTTTTAAAGATTTATTTATGCATGCAAGAGCTGAGGTGAGGGTGGGGGTGTGGTTGTGCGGAGAGGACTTACTAGAGAGAGTGGGGAGAGTAACAGGTGATTGACTGAAATACACTGCTGAGGGGAGCAGTGGGAAAGACAGGAGAGGTCTGCTGCGCCATGTGGGTAGCAACCTGGTCCGGGATCAACTTGTGCTGCAGTGGCTTCGGAAGCCTCATAGTGCTGAGACTTAACCTCTTTTGCCACCAGAGAGGGCCATTTTTGGCATTTCTTGACATTCAAATTTATTTATTTAGATCAAGTCAAACTTAATATTTAAAAATTACATTTGAATTTTTAGGGGCCAGAGTAAGTAGGCAGCCTCTTGCCTCAGGACTGCTTAGGAAAGTAATTTATTTTCCTTTTTCTTGACTCACTGAATCATGTCTGTTGTCCATTTTGGGGGCAACCCCCACATCATGTTGCTTTTTTGTGAAAATTACTTATAGGGTCTACTTATCAATACCTTGGTTTTGTTTTTTTTTAATGTTCAAGTATTTTCAAATCTGTCATCCATTTGACAACTTTGCATTTTTTAGTTGAGATAATTGACATATTGGTCTCAGGTGTACAATATAATGATTTGATATTTGTGTATCTTTCAAAAAATCACCATAACAAATCTAGTTAAGATCCACCACCAGGGCCGCCTGTGGTGGCACAGGCGGTTGAGCACAGCTCTGTGAAGCTATCGGCAGCCTCTGCAGTGCCGGCTCCATCCTGGCCAGCGAGGATCCCACATGGCGTGGCAGACCATTTTTTTTTTTTTAAAGATTTATTTGTTTGTTTGTTTATTTATGCATACAAGCACTGGGTACAGTCAGAAGTGCCAGAGGGTGAGAGAATTCACCAGAGCCAGAGCGGGGAGCAGAGCAGGCAGAAGGACCGAAGTACACTGCTGAGGGGAGCAGCGGGCGGCAGGAGAGGTCTGCGCGCCATGTGGGACCCTCCTCCGGAGGCCGGGGAGCATCCGGGGTGCGAACCGGCACCGCAGAGGCTGCGGGCAGCTTCGCAACCCAGCGCTCAACCGCTGCGCCACCAGGGAGGCCTGCAGACCTCTTTTGTCTCGAGAGCTCACTGCTCCCCTCAGTGTATTTCGTCAGTCTGCCTGTTCTGTTCCCCACTCTGTTTCCAGTGAATCCTCTCACCCTCCCGTACATCTGGCCTGTACCCCGGTTCTTGTATAAATAAATCTTAAAAAAAAAAAAAAAGATCCACCACCACACAAAGTTATAAATTTTTTCTTATGATAAGAACTTTAAGATCTTCTCTCTTCACACTTTGAAAGTATACAACACATTATTATTAACTGTAATCGTCAAGGTATACATTACACTCCTGGTACTTACTTTATAATTAGAAGTTTTAACCTTTTGACCACCTTCACCCATTTAGCCCATTCCCTCCCCCCCACCCGAGGTTACCATTCATTTGTTGGGGAACAAAATACTGTAAGTTTTAGGTGTTTTGGACAAATTTACACAGGAATTGTTTTTTTTTTTTAAATCTGGGAAAAAAAGGGCATGTTGTATTTTATCTAGCCACCCTGGCTAAGAGATGTTTCTGCTACTCCAGAGCCTTCTTTGAAGTCTTTTTTGGTTATTTTTCTTGTATGTGCTATAAATAGCCAACTCTGTTTTAATATTTAGTTAGGAACTAATTTCAAAGTCGAGATAATCAGCCAATTCGACTACTAACAAAAACTGAACAGCTGATCATGCTTGTTTTGCCTACTGGCTCTCCCCCTTCCGTTTAGCTTCCGTTTAGAAAGCTCACATTTTTGCAAATTTAGCAAATTTCTACATTTGTAGCTTTGTAAGTTAATACCATTGTTGGTCACTAGGTAGAGCTAGAATCTTATTCATGCAAATTCTTATGCAAGCTGTTCCTACATAAAAGAGGTCAAGAGGCCTTTGTCTTGTAATTTTTGGTATGCTTAAGTAGTGTTCCTTTTAAAATTCCCTATAGATCATCAGGTATATAGAGGGAAAAGAAGGTGAAGAACTTCCAAATTCTTTTACCAATCATGTTTCAGCATAATAACTATCATTTCTTTGAGGACAAGGTTTACACTTTGTTGGGACCCCGGGGGAGTCTGTATATGTTTTGCCTCCTTGAGTTTTGCTTTAAAATGATTTAGGGAAGGCCTCCCCTGTGGCTGAGCTCAGCGCTGTAAAGCTGACCACAGCCTTTGCAGTGTGGGTTTGGTTTCCCCACCAGCCGGGGAGATTCCCACATAGCACAGACCTCTCCTGTCTTGCCTGCTGCTCCCCGCAGCGATGTATTTAGGTCGTCTGCCTGTTCTGTTCCCTGCTCTGTCTCTCGTTAATCCTCTCACCCTCTGGTGCCTCTGGCCTGTACCCCAACTCTTGTATAAAAATAAATAAATCTTTTAAAAAAAAAAAAAGAAAAAAAAAGATTTTAGGGAACTTTGTAACCAAAACGGAAGAACACTTCCTTTTCTTTGCCAGACCCAAATATTGTTTCTTTTAAAATAATAGCTAAGATTGAGAATGTTATAGATATGATTCAAAATGTTTTTTGAAAATCTTTTTTTTTTTTTTTGCTATTCAAAATGTTATTTGGGGGCCTCCGCGGTGGCGCAGCGGTTGAGCGCTGGGTTGCGAAGCTGCCAGCAGCCTCTGCAGCACCGGTTCGATCCCCGGCCCACGGCAAGGGTCCCACATGGTGCTCAGACCTCTCCTGCCGCCCACTGCGCCCCTCAGCAGTGTATTTCGTTAGTCTGCCTGTTCTGCTCTCCGCTCTGGCTCTGGTGAATTCTCTCACCCTCCCGTGCTTCTGACTATACCCAGTGCTTGTATAAATAAATAAATAAAACTTAAAAAATATGTATTATTTGGAAACAATCGGACTATACATTGGCTTCTCAATGCTTCAAACCTTCTAGCGAGGTTTTAATTGACTTGAATTATTTAAGAATTTAGAAGGTTGACAACCTTCATCCTTCTTTGGAGTGACAGAACTGTCAGAAAAGAGGTTGATCAGTGGTCAAACTCCCAGGAATATAGCTTGGTTATAGATCTTGTGGAGATGAGGATAATGCTTCTCTATGTCATACCTGAGATAGTGATGATGTTTATAATAATTTATCTCTTGTTCTGGGCATTGATATGCTGCCTTTCTTTCTTCTTTAACATAAAACAAAGTGGGATCATGATATAGAACACCTTTGAAGAAGATTTTGAAGCAGCTTTGATTTCCTCACTCCCTCACCCAGTGCCCTGTGGATTATAGTTGTGTAAATTATCTTTCAGAAGAGATGGCTCAAGACTTAAGTGCCATGCTGTCCTATAATAAGATGGTCTCCAGGAAAAGGGGAGGTTCCAAGTTCCCTGCCCCACCCAAGGCGGGGTGGAGCTGAGCAGGGAGGAGAAGCTGGAGAGGAAACTGGGGAAGGAAGGAAGCAGGATGGAGAGCCAGAAGGAGACCTGGAGGAGTCACATGGAGCAGAGACCTGAAAAAACTGCTCTTGCTTCTTGGTCCTGGACTGGTTGAAAGAAATGTGGGTGAGAGACCCGTGGGGGAGGTTAACAATGGCAGCTTTTATCTTGATTTTGATTTTGCTCCTTTCCTCCCATACTTGTCTGACTGTTTCTGACCCTTTACTCTGGGTCCCCAGCTGGAAGGTGCTTTTAGACTGTGGCAGGCTCTTGGGCCTTGCTTTGGGCTAATCCCATTTGACTGGACTTTTACCCACGAGGGGATGGGTAACTTTGATGCTTGTTTTAGAAACTATATTCTTTGTCTTTTCTGTATTTGTTCACTAATTGTATTAAAGTTCCTTTCCAGTGAAGGTCTTACATGTTTTGTCTTGATGCGATGGATGGCAGAACCTATTTAGTGCGGGCTGGTTTGGGGGTTCTGGGGTGCCCCTCTCCCTGCCCTGTAACATTCCTAGTTGCTGTTTATCAAATCCCTTTCTTCATGTAAGGGAAGAATTGTGAAGTGGAGAATGACCATCAATCATTCGCTGAATCCAGCTAGTTTAAGGGACTCCTGATGCAACAGTTGTGTAGCTGATATAATTCCAGATAAAAGCAGATCAAGACAACAGCAATTACTACCAACAAGAAAACAACCCAAACTTCCTGGCTTTTTTGTTATCCAGGACCTCTTTTTTTGTTTTTTGTTTTTTTTTTTTTTTGAAGTTCTGTAAAGATTTATTTATCTATGAATACAAGAACTGGGGTGTAAGCCAGAGGTGCAGGAGGTGAGAGGATTCACCAGCGACAGAGTGGGGAGCAGAACTGACAGATGTACTGAAATGCACTGCTGAGGGGAATAGCCGGAGAGACAGGAGAGATCTGCTGCGCCATGTGGGTTGCTCCCTGGCTGGCGGGGGATCTAACTCGTGCCAGGGATTGAGCTCCTGCTGCAGTGGCTGGCAGTAGCTTGACAGTGCAGTCTTTAACCCCTGTGCCACCAGGGAGGCCCCGGACCTCTTTGTTTTGTGTAAATATATCTCTGTTGGTCTTTCAAAGTTCATAAAGTGTCTTCCAAGACTTTATTACTATTTTTTTTAAGGGTTTTATTTTGGGGCTTATTATTCACAGGTTCAGCTACCCTGCAGGGTTCTGTTCGATTCTTTGGCATCAAGAAGTTCATCTTGAGAGCCATTTCCATATTATGGATACCCCGGTGAGGCATAGGGCAAGTGGGGAATCCTTATGGTCAGAATAGAATAGGAAAAAAGCCTCGGAGGAATAAGGAAGGCTCCAGAGATAAGGGCAACAAATTCCAAAGAGGACTAATTACACACCCCAGGACTAGGAGCAACAGGACATTCCTGGACAAGGACAATAACGAAAAAAGATAAGGGCTGGGATACAGGGACTTAGTTCTGGTCACAGAGACACTTAGGCAGTGAGTGAGACCACCAAAAACTGACCAATCACAAAGAGACTGGTGGAGCTTTAGAATAATCAGGGAAAGAAGATACATATTCCCTGAGGCATGACTCCACTTTGGCTTCCTTGCCCCTCCCTGGCCTGGTTCCATTGGCCTGGGAGTCCCACTTTATTTCTATCCCCTTTCTCCTTAATAAACTTTTTCTTTCTCTAAACAAATCTGCCTCTTCGCTGCTGCTGCTTCATGAGACACCAACCCAAGGTGGTCTAGTGGCTGGGACTTAGCGCTGCCACTGCAGCCTGGGATCCATTCCTGGCTGGGAGAGTAGGCCTGAAAATCTGAAATTACAGTATCACCGGAGGTTTCATATTTTCCCTCTGTAGCCAGTGGCAAGGCTTCTCATCATACCACCACCATTGCTTAATGTCCTTAGTGAGCCCATCCATGCTGAGGATTCTCTTTAAGGTCCTGTATACACCTTCAGTGTTCCGCTCCTACACCATCACCGCCCTAGCAATGAACTTCAGATGTTTTTGCCTTAACCTTGGATTTAAGTCTTCATTATGCAGGACCCCACGTCCACGGGACCCAACCACCACCCAGCCGCCTCTGACTACCGCTTTTATGGATCCCAAGTTAGGAAATAGACTAGGCTGGTAGATAAGAGGAATTACTTTTTCTTTGCAACTAAAAATGATATATTTCATTTAAAATAAAACTTCCTGATTTGTTTTAGTTATTTTTTAGTCAGTAACTCTGTGTTCCATGCTGTTGCAGGCATATGCCAAGTAAACTAGTTGTACTGCTAAGACATGAGGCTGGAAATTAAATTTATTTATACTGAGCTCATTATAAGGAAGCTTGCTCTTCTCTCTAAGGGGGGAAAAGATTCCTTGAGATTGAAGACACAACTAAAAGTGTAATTGTTGTTTGAATAGACTTTACTTCTTTTGTGGGAAATATGCCAAGTTAGCCAATTAATTTTTTTAACATACCCACACACCAGTATAAAAAGTATAAGACAGAGATGATAAGTAAAATTCTCCATCCTAATCCACTCTACATAACCTACTTTCAGATTTTTTCCCCTCTCCCATATACTTGGGTGTATAGATTCAGTCCTTTTCTTAAACTTTCTATTATGAAAAGTTTCAAACATAAACAGGTAGAGGGAACAGTGAATGAATCCTATCTCTTGTCCAATTTCAATAATTATCGATCTTATTTTTCATATTCCTTATAACTACACTGTTTTGAGGCAAGTTCTAGACATTATTTCATTTGTAAATTCTTATTTATGCATACAAGAACTAGGGTGTAGGCCAGAGGTGTGGGGATGGTGAGAGGGTTCACCAGAGACAGAGCAGAACAGGTGGATCTACAGAAATGCACTGCTGAGGGAAGCAGCAGTGAGACAGGAGAGGTCTGCTGTGCCATGTGGTTGGGGATTGAACTCATGCTGCAGTGGCTGCAGATAATTGATAGTGCTAAGACTTTAACCCCTGGCCACCAGGAGGCCCCAATTCTTACTTAATTTGTATTAATGAATCCTATTTTTTTAGAATAGCTTTTAAATTTATAGAAAAATTGAGCAGATCATTTATTCCTCCCGTACAATGAATTGGATGTTTATGCTCAAGAAAAGCAGGATTTCATCCAGCACTACTCCCAAATTGTCAAGTGTGGAGGCAGGAATGGACACAGGGCAGGTTTTCTGATCCCATGCAGACCGGGTAAAGGAGGAGTCAGAATCCTCGGTGGTTTTTTGCAGGTTTTTATTGGGATTCAGCGGGTACGTGGCAGGCAGGGGTGCTGGGGGGCTGGGAGGCTGGCAGTCCTCCCAGCCCCCAGCAAATCTTCACTCTATCTGGGCTCTCTGGCGTTCTCTGCTTCTTTCTATGGCTCTGCTTCTCTCTTGGCTTCTCTTGGCTTCTGCTGCTGCTGGCATCCCCATGACGCTGCCCTTAAAAAGCACAGTCTTAGCCCAGGTGAATCCCATCTACCTATGCCCATACCCTACTCCAGGTGCCCGCCATCAGGCATGCATTCAGGACCTCAAGGATCCATCATCTATCCTGATGGCAGGAGGGCAGAAAAGCCTGACATTTTTCCTTACCCTACATCAAGGTGCTGACAGAGGATGAGCTGGGGGACCTGGCTCAAGGAGATCCTGGAATAGGACACTATTGGAGGTGAGTTCCCTTGGAGTTTGACTGAGCAGATAGCATTCCAGGTGTTGGTGAAGCTTGGGAAGCAGGATGCTGAGAGTCTTGCATGGGCCCTGGTGTGTGGAACTGCAAAGGAAATTGTAGGGTAAGGAAAAATGTCAGGCTTTTCTGCCCTCCCACCATCAGGATAGATGATGGATCTTTGCGGTCCTGAATGCATGCCTGATGGCGGGCACCTGGAATAGGGTGTGGGCATAGGTAGATGGGATTCACCTGGGCTGAGACTGGGCTTTTAAGGGTGGCGTCAGGGGATGCCAGTAGAAGCCAAGAAGCCTAGAAAGAAGTAGCAGAAGCCGAGAGAGAAGCAGAGAAGGCTGGAGAGCCCAGATAGAGTGAAGACTTGATGGGGGCTGGGAGGCCTGCCAGCCTCCTGGCCCCCCAGCACCCCTGCCTGCAGTGTGCCTGGTAATCCCAATAAAAGACCAGCAAAAAAACCACTGAGGACTCTGACTCATCCTTTACCCAGTCTGCAGATCAGAAAACCTGCACTGTGCCCATTCTACCCTCACAGAAATTCAAAGATCAAGTGTGACAGGTTGACATCCTGGGAAACTACAGAGCCTGTTAGAAATGCAAGCACTCAACCTACTGAAATGGTGCTAGTAATGTGAATTGCATCCATTGCACCACCACAACACTCTGCACAAGGTTAGCAAGTCTGGAGTAGTCTAAATCCCTGAGGTGGTTCCAAAGCTTCTGTGGCTGGGGCTCAGATCTCGGCTGCACACTGGGCATCCTGCTGGGAGTCCCTCTGGTCTGACATTTCCATTGATCACCAGGAGGTACCCACACCTGGAGCTGAAGAAGCTAGGTGCCAGAATGCTGGGAGCAGTCCAAGTACTTAGCAGAGGTGGGTGCAAATTCTAATGGATCAGCTGTCTGAAATGCAGATCTCAGAACTACCCCAGACTGATTGAGTCAGATCATCTGGGGACAGGGTACAGGAATTAATGTTTTATCCTTGGAACTCAGCTGCAATGTTGGAGTCCGTCAGGGACAAATGTATCCATTGCTATTCCACATTGGAAAATAGAGGTGGGGAAATGACCAGCACGTGGGTTATGGATCCATTGAACCCACATTTGTCAGGACTCCATTTCCTGACTCCTCCATGCCCCTCACTCTGAGAGCAGGGCCATGATGATGCTGTGAGTCATAGGTATCCACGACAACCAGGACCTCTTATCCAGCAGTCTACAGTGTTTGGATATTGCTCTTTTTCCAAGTGTATATGACCTGAATAAATCACTATAGCTCGTTTAGGTGAAGGCTTGCTGGATTATTACGCATACATTTGCTATAACATTACCAGGTACTTCTGGAAGTCATTGAGCTTCAGGTATTGAAGCTGACCAAGGGAAGATGGAAACGGCTCAGAGGGATGCAACGCAGAGAATCGGCAGACTACGCCTCTTGGTGGCAAGGACGGGTAATGCGGACTCAGCACTGGATAATGACAGAGCAGAGAGGGCTAAGGACCTGGGACTGCGGCAAAGCAAGGAGCAAAGAGCCAATAGACACACCTGTGGATTACCTACTGTTAAGTAATCCTGAGCAAGTTTTTTTAAACCCAAGGTTTTAGTGGCTTTCCAGAATTTCCATTGACACTTTTTGGAGAAGCGGAATATTTGTCTCCATTTGAGTTTGAATTTACAAACTGTCAAGCTAGAGGGGGACTACCAGGTGGGCGTGGCCACCGAAAGCGAGTTGGGGATGTGTTCTACACCCCCCACCCCCACCCCGCCCTGCGGCACCTGCGCAGCCCCTCTGAACTCGCGTGCGCTCAGTCCCGCTGCCTCCTCTCTGGGGTTAGCTGGCTTCCAGGGGGACTTGCCGTGGACTGTATGCCAACGGGCGTTCCAGTCTCTTCTGGACCCAGCGGGAGAAGGCGCCATCTGCTCTTTGATCTGGGGACCTTCTTGGGCCTGGAGAGGAGGAGGTGAGCCAAAGGTGAGGGGAGAGTGAGAACATCTCCCTGTGGGTGGCGGACTGCAGAGGGGGTCCAGTCGGAAGACCAAGTGCAGGAAGGGCTGGATATGGAAAACTGCAAGGCTTTTGGGGGTTCATTACTGGGCCTGGAGGAACACAGGGGTCTGGGAGTTCATTCCTGAGCGTGACCCCGCCGCAGCCCGCCTCCACTGACGGTAAAGCCCATCATTGTGCGTTCTCTGCTCCTGGCGCCTTGGGGCTAAATTGATGACAGCTGGCGTGGGTTTTCTGGGCTCTCTGTTCTGTTCCATTGACCCGTGTGTCTTCATTACAGTGGATTTGTCATAGAGTTTGGGGAACATATTGGAAAATTTTCTGGGGCTGATGTCCCTTCATCCCCGCCCCAGGCCTAGCTGGTCGGAGGGCGAAGCCAGCTCCCAGGGACCCACGCTGAGCAGGCCCAGCTCTGTGCTGGACTGGGCTTCTGCCGCCTGAAGGTGAAGCCAGATTTTTCACCCCTAATCTAGGCCATGGAGGCAGATAAAGAAGATTTAACTTTCCTTGTATGCATAAATAAATAATTTTTTTAAAAAGAAGATTTAACTTTAGGCGCTCAGCCTTTGCATCTCCACGGGGTATTCTTAGATAGGATGAGATTAAATTCAATAACGCCTTCCTCTGGCATCAGCATATGTTTAGGTTGGGACAAATTGGAACAGAAGCCCTTCCCATCCAGATTAATTACATTGTTAATGTACGCTCATACTGTACTACATTTCTAGTCCATAGAAACTAAATTCAAACTCTTGTTTTTCAGAAGAAAATCTGTCAGGCTGCTTCTTGGGTGCAAATCTTCACTTTAATTATCTAATAAATTCTGTCTAGCTTTACTTGAGGCTTTGTGTCCAATTAACAGTTCGAAGTCAGATGCCAGCTTCACCCTGATGAATGTTTTTGGGTCTGCCAGGTCTTTTGTGCTCCCAGACACATTTCGGCATGGTTACTTCTGTTTCTGTGAAAATTGCCATCGGAATTTTGATCAGAATTGCACTGAATCTGTACTTTGCTTCAAGAAGTCTGCACGGTTCAGTAATGCTATTCCAATCATGAGCACAGAATATCTTTCCATTTACTTGTGTTTTCAGTTTCTTTCAACAGTATTTTATAGGTTTTTATTTTATAGTATTTTTTCAGGTTTTTTTTTCCCCTTCTTTAAATGTTTTCCCAGGTATATCCTTCTTTTTGTTAACATTGTAAATGGTACTGTCTTCCTATTGGCCCTTTCTGATGGGTCATTATTAGGGTGTAGAAACACACTAGTTTTGTATTTGATTTTGTGTTCTGTACCTTTACTGAATTCTTCTTTTCTAACAGGTTTTTTTTTGTTTTGATTTTCTTTTTTTTTTTTTTTTTGCTGTAGTGATGTAGAAATTTGGAATTTAAAAACCCCTGCTATTTCCACCACAGCCTGGGTCATCTGCAACACCCAAGACATAATGTCTACTAATAGACTCTTCCCACAGTGCCTCTAATAACGTGTGGGTTCCCCCAAAGACATTTAGCTCTGCCACATTGGATGGATTGGATCTGGTCAGGGCTGTGCTCCACAGTGAATTTCAGTGTCTGCTGAAAGTAATTTTCTTTCCCTTCAAATGCACAGAAAACTTTAATAGCAGTAAAGATACTTTTTATCTTCTACTCACATTCCCACTTTACCACATATTTGGCTTTTCCATGAAGCATTCCATTGTGTTTTCATAAAAATGTTTGTTTGTGTTTAACCAGAATATTCCAGGGATACAGCCCCCAATGAGTAAATAAATCATCATGGCTTCCATGTTATAATCCAGTCCACAGGCCCATTTCAACTTTGATCACCCACCCCAAGTATGTGAAATGTCTTATTCCATTCTGATCTACTTTTGTTACAGGGCAGGGAGAGGGGCACACCAGAACCCCCAAGTCTGCCTGCTCTAAATAGGTTTTGCCATCTGCTTCATCAAGACAAAACATATAGACCTTTAATGGAAAGGAACTTTAATACAATTAGTGAACAAATACAGAAAATACAAAGAATATACTTTCCAAATCAAGCACCCAAGGTTACCATCCTCTCATGGGTAAAAGTCCAGCCAAATGGGATTGACCCAGAGCAAGGCCCAAACACCTGCCACAAGTCTAAGGCACCTTCCAGTGGGGACCCACAGAGAAGGGTCAGAAACAACCAGACAAATCTGGGAGAAAAAGAGCAAAATCAAAATCAAGATAAAAGCTGCCGTTGTTAACCTCCCTATGGGTCTCACCCACATCTGTTTCAACCAGTCCAGGACCAAGAAGCAAGCTCAGTTTTTCACATGTCTCTGCTCCATGTGACTCCTCCAGGTCTCCTTCTGGCTCTCCATCCTGCTTCTTTCTTTCCCCAGTCTCTTCTTCAGCTTCTCCTTCCTAACCTGCTCCACCCTCCCTTGGGTGGGGCAGGAAACCTAAAATCTCCCCTTTTCCTGGGGACCACCCTCTTACACTTTCACTATTGAAACTGTTCCTGAGACCATTCCTCATTTTCACAAGTTTGATGGGTTAATGTGCTCACATGCTGACAGTCTGGGTGGGCTCTTTCTCTTTCACATAGGTTTTCTTGATCATGCATATTTATTTATTTTTTGCCACTTCTATCGCCCATTTACCTGCATGGGTGCTTAACAGTTTGTCATCTCAGACTTCAAGCAGACTTCTTTGATGGCATTGAACCAAGGGAAACATGAAATTACCATTTTTATGGCAGATTGTCATATAACCATGACAAAAACAGGCCAGTATTTCAGCTTTAATTTCTTTATTTTTCCCCTCCCCCTCCACACAGGTCCTATTGCCATTGCTAAAATTAAGACACATTTCAATGTCATGGCTTCTGCACTTGAGGTTCTGTCTCTGCTTGAAGTGCCCACTGTAACACTTCATTCATCATTGTCAAATAACTCCCTTCTCAAAACAGGGGAGGGAAAAGCACAAGAGATGGTGATGGTTCACGGGTGACTTAATGGTGGGAATTTTATGGGGATTACACCTGAGAGGAAAAATCAAACATCATACAAACGTGAACAGTGATGTAAAATATATACACATTTAAATAAATATTTAATAAAAATGCACCATGATATTGTAAAAAATAACTCCCTCTCAGGACCCTGCTAGATCACTCTGTGTACAATAGCACCCCTCTGTTACCTTAATCTATTCCAGACCTTTTCTTCATAATACATTTGTCTTTGTCATTCTGACTTGCTGTACTACAAACCAGTCCCTCCAATTCCTTGAATCTTGTAAATAGCAATATTTTGTCTTTCCATATGGCTCACTGGTGTTCCATTATGTGGCGAAACCACGTCTTCCTGATCTAGTCCTGTCTCAGTGGGCACACAGGTTGTTGCCTTGGTTTAGGTGTAATTTGGTCATAAATACGTGGAGAGGTAAGCTGGGCATCTTCAAGTCTCCAGAGCCTTTTCATTTCTCCACTGACATGATCATTAAGCACTAACTCTCCATCCTCCTTCCCCTCAACCCCTGGCAACCACATTCTACTTTCTGTTTCTGAATTTGACTACTCTGGATACTCACCTAAGTGGAATTTCTCTGCCTTTGTCCTTTTGTGTCTGGGTAATTTATTGCCTTTATTATAATGACTTTAAGTTTCCTACAAATTATAGCAGGTGTCATAATTTCCCTCTTTGCTTAAGAGTGAATGTGGCATTGTCTATGCCACATTTTGCTTCTACATTTGTTTGTTCCGTGGACACCAGTTGCTCCTAGATGCAGAGAGACTGTGAATAATGCTGCTGTAAATGTGGGCACACAGGTGTCTGCTTGAGTGGCTGCTTTCAGTTCTCCTGGGTATGTTCCTGAAGTGGACTTGATCTATCATATGTTCATTTTATGTTAGTTTTTAAGGTAATTGCCATTCTGCTTTCCACAGCAGCTGCACTAATTTACTTTCTTCCTTAAATGGCAGAACAATACTGAAGTTTGTGGGTCTACCACATTTTGTTTATCCATTCACCTACTGATGGGCATTTGCATTGTTTCTACCTTTGCCTGTTATGAACAGCACTGCTTTAAATATCTGTGTACAAAATTTAGCTTTAACACCTGTTCTCAGTGCCTGGGGGTATAGATCTAGGTGTGGAAATGTTGAAGCATACAGTAGTACTATTTTTATTTTTAAAGATTTATGTATAGAAGAACTGTGGTGTAGGCCAGAGTTGCAGAGGTGAGAGGATTTACCAGAGACAGAGTGAGGAGCAGAACAGGTGCATCTACTGAAATACACTGCTGAGAAGAGCAGTGGGTGAGACAGGAGGAGTCTGCTGAGCCATGTGGGTTAACTCTGTGGCTGGGGATCGAACTCATGCCTCAGTGACTGGTGATAGCTTCATAGTGCTGAGACTTAAACCCCTGCACCACCACGGAGGCCCCAGTAATACTATTTTTAACATATCTGGGAAGTGCCAAACAGACCCCATTAATGAAGCATAGACTATCTCATTTTACATTTCCATGAGCATACTTGCAATATTTGTTATTTAAAATTCTCTTCATTTTAGCCATGGCAGTGTGTGTGAAGGGGATTGTGATTCTAGTTTTAATTTGTATTTCCATAATGACTAGTGATGTGGACGTCTTTGCAGGTGGTTGTTTCCATTACTTTGTTTCCATTACACTCTACACCACAGGCTTTTTTTTTTTACACACCCTTTATTCTTTCAGAAAAGAAAAATTACAGGGCCTCCCTGGTGGTGCAAGGGGTTAAGTGTTAGCACTGTGAAGCAATCCACAACTACTGTAGCACAAGTTTGATCCACAGCCAGGGAGCTTCCCACATGGCGAGGCAGACCTCTCCTGCCTCACTTGCTGCTCCCCTCAACAGTATATTTCAGTAGATCTGCCTGTTCGGCTCTCCACTCTCTCTGGTGAATCCTCTCACACACCCACCCCACCTCTGGCCTACAGCCCAGCTCTTGTATGCATAAATAAAGAAATCTTAAACAAAACAAGAAAAGAAAAATTACATGCTGTATCTCAGCATGAATGTTAAAATAAACAAAGACTGTCAAAGAAATAAAAGACTCAGCAGCATGCCCTTTCATTTAGTTGCTATCACTGTGTTTCTCCCAGGGTGTTTAAGAAATACAAACAATATCACACAAATAGAATTATCAGTTTCACAAATTAAAATACTGGATTTTGTTGATAAGAAAATTATGTTCCCTGTCACTTTTAATGTCTGTGTGGTCCCGTATCTGCGTATGTCTGTGTATGTGAGAGGCTGACACTATTTAGCTTGTTCTGTGTTCTTAGCTTGTTCCCATTATGCTTCTCCTTCACAGGACACTCGGTGAACAAATTAAAATCTCCAAAAGCATTTGGTTCTAGTCTAAATCATGACTCAGCCATTTATTGTAGAAAACAATTGCCTTTATTCTTCAGGCCTGCAGAGGGAGCGTAGAGAAACTTTGTGTAAATCAAATATTTCTTCCTTTGTCTTTCCCATTTGATCAATGGGAAAGGGTACATTTTTTTCCTAGGTGAAAAGAAGCTGTAAATAAGTTTGAAATTGTTCTGTTGCATAAAAGACTCCAGCCTGGAAGATGATGTGGTGGGGACACTTCAGGGCACAACCAGAGGGCTTGGTGCTTCTCCCTCAGGCACTGGGTGGAGACTATTTACAGTTTGATTAAAAAAATCTTAAAAAAAATTCTGAAGCCTGACTCCTCTGAATATGGTTAAGTAAATCTACTTAAAATTCTTTTAATCATTTCTAGTTCTTGCTTGATCCTGGCTGTGTGCTGCCTGAGCTTGCTTGTGTTTTGGAACATCCGACCTAAACTCTTAACTCATAATGGCTAACTCATAGGTTTTTGTGGTTTTTTTTAAAGATTTATTTATTTATGCATACATGAACAGGCCAGAGGTGCGGGGGTGAGAGGATTCACCAGAGACAGAGTGGGGAACAGAACAGGTGGAGTGACTGAAATACACTGCTGAGGGGAGCAGTGGATGAGTCAGGAGAGGTCTGCTGTGCCATGTGGGTAGCTCCCTGGCTGGGGATTGAGCTCATGCTGCAGTGGCTGCGGATAGCTTCATAGGTTGTGTCTTAACCCCTTGTGCCACCAGGGAGGCCCTTTTTTGTTTTTTCATTATTAATATCACTATATATGAATTTCAAATCAATGGGGTCAAATTGGATTTGCACAGTGCTGTGTGATGAAGTGAAATTTTGTAGAAACATTATGATCTTTATAAAAGTATATTCTGCCTGTGAAAAAAGCTTTATATATCCTCAGATGGCACCATTTCTCCTTCTGCATAAAAGCACTCATGTAATCCAAGCCTCAGACACATTTTCTATTTTAGGCTAATAGAGACCCTGATGCTGGTGTTGATGAGGCTCAGATTATTGAACAAGATGCTAGGTAAATGAGACTGAATATTTGATAGCTTTTATTGTGACTTATGAATGGAAAAGGAATCTGTGTTACTAAAAAAACATAATCAATGTTGTGATAGCATCTAAAAATAATCTTATTTATAGGTCATCACTAAATCATAAGACTCATGCAAATATAGTTTTCTCATTTTGATCTGGCAACAAAATTACTTCATGCTAAAATTGAAATGAAATAAATTGCATATGAATGGTGAGTCCCATCTGGATATGTTACCTTTTTCCAATTATGGAACATTTCATCAAACAGAGAATTCAAACAAACACAGTAGGTTTGTTTGTAGATGATGAAGAAAGAATATTTCAGTGATAAAAGATGTTTTCTTATATAATTTTACAAGTTATTAAAATACTGGGAAATTCTCCCACCTTTCCTTGGATGGAACTTGAAGTAGGATTGTTCTTTTGTCAGCAGCTTTATAGTGACACCCAGATAACATGTTGCACTTAAGTGGCTTTTAAATTCTAGTGTACTCCAGTATGGTTAATAGAGTAAGCAAGTATAGGAATTAAGTGAGAAAATTTGAAACATGAAACCAGAAAATGTGGAATTGCTAATAAAGGTAGAATCACAACTCATAGCCCCTGTCTCTGGTCACATGCATCGGTAAGATGCACAAGCTTTGATTGTTGGTCACCCACTACTGTCACTTACAAAAGGCAAACTTAATGTGTCCTGTCATTACTTGAAGGATTAAAGTCCCTCATTGGTTCCCACTGTCCTCAGGATAAAGTCCACACTCTAACTGAAGTTTATGAGACTCCTGTTATGTGCCCCTCACTTTCTTAGGCCTCCAGCCTGCCTCTTACATGCTCACTATCTTTTTTCTCCCCCTCCCCTCCCCTGCTCACCTGGCTGGTTCAAGTCCTCAGATGAGCTACTTTCTATGTGGCCCTGCCTGACCCCCACACCCCTACTGGGACACCACACCCCTATTAGGTGTCCCTTACAGGGGAGACCATGGCATTGCAAGCTTCCCATCACACACCTTGGGGCCCCCTGCTGAAGTTGCCTGTGGTATGCCTGACTGCCCTCCCAGGGCGCTCTGAGTTGTCAGCTCAGCTTGTGTCCTCACCTTCAAGCAGATGGCGGGCACTCAGTGAATCACTGGTAAATGCTTCGTGCATGCCTGTAAAGTAGAGCGGGCACTTTGCCTTGTATGGATGAGGAAACTGAGGCTCAGGAATTGGAGGACAAAACCATGGCCCCCACTTGGGCCTGTCTGGCCCCAAAGCCCTTCTCTTCTGGCCAAGACATAATCTCAGGGTTTTTGCCTGCTGGCTCCTCTCTCTCCTTATTAAATGTAGAGCGGAAGCACAGATCAGGAAGGGAAAGTGCTAGAGCAGCCCTCCAAACCTCTCTCGAATGCCAAGGGCCTTGTTGATGACTGGGATGATACCGCGTGGCAGGCATTAATTACTTGTGGGCTGTGTGGGAGACAGCATTGTCACACCCCTCCAAGGTGGGATTTCAGGTGAAGGGCAAAGATGTAGGTGGTCTCGGTGACCTTGCCAGGACTGGGTTAGCAGGCAGGAGGCCAACTTCCCCGCAGGACCAGTGGTGTCCTGAGCACAGTGCTGCAGGGTGAGGCTCCTGTGGGGGGACAGTGTGCATTTTTACGTCCTTACTGTTTTGTCAGAGTGCTCAGTGTACAGCAGTGATCACACTCTCTCGTGCTTGGGGGTCTCCTGGGGGTCCCCTCACAGTAGAGGTCCTGACCCAGTGGGCTGCTCAGTAATGAAACCAGACCCCTGTGTTCCTCCATGCACATACATTACACGAACCCCAAAAGCCCCAGTTTTCTGAATCCAGCCCTTCCTGCACTGGGTCATCCTGACCGCTGCCGCCCTACCCGCTGCCCGAACTCAGCCACCCACAGGGAGATGGTCTTCCTCTTCCCTTCACTTTTGGGCTCACCTTATACTCTCATGGCCCAAAGAGGTCCCCACAGCAAACTGCAGATGGTGCAGCCCCACTGGCTCCTAAAGAGACCAGGTTCCCACTAGCAAGAACCCCACTCCAAGTCCCCGCCCCCGGAAGCGCTCACGGGGGAGGGTGGAGCTCTTTCATGGTGGCCAAGTCGCGTTCCCCCCAACACCCCCTTTCCCCGCAGTCCTGCCACACCTTGACAGGAAATTTAAACTGAAGTGGAGACAGATATCCCTGTCTTCTCCAAAAATGGAGTTAACCTAAAAATTCTGAAATCCATGTAGAAGGCTCAAGTAAGTGTCCCCACAGTCTAAGGTTGAAATGTTTGTTATGATGTAACTTTTATTTGTACCCAGTTCAGTTTCAAAATTGCTAAAATGTGTTGAGCTTTAGACGATAACATTTGTTGTAATGATTGCTAGGTTGAAATCATGGTTAAAAAGGGTGAGGGCCGGTGCAGGGAGACACATTGCAAAGGTGTCTGCAGTGTATTAGTGACACCCTTTCATTGACAGCCACAAATTTGTTTAGAGTGAAATGTTTTATGCTACACACACACAAATCCCCTTTAACAAAAGGGGGTTTAAATATTGTTGGCAACCCTAATGATTCCTTTGAATGCCTCTCGCTATGCCCAGAGGGTTTTTTCTTCATTCCCCCCAACCCCACTTCGCCCTTTTTCCAATTTGAGTCCAGCATCCATTTAAGTTATGATGCTTCTGCCCTTGTATGGTTTGCAAGCTTGCCCAGAAACAAGACCACTGTCGAACCACCACAAAAGTGTAAATGAGTATTTTAATGCCACAATCCTTCCTCTTGCCTGTGAAGTCTCTGCAGAAATGAATCAGGATTTGAGCTCTAGGATGAGATGAAAAAGAAAGCATGTTGTTTGCCAGGAGACTAGATTTCTACTGATGTGTGACAAGTTGATTTGAAACACAGGAATTTCATTCTTTTCTCTTCTGTTCTTCCCCCCGCCCCCATCTTTTTGTAAAGGCGATTTACTCACAGGAAGGAGCTTTCAGCCATAAAATTTTGTTTTATGAAATGTCATGACTCCATAATTTTGTCTTTATCTCCCCGTAGATATATCCAACTTACAGATCTGCTGTATTTGGGAAGCTGGAAGGAGTCCAGAATTTGAAGTCGTGCCTGGTTTGTACTTTTTTTTTTTTAAACTAAAGCTATACAGAGCCATACAAAGAAATTTATAAAATAGAATAAATTTCTAAACTTAAAAATGAACAAAAAGGCAAAATATGTTTATTTGGATTTGAAAACTAGCAGGAGTATAGGTTCAGTTTAGAAACCCAAACCCTTTCACTAAAGCAAAATGAGGTGACATTGACATTAACACTCTCAAATGCTGCTCTGTCCATGCCTGCTTGACTAGCAGGAAGCCAGTATTTTCATCCTTAAATTAAAGGATGAATTCTGAAGACTTAAAAAAAATTTTTTTAAGCTATGGAGCAGGGAGATAATTTCAGCAATAACCTTTTCATTAGCTGCAGATGACTGGTTTTGATAATAAAAGGGAGTTGTGTGCATTATAGAAAATTTGAAAAGTACTAAATATAATGAATGATAGGTGACTGACTTTTCCACTAAAAGATAAATACTTTTATGTGTTAGTTTACTTTCTTCCTAATATTTTCCAATACTTTAAATTGTTCAATACTACACTTGTATATAAGGGCAGATAGCAATGATGTAATTTGAGAACTACAAAATGAACTCCCACAACTAGGCCAAGAAATATAAAACCATGTCATATCATGATGATCTTCCTGGATAGGTAAGTGCCAATGTGACTTTCATCAAAATTATTTCCCTTGCTCTTCATTATATCACCTAAGTGTGTATCACTAAATGTATAATTAAAACATGATTTTAGTTTTGTCTGGTATTTGAAAGTTAAATAGATCAAATCATATCATGGCTATTTGATATCTTGACTCTTTGAACAGGATGTAGGCAAAATTCACATTGTTGGATGCAGCTAGAGCCTAATTATTTTCATTGCTGTATAATAGTCCACTCGATGCAAAGTAACTTTCCATTCTATTCTTCATACACATAAGGGGTAAAGAGTATATTTCACTAATATTTTCATTCTGTGGTGGAATTATATTATCACTGGGATTTTGTATTCTACTTTCATCATTTAACATTGTCAGATAAGTATTCCACATCATTAAAAACTGTTCAGAATTATTGTTGCTAATCACTACATACATTTATGTCTATACTGTAATTTATTTAACCATTCCCTGGGGTTTTCATTTAGACTGTTTCCAATCATTTGCTGCTTTGAAGAAAGTACTGGTGAACATTTTTACACAAAGATTTTTATCTATATTTCAAAGCGTTTCCTTAGTTCATTCCCCAAAATTAGAGTAACTATTTCTATTTAAAAGAAAATAAAAATATTTTAAATTTAAGGTTCTCTGCAGAAGAGTGGTACTAATTTCTTTTCCCAGGACCGAATGGGAGCAACTATTTAATCTGCTCCTTGCCAACATTCTGTTTTCTTCATGGCTTTTCACACAAACTCCCATCCACCTGCCTTTTGCTGCTTCCTCTGCTTGGCCTGCTCCTTTCAGGTCTGCCTAAGAGCTGTTATCTTCAGTCTCTTTTGCCACATTACTCCTTTTTGCCACCTGGTGGAACCCTCCATGGCTTTTCTGCACTTTGGCCCTCACGGCCCTTTCTGTTCTCCTTGGGGTTCAATCACTTCTGTTTTCTTCAGGATGGAGAGTCCTTAGTTAGTCTGCGTTTTTCCCACGTTATCCCTCCAGTCCACAAGGAGGCGAACTCCGTCCTGTGCATCTTTTCTTTGCCCTGGGAGCCTCTCCTTCCTCCCGCCACTCCTGTGCCAGTTCAGGCTGCAGGTTGATATTTTCCCACGTTACCACTTCGGTCCACAAGGCGGCGCACTTCCCTCAATTTTGCTCTGGGAACCTCTCCCACCATTCCTGCAACAGTTCAGCCCTCAGGCCACCGTTTTCCCACATTACCACCCTTCTCCACAAGACGGCGCTCTCCGTTTATACAGTCCTCCTTTTGCCCCTGGAGACTCTCCTTCCTCCTGCCATTTCCATGGCCCCTCGCGCTGCAGGCCGCCATTTTGCCACATTACCACCTCTCTCCAGAGGACCACGTTCTCCGCCTGTAAGTCCCTTCTTTTGCCGCAGGAGCCTCGCCTTCTTCCTACCACTTCCGTGTCAGGCGCGTCTCAGGCTGTGATTTTCCCACGTTACCGCCCCAGCCCACAAGACGGCGCACTCTGTTTCTCCCTAACTTAGCTTTCTCCCGGGAGCCACTCTTTCTGTGGGTATTTTGGATTGAGAGCGGTGTTTGGCCTGACCACCGGGTGCTGTTATCCATGCATGGAAGAGAGCCATGTGTGGCGAAGGGAGGGTGGCCAAAACGGAGAGCGCCGCCTTGTGGACTGGGGTGGTGACGTGGAAAAATAACGGGCAGGGGTGGCGGCAGCAGGGAAATGGCGGGAGGAGGGAGAGGCTTCTGCGGTAAAAGACGGTGGGCAGAGGGTCTCCCAGCTGGCGCAGGGGCTAAACTTACTCAGCACTGTGAGGCTCTCCGCAGCCACTGTGGCCTGAGTTCGATTCCCCGGCCAGGGAGCAACCCACATGGCGCGGCAGACCTCTCCTGACTTGCCCACTGCTCCCCTCAGCAGTGTGCTTCAGTAAATCTGCCTGTTCTGCTCCCTGCTCTGTCTCTGGGGAATCCTCTAGCCCCACCCTGCGCCTCTGTTCTGCACCCTAGTTCTTGTATGCATATATAAACAAAAATAAAACTTTTTTAAAAAGATTTGTTTGTTTATGCATACAAGAGCAGGGGTGCAGGCCAGAGGTATGGGGGGCGGGGGTGGTGAGAGGATTCACCGGAGACAGAGTGGGGAGCAGAACAGGCAGACTGACTGAAACACACTGCTGAGGGGAGCAGCGGGCGAGGCAGGAGAGGTCTGCTGCACCATGTGGGTAGCTCCCTGGTTGGTCGGGGATCGAACTCATGCTGGAGAGGCTGCCGATAGCTTCATAGTGCGGTGCTCAACCCCTTGCACCACCAGGGAGGCCCCAAACAAAAATAAATCTTAAAAAAAAAAAAAAAAGGTAGGCAGAAACGGAGCGCGGGCTGTGGACTGCAGGGATGATGCGAGAAGAACTCGGAATAATGAAGGCTGTGCTGCTGGGCACGGGGAAGGGCGGGCGCGCTGAGCGCAGGGACGAGGAGGGAGGGCAGGGGCTAAGCACAGAATAAAAAAAGGCGGGGCCGCTCCCGAAAGAAATGAAGAAACGCGACTAAGGCACGAAGTGCAGAAAAACGACGGAGGGCGCCGCCTCGTGGCAAGTAGGAGCAACGCAGCAAAAGCGCTGGGCCGTGAAAGGGCCCAGGATGGCGGAGCCCCGCGCTGGATTGGGAGGGTGTGGGGTGCAGGGACGCCTCGCAGCGCTGGCGTTGAGAAGCAGTAACGCGGCCAAAGTGGAGAATAAAGACGACAGTTCCCGGGGAAAGGTGAGGGCCGGGGCCAGGCTGAGAGGATGGAGTGAAGCCTGGGGAGGTTTGTGTCAAAAGCCTTGAAGAAGACAGCTAGATGGAATAAAATGATCTGGAAAATACTTATGTTCTAATGTTAAATGCTGAAGGTAGAATATAAAACCCCAGAGATAATGTAATTTCACCCAGAAGGAAAATATTAATGAAATGTACTCTCTTTAACCTGTGTATGAATAAAAATAAAGTATTATTTGCATCAGGTAAAATATTTATACAGCAGTAAAAATAATTAGGCTCTAACTGCACCAATAATGGCGATTAGTACTGACTGCATATTGTTGAGCCAAGCTATAAAATAAATTTAATATGATTTGTTTAAATTTTTAATTACTCACAGGATCGCACAGTGATATAAAACTGCACTGCTGGTGGGAGTGCAAACTGGTCCAGCCACTATGGAGAGCTGTGTGGAGATTCCTCAACCTGCTAAAGATGGAGCTTCCATATGATCCAGCAATTCCACTCCTAGGTATTTACCCAAAGGACACAGAAACATCAATTCCAAAGAGCACCTGCACCCCTATGTTTATAGCAGCACTGTTTACAATAGCTAAGCTTTGGAAACAGCCCAAATGCCCAAAAATAGATGACTGGATCAAGAAGATGTGGTACACATACACCATGGAATATCACAAACACAAAACATTCAAAAAAGATAAACACATGTAATTTGCAGCAACATGGATGGAGCTAGAAGGGATCACGCTCAGCGAAATAAGTCAGAAAGAAAAAGAAAAATACCGGATGGTCTCACTCATAGCAGGAATTTAGAAAACCTAAATAAGAGACCAGGAAAAAGACTAATCAATACAAAGTAAAAATCAAAATCAACAAGCAACTATAAACCAGAGACACACTGGGGAGGGGGGGGAAGGAAGGACTAGAGTCAAAATAAGGGGGGGGTGCAATTATGTGGGGAATATAACCAAAATGAAAATGCATACATTGTGCAACGATGAAAAAAATGTAAGAATTATATAAAATTATTTAAATTAAAAAAATATGCATTTACACTGTCGTGGTAGTTCCACAGTGGTCTTACTTCTGGGCAAAGTTACAAGCTATACAAGGTCAGAAGCATAACTCAAATGGGTGCTAATGATGCCGGAATTGTAGACCTAGTCTCCCAGCCAGGAATGATCCCAGGCTGCAGGGGCAGTGCTGAGTTCCAGCCACTAGACCACCATGGGCTGGTGGTGTCTCACGAAGCTGCAGCAGGAATTTCGCAGGCGCTCAGGCAAGCAAGCGAGAAGAGGTGGATTTGTTTAGAGAAAGAAAAAGTTAATGAGAAGAAAAGGAACAGAAATAAAGTGGGACTCCCAGGCCATGGAATCAGGCCAGAGAGAAGCAAGGGAGCTGAAGTGGAGTTGCGGCTCCTCTAAGTATTCTAAAGCTCCACCAGCCTCTTTGTGATTGGTTAGTTCTCGGTGGTCTCGCTCACTGCCTAAATGTCTCTGTGCCCAGAACTAAGTCTCTGTGTCCCAGCCCTTATCTTTTTTTCTCTATTGTCCTCAATTTGGAATGCCCTGTTGACCTTAGTCCTGGTGTGTTTGATTAGTCCCTGTTGGAATTAGTTCCCCTTATCTCTGGAGCCTTCCTTAACTCTCCTGAAGTCCCTGCACTGTCCTTGAGGCTGCCTAATTACCCCTAACATGCCCTAGGACTCACTAAGAATTCAGAAAAAGGAAGTAAAGGAATAAAAATAACCCTCTGGGAAAGTCCAGAAGCATTTAAAGGAACCATAAAAATGCCAACAATATTAAATGCCCTTTATTAAAAAGGGTAAATTTTTTTGCCTTAAAATATTCCACTCTAAATGGATGCGTCAGCCGCCAGTGAAAGAAGGTCACTCATACACTGCAGACCCCTTTGCAATGTCTGCCACTCCCCCGTTCTTCTTAACATGGTGAATTTTCACCTGGCAATTATTACAACAAATGCCATGTTATGAAGCTCAACTCATTTTAGCAATTTTGAAATTGAATTGGGTACAAACCAAATAAAAGTTACATCGTAAACATGTCTACCCAAGACTGTGGAGACACTGGAGCCTTCCCCATCGCTCTCAGAATTTTTAGGGTAACTATTTTTGAATAAGACGAGTGGGATATTTGCCTCCATGTCACTTTGTATTTCCAAAATGTCACGATGGAGCGGGACTGGGTGGGCCGGCACTGACAAGTCCCATCGTCCCCTGCGAGCGCTTCTGGGGATGGGGGCTTGGAGTGGGGACCTGGTCTGTTCAGGACCCAGCAAGGAGTCACCATCTGAGATTTGATCTGGGGACCTCCTTGGGCCATGAGGGGACAAGGTAAATCGAAAGGTGAAGGGAAGTTGAGGGATATCTCCTTGTGGGTGTCTGGATTCAGAGGGGAGCAGTTGGAGGACCGGGGGCTGGAAGGGCTGAATGGGGGCTTTGTTGGGCTCATTTATGTGTGTGGAGAACATAAGGGTCCTGGTTATTCCTGAGCAGCCCACTGCACTGTGAGGGGATCCCCAGAAGGCCCAAGGGCACAAGAAAGATCACTGCTCTACACTGCGCACTCTGAGGGGAGGAATCAATGAAGATGAGGTGAGGATGCCCCCTGTCTGCCCCCAGGAACCTCGCCTTGCCCACTCTACTCACCATACCGCGTGCCTGCTGGGAAGGTGGCCCGCTGCCCCCTGACTGAGGCCTCCACGGTCACCTGAGCCCACCTACATCTCCGCCCCTGAGCTGAACTCCACCCTGGAGGGGTGTGACAACCACCCTGTCTCCTGCAGAGCCCACAGGTAATAACTGCCTGCAACTCGGTGTCACCCGGCCATCAACAAGGCCCTGGACATTGAGAGGTGGGTCGGGCTGCTCAAGCACGTTGCCCTCCAGGAGGCAGAGCTCAGCCAGCTCTGCGCTTTCACTGGGCATTTAACAAGGAAAGGGGAGAGGGGAGCTAAAAGAACCCAAAGACTTTGTCTCAGCAAGAGAAGGGCTTTAGGGCCAGACAGGCCCAGGTGGGGGCCATGGCTTTTCCCTTCAGTTCGTGAGCCTCGGTTTCCTTGTCATGCCAGGGGCAATGTCCTCTGTGCCTTAGCAGTGCACGCCACAGATTGATTCACCACTTATTTACCGAGTTTTCACTCCTGGGCTCTCTGGCGTTCTCTCGTGGTCTCTGCTTCTCTGCTGGTTCTGCTCTCTTCTGGTTCTGCAGGCTTCTCCCCAGTGAAGCCACCCTTATAAGCTCAGCCTCAGCCCAGCTGCGCCCACCTATGCACGCCCACACCGTACTCCAGATGCCCGCCATCAGGCATGCATGTAGGACCGCAGGGATCCTTCATTAATGCTAATGGCGGGAGGGTGGAAAAGCCTGATAATTTTTCACTTACCTACACCCTGCTTTGGGCCAATCCTGTTTGGCTGGACATTTACCCACAGGGGATGGGTAACTTTGGGTGCTTGATTTGGAAACTTTATTCTTTCCCTGTTCTTTATGGCACACTAATTATATTAAAGTTCCTTTCCATGAAAGGTCTTATGCACTAGAGTATGTTTTGTCTTGATGTGGTGGATGGAAGAACCTATTGAGATCAGGCAGGTTTGGGGGTTCTAGCGTGCCCTCACCCTGCCCTGTAACACTTTGTAGCAAAGCTAGTGAGAATGACAAAGACATATACTGTTTACATAGCAGGTGAGAAAACAAAGAAAAATTCTTTTTTTAAAAAATGATTTATTTATGTACACAAGAGCTGGGGTATACAGGCCAGAGATGCCGGCGTGGGGGGTGAGAGGATCCACCAGAGACAGAGCGGGGAACAGAACAGGCAGACTGACAAAATACACTGCTGAGGGGAGCAGTGGGCGAGACAGGAGAGGTCTGCTGCACCATGTGGGTAGCTCCTTGGCCGGCCAGGGATTGAACTTGAGCTGCAGAGGCTTCAGATTGCTTTATAGTGCGGTGCTTAACCCCTTGTGCCACCAGGGAGGCCCACAAAGTAAAATTCTTATAAAAACTATTGGCTCTAAGAAGAAAGTGAGGTTTCTGAGGTTAAGCAGGAAGGGGAGAGAGAAAGGGCCAAAGGGAAACATGTCGGGTACTAACAGGTATGAAGCAAAGGTCTGGGAAATAGATTGCGGTTACAGAGGTGCTATTGTAGAGAGAGTGATCCAGGGGGTCTCTCTACAGAGGGATTGACAATGACCTGAATGAAGTGACACAGTGGGTGCTTCAAGCAGTGTGAATCTCAAGTACAAAAGCCCGACACTGAAAATGCGTGTTATTTTGAGCTGTTAATGTGTGAGTGGGGGTGGGGGGGAAGTGGAATTAAAGCTGAAATACTGGCCTGTTTTTGTCATGATATGATAATCCACCATAAAAATGATAATTTCATGTTTCCCTTGGTTTAACACCACCTAAGAAGTCAGCTCTAAGTCTGAGGAACAAACTGTTCAGCAGCCATGCAGAGAGATGGCTGATGGAGGTAGCAATAAATGAATGAATGAATGAATAAATAAAAATTACATGGACATAAAAACCTAAGTGAAAGAGTCAAACAGAAAAGGCCTCCCCATTGTAGGCAACTGCACACATTAAACCTTTCAAAGTTGTGAAAATGAGGAACAGTCTCATGAACAGTTTCAAAAATGACGATCAGAGTGAAGATGAAGATGATTCAACACCAGCTGGAGCAGGTGTTGAAAGTTGAAATGGGCCTGTGGGTTGGATTCTAACATAGGAACCAAGATGATTTATTTTGGGGTCTATGTGGTGGATCCCTGGAATGGTTTAAATACAAAATGGAATATTGTGATGAAAACACATGGAATGTTTCATTTTAACTTAAATATATGGTAAAAGAGGAATTTGAGTATAAGATAAAGAACATCTGTACAGCTCTTAAAGGTTCCCGTGCATTTGAACAAACTGTAAAGTAAGTTACTTTTTCTTTTTAAAGATTATTTATACAAGAACCAGGGTACAGGCCAGAGGTGTGGGGGTGGTGGTGAGAGGATTCACCAGAGACTGAGTGGGGAACAGAACAGGCAGACCGAGGAAATACACTGCTGAGGGGAGCAGCGGGCGAGACAGGAGAGGTCTGCGGGCCTGTGTGGGTATCTCCCCAGCCAGCCGGCCGGGAATGGAACCCGCACTGCGGAGGCTGCGGAGGCTGCGACAGCTTCACAGCGTGGCGCTCAACCCGCTGCGCCACCAGGGAGGCCCCTAAGTTACTTTTTCAATGTCTCTCCAGAAAAACAGAATTACTTTACGGAGCACAAGGCCTGACCAGAGCCAGTCCACCCAACATTGCGGAGCTGAGGGTTTTGTGGGAGTCTGTAGGGTAAGTGAAGATTGTTCAGGCTTTTTTGCGCCTTGGCCTCTGGGAGGAAACACGAAGAGCCTGAAAGCGCCACTGAGGCCTCCAGGACGCTCCTTTACCCGCTGGCCTGGCTCCCTCAGAGCCCGGCCCGGCCCGTGCCTGCTGCCGCTGCCACAGGCGTTGGTTGGCAGGACCCGGCGCAGACAGGTAAGGATGGAGCCCTGCGCAGACCCGGGGCGTGCCGGAGGGGAGCCGGCCTCCTCCTTGTGGGCCCTCCCGAGTCCCGGGGCAGGGGGAGGACTCCGCGCACCGTGAGGGGGTTGGACGCGCGCGGCGCCTGCTCGCGGGCAGGGCTGGGTGAGCGGGCAGAGCCCCTGCGCTGCCGGGGCGTCCGGGACAACGCGGGACCAGGCGGCCCGGGAGCTGCGGGCCGAGACCTTCGTGGAGGAAACGCGGCGAGAACCAGGCCGCAGCCCCGGAGCGGCAGACCGCTCGGGGAAGAAAGGACCACGATCCGCTCTTCGGAGCGCGCCCAGGGCTGATGCAAGGGCAAAAGCCATGAGCTTGGACTAACAATCCCGCCAGAGGCTGGGGAGCTCTGGGGGTTTGCTGCCATGTCTGTGGGACCCTGGGGATGGATGGGGTACACCCCAGAGGATGAAAATCAGGGGGTGGCCTAAAGCAGCGTTGGGAGAGGTTCTCTGCAGCCAGGTAGATGTAGCAAAAGGGCAGCTAATTTTTTTTGTTATTTATTTTTTGTTAAACAATATTTTCTTCCCCCCACCCCCTCAGGTTGAGTCCCTATAGAATTTCCTTCCCCAAGGAAAGGAAACTGAACGCAGCAGGCGTGCACCACCACCGCAGTCTCCTGTGCTCCCTCCCTCCCTCTGAGCCCTCTCCCTCCTCCTGCCCTGCGGGATGCCTGATTTGCAATTGTCTGTTGTTGCTTTGTTGTGTTTTGTACTGTTACTATTTTTTTAAAAGGGGCCACTTAGATAAGCAAAAAGCCCGAGCCAAGTTCGGGGAGCCCCGGGTGGTTGTTAAGCAGTGGAAGGCGGCTGAAGAAGGCAGGTGAGCCTCTCCCAATCACCTGTGGGCGGTGCCCGTGCACCTCAGCCAACGGGGGAGGTGCTGAGGAGCCTCAGGGCAGGTGGGAGCGCGGCTTTCGGTGGAGCCGCAGCCAGAGCGGGGCCCAGAGAGGCTGCCCAGCCCCGACCATGCACATGTGCAAAGGGTGGGCCTGAGTGCCGGCCTCCTCTGAGTGCGGGAGTGACAGCAGTGAGTACCCCCGGGGATTGGGCCATTACCCCCCAAAGCGTACAGAGCGTGTCGCCCAGGGAGCAGGGAGCCTGGCGGCTGCCGCTGTGACGCGGGCCCAGAGTGGAATGTGGTTCCCACGCTGATGCGCAGGCCGGGACAGCGCACTAGTCCGTCACCTGCCGGTGCCAACAACCCCTCGGTGACAGCTGGGGGGGGGGGGGCGCCGGACTGAAAGGCTCGCAGGGGGAGACGAGGAGGGAAAGACGAAGACAGAATAAGTTTAAAAGGGGGCTTTACTGCGTGCCCGAGCGAACCTCACCGACCCAAGGCGGGGGTGGGGGAAGCCGCCCTCCTGTCAGGGCCAGGCAGGGTTCACAGGCGGGGCGAGGGCACCCGGGCTTGCAGGCAACCAGGACCCACTGTTTCCTGATGGAGTCAGCAGGTCCTCATTCTCCCGCTGGGTGGGCTTCCTCATGCTCGCCCTTAGGGGCTTCCTGCCAGATGCCTTTTCGCCCTAGTAACTCTGGTTCCCGCCAGACCTTTCACGGACCAGTTGCTTTCTGCTGTAGTTTATTTTATTCTGATTATTTTGTGGGTCATGGCTGCAAAGTTCATATTTGCCACGGGAAACCCCAGTAGAGATTGTGCGGTGCCAATCCACGAGGGGGTGGGTCGCAGGGGAAGGGAGCAGGGCTCGGCCTTCCCGCAGAAGGCCTAGGTGCTGTTACCTGCAGCCTTGAAGCAGGAGGCCCTGGGCGGGCCCCACTGTGGGGTGGGCGGGCCAGAGCGCGCCTCTGAGCTGCAGACAGAGGATGGAGAGCTGGCGGCGCGGCCCGGAGCGGACGACCACCCTGCAGGGGAAATAAGGTGAGGGCCAGGGGGCGGGCATGCAGCTGTCTGTCCTTGTGGGGGGGAGGCGAGGCACGGCACCGCTGGGCACCCGCGCCGTCAAGTTTTGTTTCCACCCGCGCCTGCGCAGCAGGCTGCGCGGGGCTGCTGGCAGCAGCTGGTGCGCCCCCTGGCGGCTCCTCAGCTCGGCGGGGTCAGGTGTGGGCTTCTCATTGGGTTGTAGGTTGCAGGCGGCTCTTGCGGGTGGGGTGTCTGGGTGGGGTGATTTGCGCTTCCTGGCAGTGGGCGGGGTCACCCGTGTGCCTGTGCCTAGGGGGGTGGGGTGTCTTCCCGGAGAGTGGCTTCGGGCCCGCTGCCCACTGCGTGTTCGGGGCGACGCTGCTCCTGGGAGTGTGTGTGGAGGGTGGAGGTGACGCAGGGCGTCCCTGTTGCGTGGAGATGGTGTCTTTGGGTGGAAAGGGTTCTCGGTTTGCCTTGACTCTGTGGAGGTTCCCTTGGCTTCGTCGCGAGGTTGGCGGGTCTGTCAGCCTCCCCGGTCCTGGAACCCCGCCTCGGGCCTCCTGTCCATCCCCGTGGCAGGGAGCCAGAGCTGGGGGAGGGAAGCCGGTGACTGTGGGCGCACTGAGGAGGCCAGCGCCTCCTATCTGCTCACCCCGTCCTGCTCGATGGCCGATGGCCAGGGCTTCTAGACAAGGCTCTAAGAAAAGGGGAGAAGGGCAAGGGTCGGCCAGGGCCAGGGGGTGCTAATGATGCAGCAGCTGGAGATCTGGGGAGGCCGGGCGGGGTGCGTGCGCCCCTGCTCTGGTTGGAGACCGCCCTGGCTTGTCCTGGTCGCAGCCCAGGCGGGGCCTTCGCAGCGGGCGCAGCCTCTGCGGAGGGCAGTTGGGAGAGAAGGCCCGACCCAGGGCGGCACCGGGACAACCAGCAGCCGCTGCCCGCTCAGGGAGGGAGCTGGTGTTCAGGAGCCCCCAAACATTCCCTGGGGGCAGAAGGACTCTGCCCAGAGCTACTTCTCTCCATCTTGATTCCAATGGCAGCACCATCTCTCCTGCAGCTCAGGTTGTGCTCAGCTTCACCATGAGAACTGGGGGGCCATTTCAGGTCACCTTCATGGGCCTCTGGGGGTCAGGTCGGAGGTGCTTTCAGAGGGCGCTCTCCAGCTCTGGCAGCCCCTGCAGGATGAGTCCCCCCCCCCCCACACCGGCCAGGAGCAGCCCACAAGGTGCAGCAGACCTGTCTCCCTGCTGCCCCTCAGCTGTGGATTGCAGTCCATCCACCAGTTCTGCTCCCTACTGTCTCTGGTGAATCCTCTCACTCCCCCGCACCTCTGGCCTGTATCCCAGTCCTTGTGCATAGAGAAAGAAAGCTAAAAAAATCAAGGGGGAGACGTGTAACTCAAGAAGCGTTTTATTATGAATCTGAGGTTTTGGTTTGAGCTGCCTCAGCACATGGGATGCAGTTACACGTGACCGGTCCCTCAGATAGGAATGAGCCAGTTGGTCTCCCCCATCTCTCACAGGTCCCCTCTCATCTGACAGCTTTGTCTTCTCCCATCCAAGGAGCTGAGAAAAGCAGCCTGGATCTCCCCCATCTGGCACTGACCCCTTCTCTGGCCCCTTGGCAGACCCTCCCTCATCTTCCCCTTTTTTCCCTTTGCATAAAGACCCCTGCCCTCTGCCCAAGCGCAGGACTGTGGTCTGTCAGACATGAGTCGGTGGCCCTCCCACTTTGTCCACAAATTCAACCACTTTCCTTGTTCCCCCTTTGTTGGCTGAGGGAAACGGAGGCCAGCGTTTGGTACCAATGGGGCAGGCCAGAGCCAGGATCTGGATGCCTCTGGGCTCTGCCAGCCACAACTCTGACTACCTAGGGATGGATCAGTTGCCCCCTGAAGTGGGGTGCTCCAGGGCCCCCCATTACCTGGGCATTCCGTGAGTCTTCCTGACCCCACCCCATGCTCAGAGGGAGTGCCCTCTCTCCAGGGGGGATGGGGCTGTGGCGGGGAGAGTCCCAGCAGCTATGGGGTTTCTCCTCAGGGGAACATGCCAAGTCCTCCTCAGGAAAGTCACAGCTCTTCTCTGCTTTCTGGATTCACCTTGGAGGAGATAGAACCGGGTGGAAAACCTTGGCCCCTGGCATTTTCTATCCCCTTGATACCAACACAGCGTGAAAAGAGTGGTGGTAATTTTTACTACTCATGTCAGTGTCTATTTCTGCATCAAGTCCATAGGGATTTTGTGTGCTTAAAACAAAAGCAACTGGAGATGAGTGTCATTGTGTGGCTAGAGAGGTGTTCTTCCAAGAAGCTGTAACAGCCGGACCAAGAAGAGGAAAACCCACTGCTTTGTCCATAGGGCTCCAGAGACCCCCAAGGGAGGTGAGGAAGCTGCCTCCCTGGCAGGACTGGACGACCAGGAAAAACAAAAGCCCTGGTACCCTGGAGAAGAGGAAACCCAGGTGGAGTCTAGTGAGACCAACTTTGTTCTTGAAGCCCACGTGGACCGGACCTCAAGAGTTCGCTCTGATCCTCTATGGAGTATTCTGGCAGAGCCAGCTGCAATTGCTGTGTGGCTATTCTGCCCTGGGATTGAATGCAAAAATGGGTGATATGGATTAAAAGTAGATTTAGTTTGCAAACTTTTGCTATGCTGTTGCAACAATTTGGGTTCAAGGTTGAGAGAACTTGTTTTTAGATAATTTGAACCAATTGGTTAAGATTTTTTCCCCTGTGATTTTGATATATTTGCTGTCTTGTTTTGGCTAATGCCTCCTGATATTTGTTTTTTCCTTTTGGCTTGGATAATGGACTATTTTCCAGTAATGGAAAAGTGTCATACTGGACCTTCATGCACAATGCTGCTGACGAATTGTTGCTTCTCTTACATACATTTTAGCCCTGAAAAAAGACTGTCTCCTAAGACGACACCCTGAGATCTCTGCCACCATAGATATGGTGGAATAAAAATGAAAAAGGGGATTGTAACATGTGGTCCCCAGGAAAGGGGGGGGTTCCAGGTTCCCTGCCCCACCCAAAAGGAGGGTGGGGCTGAGCAGGGAGAGGGAAGGTGCAGAGGAGACTGAGGAAGGAAGCAGGATACAGATCCAGAAGGAGACATGGAGGAGGCACATGGAGCCGAGAGACTCATGAAGAAACTGTGCTCGGCTATTAGTCATGGACTGGTTAACACAGATGTGGGTGAGAGACCCATGGGGAGGTAACAATGGCGGTTTTTGTCTTGATTTTACTCTTTTCCTCCCAGACTTGTCTGGCTGTTTCTGACCCTTTTCTGTGGGTCCCCACTGGAAGATGCTTTAGACCTGTGGCAGGCCTTGGGGCCTTGCTCTGGGCCAATCCTGCTTGGGTGGACTTTTACCCACAAGGGGACGGGTAACTTTGGGTGCTTGGTTTAGAAACTATATTCTTTGCCTTTCTTGTATTGTTTCCTAATTAAATTTCCTTTTCACGAAGTCTCATGTGTTTTGTGTTGATTCGGCGGATGGCAGAATTAATTAGAGCAGGCAGGTTTGCAGGTTTTGGGGTGCCCCTCTCCCTGACCTGTAGCAAAACAAGGCACAGGCCATGGGCCAGTGTCCCGAAATCTGCAAACCCACAGGGCCTGCTCTGCCGCCATCTTACAAGCTGCAGCTCTGCCTTCCCGCCCGGGTCAGAGTAGCCTAGTCGCCAGGTCAGAGCCTAATCTTAGGAAGTGCCTTTAGAATCCACCCTGAGCTCATGGCCAGATCTCTGCAGGCTGGGGTTTGCGCCTCAAGGTGTGGCCAGGAACACCTGCCCGGGTCAAGGACCCTGCAGGACAAGGCACCACAGAAGCTGCTCAGTGGTGGCGGGCCTTGCTGATAAGGAGGCCATGATCTCTGTGACACTCTCCCTGGCCTCCTGTAGCTGAGAAGTGCCCAGGGAGGGGCAGAGGAGACTCCTGATCCCTGATGCCACCTGCCCTTGATGGAGCACATTTCCTAGCTTCACCCCTCCCTTCTCTTTGTCCAAAGGGAAACTAAACAAGTGAGATCCATACAAACTTAAAAAGCGGGCCTCCCTGGGGGCGCAGGGGCTAAAGACTGCCCTGTGAAGCTCTCCCCAGCCACTGCAGCGTGAGTTCAATCCCCCACTGGCCAGGGAGCTACCCACGTGGTGCAGCTGACCTATCCCGCCCCCCTGCCGCTCCTCTCAGTTGTGTATTTCAGGCAATCCGCCTCTTCTGCTCCCCACTCTGTGTCTGGTGAGTCCTCTCCCCTCCCACTCCCCCCCATACACTTTTCCAATGTGTCTCCCGAAACACACAAGACGCTGCGATCCTTTGCGGGGCGGCCCCGAGCAGATGCAGGGCGCGCACGGTGGGGGCGCTCAGGGCCAGAGCCGGAGTCTGTGGCGTCCAGGCAGCCGCTCGGGCTCGGGCTCGGGCGCCGGGGCCTCTGCGGCAGCACCTGGGCCCGGGGCGCGGGAGGCGCGGGGGCGGGCGAGGGCGCACCCCTGGGCGCCGGGGCGGAGCATAGAAGGCGGCGTCTGCTCTGCCGGGGCGGGCTCGGGCCCCAGCGAGAGAGGACGCGCAGCGGCCGGGAGCGGAGGAGAGGATGCGGGAACGCCTGAGAGTTAAGACCCCTCGGGCGCTGGGGTCCTGCCCGCCCTTCCGCCCCGCCACCTCAGCCCGGGATCCCCGGCCCCTCAGCCCCGGCCCGCCCGCGCAGCGCCCGCCCGGAGAGCCATGAGAGTCTGGGTTCGCAGGGGCCGGGAGCCTCCCCATGGGCCAGCTGCGCCCAGCTGCGCTGTCGGGGAGAAAGCGAAAGGCCCACGCCAGCCCCCGGGAGCCCCGGGACCCTCTGCCGGTGAACCCGGAGCCCTCCCGAGCCGGCCCGTGCAGCCGCCGCCACGACCCGCTCGGCGGCAGGACCCATCGCGGACCCGGACACGCCCCGAAGGCCTCGCCGAGGACGGCCTTGGGCCCCGCTCAGAGCAGGTCTGGGGTGACCGTCCCTCGAAGCTCTGCCCGAGGGGGGAGGACGAGCCTGGAGGCACCGCGGACCCCAAGAGGCGGACGCGGCCCAGGTGCTGCCGCAGGAGACCTGGAGGGGAGCCCGACGCCCCATCCGCTCGCCCGGCGCTGACGGGGCCCCGACCACGGACGGCGGGGACTCCCGAGCACGCCAGGGGCTGTGGCGGGGGACGCCTTCTCCGCTGCGCCCGGGGGAGAAGGGGCGAGGGGATCATTTGTGCGCCCCCGGAGAGGAGAGTCGGGGTGGCCTTGAGCGGCCTGAGGGGAGGTTCTCCGCAGTAGGCGGGAGAGTCTCAAAAAGACTCAGACGCGCCAAAAGTGGGCGCCGGGGTCGGGAGCCCTGAATGTGGGGCGCAGCTGCGGATGCTCCGGGAGAGGCTGAGCCCCCTCACGGCACTGGTGGGCGAGGCCCGTTGGCTGGAGAGCGAGGGTGAGGCCCGAGGACCCTCAGGGGGAGGGGGGAGGGGAACGTGGCCTGTGGGGGAGCCCACGGCGGAGAGGGGCCCGGAGCGGCCCCGTGGGGAGCTGGTCCCCAGGGCCTGAGCGCAGAGGCGCCTGGCAGCGGGGTGAGGAGACCTGGAGGGTCGGGGACGGCAGTGAGTACCCCTGGGGCTGGGCGTGTCCCCCAGGAGAGCTGAGGGTCTCAGACCTCAGAGCGCGCACAGCTGGGGGTGGGAGTCGGGGTGGCTTGCGCTGAGACCCGGAGAAGGCCGGGGAGCCGGCCGCCCCAGCATGGGAAGGCGGAGTCCGCGGGGACTGAGCAGTGGTTCCCCCTGGAGGGAGCGGGGCTGCGGGGGGGGGGGGGGGCAGTCGAGAGCGATCCTGGGCGGGGCCTGCAAACCCGTTGTCATTGCGCCCTCCGGGGTGCCCTGGCTGGAAGGGGCAGGTGTCTGCTGTGTCTGTCCTTCGGTTGTGCTCAGTTGCGCCGCTCACCGGTGTGGGTCGTGGCTGCAGGGTCCGTGGCCAAGAGAAACTGAGGTGGAGACTGTCGAGAGGCAGCAAACGGCGGGTGGACGGAGGGGTAAGGGAAGCCTGCTTCCTCTCGAGGTTTGCGCCGAACGCCTTTGGGGCGGACCTGCGGCGGTGACAATCAGGAGCCTATGGGAGTGTGGGCTTAGCCTCGGCTGCCTGAGGGTGGGCACCCGGGGGAAGGGGCGGGCTTGTCTGCTCGGCACACCTGAGCCTGGGGGGCTGCGAAAATAAAGGCTGCGGCAGAGAGCAAGGAGCAGAAGGGGACCGACGGGAGCGCAGCAGCTGGAAGCACCGGAGGGGGAAGGTAGAGAGCCCAGGGAGCGGGCGGGGTCGAGGGCACCAGGGGCCGGTCAGCCGGGCTTCGCTTTCGGGGGATCTGGCGCCCCCTACGACACTTCTGGCATTGTCAAATTTTGTTTGTGCCGGCGTCTGCCCAGTGGGGTGGTCGGGGGTTTCTGGCAGCACCTTGGAGCTGCACCTACAGGTTTCTCAGCTCTGCTCCGTCGTGTGCGGGCTTTTCCTCATCGGCGATGCCGGTTACCCCCGGCGCGCCTGGGCTGGGGTGTCTGGGTGGGGTGATTTGCTTTTCCTGGCAGTGGGCACGGTCCCTGTCTGCCTGTGGCTAGAGAGGGGGTGTCTTCCCGGAGAAGCGACATCGGGCGCTTCCCGGAGAAGCGACGTCGGCATCTTCGGGGCGCACTGCTCCTGGAGGTGTGAGTGTGTGCGGGGGTTGGAGGTGACGCCCGCGTCCGACGCCGCGTGTGCAGGTACGTTTTTCGATTCGATGCTCCTATTTCTGCTTTTTCTTGTCATCTCATTCTCAGAATGCGCCTTATCGTTGTCCTTTATCAAATGCTCTGTATTCAGGATCCCACATTTGCCTTTTCCAAGGTCGAGGCCCTGAGATTTGTAGACTTCACCCTCTGACAAAAGAGATCATTGGAGCAGAACTTTTGGAGACTTACTAAAATATGTCTTTACTCTCAAAATTGATACATTATTTCACCTGTGTCTGATTCCACTTTCAAGCTATTATGTTTCAAATTTGGGGGGATATTTATTCATTTCTTCTAGCACCCAATACTATAGTTGTCTTATATTGAAAAAGTTTTGTAATTGCCTTAATTTTTTCTCATTTTACAAGATTTTTCTTTCTCAGAATTATAATTAAGATTTTTGCATTCATTATGCTGAGCACTTGCATAGAGTCCATGGTAAAATTCATTTTATGATATATTTTCATTTTTTATTATAGAATTTCAATAAGGTAGATGATTGATAGTTCTTTGTTCTACAATTTATCCACCCTGGAAGTCAGGGGGAGACTGTGGCAGAGGACAGCCAAAAGGAAGTCATGCCTGAGCCAGCCAGTGTGGACAAGGAGCGCTTTCTGCCTGGTTTTTGTGTTAGAAAAGCACCACTGTTCCCCACTGTCAGCTGCTCCTGGGCACCTGCAGGGAAACAGTGAGAGGAGCTGCTTCTTAGACATGGGTTGGTAGCTACAGGTCCCCAACTCAGTTAATACTGTCCCCAAGGGGCTTTCAGATGAAACAAACATCCAGCTCTCACCATTTTAACCACATCCCCGGCTTCCAAAAATGAACAGGAAACTCCAAGTACCAGATACCCAAGGAAAATACCTAATGTCTCCCAATTCCCAGTCCCCCAGGCCTGACACAAGGTAGGAGCCTAAACTGAGGGAAACTCACAGACTCCCTCCCAAACTGAGGGGAACTGCTCTCCCAGACTGGGACTCTGATTCCTCCCAAATGTGTGCAGGCCAGGGGCTCGGCCTGCACCCCTGGGGAACTGACACCAAATGCCAGGGGACGGAGGTTTTCCACCCAGGTTCCACCTCCTCCATGGTGAATCCAGGGGACAGAAGAGCTGTGGGTGTCCTGAGGAGGACTTGGGAAGTTCCCCAGAGGAAAAAACCCCACAGCTGCTGGCACTCCCACCCCTCCTCCCTGGAGAGAGGTCACTCCCTCTGAGCACCAGGGTCAGGACGCCACCCAGGATGCCCAGGTGACAGGGTGGCCTGGAGCGGCGCTGTGGGCGCAGGCAACTGCTCAGTCCCCAGGAAGTCAGAGTTGGGGCTGGTAGAGCCCAAGTGGCATCCTGCTGCTGGCTCTGGCCCGCCCCATTGTACCAAACGCCGGCCTCAGTTTCCTTCAGCCAACAAAAGGAAATCAAGTTTGGGGAAAAAGAAAGTGGTTGAATTATTTGTGGACAAAGGAGGGCAGCGACTCATGTCTGGCAGACCACAGTCCTGCTCTGGGGCAGAGGGCAGGGGTCTTTATGCAAAGGGGAAAAAAGGGGAAGATGAGGGAGGATCTGCAAAGGGGAGGAGTAAGAGGTAGGCGCCAGATGGGCGAGCTGCAGGCTGCTTTTCTCAACTCCTTGGAATGGGAGAAGACCAACCTGTCAAATTAGGGGAGAACTGCAAGACATGGGGGAGACCAACTTGTTCATCCCTAGCTGAGGGGCCGGTCACGTGTAACTGCATCCGATGTGCTCCGCAGCTCAAACCAAAACCTCAGATTCATGATAAAATGCTTCTCTAGTTACATGTCTCTTTGATGTTTTCAGATTTATTTCTTTATGCGTACAAGAACTAGGGTACAGGCCAGAGGCATGGGGGTATGAGGATTCACCAGAGACAGTAGGGAGCAGAACTGGCGGATGGACTGAAACCCATGGCTGAGGGGGGCAGCGGGGATACTGGGGAGGTCTGCTGCTCCCTGTGGGCTGCTCCTGGCCTGTGCAGGTGGAACTCGTTCTGCAGGGGCTGCCAGAGCTGGAGAGCAGTCTGTAACCACCCTTCACCCCAGGGAGGCCCATGAAGTTGACCCAGGGCAGCATCCTCCCGCCCCCTGGGATGGTGCAGTGGGGGTGGGGTAGGGGTGGGCGGGGTGCGGTGTGGTGCTCCCGACCACCACCTCCCTCCCTGCGCAGGCAGTGGCTGCCTGCCTGACCCAGTCCCGCTCCAGGCCTGGGCTTCCCAGCCCTGACAGCCCTCAGCAGAGGCTGTGCCGCTCTAAGGCCCCGGCCTGGCCTGCGACCTGGAGATGCCAGGGGGGGATCTCCAAGCAGAGCAGGGGTGCAGGCACCCTGTCCAGCCTTCCCAGATATCCAGCTGCTGCATCACCAGGACTCAGAACACTCAGAACACCCCCTGGCCCTGGCAGACCCTCACCCATCTCCCCCTCTTTTACACCCTTGTCTACAAGCCCCGGCCCTCAGCCCAAGAGCAGGACTGGGTGAGCAGACACGAGGGGCTGGCTCCTCAGTGCGCCCACAGTCATAGGCTTATCTTTCCCCAGCTCTGGCTCCCTGCCACTGGGGAGGAAATGAGGCCATGGGACGCTCAAAGGGGAAGCTCAATGCAAACTTGGGAACCATTTCCAGCTCAAAAGACACTGGGGCAACACCACAGGGAAGCCCCAGAACTGAAAAAAGTACCTGCTAACACAGAATCAGACCCAGGGCATCACTTCCACTCTCAACACACTCACCTCCAGGAGCAGCATGTGCCCCAAAGACGCCGTGGGCAGGGGGGGCCCGAGGTCGCTTCTCCAGGAAGACACCCCAGATGGGGGACCCTGCCCACTGTTAGGAAAAGCAGGCATGAGGTGGCAGGTGTGAGGGAGGCTGACTGAGGCTGAGCCTAGTGCCCTCAGGGCTCACCTGGCCAGAGCCAGAGTCTTCCTGTTGGGCTGAGGCCCCAAACCCAGGTGTTCCAGTTCATTTTCAGGCTTTCCCCACCTAACAACAACAACCCAGAGTAAAATCAGTCACTTTGAAGGCCTCCCTGGTTGGCCTAGGGGTTACGGCTCAGGGCTATCATGGCTACAGCCTGAGTTCGATCCCTGCTCAGGGAGCTGACGAACATAGTGACCAGCTAACAAATGTTTACTTGAATTTAGATTTCTGCCACTTTTAATGGCCAATAAGAAAATGGCCTTTACAGCTGACTAGAAAGTCCAAAGTAATTTTGACAAAACCAACTGAGCCTAATCGCAGAAGTCCCCGGGCATGATCCGAAGTGGCCGGCCAGTTCAGAGGAGGAAAAGGCCTCCTTCCAGTGGAGAACACTCTCTTCAGCTTACTTGGCATCCCATTTTCACAGCGATGGTAGATACTGAATAAGCTGGCTGACTAAACACATAAAAATAAGAAAAATAGCAAATTTTTAAATAACCAAGACCTGATTCCAGACACTTGTTTGAATTCCTTACACAGGCACAACGTTCAGATTCACAGAGCTATTTGCACACTGAGGACCAGGGAAGGGAAGCAGAAGCCCTGTTCCAGGCCCACTGCTCTCACAGGGACAACCCAGCCCTTCCAGCACCTGCCAGTGTCCACAGAGTCAGGGTTATCCCAGGTTGCCTAGAGCAAAAGCGCCTGACGTGACCCTGGAAGTCAGGGGGAGACTGTGGAAGAGGACAGTCACAAGGAAGTCATGCCTGAGCCAGCCAGTGTGGACAAGGAGCGCTTTCTGCCTGGTTTTTGTGTTAGAAAAGCACCACTGTTCCCCACTGTCAGCTGCTCCTGGGCACCTGCAGGGAAACAGTGAGAGGAGCTGCTTCTTAGACATGGGTTGGTAGCTACAGGTCCCCAACTCAGTTAACACTGTCCCCAAGGAGCTTGCAGATAAAACAGACATCCAGCTCTCACCATTTTAACCACATCCCTGGCTTCCAGAAATGAACAGGAAACTCCAAGTACCAGATACCCAAGGAAAATACCCAATGCTTCCCAACTCCCAGTCCCCCAGGCCTGACACACCACAGGAGCCCCAAATTGAGGGAAACTCAGACTCTCTCCCTGATGGGGACTCCAATTCCTCCCAAATGTGTGCAGGCCAAGAGCTCAGCTTGGCCTGCACCCCTGGGAACTGACACCAAACGCCAGGGGGCCAACGTTTTTCTACCCAGGGTCTATTTCCTTCAAGGTGAATCCAAAGGGCAGAGAAGAGCTGTGACTGTCCCGAGGAAGACTTGGCATGTTTCCCTGAGGAGAAACCCCAGGGCTGCTGGGACTCTCCCTCCCCCTGGAGAGAGGGCGCTCCCTCTGAGCATGGGGTGGGGGTCAGGAAGACACCTGGGATGCCCAGGTGATGAAGTGGCCTGGAGCACCCCACTGCAGCTGGCAACTGCTTCATCTCTGAGAAGTCAGAGTGGGGGCTAGTAGAGCCCAAGAGGCATCCAGCTCCTGGCTCTGGCCTGCCCCATTGGTACCGAACGCCGGCCTCAGTTTCCCTCAGCCGATGAAAGGAAACCGAGTTTGGGGAATAAGGAAAGTGGTTGAATTTGTGGACAAAGGAGGAGGGCAGCTGACTCATGTCTGACAGACCACAGTCCTGCGCTTGGGCAGAGGGCAGGGGTCTTTATGCAAAGGGGAAAAAAGGGGAAGATGAGGGAGGGTCTGCCAAGGGGCCAGAGAAGGGGTCAGCGCCAGATGGGGGAGCTCCAGGCTGCTTTTCTCAGCTCCTTGGATGGGAGAAGACAGAGCTGTCAGAGGAGGGGGGACCTGTGAGAGATGGGGGAGACCAACTGGTTCATTCCTATCTGAGGGACCGGTCACGTGTAACTGCATCGGATGTGCTCAGGCAGCTCAAACCAAAACCTCAGATTCATAATAAAACGTTTCTTGAGTTACATGTCGCTTCCTTGATTTTTTTAGCTTTCTTTTTGCATACAAGAACTGGGGTACAAGCCAGAGGTGCGGGGTGGGCGTGGGAGAGGATTCACCAGAGAGTGGGGAGCAGAACTGGCGGATGGACTGAAATCCACGGCTGAGGGGGGCAGCGGGGAGACTGGGGAGGTCTGCTGCTCCCTGTGGGCTGCTCCTGGCCGGCACAGGGGGAACTCGTCCTTCAGGGGCTGCCAGAGCTGGTTAGCGCCTTCTGTAAGCACCCCGCCTCCCGGGAGGCCCATGAAGGTGACCTGAAATGGTCCCCCAGTTCTCATGGTGAAGTGGGCACAACCCCAGCTGTAAGCAGAGATGGTGTAGCCCTTGGAATCACGATGGAGAGAAGGAGCTCAGGGCAGAGTCCTCCTGCCCCCAGGGATGGTGAGGGAGCTCCTGAAACCCCGCTCCCTCCCTGCGCAGGCCGGGGGGGCCCCTCCCAGTCCCGCCCCCAGGCCAGGGCTTCTCTCTCCAACCTCCCTCAGCAGAGACTGCGCTGCTCGAGGCCTCGGCCAGGACACGCCACAGCGGTGACCAGGACACGCCAGGGCAGCCTCCATTCAGAGCAGGGGCGCACGCACCCCACCCGGCCTCCCGAGATCTCCAGCTGCTGAGTCACCAAGACTTGCTTAGTACCCCCTGGGCACACTCGCCCTCTCCCCTCTTATTACTCCCTGGTCTACAAGCCCCAGCCCTGGAGCAGAACGGGGTGAGCGGACGCGAGGGGCTGCCCTCCTCAGTGCGCCGGGTCACAGGCTCTCCCCCACAAGCTCTGGCTCCCTGCCGGGGGAGGGCGCGGGGGGCCGGAGGCGGGGTCCACACTGGGGAGGGCCCACTGCTGGGAAATGCAAGTCACCCCACCCTGACACCCCAGCGCGGGAAAAGCCGGCACCTGACAAAGCAGAAAGGAGTAGCCTCCAGGAGCGGCCCAAGGTGCTCGAAGAAGCCCCACCCACCTGCCTGGGCCGAAACCATGATTGACGACCCCAGAAGCGCCGGAAGGGGGCGCCAGATCCCACCAGGGCGAAGTCCCGCCCACGGGGTCCCTCTACCCCTGGACCCTCTTACCTTATCTTCAGTGGCTTCGCTCCCACGGTCCTCTTCTGCTCCTTGCTGTCTGCAGCAACCTTTATTTTCGCAGCCCCCAGCTCAGGTGTGCCCCGTAAGCATTCCCCCCCCCCATTCCAGCAGGTGCCCACCCTCAGGGTGCCGACCAAAGCCTTCGCTCCCAAACGCCCCTTTTTTCACTACCCCAGGTTTGCCACAAAGGTTTTCGGCGCAAACCCCCCCAGGAAGCAGTCTTCCCTTACCCCGCAGTCCACACAGCCATTTGCGTCTCTCCACAATCTCCACCTGGCTTTGTCTTGGCCACTGACCCTGCGGCCATGGCCCACACAGGTGAGCGGCGCAACTGAGCACAGTCACAGCAGACACAGCGAACCTGGCTCCTTCCAGCCAGGGCACCCCTGAGGGCTGAATGAGCAGCTCCTTTGCACGCCACCCCCCCCCTACCCCGCCCCATGATCGCTCTAGACTGCCCCCCACAGCCCCGCTCCCTCCAGGGGGAACCACTGCTCAGTCTGGGCGGACTCTGCCGTCCCAAGCAGGGGCATCCGGCTCGCGAACCTTCTCCAGGCTGCGGTCTCAGCGCAAGCCACACCCCACCCCACCCCTCCCAGCTGTGCGCACTCTGAGGTCTGAGACCCTCAGCTCTCTTGGGGGGGACCCGCCCAGCCCCAGGGGTACTCACTGCCGTCCCCGCCGCACCAGGTCTCATCACCGCCGCTGCCAGGCGGCCCCTGCGCTCAGGCCAGCCTTGGCCCGTGGGCACCGCCCGCCTGGGGAGAGCGCGCTCCCCGAGGGGCCGCTCCCGTCCCCTCCCCGCCGTGGGCTTCCCCACGGGCCAGGGCCCCTCCCGCCCCCTGAGGGTCCCCGGGCCCTCACCCTCACTCTCCAGCCAACGGGCCTCGCCCACAGGTGCCGCGAGGAGGCTCCGCTGCTCCGGGAGCATCCGCAGCTGCGTCCCACACGTTCGGGCTCCTGACCTCGGCGCCCGCTTTTGGCGCGTCTGGGCGGCTTTTTGGGACTCTCCCGCCTGCTGCGGAGAACCTTCCCCGAGGCCACCGAAGGCCACCCCGACTCTCCTCTCCGGGGGCCCACAGAGCATCCCCTCGCTCCCCCGCCCCAGCCCCCAGCCTCAGGCGCGCTCGGGAGTCCCCGCTGTCCGCGGCGGGGGCCAAGTCGGCGCCGGGAGAGCGGATGGGGCGTCGGGCTCCTGCTCCCCCGCCGCTGCGTCTGCGGCTCGGGGTCCCTCCCCTCCAGGTCTGCTGCGGCAGCTCCCGGGCCGCGTCTGCCTCCTGGGGGTCCGCGGCGCCTCCAGGCTCGTCCTCCCCCTCGGGCAGAGCTTCCAGGGACGCTCACCCCAGACCTGCTCTGAGCCGGGCCCAAGGTCTATTGGCGGCACCCGCGGTGCGCACCGTCCTCCCGCGGCGCCGGGTCGGGAGGCTGCAGAGAGGAGCCCCGCCTCCCGCCCCAGGTCTTCGGGGCCGCGTTCCCGTTGGCGCCGGGCCCTGCCGCCCGGGCCGGCTCCGGAGGGCTCCGGGCACACGGGCAGAGGGTCCCGGGACTCCCGGGGGCTGGCGTGGGCCTTTCGCGTTCTCCCCGATAGCGCAGCTGGGCGCCCGGGGGCAGGGCGGGCAGGAGGCCCGGCCCGGGAGAGGCTCCCGGCCCCTGCGAACCCAGACTCTCCCGGCTCTCTGGGCGGGCGGGCCGGGGCTGAGGGGCCGGGGATGCGGGGCTGAGGTGGGGGGCCGAAGGGCGGGCGGGCCGCCCCAGCGCGGGGGTATCTGGACTCTCTCTGGGCTCTGCCCCGCGTTCCCGCAGGGTCGCGTCCTTTTTCGCTGGGGGCCCGAGCCCGCCCGGCCACAGAGACGCCGCCTTCTAGGCTCCGCCCTGGCGCCCAGGGGTGCGCCCTCGCCCGCCCCTCCCGGGCTCTGGTGCTGCCGCAGAGGCCCCGGCGCCGGAGCCCGAGCCCGAGCGGCTGCCTGGACGCCACAGACTCCGGCTCTGGCCCTGAGCGCCCCCACCGTGCGCGCCCTGGATCTGCTCGGGGCCGCCCCTCAAAGGACCGCAGCGTCTTGTGTGTTTCGGGAGACACTTTGGAAAAGTAACTGACCCTCCGGTGGCTGCAAACGCGCGGGAGACTTTCCCAGGGCTCAGGGGCTCCCCAGGGCACTCTCGGAACCCGCCTCGCCGCCTACTGAACCTCACACCAGCACCCCGCGTGTTCTCAGCACAGGCCTCCATTTCGCATTTAACCAAAATATTCCAGGGACCCGGCACGTCGCCGCCGCCCCCCCCCCCCAAATCATCTCGGTTCCCAAGTGGAATCCAATCCCCGGCCCATTTCAACCGTCAACACCTGCTCCCCCTGCGTGAGAGCCTCTGCTTCCCTCTGATGGACTTTTCTTTTGGCAACTGTTCCTGACAAGGCTCCTCCTTTTCACAAGCACGACGGGTTTAGTGTGTGCCCCTGCCTGCACTGTGGGGGGTGTGCGTGTGTGTGTGTGGGGGGGCTTTTCTTTCTTTTTTTTTCAAGAGTTATTTATTGTGTATACAAGCACTGGGGTGTAGACCAGAGGTGGGGGGCGGGGAGTTGTAGAGGATGCACCAGAGAGAGTGGGGGTCAGAACAGGCGGTTCCACTGAAATACCCCGGTGAGGGGAGCAGCGGGGAGACAGGAGGGGTCTGCTGCCCCCTTATGCGCTGCTCCTGGCCGGCGCGGGATGCATCTCTTGCTGCAGTGGCTGGCAAGAGCTTGATGGCGCTTTCTTTCACCCCTGCGCCCCCAGGGAGGCCCCGTGGGGGTCTTTTCTGCTGGACTCTTAGGCTTTGGATTTCATGTCTGTGCATTTATTTATTGATTTCCCTCCTGGCTGCTGAGCAGTCTGGTTCCCCAGACTTGGGGCTGACTTCCTAGGCGGTGTCCACCGAGGGGAAAATCAAATTACTGTTTCTGTGGCGGGTTATCCAATCACCATGACTAAAACAGGCGGTATTTCAGCTTTCCTTCCACTCTCTGCGCCTTCCCCCCCCCCCCACACGGCCCTGTGAACTTTGCTGACAATAAGCACATTTTCCGTGTCAGACTTTTGCGTGGGAGGTGCCTTCTGCTTGAACGCCCGCTGTGTCACTTCATCGATGATGCCATTGTCAAGTCATCGCTCCTCAGAGACCCCCCCCTCACTCTGTAACAGCACCCCTGTAACCTCAATCTATTTTCCTGACCTTTCCTGCCCAACACCTGTTAGTCCCTGACATTTTTCCCATTCGCCTGTCCGCTCTCCCCTTTCCTCTGCCCCTCAGCCACTTCGCTGGCTTCTTAGAGTCCCTTCTTTTTTCTAGGAATTTTCCTCTTTTCCCCCTCACCTGCTAAGTCAACGGAGGGTATTTGTCTTTATCATTCTCACTTGCTTTCCAACAAAGGGTCAGAGGGCAGGGTGAGGACACCCCATCATCCCCAAACCTGCCCGTTGTTCTCAGTAGGTTCTGCCGTCCAGCTCATTGAGACAAGACATCCGCTGGTGTGTGAGGCCTTTCGTGGAAAGGAACTTTACTACAATGAGTGTGTAACAAAGAAAATGGGACAGAGACGGTTTCCAAATGCAGCACCCAGAGTTCCCCGTCCCCCCCAACACCCTGCTCCTTGTGGGGAAAGGCCCAGCCCAATAGGGTTGTCCCAAAGCAGCCTGAGCACTGCCCCAAGTCAGGAAAGGGTCCGACAGAGCCAGAACCCCCCTCCCTGACCCCAGGGGCAGAGGTCACCCCTCCACGATCCCTGGCGCCCTCTCCTGGGCTTCTGGGCTGGGCGTCCTGGCTTCCCAGGCCTGTGTTAGAACACACTGGGAGGTGTGTGGGGTCTGCTCAGCTGTTGTCCACCGGCCCGCAGGCGGGCGCATGTCAGGCGTTATGGAGTGTTCTCTCCTGGACCCCCTCGCAGCACTCGGGGCCCTCTCCTGCGGTTCATTTTATCCTTCCTGGAATAAGGATGGCAAGTGTCTGCCCACATCTACACGATGGGGGTCATTGGCTTCATTGCTCTTTTGTGTGTGAGTCTGTGTCGGTGCTGCAGATGCAGCCCTGGTGAGACACAGGGTGTGTGCAAACACTTCATGCCTTTCTGGGGGTTGCCTTTTGTGTGTGTGTGTGTGATTTTTTTTTTTAAGATTTATTTCCTCTGCATAGCAGAGCTGGGGTGCAGATCAGAGGTATGGGGGGGGGGGAGGTGAGAGGACTCACTAGACACAGAGTGGGGAGCAGAAGAGGCGGATTGCCTGAAACACACAACTGAGAGGAGCGGCAGGGTGGCGGGATAGGTCAGCTGCACCATGTGGGTAGCTCCCTGGCCTGTGGGGGAGTAAACTCGCGCTGCAGTGGCTGGGGAGAGCTTCACAGGGCAGTCTTTAGCCTCTGCGCCCCCAGGGAGGCCCGCTTTTTAAGTTTGTATGGATCTCACTTGTTTAGTTTCCCTTTGGACAAAGAGAAGGGAGGGGTGAAGCTAGGAAATGTGCTCCATCAAGGGCAGGTGGCATCAGGGGTCGGGAGTCTCCCCTGCCCCTCCCCAGGCACTTCTCAGCTGCAGGAGGCCAGGGAGAGTGTCACAGAGATCATGGCCTCCTTATCAGCAAGGCCTGCCGCAGCTGAGCAGCTTCTGTGGGGCCTTGTCCTGCATCGGTCCTTGGCCCCCGGCCACACCTTTAGGCACAGCCCCCCCCCACCCCCCTCCCGGAGAGATCTGGCCCGTGAGCTCAGGGTGGATTCCAAAGGCACCTCCTAAATTGGACTCTGACCTAGGGACCTGGCAGCTCTGACCTGGGGCTGGAAGGCAGAGCTGCAGCTTGTAAGATGGCGGCAGAGCAGGCCGCTCGGGGTTCGCAGACCCCTGGCCACTGGCTCGCGGCCTGCGCCTCGTTCTGCTACAGGGCAGGGAGAGGGGCACCCCAGAACCCGCAAACCTGCCTGCTCTAATTAGTTCTGCCATCCGCCGCGCTGCGCGCACGGCGCCTGACGCGGGCGTCACCTCCACTCCAGGCACACACACCCCCCAGGAGCAGCGTGCGCCCCAAAGAAGCCGCGGGCAGAGGGGGCCCCGAGGGCACTACGCCGGGAAGACCCCCACACCCCTCTAGCCACAGGCAGACGCGTGACCGCGCCCACTGGCAGGAAAAGCAAATCACCTCTCCCAGACACCCCACAGCTCGCGGCCGCGGGCAACCGGCACCCCTGATGGGGAGGAGACGCCCTCGCCAGGAGCGGCCGCTGCCGCGGCCAGAAACCCCGCCCGCCCGGCCGCGCAGACGCGGCCGCAACAACTATTGACGGCGCCAGAAGCGTCCGTAGGGGGCGCCAGATCCCCCCAAGGCGAAGTCCTGCGGACCTGGACCCTCTGCCCCCTGGAGCCCCTACCCCCTGGAGCCCCTACCCCCTCTACCCAAAGTTTCCCAATTCCCACTCACCCAGGCTTGACACACCAAGGGCGCCCCAAACTGCGGGAGACTCACAGACTCAGTCCCTGAGGGGGACTCCGATTCCTCCCAAATTGTGCAGGCCGAGGGCTGGGCGCCCCCCCCGGGGAGCTGACACCAAAGGCCAGGGGACCGCGGTTTTCCACCCGGGTTCCATCTCCTCCAAGGCCAATCCAGGTGGCAGAGCAGAGCTGGGCCTCTCCCAGGGAGGAATTGGCATGTTCCCCGGAGGAGAAAGCCCACAGCTGCTGGGACTCTGCCTCCCCCTGGAGAGAGGGCACTCCCTCTGAGCAGGGGGCTGGGGTTCAGGACGCCACCCGGGCAGCCCTGGCGACGGCGTGGCCTGGAGCGCCGCCTCTGAGGCGGGCAGCTGCTCCATCCCCGGGAAGTCAGAGTAGGGGCTGGCAGAGCCCAAGTGGCATCCGGCTCCTGGCATCCAGCTCCTGCCCCATTATAACGAACGCCGGCCTCAGTTTCCCTCAGCCGATGAAAGGAAACCGAGTTTGGGGAAAAGGAAAGCGGTTGAATTGGTGGACAAACCAGGAGGGCAGCTGACTCATGTCTGACAGACCGCCGTCCGGCTCTGGGGCAGAGGGCAGGGGTCTGGATGCAAAGGGGAAAAAAGGGGAAGAGGAGGGAGGGTCCGCAAAGGGGAGGGGAAAGGGGTCGGGACGAGATGGGGGAGCTCCAAGCTGCTTTTCTCAGCTCCTTGGAATGGGAGAAGACAAAGCTGTCAAACTAGAGGGAACTGCCAGAGATGGGGGAGACCAACTGGTTCACTCCTCCCTGAGGGACCGGTCCCTGGTGCCTGCATCAGAGGCGCTGCAGCAGCTCCAACCAAAACCTCAGATTCATAATAAAACGCTTCTTTAGTGACACGTCTCCTCCTTGATGTTTTTAGATTTATTTCTTTATGCACACAAGAAGTGGGGTACAGGCCAGAGGTGCGGGGGTGCGAGAGGAGCCACCAGAGAGAGTGGGGAGCAGATCTGGCGGATGGACTGAAACCCACAGCTGAGGGGGGCAGCGGGGAGACTGGGGAGGTCTGCTGCGCCCTGTGGGCTGCTCCTGGCCGGCGCGGGGGGATCTCGTCCTGCGGGGGCTGCCAGAGCTGGAGAGCGCCTTCTGTAAGCACCCCGCCCCCAGGGAGGCCCATGAAGGGGACCTGAAACGGCCCCCCAGTTCTCATTGTGAAGCTGGGCACAACCCCAGGAGCCGCTTTTGGAATCACGATGGAGAGAAGCAGAGCACCGTCCCTGGGGCCGCGTCCTTCTGCCCCAGGGACGGTGCGGGGGCTCCTGAACACCAGCTCCCTCCCTGCGCGGGCAGCGGCTGCCGGGGCCGTCCCGGTGCCGCCCTGGGCCGGGGCTTCTCTCCCCGACCGCCCTCCGCAGAGGCTGCGCCCGCCGCGAAGGCCCCGCCTGGGCTGCGACCAGGACACGCCTTGGGGTCTCCCTCCAGAGCAGGGGCGCACGCACCCCGCCCGGCCTCCCCAGATCTCCAGCTGCGGCCTCACCGCGACTCGCTTAGCACCCCCTGGCCCACCCTCGCCCCTCTCCCCCTTTTTTACTCCCTTGTCTTCAAACCCCGGCCCTGGAGCAGGACGGGGGGAGCAGACGCGAGGGGTGCCCTGCTCAGTGCGCCCCGTCACTGGCTCTCCCTCCCCAGCTCTGGCTCCCGGCCGGGGGAGGGCGCGGGGGCCTGAGGCGGGGTCACGGCACGGGGGGGGCCACTGCCAGGAAACGCAAATCACCCCACCCTGACACCCCAGCGCGCACGCGCCGCGGGCGACCGGCCCCGCTGATGGGGAAAAGCCCGCCCTTGACGCTGCAGAAAGGAGAGGCCGCCGGGAGAGGCCTCAGGGGCAGGAAGAAAACCCCGCCCACCTCCCTGGGCCGCCCGGGGCGGGCTCCAACACTGACGACGCCAGAGCGCCGGTAGGGGGCGCCAGATCCCACAGGGCGAAGGTCGCCCAAGGGGACCCTCTACCCCCATTCCCGGTACTTTATTTTCCGCGGCAAGGCAGGGGCAGGGGCAGGGGCAGGGGCAGGGGCAGGGGCAGGGGCAGGGGCAGGGGCAGGGGTCGGGGCAGGGGCAGGGGCAGGGGTCGGGGCAGGGGTCAGGGCTCCTGCCCAGGTCCTTAACCCTCCTCTTCCCTGTCATCATCTTTTCTGCTGTGCCTGCAGTTCCCACTTTCGCCACTAGGTGGTGCGCTCTGAGGGAAGCCTTGCCCAGGAATATGGATGCAAGTTTAAGGGAAGGAGTTACCAGGTGGAAGACTTAAAAACCTCAGCAAATGCTCTGAGGATCAGACCTCATCAGAAGTAGCAATGGATTTCGGGACCTAGCATGGATGTTCAGTAGGCTGAAGAAGACCTGTAGAACATTATCAGGCGCTGAGACCTGGTGGACCAGTTGCTGGCCAAGGTGTAGGCTTACAAGAGGCAGGTAGAGGCGGCTGGAAGTATGGAAGGTACCTGGGAGCAGCTGGGGCCCTCACCAGCCTGGAGGATCCCCTGGGCCTGAGCCAGAGTTCATTCCTGATTCCAGGGTCCGAAGCCTGAGTTTGTAGGTTGTAAAACTAGGCCTGCCTGCCCCTCCTCCCTCGTCTGGTCTGTAAAGTTGCCCACATCCTCTGCCCTTCTTGCCTCATCCCACAGGGCTCAACACACTCCATTCCTTCCCTCTGCCTCAGCCCTCCTCACCTTCCCCTACCCCAACTCCTGACTCACTCCACCCACCTCAGAACTTCTTAGTTCAAGGCCACCTTCCTGGTCTTGTCCTCGCTTCATCCACTCCCTCACCATCTCGGCTCACCCACTGACACCCCCTCCTGAGCCACATCACCCCCTCCAAACCCCACCTCTTTAGTCTTCAGCCCCTGGACTTCCCGGGCCCTCCCTAAATCCCACTGCTCCTTTCTATCCCAGTTGCCCTTGATCAAACGGGTGAAACCATCAAGGAGGAAGTGGAGCGGGCTGACACCTGTGTTTTCCTGAGCACCTTCCCGGGTCACTGAGGGATGTTAACAGCAGAAACTGAGTAGACAGGGCAGGGGGCGCGGAGGCACTTTTTCTTTTTTAGAAAAGAAGTAGTTGGTAAATTTCTGCATTAAATTAAGTTGAACTCATCAACTTCAAGAACTTCTCTGATCTTGAATAGAAATACGTAATTAACTTTCAAAGTGGAAGAGGTGTTTTCGAAGGAAGCATTTCTCTTTTTTTATTTTTTTGTGGGACCCTCGCCGGTGGCCGGGGAACAAACCGGCGCTGCAGAGGCTGCGGGCAGCCTCGCAGCCCATCGCTCAACCACTGCGCCATCAGGGGAGGCCCTCTTTCTTTTTTTTTAAAAGATTCACTTTTATTTATTTATGAATAGAAGAACTAGGGTACAGGCCAGAGGTGCAGGGGATGAGAGGTTTCACCAGAGATGAAGTGGGGAGCAGAGCAGGCAGACTGACTGAAATACACACTGAAGGGAGCAGCAGGCGAGTCAGGAGAGGTCTGCTGCACCATGTGGGTAGCTCCCTGGCTGGGGATTGAGCTCAAGCCCAAGCCACTGAAGTGGGCTTTTGCGGTGATAGCACTGAGGCTTAACCCCTAGGCCACAGGGAGACCTCGCCATTTCCCTTTTTTTTTTTTTTTTTAAGATTTATTTATTTATTTATACAAGCACTGGGAACAGTCAGAAGCATGGGAGGGTGAGAGAATTCACCAGAGACAGAGCGGAGAGCAGAGCAGGCAGACTGACAAAATACACTGCTGAGGGGAGCAGCAGGCGCGGCAGGAGAGGCAGGCAGCTTCGCAGCCCAGTGCTGAACTGCTGCGCCATCAGGGGAGGCCCCATTTCCCATTCTTAATAGACCCAGAGGCCTTTCATCATATGGAGATTATCCCACAGGAGTAGTGTTGTGAGCAACAAAATTTGGGAGACCCTGTCCTAGATGAGGTACCGAGCATATGGTTTTTCTCCTTGCTGCATTTGTTCCCTGACCAGGAGGCTGGACCCTCAGTCCTTGCCTCTGGGAATCAGATCTGACCTAGTTAAACTTGGGGGTGGAGGGCTGGGGATTGGTGCCCACAGCATAAGTAATTTGCAGCAGAGCTGGGCTGCAAACCCTTTATCTGAAGACCTCAGGGCGTCTCCAAGTGGTCCTTATAATGCACTGGCCACAGGCACAGGATCCTGGGGTCAGGCACAGGGCAGGAGGACTGGGCCATTGGTCTCTGACACTTCCAGGTGCCTGGGGAGGACTCTGGACTTGGGTCTCCAAGTAGGATAGACAGCATGGAGGAGGGTGCCGGGTGGACATGAAGGGGTCCTAGGTGATCCAGTCAGGAACTGGAGTGTGTTGTCCTTACCCCTGAAGATCCTTACTAGTGCTTTCTCTCCTCTGCCATCAAGAATCAAGCCCCCAAGTTCCCCTAGTTTCCCAGCTCCTCAGGGCTTCAGGGACACTGGAGCCTCAGAGCCAGAGTGAGGTGCTTCCTGAACCTCACACCCCCTCCACCTTCTACTCGGGAGGAGCAGGCCAGCACACAGCTGCCCAGGTGCCGGAGGGCTGGCGCTGGAAGGAGGCTGAGGGGAGAGCAGACAGTAACACGTCCCGGGTCAACAAACTGTGGGCCAAGAGCTAAGATGTGGGGGCCCAGGTAGGAGTACATCATGTGGTGTCTTCCCCGTTTGTCCTAGGACCCAAGACCATGAGCGCGCCCGGGTAGAGCTCAGAGGGTGCTGCTGGTGCCTCTTGCTGCCACTGCTGGTGCCCTTGGATGCCACTCCTCTAGCGAGGCCCCCCGGGGAAGGAACAGGGAGGGCTGAGGGGAGACCTATGTCCCTGGCCCTCCCTGCTGTGAAGAGGCACTCCCCAAGAAGCTCCTCTTCCAGGGTCACCTCCAGGGCTCAACTGCTGGTGGTTTTTTTTTTTTTTTAATAACATGCAAAGGGTGAGAATGCGACGCCTTCATATTTTTGTGAAGTTCAGCCTTTCCAGCTGCTCCACTTGATGATGTTCTGCCTGCCTTCAGTTTGACTCCTTTCCTGTGTACAGTTTTTTTTTGATCCACAGAAGATGGGAGAATGAGGCTCTCCCGACGATGGTTCTCCGGGACACCTCCCGACAGTGGGGGGAAGATGCCATGAGAAATAAATCGTCGTAACGTCCTGGCTCCCTCAATCAGCTGTGTCTATTACCGCAGTCTGGCTGAAAGGATCCAGAAAAAATGGTCTTTTCAATCTCAATTTTACAGACAAGGAAACTGAGGACATTCTCAAATCCCCCTGTCTTCCCCTCTAGTTCAGTACTTTCACCGCCGCACCTCATCCCTCTCCCCAAAGGCGCAACAATACCAGTTCAAACACACAGAACAGTCTTGTATGATGCCACGTGTTCACATGCCCACTTTTCTCTTTTTCATTCCCGCCTCCCAGATAAGCCCGTCAGGAGATCAGGCAGACACGAACGCCCCCATTTTCTAGAGGTGCCACAGTCAGGCCCAGTGTTAAGAGATGACGCGGCCGCTCTTCTGACTTCCTGTACAGACCAGGATCTCCTGAGGGGCGGCGGGTTTCCCTCTGTGAGGATGTGTGTCCTTGTGCCCGAACCCTGGTGCCAGGCTGCTTGGGTCCCTGTCCTGCCACCACTCACTAGCTGTGGCTTGGGGTAAGTGGCCTCATGACTTTCAAGCCTCAGCTTCCTCACGTAAAAATGGGTTAGAATAATTTACATGATGTGAGTGGTTTGAGAAGGAAGTAAGAATATGCAAGCTGTGCCCTTGCTCTAGAGTGTGGTCCATCATTAGCGCGCTGGTAATGTGTCATCACGACGGGTAGGGGTGAAAAATGGCTGTGGGACCAGGCGGGCATGTAAGACAGGTGTCCAGAGAGACCACAGTCTGGGGCTTTGGCTCCTCTAAGGGCTTGCTCTGGCCTGACAAATCAGGGGTCATCAGGGTAATCCTTGTCCCTGATATCCCAAGAGAAGCAGATCTAAATTCCATCTGCTCAAACCTCTGCTCCCCAGTTCACTTGGAGCTCCCTAGGAAGAAGTCAGTCTCAAGTGTCTTTGCACTTATCTTTGCACAACTATCTTTGTCCCTCATGTCCCCCTGTGCTGACTCCCCAAATGACTGAGTTAAAAGAGAAAGAACATTTTTATAACCTTCACAGTGTGTAACAGTCTTATTTTACATCAGAACTCTAATTATTGAAGGGATGAATGAGAATCTTTCATACTTAGACACCTAGTATGCACTGATGAGAGTAAAAAATTTTTTTTTTCTTTCCTGAGACTGGAAGAAAGAGAGGAAGTAAAGAAGTTTTCTCAGTGAAGTTTCTTTCCCAGCATCTGCATGTCAAATTCCAGCTGGCAGCCAGAAGCCAATTTCAAGTCCTCTGGCTGTTTGGTTGGGTATCCTGGCCCTTCTAACTCTCTTACAAAATAAAGAGGGAGGCAGAAGGGATCTTGCCTTGGGTCTCCCTTATGCAGGATACAGAGTGTATAGGACCAAAGGGTGGGTTCCTGACTTGGCACATACTTTCCAGAAGGCCTTGGAAAATCAGAGAATGTCTGTGTAGCACCAGCAAACACAGGGCAGGTACACCAGGCAAGGAGGCTGGCATGCAAGGAGGTAGGCCCCGGGCCAGGCAGGGGGCTGGGAGGCAGGCAGGCAACGGATCCTCCCAGCCGCCCACAAATCTTTATATTGCCTCTGGCGTTCTCCCTCTGTGTTGTCTTTTGATCTTGCCTCTTCTGTGGTCATGCTGCTTATCCTCTCCCTGCCACTGCTTTTATCCTAGCCTCTAGGCTCAGGTGTGCACACTTACACATGCATGCACACCCACACTCCAGGCGTCCACAATCAGGCATATGTGCCCCACACCCAAGCGCCTGCCGCATTAGCACTATCAAGGCCGCAGGTGATAGCCACAGAGGCCAGCGGTGTAAAAAGCCTAATTCATTCACCCTACAGTCTATCTCTGAGTCTTAACATGGGGCTGAAAGTCCCGGCACCACCCAGTCACACCAGGGGCTTGTTGAAAGTTTCCTCTGAGACTGTGGAAAGGTCTCCTCAGCTATGCACTACTGCCCAAATTGAAAGTGGTATGGCTGTTAATACTAAAAATAACAGTTATCATTTTCATCAGCAGTGACAACTCCCCACCAGGCCTGGACTTGAGATCTGGAGCCTTGGAAAGCAGAGACTACCCTGGCCAACAGGCCCCTGGAAACAGAGCTTTGCTGCCACCTCCTGGCTGTGGGAAGACACTTTCACTATGCAAGTGCACCAGAGATGACCCTCTAAGTCTTGAATTAGACTTTCCCAGTGAGAGGTGTCCTTGAGAATCATGTTATTTGGTCCAGAACCTTAATTTTGCAATTGAAAAAATGCAGATTAGTAACAGCAATGGAGGCTAACAGTAGAAAAGTTGGGAAGGAGGCATCACAAGACCAGAAACTGGAGATGGGGGTAGACGTGGATTAACATAGTCATCAGACAAGCTATACCGAAAAGGTAAGTATCTGGAAGTGCAGACTGAGGCTCAGAGAGGAGGTGGGGATGTGGAGATTGAGGGTCATTGTAAATAAAAAAAAAACACTGTCCTTTCAAATCTACCTATTCAAGTCAAATATAGAAAAAAATCCTTAGGCACTGTAGGGTAAAGAAAATATCAGGCTTTTCTGCCCTTCCGCCATCAGGATAGATGATGGATCCTTGTCCTGAATGCATGCCTGATGGCGGGCACCTGGAATAGGGTGTGGGCATAGGTAGATGGGATTCAGCTGAGCTAAGACTGTGCTTTTTAAGGGCGGCGTCACGGGGACAGCAACAGCAGCAGCAGCCGAAGCCGAAGCCGAGAAGCAGCAGAACGAACGCCAGAGAGTCCAGATAGAGTGAAGACTTGCTGGCACCCCTGCCTGCCATATGCCTGGTGAACCCCAAATAAAAAACCTGCAAAACTACTGAGGACTCTGACTCCTCCTTTACCCGGTCTGCATGGGATCAGAAAACCTGCACTGTGGCCAGTCCGCCCTTTACAGGCACCAACCCTAGAAATAATTTTAACAGCCATTAACAACCCCACAAGGAACGAATCCCTCCCAAAGAGACTTAACCAGTGAAAGTTCTGCTCTGGATAGAGGCAGCTCTCCTGCTGCCTGTGACTACACAGGTGTTTCTCTTCGCTGAACTTCTCCCTTTGCAAAGCAGCAGAGGTAGCTCTGCTCCCAAGGCGGCCCACCTATGACGATGCTGGCATCTCTCTTAACAAACTGTCCCTTTCAGGGGCAGCTCTTTGCCAGCTTGTCTGTGCCAGCATCCTTTCTTGCCCTTCCCTTTTTAAAAATAAACCTGTTTTGGACAGAACTAAACATCTCTGCTTCAGGGGCCTCCCTGTTGGTGCAAGGGGTTAAGATGCAACCTATGAAGCTATCCGCAGCCACTGCAGCACGAGTCTGATCCCCGGCCAGGGAGCAACCCACGTGGCACAGCAGACCTCTCCTGACTCGCCCACTGCTCCCTTCAGTGGTGTACTTTGGTCAATCTGCCTGTTTTGTTCCCCACTCTGTCTCTGGTGGATCCTCTCACCTGCCTGCATCTCTAGCCTGTACCCAGCTCTTGTATGCATGAATAAATAAATCTTTTTTTTAAAAAAGTAAACATCTCTGCTTCCCAGGGGAATTTGCCTGGGGAAACTCACCACATGCCGCTGGGAAGTGCCAATAAAACTTTTCTTAGAGGCAACCCAAGGACCCGGCTGTAGTGGGGCAACCAGGTGCAGCCCATCAGGCAGCCCCCTGCAAATCTCTTCTCTTTCTCTGGGCTCTCTGGCATTCCGTTATGGTCTCGTCTCTTCTGTAGTCACGCCGCTTGTCCTCTCATAGTCACTCTCTTTCTCTAAGTGACACCAACCGTATGTCCCCGGCCTCTAGGCTCAACTGTGCACACTCACACATGCCCACACCCAGGCTCCAGGCGGCCACAATCAGGCAATAATGCCCTGCGCCCAGGCCTTCTGCATTGACGCGATCAAGGCTGCAGGTGATAGCCATAGAGATTAGTGGCGCAAAAAGCCTGACCAATTCACTTACCCTACACTGGCTCTCTGAACCCAGTATCTCTTCAAACCGACACCCGTGGGATCTAGTAACCCTTCCAGATAGGTTGCCAGAGCCAGACTCCAGGTCTTCTGGTGCCCAAACCAGGGCTGCCCCAGCCAAATGTCTGTAGAAGGGGGTGGGAGGCGTGGAACCCTGCAGAGTCCCTAGATGGAGGGCTAGCACAGACCAGAGTCCTTGGTGATGGCCCGAGCAGCAGGGAGTGGGACCCTGGCCAAACATCTGCCCTCTCGGCTTCATTCTCCTTGCTCCAGCAGCTTCTGCCAGGCTGGGAGAGAAGTGTCAGTTCCAGAGTGGGAGGCACGGAATCTCCGCACCCTGTCTCCAGGAAGGGGGTGGCTCCAAGTGAGGCTCATGGGCTCTTTTCCTAGGCTCAAGACAATGACCAGGTGTCCACCTCTCAACCAGATCCCCAAGGTCAGGATCTGGTGCTGTTTAACCATTCAGACCTCTCCCACATTTCCTAGGACCTCAAGGAGGTTGATAGCAGTTATGTTTCCTTGACTCTGGCTTCTGGGTGGGTCCAGCCAGTGGGGAGTTGGGATAGAAAAGCTAAAAGGAGGAGAGTGGGGTCAAGGGTGTTTATTTCTCATGCCCCTCCCTGCAGGCCAAGGCCCTATTCCCCCCACTAGACTTTTCTGTCTCTACCACTAGTACCCGGATCCCACCAACCCTGCTTGCCCCTTCAAGTCGAGGGAAGGTACTGGAACCCTGAACGATGGGACCTGGAGTTCTGCTGTTTCCCTGACGTTCCCTTTCCCTGCCCACATCTTTGTAAAGGCCGCATGTGGGAGCTGCCCTCACATTATACTAACCTGAGTGTGCCATCCACTTCCTGACCCTTCCCTGCACATCTGGGTCACTGGTCCCAGGCCTTCCTCTCGAGCAGGACCAGCTGACCGAGCCCAGTGAGAGGACTACCTCACTGCAGCATGTGCACATCTGCTCATCACTCCTGTGTAGATCACTAACTCCACACTCCAGCTCATCATCCGCTTCAACTTGGCACAGGTTGTAGTGGAAGCAGGCAGCAGGCAGAGTGGACAAAGGACAGTCCTGGAGCCCTCAGTGGCTTTTTCAAGCTTTTAATGATCTTTCTACACTATTTGTAGTGAGGCCAGGCAGGGGGGCCGAGGGGTCGGGGTGGGGGGTGGGGGGGTGGGGGTGGGGGGCAAGGGCTGTCAGGCCTCCTAGCCCCCAGCAAATCTTCACTCTCTCTGCGCTCACTCTGACACTCTCTCACAGTCTCTCCACCGCTGTCCGCCGCTCTCTGCCACACTGCTCTGCCGCACCCATAAATGCTCAGTCTCTTGGCTCAGGCGCGCCCACTTAGGCAAGCCCACACCATATTCCAGCTATTCGCCATCGGGCATGCACACCCCAAGCCCACACTCCCAAGCGCCTCCTGCATTTAAGGCCGCAGGTGACAGTCACAGAGGCCAATGGCGCAAAAGCCCGAGCAATCTTCATTTACCCTACCCTGGCCTTCACCAAAATTAAGCTTTTAGGATTGCTTCCCTGTCCCTTTTGAAAAAGAATGTATCTCATAATCATAGCTCTGAACCCACAAGGAAACAACCACTCTGTCAGAACTAAGTGGGGTAACGGGTGTGCCGCAGCTAGCCTGTAACTGCTCTCAAGAGCCAATTAAAAAATGTTCACTTTTTAAATACACAGACATTACCAAAAGTTAAATTATACACAATGAGGCAAACTGTAAAGTATAGATAACTATATAGATAACTGTACAGTAATAAAAATTTAAAACTTGTAATTTCCTATTTACCCCATTATATTATTCAGTGCTCTTGAGGCTGTTAAATGTGCTGTTAAATTAATTGCAACTCTTAAATCCACGGAGAAAATGCTATCAAATGGTTAGCTCTTCCTATCTCCACTCTCAGCAATGTCACGTTGATAACTGGGAATCAGTCATGGTGGAAATATTTACACCACAAGAATTGGCAAACACTCCAAAGTTGGGCTTTTTTACTTGCTTGCTTGTTAAACATTTACTAGCACACCACTAATTGGAACCAATGAAATTCAAGTAAAAACAAAACTGTAATTCTGTATTTAGAGATACTGCAATATATAGGGGAGACCACACCCTAGTCACCCGCCAGTTCTACCATATCAGCTTACTCAAGGCAGCAAATTCAGAGGACTTCTCAGGGCTAGAGAGAGTGCAGGGATGGAATGGGGACGGAAGGACCACACTGTCCAAGTTCCAATCCCATTGCTGTGCCCCAGTCATAAGAACTCGTTCAGTTAGAGTAGAAAGTTAGCTTCAAGTGTCTAAGCAAAAAGGAAGAGTTAATGGTTTTTGAGATCCTAGATGAAAATTCCAAGGGTGGTCAGTCAATCTTCAGGCTGACTGAACCCACAGATATGTGGTTGGTTGTAGGTTTTCAGATGATTTCTTATTTCTTTCTCTTCCCATCTCTCAGGTCTGCCTTCCTCTGTATTCCCAGGAAACCTGGAACTGTATTCCCAGGAAACCTGCCTTTTGTGATTACACAATAGTCAGGGATTTATCCTTTCTCTTTAAATAATTTGCTAGCAACCTACAAGAAAGAACTTTTTCCCAGGAGTCTCAACAAAAGCCCCAGGGCTGGCTCCTTCTTGGCTGTAAGTGCTGAGGGGGCAAGACAGGCCCCTAGTCTGGAGGTGGAGAGGAATGCAGAGCTCTGATGGTCAGCTGAATCATGGGTCCACTCCTGTGTGGGGATCAGTCCCACACAAGTCTCATGAATTGAGTAAGGAGGGGAGTTTCCAACCTCTCCACAGAAACAAGTTACTTGAGAGCAGTGCATAAATCATGGTTGCGCAACACTGCAAAAACAGATTTTTATATTTTAGCCCCAAATCTGTATAGTTTGATTGAATGGATTGCAAATCAAAATTGGTTTAGAACCAATTATTTAGTTGCAGATAAAAACAATTCACACTCACTGTTTACAGATATCTTTTTAATGTTTTACTTTAAAACAAATAATCCCAGTAAAAGAGAGCAAAGAAAATTACATTTTAATGGTAGCTTGAAATGGATACGATATTCCTGATCTATTTGTTTTCAGGAAACAGACAATTGCATTGTCATACATGAATTTTAGAACTGCTCACTTAAATGCACATAATTATATTAAATAAATTTCTCTTACAAAAACACAGCCATGTCATTTAAGGCAAAATATATCAGCTTCTGGGGAGATAAATTAACATTTATGATATTTTCAGATTGAATGAAGTGATCAATTAATCTAGTTGTTCAGGTTCCATCATTCCTTAAGTTTTGTTTGTAAATGGGCTTGAGGATTAGTCATTTTGTGCCTGATTTCCTCCTCTCAATTATGTTTGGTTTACCTGCAAATTAAGGACTTTCAGAATTACTGCGTCAATGGGAGGTGAGAAAGGCACCTTAGAACAGGAGAAATTGACTTAAAAACTCAATGAAGTATCTTACTTTAAACAAAACTTGTAATCTACAGATATTAATTTAGTTGAACAAAATGCAAACATTTAGATCAGACATAGCAATTTTTTTTTAGTCAACCTCATACAAGGGATGTTTACAATTAAGTGTTAGTTTGATCAACCCTACATATTGAAGAAAGCAGGAAAACTTGAACTGAGAAAACACGTGGCTCCTCAGTGCTCAGCTAAATTGTGCTTCAAGACACCCTTTGGGATTGACCAATGGGACTTTGCTAAGTATAAATGGGAGACCCCTCTCAACTGCACAGAGGGACACAACAGACAGAAGCCTACAGTTTTCACACAAAACAACTGTCTTTTAACATCCAAAATTTTTTGTGCTAGAGTAAGTTAGACACAAAATGGTCATGGCTTCAATGCAGAAAAGTTCTTCACAATGTTGTTTATCGCATTTTTCTATGATTAAGACCTCAGTCATGTGCTTACGTTTTGTTTCTGAACCTTCGGTTTTCAGCAACACTGGATGAACTGTTTTGTGTTTGAGGCCTAAAGAGGCCTATGGAGGGGATCTCCAATACATTCAGAATTCCTGCTGCCAGTGGGGTTTGACCCAGGACAGAGTATGTCCAAGAACTGGTGCTGAGTTGCTGCCTGCTTCCTCTTCCTTAATTTGTATTTGGAGAGAGCCTGCCAAGCACGTGGCAAGTGTCTGGCTTTAGGTCAGTGGAGGTGTGCGTATGTGTGTATGATCTCCTTGGGGTCACTTCGGATCAAGTGGAGACACGGTGGATGAAAACCCACCGTTTACAATTTACTGTTTTGTTTTGAAAATGAAAATAATTATTTTAGAAGCTTGTTAAAGTTTTTTTAAACTGGTGTATAAAATTTAGATTCAATCTTCTGGGTATCTCCAGCAGCCAAGAAGATTTTCTGAATGACACACTCCAGGGGGGCATGCTAGAATACAAGCAAGGCGAGAAAAGGAAGCTTTTAGAATCTCTGTGTTTATCAAAAGGGGCAAGGATTTTAAAACACTGAGAAGTAAATTTTAGGTAGACTGTAGAAATTGTTTATGTGGGGACAGAGACTGATTAACATATGGTGAAGTTCAGAAACAAAATAGCAGGAAATGGATAAACAGCTAACAGAGAAGAAAAGTGGAGGTAGCAGCAGGGATGGAGAAAGCTGGCCAGTGGGGAGTACTGGGTGAGACTGGCAGATTTCAGGGTCTCTTTCATTGGCTAGCCGGTTGAAATCCCTGCTCATTCTTTCTGGTTGCTGGAGAAGTTTTTCTGTAAGCAGCACTCTCTGTCAAGGAAGGAAATATTCCTTAAGTTCTCCTGTGCTAGAGTTTAACAGATTTGAAGTGCTATTTCTTTTCTCATTGCCTTTTAAAGCCATGGCCTTGGCTGAAGTTCTGAAGTTCTGAGACAGCTAGACTGGTTTCTAACAAGTGGTCAGTGCTGCTTGCTTTCTGGCTCCCCTTGGAGTTTTTGCCGCCATGCTGTATTTCCTCTGATTAGCAGACCCTGGTTTCTAACTACAAATGTTTATACCAGGAAACAAACCAATACTTTCAGATTTGGGGCAAAATTCTTGGGGAGAATAAAATATGTTCACTACAGTATAAAAAGTAAAGGAGGTTTAGTTTTAGCCTTTCATATGCAGAATGTACTACATAATAGCAAAAACCATTCAGGGCATTTTAAAAATAAATACCTTGCAAAATTCTGTTTATATATAAGAATGGATGTCTAGGTAGTTGAATTCCTTAGCAATAATGATTTTTCAAAAAATCGAGTTCTCTGATTTTGGTTTATTTCTCTCCCTCTCATTGCCCTTTGGAGGGAGGTGGGGGATGATTTTCTTTAACTTCACTTACTTTCTGGTGTTGTATCTGGATTCTTTTCGAGCCTTTTCCATCTCGGTCTCATTCAGACCTGTCACTCGCTGGGGTCCTGCCTGTCTAGGAGCTTAGCCGGAATGGGTGCTCACGTTTCCCCCTTTGAGGGCAGTACTGACAAGTCTGGAAAGGCACCACCGCAGAGAGATCCTCCCAGCCACACTGGTCTCCCCACTGCTTGGGTGGAAGTCAACCTCTTAGAAAGCTGACGTTGCCATCAGGGAATATGTTTCCATGAAGTTGAATGTGTCAAATAGTTTCTTCGCCCCACTGGCCCTGAATTTTATTATTTGCACATTTTCTAATTGAAGAACATTCTCATCATAAAGAACAACATGAAAATGATGTGCAAAATTGCTTGCTACAGCGGCAAATCACCAAAGCACACAAATTGACATTCAAATTACATTAATAATAAAATGGCTGAATAAGAATGCGTTGGCAAATATATCTTGAAATAAGCAGCCATTTCTATTATTCCCAAATTCTGCTTTACTCAACACCTTGTTAGCAGTTGTTGATGATAGTCATTGTGTTTAAATATACATCATAGCCGAATTTGAGAAATGTATTTTGTATTTAATCACAAAGCAGAAATGCCTGAAATTTGAAGGTGTTTACTCTCATAATTTAAAAATACAGAGTCAAATCTTTGAAGTGACCCAATCTGGACATTTTCACACACCCCATAGCATTAACAGTGTTTGGTTTCTCAGGATTTTTAATTCAAGGTACGTTAATAAACGACTGGGTTAATGTTGATGTACCTTGGAATTTCAGCCATCCCTAAACATGCATTTTCATGCAATTAAAAGATAACGAGCTTATAAACTGCCTTTCATGTTCTTCCTGACTCTTGCAATTTCAACTTTTTAGAAGGACTTTCAAAATAGTTCATGCAATGATATGTATGGCTAAAGGAACTGCTATGCCTAGAAAGGAAATGAGGAACTTATTTCAGTTTGACATGAGGCAAGCTGAGGGCATCTGTACTTTCTCCTGCCTTACAAATGCTCTGAGATGATCGTGACCTTCCAGTCCTTAGTGAGTCTGATGCAAAAGCAGATTCCCTGGCCGGCTGTGGCAAGGTGTCGAAAGTGTCTGTCTCTGTCTCTTCAGGACCCACTTCTTCATCAGTTATAAACAATTTGGATTCCCTCCATTTGGGATAAAAATCTTGGCTGCCTCTGGAGCCACTTGACTCACTCCCTGAAAGCTGTATATTCAGTTCTTCTGTTGACCTGATCAGGTTTTGAACAGACAAAGATTTGCCCAAGTCCTTGGGCACCACGGGGCGGACAGACAACAGAGTTTCTCCTCCCATGTCAAAGCTCTTCCTCAGAGAGCGGTCCTTTGTCAGATTTGACTGTGCAACCTGAACCTTTTCCTTGGAGGCAACAAGGCAGGTGGTGACATCAGAAATGCTTTCCTGTAAGCCTGTGGGGTTTGGGTGTAGTGTCTCTGGCCTGGGCAGATGCTTGATGGCTGGGAGAGGAGGCGGGATCTGTAAAGTTGTTGGGGCTGCTGGCTTGGGTGCCACATTTATTTGGTTTGCAATGTTGTTGCTGGATGCCATGGCAGAGCCATCACCTTGACTCATGGCCGCCTGCGGTGCTTGACTGTGCATAGTAGGGCTAAGTGTGTAGAAAGTCTGAGCACTGAACTCATTTGGTGTCAGAATGAACTGCAGGCCTCGAGAGATGTTGGCACTCGCTGATCTGGATAAGCAGCCACTGTTTTGTGCGGAATTGGACAGGTCTTTGCTGTCCACAGGGCTTTGATAGTCAGATGTCTGTTCACATTCAAAAGGGGGGATCTGGAATGAGGCCAAAGTGAGGGCTGAGGCTGAGCCTTTCCGGAGGACTTGTTGATATATGTCTAGCAGGCAATCCAGCTTTGATTCAATGGACTGTACCTAAAAATGGAGAAAAGAGTTACATGTGAGTGTAACTGTTATTAAGAATGGCTTCACTTGGATTAAAAACAAAGTCAGGGTGTGTCAATACAGGTTAATGTTGAATATAAAGTATAATGCAGTCCTGACCCTTAGTATCTTCTTAGAACACAACATCTAGCTGTGGTAGGGGAAGGGGAGGACTCAGGAGGGGATGGATGCTTTGATCTCTACATAATCTCCATCAGCAACCATTCCCTGCATTCTTTAAAATGGATAATTAACGTCCTCAAAGACTATATAAGCACTATACAAATGCAATTCGAAGACTCCTCAGTGCAATTGGACTGCCTTTCCTAACCCTATTTTGTGAAGATATTTAAGGGCTCTAATGCACTCTATTAAGTTCAGGGATTCTGAACTTAAAAATAAAGGTACAAAATGCTCCTGAATTAATACTCGGAATATTTATGAATAACCTGGAGGAACAATTTGATTTCTGGAAAACTGTCTTTGTATGAGAAGACAAAATCTCAGGGTTCACAAACATTCGGTATACTAGTGAGGTTTTTTCTTTTTAAAGAATAACCTAAAAGAGAGACAATGAAAACAACCAAAACACAAAATGAAACATAGACCTTTGTTATTTTACTGTTGAAAATCAAGTATTAATGAGATAAAATTTTCCATTTCTTATATGCAAATCCAAGTGTTTAAGAGAATACTGTCTATACAGAAAGTTCACCTTAATTCACTCTTTCTTGATTTTATTACCTTTTCTATGTATTATTCACTCACATGCATCCAACTGCCTCAGATCAGTTTTGGTTGAAAAGTTAAAAATCAAATGAATACAATTGAGTTGTACCTGTTTTTCAACCTTGACCACTCGGCCGAGCATACTGAGGTCATCGGTGGTCTCATGTTCTGCTGTTATTTTCTCTCTACTCTTCTTATCTGATGTGATTTGTCCTTTTCCAAGAATTTGATCAACACTATCAGAGAAAAAGGAGATCTGATTATGAGTCTGATCAGGGAGATTGCCCTAAGACAGAATGAAGTGTTTTGAAAAGAAGATTAAATACAATTATCTTTAATTTATATAAGCAAAAATAAAAATCTACTTGTTCCAGTTGATGTGCTTATTTTCTTAACATGAGAATTGTACATGTGATTGATTTGCTCACCAAGATCCATGATTAAATCACTGTGGATAATCTTCTGGAGGCAAACTTGACCTAAACTACAAAGTAATTGGTCTATTTCATCTCCCACTAAGCATTTCCTGAATTCAGCTACTTGAAATATCACAAAATCATAATTATGTTCATTTTATGTTAATAGAACAGATTATTCAATGAACATTTGCTGTACATTTGATAGGGGGGAGATAGGCAGTTAAAAAAAATCTATAGTTTCTCATCCATTCCAAAGAACACCTGCACCCCTATGTTTATAGCAGCACTATTTACAATAGCTAAGCTTTGGAAACAGCCCACGTGCCCAAAAATAGATGACTGGATCAAGAAGATGTGGTACATATATACCATGGAATATTACTCAGCATTCAAAAAAGATAAACACATGCAATTTGCAGCAACATGGATGGCGCTGGAAGGGATCATGCTCAGTGAAATAAGCCAAACAGAAAAAGAAAAATACCGGATGGTCTCACTCATAGCAGGAATCTAGAAAACTTAAATAAGGGACCAGGAAAATGAATAACTATAAGAAAGTGAAAATCAAAATCAACAAAAAACTATGAACCAGAGACACTTTTTGGGGGGTGAGGGGCGGGAGGGGAGGGATTGGGGTCAGAATGGGGGGGGCTGCAATTGTATGGGGAATATAAAAATAAAATTTATTATTTAAAAAAAAATAAAGTATATGATAAAAATAAAAAAAATCTATAGTTTCTGTCCTTTGGAATTCCAATTGGACAATATACGCAATATGAAGTAGAAACTTAAGATTACTTCTGCAAATTCTGAAGCAATTCAACTTTCTCAAAATCTTGGGAGCTGTAGATAGTTCTATTTAAGGATTAGCCACCTAGGCAGAGATTATACCATGACCACAATGAGTTAAAAACAATTTCCAAGGAGAGTTGAACAGCTTAAATGAGAATTATTTTCTTTTTTTTTTTTGGGGGGGGGTGTGTGTTTTAGAACAAAATTATCAAGAATATTGATTCAACTTTCCAGATAACTTTGTCTGCACAGAAATACAGGTAGAACCTACTTTCTGCCATGACATCTAATCAATTAAACTTCAAGGACTATTAAACCCCCCAAGGACTGGGGTATGAATTTCTGGATGTCCACAGTTCCTGGCACACATAGCATGGTCTATAATTATGAACAAATTGTACTTTCTATAATTGATGAACAAGCATTTTACTATGTATATGCCTCACATTGGACTAAATGTGCTGTGAACATACAAACAAATGTTTAAGATTCAGTTCTTATATTTTTAAGAACTATTCAATCACAAAATCACAGTGATTTTTGACTGACACAAGACTTTTAAGAAACTGAATTGACTAAATATTTAACTTCAAGGTAACAAAATCAAGAATATGGTTGCACTAACAAATTGAATTCCTTTCTTTTAATGAAGCAGTAAGATGCCCCCTAGAAAGGTAGTATGTATCGAGCAAGAAGGAACGGCTCTTTCTTAGTCAAGAACAAGGAGAATAAACTTGCAACCAGAAACAATACAAGAATAACCATTCATTTTGTTGGTCTTGACTCTGGCACAGCATACCAAGATTATGAGTGCTTTTATGGTCTATAGTAGACTCTAGAGGCTGTAGAAGCTCTGAAGGAAAGGTTTGTCTTTGGGGGTGGATAGTTGGGTGAAGTTTATGAAGGAGAAAGACTAGCTTATTTGTGAAGGATGGAAGGATTTAGATAATAAAAACCAAACAAACAGCAGCAGCCATCATTCACATGACATCAGCACAAGCATTAGCACTTACTGAGCATTCAGTTAACTCATTCAGTCTTCACCACAATTCTATGAGGCAAGCACTAACATTATCCTCATTTAATAGGTAAGAAAACTGAGGAAACTGATAGAAACTTTTAATGTCTGATTTATAGTCTGAAATAAAAACAGTGTTATAGACAAAATAGTTGTTTATTATAAATTAGTAAGAAATATGGAATTCAAGCATTTTCTCTACTACAGAAAAGTCCTTCCCAGATAGTTTCTGTGCCTATTCCTTTACAACAAATAACACTTTCATTGCTTACCGGGTTTGAAGACTTTTAATTCTACACAACATGTCCAGATGACCAGCAGAATATTGTTCAATGACATCTTTTACATCATATGGGCGTAATGTTTCTTTAAATTTCCGTTTTGCAACATGAAATTTCATAATTCTGTAACAGCAACATATTTAATATTAAGTTCCATAGCTTCACTAAAAGAAGTTAGCAAAATAGTTTACTGGTAAATGTACGGAGTCCTGGGGAAAACAAGTCATGTGCCAAGTTATTTTAGACTTTCTAGAAATGCAACATGAAAGCCTAGGAAATGAGTAGATGATTAAAGACTATCTTGGGTGAGGCGCATCTTGAGGGTAGGACAGCACACCAGAAAAAGGACTAACTACCAAGTGTTGCATCTTTTTAATGTCTGCTGAAATCCTGAACTGAAATCAAAGTCAAGAAGATGCAATCCTGCCTTTTCCATGTGTCCCCCAGAAGTCCAAGATACAACACCTAATGAGTGTATCCCTTAAAAAACACAAGTTGTTGGGCCTCCCTGGTGGCTCAGTGGTTGAGCGCTGGGTTGCGAAGCTGCCCGCAGCCTCTGCAGCGCCGGTTCGATCCCCGGCTACTCCCCAGCCACAGGAGGAGGGTCCCACATGGCGCGCAGACCTCTCCTGCCGCCCGCTGCTCCCCTCAGCAGTGTACTTCGGTCCTTCTGCCTGCTCTGCTCCCCGCTCTGGCTCTGGTGAATTCTCTCACCCTCCCGCCCTTCTGACTGTACCCAGTGCTTGCATAAATAAATAAAAAAAAATTAAAAAAAAAAACACAAGTTGTTAACATGGTTCTTAATGTAACAATATGCATTTTTTGGAAATGCAGATGTGTCCGTAAACCGCTCTTATTCTCACTAGAGAAATGTACATTTGTAAAGAAATTTATGAAAATTTTGTTTCATAAATCATTTCCGTGGAATACTGCTCACCTACTAGCTAAGTTCCTTCTGTTTCAAACATAGCATATTCATTAACTAAGCTTAGATGTGTAAGATTTTCCAGAATCACAATCACTTGTTACAATGTCTCCCTCAGTATGTACCCTGTGCTTTATTTTTTTAAAAAGATTTATTTTGTTTATTTATGCATATAAGAACTGGGGTATAGGCAAGAGGTGCAGGGGTGAGGTGTGTCTGAGAGGATTCATCAGAGACAGAGTAGGGAGAAAGCAGAACAGGCAGATTGACTGAAAATACTGCTGAGGGGAGCATCAGGCAAGACAGGAGAGGTCTGCTGTGCCATGTGGGTTAGCTCCCTGGCTAGGGATCGAACTCATGCTTCATAGTGCTGAGCCTTAACCCCTTGAGCCACCAGGGAGGTCTTGTATCCTGTGCTTTAAAATAGTATTTTTTTCAATGAATTCCATGCTGCCATAAATAGCTAAACTGCCTAAGATGACTAGTTACTGCAATAATTTGGTATCACCCCTGATGACAGCAAAGAAGCCCAAGATTTTAATGAGTCTGAGCAGCCATACTGTGGGTATAAATGTTAAACCAGTGTCTTTTCAATTGTTTGATCAACATTTATGGATCCCAGACTGTGAAACTGTCAACTAAACCCTAGAAACCAGAATTTATTTTCCCTTAGTGGAAAGTAGGACTATTAGGAGCAAATACAGAGTTTAAAAAGTAAATACTTATGACCTAACCTAAGTGATAGTCCCTGGCAAGGAATTCAAATTGCTTTAATGGTTAAAAAGTCCCAAACTCTATCCTGTAATGACATTGATTTCAAAGTAATTATATCCTAACTATTTCTGAATTCATAAATTCTTACTCTCTCTCTCTACCACATTTTCTGTACCAAATCTCTTCTTTATTCAGAGTACATTTATTTTTTGTTTATAAAGAAGAAGTAAAGTTATTAAGTGACAGTAGGCAAAGGAAATTTGTGTTTTAATTTAACTTCTTAGTATTTAGTTTTGGTCCCAGATCTGTCGACCAACATTTCGATTGGATCTCAGTCTCCAATGTGGAAAACCAAGGAAAATAGTGAAATAGGTATCCTGTGAAATTTTTGACTGTGAGTTGTTATTTTTTAAATATCTGTATCCCCACACTAGTTATCAGCTACATGAAGGTGGAATGGAACGGGCCTTTTTAATTCAACAATCAGTGCTTAATAAACCTTAGCAATTACTACTCTATTTTAACTCATAGTAGTTACTAGTATTATAATTGTATATAATTTATGTGCTCAAATCTCAGCACAGTTCCTGAATCACAATTGAGAGAAACATTTGTTGAGTTAGAGGAAGAAAAAAAAGAGAAGATCCTTGAATCTTGGTAATATTAAGCTTAAACCAAAAGAGCAAAGCAAATAGCCCACAACTCTTCTTTGCTTACCTTCAAAGTAGATAATGGTGCCTGGAATGGCAGGAGAACAGGAAATCATCTTTACTTTTCCTAAGTGGTTTTGGTTGTTTGTGTTTTCAGTGCCATTAACACTTGTTTGTAGTGACTTATCTTCAATAGCATTTGATAAGATATTCTTATCTCCCTTTTATACTAGGGAGATTGCAGTTCCAAAACTTAAGTGACTTTCCCCCAAACAAATAACCAATATGAGCAAAGTCAGCACTAGTTCTGCTTGGTTCTCACCCCAGCATCACCACCTGATTGCCTGCGGCATCGTTTCTGGAGATGCTGAGAAGTTTGACAGCCAACGCTTCTGCACTGGTAGAAGCCCCCCTCCATGTGGAGGGGCAGGCTTTGGCATAAGTCAGAGTGTTCCCACTGGCTGTATGTAGCTCAGGCATCTTGGCAGGTGGGATGCTTTCCCATAGGTGGACCCACATACTCCCAAACTGAATGACCTCTTTTGCCATAATAGGCACTTGGCCTTGTTTCTTGTTAGGGAGTTGAGTGAGGTCTCTATGGTAACTTATTTCAAAGTGCACACTGCTTTACTCTTTTAACAAATATCTTAACAGAAGGAATGATACGATGTCATTCAATAGATAATATTATGTACTAACCCTTACGCAGTCATAATTTATACAGACATATAATTTACTCTCTGTGAGTGAGCAAATTAAAAGAAAACACATGTTTTATAATTTTGATCAATATTAAACAGGAAACTCATCTTTATGTTGTTTCAGTGTGAACAGATGATGACAGATATGCAAAGTAGGGTAGATACAAAATTATTTTTTTTAAAGATTTATTTATGCATACAAGAGCTGGGGTACAGGCCAGAGATGCAGGGGGTGAAAGGATTCACCAGAGACAGAGTGGGGAACAGAATAGGTGGATTGATTGAAATACACTGCTGAGGGGAGCAGCGGGTAAGGCAGGAGAGGTCTGCTTTGCCATGTGGGTTTCTGTCTGGCTGGCCGGGGATAGAACTCGCACTGCAGAGGTTGAGGATTGCTTCATAGTGTGGTGCTTAAACCCTTGTGCCACCAGGGAGGCCCTAGATATTAAATTCTTAATAGGTTTACCATTTATATCTACACATCATATTATTCTTCAGGTGGTATCTCTTTCCTTCAGAGCTTTATTCATACATTTTTTACTGCTTTCATGCATCAGAATTAAATAAACAGTGAAAATTGGATTAATAAGTATCATTTAGGTTATCTGGAGGAGTTCACACAGTGATTATCTGGAGGAGTTCACACAGTTCACACAATGAAATAATTATATTAAAAACAAAAGTAATACATACCTAAAACTCATGACTTCCTAATTATGTTACACGTGTCACTCTCTGTTTTTGAGTTATACTCATCTGTACAGTGGAAAAAACTATTTAACAAAGTTTTACGGTACATCTCTCCCCAGCCTTTTACAGTGATGTTACATCAGTAGCTTGAAATCAGCTATAGTAGAGTATTTATACCACAGAAATTGGTAAACACAACAAATCAGGGCTTTTGCCTTGAGGAGAGCTGGTTGTTAAGCATTTACCAATGCACTGCTGAGTGTATCAAACCATCTTATCAATTAAGGATTGTTTTCTAAAGTGGAGATCAAACAGATTTTCTTAATTGGATTTGCTGTGCATTGAAAAAGAAAACAGCAAAAGGGTCTGATATGAGATATGAAAATCATAAGTCAGGTAATATGCTTTACAAATGTGAAGACAATTTTTAAAAGCGTAAGTAATTTGGAAATCAATAATACATAAAAAGAATGACAATAGTTATTTTGCTTTTGCTTAAGGGCAGCTCAAACATGTACTGGTAGCTCTCAAATCTTTCCCTTCTACTATAATATTACAAAGAACAAACCTTTCAGACTGCAAGTAAGAGCATATTAACTCCCTCCCAAAATCCTTCATTAGTTTCCCATGGCCTATGGGGTAAACATCACATTCCTTAGCACATTCCATGGACTGGCCTCTGCCTCTCTCACCTCATCCTCTGCCACTTCCTCCTTGGAAGTTGAGATTCCAGCAGCAATAAAATATGTGTAGGTCTACAAAACACCATTCAAGCAATTATGTACCTCAATTATTTGCATGCATTCTCTCCGCTTCCTGAAATCTACAATATCTTTAAGATTCAACTCTTCAGTAATTTCTTCATTGGAAATTTCTGTGATTCCTCTAAAGCAGTCAACCACTTGTCTGTTACCTCTATTTTATTACCTACAGACCATGTTGTAATTAGGAGCTTATCTATCAGCCTCCACAGGTCGTAGGAGGCAACCTTCAGGGCAGGGTTAGGTTTTCTCTTTTAATCCAACATTTGGTACAGAGTTCAGTGAGCATGAACAGTTTGTTTACTTTTCTAATTAATTTTTTTTTTTAAAAAGCCGTAACATTTATTGTGTGACTAACTGTTTGAAATCCTTAAGATGAGATGGATGTTGCTACAGCTGCCCTTTGGTGTGGAGGTATCCTCGCTTCACTGAATCCATGCCTGCATCTGCCATATTCAGTTTTTAGATGCTTCCCTTGACAAGCCCTGGTGGTATTTCATCTTTTCTGCCTTTTAGCCAGGCAGCCACATCTGCCACAGGCCGACTTATGAAGGAGGGAGACACAGCAGCAGCACGATAGGAGAAGCTTGTTGCGGGGCTTCCCAAATGATGACGTTTCGTTCCCACAGAGCCAAATACTCCCAAACCATGCCTTTTCCTTCAGATCCCTGGTTTGTTGTTTAAAAGCTCTGCTAAGAATACAGGGTGGGTAACTCAGAGGGAAGGGGGAACGCCCACCTTCTCGCTCCAGATGCTCATCTCTATTCGTTCTTCTGCGTGCAGCCCACACTCCAGCCTTCCTGGATTTTCTTGTTACCAAAATGCTCACTTCTCAGGATTCAGTCTTTGGACTCTACCTAGAATGCTATCCATTCCAGCTTCAGTTCAAGAATTGAGTTCTCTAGGAAGTCTATCCCCACAGAGGTAAATGGCCTTACTCAACTCAAATACATTTTCCTGTAGCAAAATCTGTGACACTGTATCTCACCCAGTACAATTTACTGATGTCAGGGGCTGTGTTGTTCACCCCAACATCTTGCACAATCCCTGGCAAGTATTAGATTCAAAAATACTTGCTGAAGAAATGAATGGGGCTTAGTCACTCTTTAGTTGTTCCAAGGTGTTCTTCAGGCACATTGCAGGGAGAACATAAGAATTTGACTCTCTTCCATGAATACAAAAAAGTTTCTAAAGTAAAAATAAATGCTCATTCATTAGTAGTCAGGATTCTGCCTGATCTAGAAAAGAGTCATTTAAAATAGAGCTTCTTCTGAAAATCAAAAATATAACATTCTCTTCTCTTCAATTATGAGTAAAATTAGAACCCCACAAAGCAACGAAATCACAAACAATAGGATATCAATGAAGAAGGAAGTAGAAAGGCAAAACCACTGATATAACACCAGGCAGGAGTTTATAGTAGAACCTTGTGAGAAGATGCTATTGTCATCTCCATTTTTGCAGGTAAGGAAACTGATTAAGTAACTTCCCTGAGGTTAAACAGCTATTAAGTCAAAAATGGAATTAGAACCAGTCTGGTTGATCTCCTGTTGTTGTTAATATTAAACAAAATAACAACAGAAAAGACATGTTGATATGATACTGCTCTTTCATTCACATGTGCCTGGCACATAGTAGGTGCTCAATAAAACTTTGCAAAGTGACTAACTTGTTCTTACTGGTATTGTTGGAAGGCCCTTTGGAGGACTAACAAAGACTGAGGAGGAAGTTACACTCTTTTCTGTTCATGAGGTTAAATGGCATCATTGGAGCTAAATAGCAGCAAAGAACAAAAACGCTTTAGGATCAGTTTCCTCTGGTGCGTCCCTAAGAGGCTAGGAGCCTAAGAGGAAGAAACCTATGCACAGAGCTGACATGCCCCAGTCAGACCACTAGAGGGGGGAAAAGATTCACCAAAAACTTAGTAACAGCTTAAAACTGCAGGAAGTTGCTCATACAATTTTCTGAGCAGGCAGAAATAACTAACTCAAAGTTAAATGCTGGGTAGAATATATCTATATTTACACACAAACACATGTGCACTTATATGGAAATGGAGGTGCATTTGTTGTGCTGCCATGAGTTATAAAATCTTGCAGAAGTTTTATTCCAGTCCTCCAAGTCAGGGTAAAAACATTGCATATGAATATGCAGAGATAAGAACGATTAGAAAACAGAAGCAGCAGTGACTGCTGCCACCACCAAACAGATGGACGCCCCGGCCAGCAGCCAAGCCTTGTGCGGGGCGGAGAGGGCTCAGCCAACTGTGAACTGAAGCAGCTTGATTGACTGTCAAGACAGCAGTACTTCTCAAGCTTGGCTGCTCATTGTAGTTAGCTTGGGAGTTTAAAAAATACCGGTGTCTGGGTCCTACCTCCAGAAATGTTGTTTTAACTGATCAGAGACTCTATAAAACTCTTCAGGTGGTTCTGAGGTGTGGCCAAAATTAAGAACACTGAAATGAAGGCAGGATAGGAAGGTGGGGGCAGAATGATCTCCAGAATCCCAGCCTCCATGCAAAGAGGTGATGGTGGGTTTTGCTAATCAGTCTTTTAAGTCACAAGTCAGACACATAAGGCAGAGTCAGTGCACCTTGTGTCAGGTCTCTAATCAGAACTCAGATGCTCCCTGCTCCACCTTCCCTGAGCAAAGCCTGAGGTTTCAGGTAAGAAGTAGTTAAGAAGTGCCATTACTTTTTCAAAGGACAACTTTGAAGCGAGCACCAGTGTGGTACATCCATTCATTTATTCATGCATCAGAGATTTATGAATTACCTACTATGTTCCAGGCTCTGTCTAAATGCCAGGGATTGATGATGAAGAAATGAACCCTGTCGTTTAAGCACTTCCAGTTTAGTAGGGCAGACAGGCAAGCAGGTAATATATTCTGTTTTGTGAAGGGAAGGTGGTGGGAAACAGGCTGATGTGGGAGCAAAGAAAAGGGCTTAATCCAGGTTGGTAGAGATGAAAGGAAATGATTTCTAGAGGAATGACAGGCCTCTACCTACTTTGCCCCCCACCCCCATTCCTAGGGATATGTTACCAAATTTCTGCAGAAACAGTCCCTTTCCCCACATCTTGTTTTTGGTGTGGGTGTGTGTTTCTCTTCTCTTAGCTGTCTTTTTAATTTACGTTGCTTAGGTGGATCAGTTTACTGACTTGCATTCCATATCCCCCCTCTTTCCCAATTTGGAAACCCCTGATTTCTGACTCTGTGAGAAGCACAGCATCTATCTGTCTTAAAAGCATGGGATCTAGGGCTCATTTTTGTGGTAGCGCAGAATCTTTTGATCACTGACTCTCTCCCAAGGCATCACTGTCTTTCAGAGATTGGTCAAGGGGTGGTGTTGATCATGCAACAAACTCAGCAGATGACTGGCACTATGGAACTTGATAACTTGGGCCACTACGGAAGGAACATGTATTACTTATTTGGAAAATTTATGTATTTTCCTGTTAATACATAACCATGACTCAATAATACATATTTTCATTTGTGTATACAGTATTTAGACCTTGAAAACCCTTTAGAACTAGCCACAGAATTATATATCCCAGACTCCTGTACCCTATTCTTATCTTAGTTTGGCTACTGGTGTTTGGCTAAGGAACCCCAGTTTCATTTTCTTGCTTTTAACTCTTGATAAAGACTTGTAAATTAGTTTCACTTATATACAGTCTCTCAGCCGCCCTAACTGCTAAGAGTCAGCAAATGGTTAACTTTCCTCCTCGATTTGTGGCGCTGATAAGGTAACTAAAATTTTGGGATTTTGTTTTCCTAGAAGTATAAAATCTTATATAAACTTTTAAAGTGTGAAACAAATAAGTAAATAAACAAAGTGCTCATACATGTTAATTGCTCTTAAATAGTTTTAGTCATGGTATTGAATAAGACATTCAGTTTGAATTACAACCAAATAAAAGGTTAAAAATTAGATGCTGCAAAGTAAGTGAATTTTAGTGAAAACATCATTTAATGCAGCCTCAGAGATATTGTGGGCACAAGCAATTATCTTTAAAACAGAAACAAACAAAAAGAACATTTCAGGGAATATATTAGCTGATTTTAAAAATATGTGCTAAGTGATCCATAAAATGTTCTTCTAGCAGAGTCCTTTACTGTAACGTGTCATTGACTTGGCTGTCAAGGATGTCTTACTAGTGACTTGCAAACAAAGACTCATCACCTCTGCTAAAATAGCAGAGATGCCATCAGCAAAATTAAGAACTGGTGATGATTAAACAGCTTGTAAATTTAACAAAAACCCACAACGGCAAATATGTGCCTCTTCTTCTCTATTTGTGGAGTGTTCTTGTCTGAAGTGAGATTTCAGAAGGATTCAGAGTTGAGGATGCATTTTAGGGGATGGTCAAGAACATTTCCACACATGTCTTTCAGAAAAGGAAGAACATGAGGCAAGCCATTGGATAACCTTTTGATCCAACCCAGGGTTACAGAGAGGCCTGATTTGCATACCCACCTCAGAAACGCTGACATATCATCTGTGGTTTTTCTCTTTGCTGATCAGATCTGAGCAATTTTAGAAAAGTTGATGAATCTTTGCTAGTTATAAAGATGTTTTTGACACCTGTCTATACTCCTATTGGAGTAGAAGTGTCGGATCTCTTATTCAACAGTGTGCTGTTGACAATTTGTCTTCAAATCCTTTTGCTCTATTGCATTTTCCTCCAAAGTCACTGATGACTTCCGTGTTGCCATTTTCAAAGGCTCTCCTTACCCTTTGTCTTCTTGACCTCTGAGCAGAATTTAACACAGTCAGCCATTGCCTCCTGCTTGATTCTGTGTTGACTGTTTTTTCTTATTACTTCCACACTCTCCCTGGGGTGAGACTTGTATAAACCATTGATTTCTGTACTAATGACTACTATTTTGTCCCCATTCCAGGTTTTTCTCCGGGGCTTCAGATCTAGGGATCCTGCTGGGCCCTGCTGTGACCCCTCAAATTCAGTGCGAGGCACCATGCCCGGTGTCTATCTAAGCCAGCTTCTGTCTGAGCAGGTGCCCAGATATATCTTCCTTAATTCTTTCTGCTCTTTCACTCCATTGTCTCCAATCAGTACATTTCCAAATCTTATCATTTTTTGCCTGAAGAGCTCTGAAATCCTTCTTCACAGTCCTTTATCATAACTCCTGGCTCAGGTTCCCAGCAGATCCAGATATTGTAACATGAGTCCTCCCTTCCTAATTAATCCATCCATTACTCTGCAATCAGAGTCATCTCTCCAAGTTTTGAAGAAAGCACCATTCTGATACATTCACTTCTTTAACACAGCCAATGCCTCCATACATTCGTGCTTGTTATTATGGTTCCTGCTCCTATCCTCAGCCTCACCTCTCCTCCCCTTATCCCTTTCTATCACATACACTTTCTAATACTCTTACCTCTGGTTCCTACCACCTACACACACACACCACCAATAACCTATGTATCATACATATCATGTCTACCACACCTCTGCTTGCATATCCCTTCTTCCAGAAAGCCTTCCTGGATGCCACCTCCCACATAAGTGCTGACATTTTATCTGCCCAAGTGTCCTGGATTTCTTTTATTATAGTGATATGTTGCTCTGCACATTAATTAACTTTTCGGGGAACACCTTATGACTCTAATTAGGGACTCATCTTTCTTGTTAATGTTTGTCCCCATGCCTAGTGCAGAACAGAAGCTCAGTATGGATTTTCTGAGTGTAAGGCCCTCTGGGAGGAACTTTAAAGAGTCTGTTGTCACGCCTCTGTATGGGTAGGGAGAGAGAGGAGAGGTAATTTCCACCCCTCACAGTTGTCTTATTTCTTGGGAGGTTTCCTGGAAGGGCAGCAAACTCACCTAGAGTACAAGGGGGAGAGGTCTAATTGGAACATTGCTTCATGGTTGGGTGAAAACATTGTTTTCCCATCCCAGGTGGCAAAACTTTGAGTAATTCCTCTGACAGGTGGCAAGGAAATTACTGACAGTGTTTCCTGGGGAAGGAGGTGCAGGCTGGCAAGACTGGTTGGAACTGAGCACCCCTCAGATGAGAGAAAGAAGTGCTCCTGTCTTGTGAGGTACCATGGGAGCAGGTGGAGCTTGGGAGAAGGTCTGGCCAGAGCAGAGGAGGGGAAGTGGAGGCCACAGGCTGGGAAGGCACTAAGGAACTCTGACAAGTGGAAGGTTACAATAGCTGACATCTGCGTAGTGCTCACTCCCTACGTGCTCGGCATTGTTTGATGTGCTCTGAGAATGTTATTTAATCCCACTCTAATCCTACAAGGTCAATACTATTACCACCCTCCCTTTATTAATAAGGAAACAAGGCAGAGGGAGGATGTTGCTCAAGGTTGCAGAGACTTGTTTCTGGGGTCATCTCTCTTGAGCAGCTCTAGGGAGGGTGGGGTCAGGGCCAGAGTTAGCTAAACGGTGCCAGGAAAGTTGGGCTGCAGCTTCAAGTGAAGAGTTCTTTGAGTTTTCATCCCAGACTTTATTTATTCATTCAATCCTTTAGAAGGCTGATTTGGCGTGGGAAATAAAAAGTTTCATATAGGGCCTCCCGGTGGCGCAGCGGTTGAGCGCTGGGTTGCAAAGCTGCCCGCAGCCTCTGCAGCACCAGTTCGATCTCTGGCTGCTCCCTGGCCACCGGAGGAGGGTCCCACATGGCGCACAGACCTCTCCTGCCGCCCGCTGCCCCCCTCAGCAGTGTACTTCGGTTCTTCTGCCTGCTCTGCTCCCCGCTCTGGCTCTGGTGAATTCTCTCACCCTCCCACGCTTCTGACTGTACCCAGTGCTTGTATAAATAAATAAATAAATCTTAAAAAAAAATAAAAGGTTTCATATAAGTGAAGCGTAGCAGGTCTGGGCTTATTACATAGAGATTTTAAGAGAAGTGAAGAACATGATTCAGTCAACAGCTTCTCAAGGTCATTTCTCTTCAAAGTAATGAGTGATCTCCTCAGGTTGTTTTGGGTCTCTTCACAAAAAACAAAAAAAAAACAGAAAACAGGTATGGTGTTCTGATCCATTTCTCGATGAGTGACAGAAAACATGTTTATAGCAACGAGCTGACTAGAGAACAATTGCTGTTGAAGATCTCATTAAGAGTGGCTTTGATTCTGGATGTAGAGATTCTATGAAAAAAATACTGGTAAGAAGAGGGAAGCTTTCCACTGTAACATTTCCACTGTAACATTTATATATAATAGAGCTTTCCCAGGTTGTCCAATCCTTTATATGGCACTTGGATGCTGCCTTGGTGAATGTATATGAGAATTTAGTCAGTTCAGTACAGAAAAAATATTTCTTTTGTATTTTGATTTTTTTATTAATTTATTCCTGTACATAGAAGTGAAGTGATGTTACAATACATAAGTGATTTACACTGTGCAGTAATGTGTTATGAAATAATTTATCTAGAAGTCTTCTGTGTTTTTAAAAATTATTACTCTGTGACTCTAAGTATAAAATTGTATTGAATATGACTTTCACATTTATTTCAAATAAACGAGCGTTTGTTAATTATTGTGTGAAATTTTGCCCAAGATTCATATTTACATAGTGTTTACATGCCAAGGGCAAGCTTGGAAGTTAAGAGTCTATCTCTTCAGATATTCTCAAGTAATCCAGATGTTTGCTATTGTGAAGTAACAAATCCAGGTAATTTATGGGCTGATTTTAATTAAAAATTTTTAAAATCAAATTTTATTGACTTATAGAACTGTGTAATTTGGGAGTATGACTTCCCACCTCAGCATGTGTACATGCTTCCCTTGGCTTCCACCAGACCTCAGCGTCAATGCACCATCACGTTACCCCCAAGTCTCATCCCTCTCTTTTCTGGTGACCACTACATTTATCACAGTCATTTTTGTTGTGTTTTGGCAGTTTTTTTCCTTTGGTTATTTATATTTCACAAGTGTGTAAAACCATCTGGTTATTTTCTTTTGCTCTATGACTTATTTCACCTGGCATAATCACCTTACGATCTACCCATTTTGTTGGACTTATTTTTAACCCAAAAAATTATGTTGAAGTACTTTTTGAACAGCGATAAGAAAAATGGTATCTTACCATGTGATATGGCTGAATTGTATACCCCCTAGTGTCATATGTTAAGACCCTAATCCTCAGTATCTCAGTGTGTAACTATATCTGCCTTTAAATGGAGCCTTTAAAGAGGTAATTAAGGTAAAATGAGGTGTTATGTGAGGGTGTCTGTACAGTCTGACTAGTGTCATTACAAGAAGAGGAAATTTGGCCACACGATGTGTGGGCGGCACAAGGGGAGGCCGCTGAGGACACCACTACAGGTGGTCACCTGCATGCTAGGGACAGAGGCCTCAGAAGAAACCAACCCTACTGACACCTTGATCTTGGACATCGAGGCTCTAGAACTGTGAAAAAATACATTTCACAGTTGTTTGCTTAAGCCACCCAGTATGTGTTATTTTGTGATGGCAGCCCTAGCAAATGAATACCTCACAATATAGAAAAAATGGCGTGTGTAGAATATTCAAAAATTTATCATTTTATTTTCTGACTTCTTTACTACCTTGCCAGTCTTATCTTCCTATTTAGAAATTAATTTCTGAGTGGATAAAAAGAAGTCTCACATTATTTGAATTAAATCATTAACAAGATATAAACTTGTTAAAAATAAGTAGTCTTAGGCCTCCCCAGTGGTGGGTTGAGTGCCATGCTGTGAAGCTGTCCGTAACCTCTGCAGTGCGGGTTTGATTCCCCATCGGCCAGGGAGAAACCCACATAGCGTGGCAGACCTCTCCTGCCTCTCCTGGCCTGCTGCTCCCCTCGGCAGTGTCTTTGGTCCCTCTGCCTGTTCTGCTCCCCACTCTGTCTCTGGTGGATTCTCTCACCCTCCCGCACCTCCGACTATACCCCAGTTCTTGTAAAAATAAATAAATATTTAAAAAAAGTAGTCTTTATTGTCAGAGATGAGTTTTAAAACACATTTCCAGTAATTTTATGCACTTCCACTAAATATTTAGAGAATAATCTGAGGCATGTCTAAAAGAACTATACAAAATAAGTTTTCTTTTGTCTTTTAAAACGACTTTTGGAAATGCCTAAGAATAGCCATTGTTCATCACCATAGAAATTGATGTTATTCATTTAAAAAATGGCTTATAGTACATTTGGGTCCAGAATAGTACAGAGATTGTCCTTAACTATCTCATTGCCTGAGAATCTTTCATCTCACAAATAACTAGAAACTAAAAATGACAGATGATTAGAAAGTGTTAATAGCCAAAAATAAGATTTCCTAGCTTGCTCCTTGTGAATGTAACAGTACTATTTTCCATACTGTCATCATTGAAGTGGATACATATTTTCTGTTACAGATTTTACTTTTGATTTGACTCTTAAGAAGAACTATTATTATTATTATGAGCTACTGAAAGACAAAAGACATGTTTAAATATTCATATTAAATCATCAAACAATAAAAAAATAACAGGGAAAATGCCAAAACAAACTTGCTATTTTTGACATGAGCAATAGATGGCTCACACCTACAATCAGTAATGTTACTATAAAGCACCCTTTCAGGTGAGCTGTATGATGTGGGCATGTTCTGGCAAAAATCATTCCAGTCAACTGATGTTTAGCTTATTGATTTTATTAAACTTAGGAAAAGGAAACTTCTGCATCATGCTCCCTGTAAGATTTAGTGATATATATCTGCAAACTCCTTTCTAGAACTAATTTTATTGACTGATCTCTTAATCATGTGTTTTTAGAAATTAAGTACTATCCCAAGTTAAAGAATTTCCAACTAAGTTACTACTGAACGTAGTTCTATGCATTTCTGGAATTCAATCATTGAAAATGAAACTTAGAAGTGATTAAAAAAACCCCACTAAGTAGAAATTGGCCATGGGGGGAGTAAAACATCCCTCTAAAGTATCACAAAGGAGCAAGCAGAAAACTTCAGAGGTCCATAAAAAAGGAGAGACATACATAATAAGGTTCTATTGAAAATAAGACCCAAGAAGGAACTGAAAAGTAGGAATTCTGCAAAGGACTTTACAAGAATCAGTCAAGTTTGTAGAGGAAGTTATAGGAAAGTAAATCTTAAGCTGCTGCTAAAGTGCTTAGCTCGCAGAATAAACCTATTTCATATATATTTTTTTTCAGCTTACAATTCTTTTTATAGGGAGTGAAGCAAAAGCAGAAAGCTTCAGAAGTCTTGGGAAATGACACAAATTGGGTTAAGTATGACTTTATGAAACTTAATCTGTTCCCATTAGATAAGATTTTACAGCGCTTGCTGCAAGTCAGACTAATATGTGGATGAATGGTACCATATTCACTTTAGTGTCTCTGATAGACAAAATTAATGAATGCAAAGAATTTCAAGGTAACTCCTAGACTAGCAAAAATCAGATTTTTCCAATAGAGTCCTGACAGAACATTCTACAATGATGGAAATGTTCTGTATCTTTTTTGTCCAATACAATAGCCACTGTATCTACTGAACACTTTAAATGTGAATAGTGTGATGAATGAATGAAAAAAATCCTAATTTTATTTAGATTTAACTTTAATTAGTTTTCAAATTTAAAACCCTCATGTGACCAGTAGTCACCATACAGGACAGTCCAGTTCTAGATCCTTCCTACCCCACTTAACTGAAGGCTTCAGGCATTATTTTCCAATATAGGCTTAAGTTTCCTAGGCTAAAATATTTCTCAAGTCTTTTGGGTTTACCAGCAATGGGCTGATTATAAAATCTTCCAAACTGGGATGCCCTCAGAAAGACAAGGAGTGTTATTAACAACTACAGGGAGATAAGAGGTATAATCTAGGATGGTCCAGGGCATATAAGAAGGTATGGTCCCCCTACCTGTGGGGACTGCTGCTTGAAGATTCCATTGGGAAGTGGGTTTTATTTTCCTTTTGGGGGGTTTCTGTTACAGATAATGTTTAAGTATCTTCTGGGATACACACTTTCATCATACTATTGAGACAGGAAGGGTACCAGGACAAAAACAGGACTAGACAGAACTTTGCTGTCCCATTGTTTTTATTGAGCTGGTAAATAAGAGGTTAAATAAATCTGACTCCAGGCCCAGACACCTGCTACCATACATTTCCTTGGCACATAATTTAAATTTTTTTTCCTCTAGTCTGTGGATTCATGAGCTCTCTCTAAAGACCTTGAGACCAGAACAGTTCAAACTAGAGCTGTGGGCACAGTCTCTATGAGATGTCCACCCATGAGATGGTCATGAGCCTTGGAGGACAAGTAAGCTGCAGTTGATTGGCGCTCATAATTAGCAACAAGTAATGGACCACACTCCAACAGACAAATGCACTTTGACCAAGACCACTTTCCCTGCCCTCTAAGCCAATAAAGTTGAATTCCTTTGTTCTCAACCCCCAGCCCTAAAATCTATGTAGACACTTTCCCTGAGCCCCTTGGGGAGCCTCTTTTATTTAAGGAGCTCTCACTGGAGCTCTATTTCTTCCTCTGTCACTTTTCAATATTTTTTTCCTTTAACCAGCATCTTGAGTTCCTCAGTCTAACCTTAGGTTAGAGGAACTCAAGGGACTGGGTTTATTCTGGGGAACAGGGCACCAATTTTTCCAGGTGCCCCTGGATATTCGGTCTGGACCTGGACTTTTGGGTTCTCAACAGGTGAAATGGTGGGCTGAGGAAGCACCCTCATCATCTGGGGCCTGGGTGAGACACTCCCCAGTTATGCTATGATTTTCCTTGCCCCCACACTTATTTACCAAAATCTGTCTAATTCCTCCATATATGCTTTCCCAGCGATTCTCAGCCCTGGAATCATGATGTTAAATGACCAACTGAAAACAGAAGTAAACAATCAATCATACTGATAGCTTAGATTAGACCAAGTACCCAATCACAAAACTGGTTTGGGTATTTTAAGTTTTCCTGTGCTTTTTTTGGGAAAGGGCAGAAATAGCCAAAAAGATGAGAGGTATTTCTTTGCAATACAGTCATTCAGCATTCCTGACAGACAAGAATTCTCCCAAAGGGATTAAGCTGGGCAGACTGTGTATGCAGTAGTTTCTTTAGTCAAGATGCTAAATTTCAGGGGAGGGGGTGAGTGGATCCTGGAAATATAAATCTAAGTTGCTTTGGGCGCTCTCTTAGATTTCTGCCATCAGTAGAAGCATATTAATATCAGCAGTTACATTTCAGCAGTTAGGAGCAACCCACTGCAGAGTGCTTTAGTTTTCCCATTTTCAGAACTCAACCTGTTTTGAAATAAATGAGAGGGCCTTTTCTTTAATACAAAATATAGACTGTGGACTGGAGTATCAAGGCATAAAGATAATTAAAAAATTCCAATTGCAGCTACACACTAAATGTCCTTAAAGCAACAAATTCACATGGCAAGCCACCCACATTTTATAACGTTCTTTGTGTTGAATACAGTAGAGTTTTGTATTAAGAAAAAGATATTTCAAAATGTAATAGACATGTGGATGAATAGGAAAAGGGAAAGTAATTATTCCAGGAGATTTACCTGCAAGAAAAAGAACTTAGCAGCAGTAATTCAAATAAGCAGAGGTAGATCTCTGAATCATTTTGTCAAAGGTTTTCACCAACCTGATAGCTCGAATGACAGTTTTAAGTGGTGGGGTGAGGTCTTCTACTGATACATCACACTGGCATCCTTTTTCATCATATACATCATCTGTGCCAAGCGCTGTGTCAGCTACAAGAGAAAATTGCCAGTTAAATACCACCACCACCAGCAATTTGAAACATGCTGCTGAATTGCTCACACAGGAATGGGATGGGGTGGGGGAAACTCACAGACTAATTTATAAATCAAGATATGTATACGGTCAGCCAATAGTTTCCTCAATATTACTGTCTTCTTTTTTTATAACCTCAACAATTTGATGTGATCAACATGGCTGCCTTTCTGAGCTGTTTCCCATGGGGAAGATGAAGCTGTTGATACAATGACTTTCTGATAGTGGTGATAGAATTGTGCTGATTCACCCATGCTCTTTTGCCCAGTTCATTTGAAACTAACAGTCAGCATTTAAAGAACAGCTGTTTGGAGTTAGGGAAACAGTCCTTGGACATTTAACTGAGTGAGTTGTATCATAGAGCTTGAAGCCCATGACATTGGCTGCTACTAGCCCCATGCCCTGAACAAGTGTGCAAGTCAGATCCAAGAACACTGAGTACTTATCAGCTACTGGATACAGGCAGCTCAAGAGAGCTTGCTTAAGGCAATATAGTCAAAGCTGAGAGCAAACTGGATAAGAAAATCACTTCCTCATAAATTAAGGTTTGGAAAAGGGGTAGGGTTACAGCACATATCAAATTAGTAAGGATTTATAAAATTAATAAGGAATAAACATATCATTACAGCTTTATTTTCAGCAACAGAATATTGCAAATAAGTTAATATTCCTGTAATGCAGAATTAGTTAAAGAAATATTGGCAGGTTTATAGAATGGATTATTAGAAAATGTTACAAGTGAGGTTGAAGACGAGTAACTAGGAATATATCACATTGTATTACAAGAGATAAAAACTTGTACTATGTCTATCTGAGATTAAGAATGATTTTATTCTTTTTGCTTGGCTATATTTAAAAAAATTTCCATAATGAACATGTAGTACCTTGGTAACAAAGTAAATGAAGCAATAAAAATGTACTCATGGGAGATGAGTTTTTAAGCTTCCAAATATTGTTTAAGCCTCTTGAAATGTTGACATAACACCAAAGGACTAATACTGCTTTGTGCTGCCTTTGCTCTGCCCAGTGCTCACTTGCTATGTCATGAAAGGGAGGAGCTTTGCCATGGGCTAGTTGGGTCCTGGTTGGGTCCAACATCCTGAAAGGCTGTCAGGGATCTGTTCACTGAAGCGGTGCTTGTATTTAGAATGCAGTTAGTACATTTAGTTAAACTATATTACTGTGTTTATTGTGTACTGGGAGTGGAAGTGGTGATGGGGAGAGACATGATGAGACATGCAGGTTCTTCTTCACGGACCCCTGGCTTTCATACCCTCAAACCTAATAAGTGGGGGAGATAGAATTACTATCATTACGTCACAGTAATGGTACTAATAGTGTCGCACATTGAAATGTCTGCCAGGTACTTAGGTGAAACGTCTGCGTCTTAGTTTACTTACTACAACTCTACAAGTTGGTGTGATATAGTGCCTGGTTTTTACAAGTCAAATTGAGGCTCAGAGAAAGTAAGTGCTTTACCTGAGGCCATAATGATGGTTAAGTGTAGCTGGTAAGTCACAGAGCATGTTATCAAAATCTATTTCCCTGTGGCTCCAAAGCCCTTTACATTAAATTACCTAGCATCAGAATAAAGTCAGGGTTCAATAGTGGGTTAAATCTTGGCAAGCAATGTGTCTGGAAAGAGCAGGAGAAAGAGTTCACTACACATGCGGTCCTCTGGGTGCAGCCTGTCCCTGCTGGGTGCATTCACTACTTTACAGAGGAGTTTGCCACAGTTTAAATGAACATAAATTCATTAGCTTTGACTTTCATTCTGACTCAGTGATAACCTTGAGGGTAGCTGGCTTATTTCGCTTAATTGACCACCCACACAACACAACCCTATAGGTAGGCTCTAAAGCCAAAGAAAATGCCCTTCTAAGACAGAAAAGGAGAAGACATGGGAACACAGAAAAGATGCAAACAAAGACTGCAGGGGGCGGTCTACAAGCTAAGAACACCTAAGATTAGTGGCAACCACCAGAAGCTAAGAGAGACATGGGGTGGTTTCTCAGAGACTCCAAAAGGAACCAACTTTGGTGATACTGTAACTTTGAATTTCTGGCCTCTTGAGCTATGACAATATACCTTTCTGTTGTTTCAAGTCACCCAGTTTCTGGTAGTTAGTCATGGAAGCCCTGGAAAACTAATACAATTGGGAAAACTCTTCTTCATAGTTTTTAATTCTTCATTTGGGGACAATGATGACAAAGGTAATAATTGTAATAAGCAGTTTTAGAGGAATCTAATTATGTGCCAAGAACTTTGTTTTAAAATCCATGAGATGTGTATTATTATTGTTACATCCTCTTTTATAGATTATGAAAAATAAGGCATATAAGGCTAAGAAACCTGCCCAAGGACACACAGAGAGGAAGAGACAGAATCAGATATGAAATTCCAGCACTTGGGTTCTGGAGCTGCACTACTGAACTCTGCCTGACCCTGAGTCTCGCTCGACTCCTAGATTTACCTTTCTTGCCTCTCTTGCTGCATCTGGAGCCCTTTCTCCTGCACTGCATTTTCCCTTCACATGGCTGTGGGTGCTCCTGTCTGTCGTGGTCTCAGGTGAAGTGATTCCACAACCTTGAGTAATAGCAGGATTTGGAGCAGTGAGGTTACCATGGCCACGTGCTGTGTCAGTCCATTCCCCAAAGGAGACGTGGAAGTAGACAGATCCTGGAACTGCAAGAGGTGTGCATGGGTGGGAGAGCAGGGGGTGCTAACACACAGGCTGGGTGGCTGACAGGAACCTGGCTTCCATTTTGGAGCCGTATGACACATCAGATGTTAATTACCCAAAGGAAATATCAAATAATGCACTTTGTCAGGATTCTCAGCACAGAATACACAACAGTACTTTATGCCACACCTCAAAAGAGCATGTGACTGCTTTCCTTAACCTGAACTCTAGTGAGAGGTACTTCTAACACAGTCCCATCTCATGCCTCTCAGAAGATTGGGGACACTTCAGAAGTTAAGGGAAGGCTGATGGGGCAATGCTTGTATCAGTGATTTATTAAACACACTATAACATCACGATGATGCAGGCCCAAGAAATTAAGTAGCATAAAATATGGGATCTTTTTACACTGAGGTTAATGGGAAACTTTCCCAGCAGGTGTTTACTTTCACAATAAGTACAAAAGTAAAGATAATGAAACTACAGTGTTTGTACTCGTTGTAACTGGAAAAGGTTCTGTCCCAAATGATTATAAGACAGTTTCCACCTAGCCTAATGCTGTCCCTCCTCACCCTCGTCCTGAACCCAGTGAGAGCTTCAGGCTATTCAACTGGTTTGGGAACAAGGCTGGCAGAAGGTGGGAGTTAGTCACCAACTACATTATGTTCAAATGCATCTTATTGTGGAATTTTATTACACCACTGATAACTTGATTGTTCAAGGCATAAATTAAACTATCAGTCTTAAATTTTTTTTTTAAGTTTAGTCAGAGCAAATGAATGGGAAATATAACCTTGCTGGCAAGTATTGAAGCAAGGGCTGAATTAGGGATTTTTTTTCTGCTTCAAAGCCACAAAAATGGAGAAAATGCCATCTTTCTGCCACATTAAGTATCTTGAGATGTCAATTTTCTTTCAGTGAAGTTAATAATACATTAAATGCCTTTCTCATGATTCCTAGAAGCTTAAACCCTTGGTGAACTCTAAGGCACCTGGGTGGGGCTAAATTTTCAGCCAAGGCTGGCACTGCTTTCCAACCACATATCTGGCTCTTTGCCCTGGCATTTCGGAAGATGTGGGTTTTGGGGACATAAATTTATGTAAGCACTTATCTGAATAAAACCTGGTCACAAATGGCAAAATGCTCATGCACTGAGGTGCTTGCTAACATCGAGTTTCCTGTGGGCAATCAGCCTGGGTATGGTAGGTCTACCCTAGAGCATGGTCCATGCTTGGAGAAAAAAATAATACACTGCTTCTTCCTATTAATTAGCAATTTCAAGACTTGCTTTCTAATACTTTGTTTCCCTATGTTTTGGAAAATCTATCTTATGGTATTTGGAAAGGACTGCTTGGACTTTAGATGTGAAGAGAGAGGAAAGAACATTCTGGAAACTCTTACTATGCCCTAAGACCATTTTTCTGATCTCACTATGAAATTTTGTCATCAAGAAGGAGGAATTTATGAAAAAAAACAAACAGGTGGTTTCTAGTTCTCTCTCTAGGTCACCTCTTCTTACAGATTATATTTATTTTAATGTTTCTTGCAGAAACAGTTATAATGTATTTTGAACTTGGCAGCACATTAGAAACACCCGGGGACTGTTAAGGAAAATCTCAATAACTAAGATGCCCTCAAGACCAGTAACACTGGGAAACTGAGGCCTTTCATCCATTATCAAATTTTATTTTTTAAAGCTCCCCAGAAGGATCAAATGTGCAACCACAAGTGAGGGCAACTGATTGTAAGTGAAAAAGGATAATTTCTGGTTTCTCTTAGGCAGAGCTGAGGAATGTGTTTGACTGACCCATCATTAGGTTTGGACTCATGCTCCATGTTTCCCTGGGTAACACTAGTATATTTTGCACAGGAACAATTTGAGCCAATATATGTGCATCATAAGACAACAGGATTGCATGAAAAAAAAAAAAAAACAAACAAACAGGAAAAAAAAAATCCCTTAAGAAACAAGTCTTTAGGAACAAGGTTTGGCCTCAGCTTTCAGAATTCCAGCTATTGTCTTCTATCCCTTAGCCATCTGAAACCCACTTTTTTCAAGCCTTCACATTAGTTCTCTCATGAAAGCACTCACTACTGCTTTTACATATAAGAAGCTTACATGTTCACAGACCAGAATAAAATCAAACTGTCAGAGCCTAGCAGAAAGCATTTGTTTGGTCTGTGGAGGAATGATAATGTCCTGATGTTTGGGTCAATAGAAGAAATTATAAAAGAGGCAGCTGACAGCTTTGATCAAGAAGATGGAAAATGTTACTGCCTGAAATAACTAAATTACAATGCAAAGAAAAATGCTTGCTTAGGAAACATGGAAAGATATGAAAAGACTTAATACTTAAAATGTATAAGAAGCTTATCTGAATGGATCATAATCCAAAATATAAATATACAAAGAAGTCAGGAAAATGAATGATAATTATTCAATTGTACTAGAAATAAAAAATATATATAAATTAAAATTACATGAAAGTATGGACATACCTATGTAATTAGCAAAAGAAGAGTAACTAGAATTAACAAATTTGAAGTCAATCTGGTATGCTTAGACATTACTAGTGACAATATAAATCAGAACAAAACTTATGGCAATGAAAAAATTAAAAATATTATAATCAGCAATATTATAGTTTTATACCAGAGAAATTTTCTTTGGAAAATAATTTCAAAAAGAAAATAAGGCTGGTTTAATGTAATCATGTTTATTGCATTATTGCCTAGTATAGAGAAATAGTTACATAAATTTCAATGTTCCAGTGTAGGAAACTGCAAAGTATAGTATTTTACACTTTCCATAACAAAAATAAAATATCTTTTTGAAGTAAAGTATTTGAAAAAATAGAGAAGCAATTAGAATGAAAAAAAAAATTCTTCCCAGGTTCCAGAACTCAAAGGCAAGCACTATTATAATATATTTCTAATAGGAAAACTATAAGGGTTAGAAATTCACAATACATTTTTATATTAGGCATTTAAGAGAAACAAGCAATGCTTCTATTCCCTTTTGCTATGGGGAAACCACATTTAAGTGGCCAATATTAGTGCTTGTGATAACTAATTTGTTCCGTACTGATATGAATTATAATTTATTTTCCAAGGATTTCTTCTTTCTGCTGCTGGCTGTATTTTAATGAGCTTTCCCCTACTATCATTTTCTAACACCTTAAATATCACCCTAAATTTAGAGGTCCCATTTGAGCCATGTGCTAGTACAAAGGTAATTCCTCTAATCCAACTGGAATTTAGAATAACTGCTTGAGTCCTGTGTAGATGCACAGTTTCATTTCATTATGTCCTTGGCCACGGCCTCTAATTTTCTGTTCTGTGATAGATGCTGCTAGGTCACCAGGAGACGTACTACTTGCATCTCCAAAGCATTCATAAGGCACCCAGAAAAACACTCCCAATAATATTATTGTCCTTTAGCTTTTTCCTTTACAAATACTTTTCATTTTAACTTTGTTTTTCTCTCATTATGATAATAACACTTATTCACCATACAAACTTTGAATATTTGAATTTTTAATTAAATCATCAAGGATGCGAAAAAAATTCATTTACAGTTCTAATGTCCTGAGACAAATCCTATTAAATTTGTCCCATTCAGCCTCATCTAGCTCCAGATACATCAGACTAGCAACAGTTTCTTGAGGTGCTTTTCAAGCATCATCTCCTTTGGATCTTCTCCCAAGGGCTACTGTTTACACATGCTTATCCATTCTCCTTTTCTTTCCTTTATTTTTGGTTGATATCACTGGGTGTTGAATTTGCAGTGGAAAGCTTATTATTATGCATAGGGTTCCATAGAAGCAAGGGGCACTAAAAAATGGGAAGAATGTGAGTATATTTAGAACCATTTAAATTTCAGCACACATGCGGCTTTCATGTAATTTTGAAGAGTGGAATTTTATTTTGCAGTTTAGCAATTACTTTTAAGTTTTCCAGAGCAAAGAGGATGAGTTGTGGAGGAAGTATGCCAGAATTTAGAGCCAAGAGCCATCTCTGCAGTTATATGCCCTTTGTTTCCTACCTCCCTGAAACAGGAGGCCTGATCCTCGAGACTGACTCAGCCCTGTCTTCCTGTGTTGTGGACACAGATTTCTTACCACTGTTTCATTTTTTATTAAAGATTTTATTTATGCATACAAGAACTGGGGTACAGGCCAGAGGTGCGGGGGGGCGGTGAGAGGATTCACCAGAGACAGAGTGGGGAACAGAACTGGCAGACTGACTGAAATACACTGCTGAGAGGAGCAGTGGGCGAGAGAGGAACAGGCTCTTATTCTCTGATGTATCTCAAGCTCCTACATCAATGCCCCTGGAACTTGGGTAAGCAAACTAGTATTTACTGTGGGAACCAATAAGGTGAGAGTGACAGCCCTCCACTCTGCTCAAGCCTCTTGATTACAAAGTGTTATTCACTAGCTAATGTCTAGATTTTTGCCTTACTCTCTTCTTTTGTATGGTGCTTTTTTCTTTTTCCTAAAGATGATCATTCATACCTAGACAAATTTTGAAATCCTACTGTGCAAAAATCACTTTTTCCTCATGTTTAATTTTTATTGGATTTTAAAAATAGAATTTCCCCTCAGTGGCCTATGAAAATGTTTAAGAGGCAAAATAAATTTAAAGTAGAAGAAGAATGAAAAGACATAATGACCTCTATAAGAGAACTCACAAAATATCTGTTGAATATTGTTCACAGCACTTATTTTTAGGTTGAAATGCAAATTGTAGCCCACTTTAAATTCTTGGGTCTATAATTTTATTTAGTATATAAGAATTTTAATGTCAGCACAAAAATTAAAAAGGGATTTCTATCTCTAGTTGTCCATATTATTCATATTAACATGGAAAAAGGCAATTCAGAGTTACATGAATGGAAATGTAAATATATTGCAGAGAGATAAAGTGTAAATACATGTGTTACTTTTGGATATTTCACTTCCTTGTACTTTTTCAAATGTGACCTTTCTCCCAGTACCTTATCTTGTTAGAATGGTGGGGACAAATTGTGAAATTTCAGTCATGTGACCACTGTTTACTCAATTCTGAATCTTAGGAGATTTGGAGTAGATAGCTTATAAGGGAGTTCTTGTTAAGAATTAGGAAATTATCTCATTGAATTCCCATAGAAAAAAAAAGATAATGATAAAAGAAAATTAGTGATGAATCTTTGACAAAGGAGCAATGAATATGCAATGGAGCAAAGAAAGTTTGTTCAATAAATGGTGCTGGGAAAACTGAGCTGCTACATGCAAAAGAATGAAGCTTGACTACTACTTCACAACATGCACAAAATTCAACTCAAAATGGATTAAATAACTACATATAAGAACTGAAACCAAAAACAAAAGCCCAGGACCTGATGGATTTACAAATGAATTCTACCAAACATTCAGAGACGAATTAGTGCCTATCCTTCACAAACTCTTCCAAAAAATTGAGAAGGAAGGGACAATACCAAACACGTTCTATGAAGCCAACATTACACTAATACCAAAACCGAACAAGGACAACACAAAAAAGGAAAACTACAGGCCAATCTCCCTAATGAACACTGATGCAAAAATCCTCAATAAAATTTTAGCCATCAGAATCCAACAATGTATCCATAAGATAATTCACCACGACCAAGTAGGATTCATTCCAGGGGCACAAGGATGGTTTAACATCCGAAAATCAATCAACGTTATCCAACACATCAACAAAAAGAAATATAAAAACCATATGATAATATCAATAGATGCTGAGAAAGCTTTCGACAAAGTGCAACACCCATTCATGATAAAAGCCCTTGAAATTCTTGGGATACAAGGAACATACCTCAACATCATAAAGGCCATCTATGACAAGCCAACAGCCAGTATCATTCTCAATGGTGAAAAGCTGAAAGTACTTCCATAAAGAAAAGAAAAGAAAAAAAAAAAGAACTGAAACCATAAAATATATAGAAGAAAATACACACGAAACACTACATGACATGCACCTCAGTAACATATTTAAAGACACATCACCCAAAACAAAGACAGTGAAGGAAAGCGTAAGCACCTGGGACTACATCAAATTAAAGAGCTTCTGTACAGCAAAAGAGACATTAACCAAAACAAATAGACACCCCACTAATTGGGAGAAAATTTTCACACACAATACAAATGATAAGGGACTGATCACAAAAATCTACAAAGAGCTGACAAGATTCACAAAAACAAAGTAAATAACCTAGTAAAAAAAATGGGCACAAGAGCTAAAAAGAAACTTCTTCAAAGAGGAAATGCAACAGGCATATGAAAAAATGTTCAACATTACTTGTAATCAGGGAAATGCAAATCAAAACTACCATGAGATACCATCTTACACCAGTGAGAAAGCACATATTAAAAAAACTAGCAACAACAAATGTTGACGAGGATGTGGAGAAAAAGGAACTCTTCTGCACTGTTGGTGGGAGTACAAACTGGTCCAACCACTATGGAGAGCTGTGTGGAGGTTCTTCAACCTGCTAAAAATGGAGCTTCCATATAATCCTGCAATTCCACTCCTAGGTATCTACCCAAAGGACAGGAAAACATTAATCCAAAAGAACACCTGCACCCCTATGTTTATTGCAGTACTCTACTATAGGTAAGCTATGGAAAAAACTCAAATGCCCAAAAATAGATGACTGCATCAAGAGGTGTGGTATAGATATACAATGCAATATTACTCAGCAATAAAAAAAGATAAGCTCATGCCATTTGCAGCAACATGGGTGGAGCTGGGAGGGATCATGTTCAGTGAAATAAATCAGAAAGAAAAAGAAAAATACCGGATGGTCTCACTCATAGGAGGAATGTAGAGGATCCAAATAAGGGATCAGGAAAGAAAAAAATAATAAAGTAAAAATCAAAATCAACAGGCAACTATAAACCAGAGACATTCTGCCAGGCAGAGAAGGGAGAAGAATCAAAATAAGGTTGGGAAGAGCACAAAGGACCATGGTTATAGTTCATGGGTGAATGGGTAGTGGGAATTTCACAGGGACTATAACTGAGGTGAAAATGCATACATTGAAAATGATGGGAAAAAAAAAAGATGAAATGATGTTAAAAAAAGCTTAAAAAAAAGAAAATTAGTGATGTATTTGGGGATATATTTCTGTTAGATTTTTCCTAGGCTATTGAATTAAAATTATACCGTATTTTTAAAAAATCATGAAAAATAGACTTGCTTTCACTGACAAAAAAGCCCAGTTATTCATATTTGCAACATAGATTGGTTTCAAAATACTCTTGAACTTTTATTTATTTATTTTTAAAGATTTATTTATTCATACAAGAACTGGGGTACAGGCCAGATGCATAGGAGGGTGAGAGTATTCACCAGAGACAGCAGGGAACAGAAAAGGCAGAGTGACTGCAACACACTGCTGAGGGGAGCAGCACACAAGACAGGAGAGGTCTGCCCCACCCTGTGGGTTGCTCCTTGGCCGATGGGGATTGAACTGTCACTGCAGAGGCTGAGGACAGCTTCACAGAGCAGTGCTCAACCGCCTGCGCCACCAGGGAGGCCCTACTCTTGAACTTTTAATAAAGCAATATACCAGTTAAAAAGCCCATTTTAACATTTTGAATAGGTAATTGCATTTTCCTATGTATTTTTACTGAATTAGATGTAATTTATATAGAAATGTTAGCACAATTACAGACAGGTAGAATGCAAAATTTAGCTATACTTATGGCTTATATTTTATTTTATCTTACTTTTTGGTATTATGACATACTTAATATGAAACAGAAAGTTTGGGACCCAGAATAAACAGCCTAGTACCCAAAACAGAAATGAAGAGGTACATTCAAATACACTATAAGAAGAAGTGCAATTTACTTGTTTTTCTAAAAAGAAGTCTGTATTTCCCGTAAATATCACATTCTGAAATGTAAACCTCCCTCAGCTTGATGGAAGACTCAAAGAAAAGAGAAAATACAACTGGTTTTTGAGTGGACTTGATTACTCTGTTGCTGGCATGACCTAGTAGCAGTTTTCAGTATCTTTTTACTTTCATCCACAATAAGCAACATGTTTAATATTGGGACCTGTGAATGTGTGGGTGTATATGTATGCTCACAACACAAAATTAAGACAGAACTTCCCTTCTGGGTTAAGGTGGTAAATAGAACACAAACATATAATCTTCATCCCTCTGAAAAGCCCACTAAAGCTATAGTAATGAGATGCTTAAAAAAGACTTTTTCTCCATCTATAAATGGAGAAGAGGTAGTAACAAAATAACGTTGGAAATCAAAGCAGATGGATAAGCTAGGTAACTGACTAGCTGATATCAGAAAGAAAACTCTATGCGAACACTGGGAAAAGATAGGAGATAAGACTTACACTTCGGAAAGCTTAAAAGGCTCAGGAATCGGCAGCACGAGGCACCTCTGGGGTAACCAAGACAAGAAAGGTTGTGTGTGCAATCTGTTGCACACCTCATAGGCATATGCTCCTTTCCTTTTCCAGCAGGAGACTGACTGGAAATCTCTGGATGAAGATCACTGGACACTGTTGGAGGCTGCACATTATACTAAAACTGGAGTATCAAGTGACCATATATAGTTTAAACTTTGAGAAGCCACTGCCACCTGTTGCCATCATAACAATGGAAGCAAGGTAATTACCCACCAGATAGGAGTTTGGATAAGTATTCTTTGGGGAATCTGACTAGTCTAAGAAAAAAGAGCTAAAGATACTGACACTAGAAATTTCTCAAGAAATGACTGACTAAAGTCAACTTATGTGGAAGCTCAAAGGTGAAACCTCTCACCTCCCTGCACCTCTGGCCTATACCCCAGCTCCTGTAAGCATAAATAAAAAATAAATCTTAAAAAAAAATCGCTCTCCTTGTACTCTTTTTTTAGGAAGATAGTGGAGGATGTGCTTCATCAAAATGGAATGTTAATCAAGAGAGAAGACTCAGGTACAGAAGAAACAACATGAATCACAGAGTAATAGTGAAGGAGAACACAGTGTGATTGCAGAATATCACGTAGAGAGGGTAACTGGTTGAGGTAGGATGAGTGTGACCCAAAGGGCAGGCACATTGACAGCTGTCAGCTTTCTTACCTTTCCACTTCTTTATCTTTCTGTTTTACTTTTTAGGAGTTTGGGCCAGCTTCATCATCCAAACCTCTTGATGAGATTTATGTTTCTGCTGTAATTTCTAAGGTTCCTTGTTGCTGTTATTGTTGCTTTGTTGATGTTTATTATATGTCTATTCTGTCATTCACCAGTCTCTCTCTCTCTCTCTCTCTCCCTCTAGCCTTCCTCCCTACCTTCCTTTCTATTCTCATACCATTTTTTTTTTACCTGAAAAAAATATAGTTATGCACTGCATAACAATGTTTTGGTCAAGATGGACACATATATGAGGGTGGTTCTTCTGTATAGCCTAGATGTGCAGTAGGCTACAACATTAAAGTTTGTGTAAGTACAATCTGTGATGTTCACACAGCAACAAAATTACCTATTTTTTTTTTTTTTTTAGGACCGGTATCCTTTTATTTATTTATTTATTTAATTAAAAAAATTGTTTTATATAATTCTTATATCATTTTTCATTTTTGTACAATGTATGCATTTTCATTTTGGTTATATTCCCCATACAATTGCACCCCCCCCTTATTTTGACCCTAGTCCTTCTTCTCCCCGCCCCTCCTCCCCTCCCACCCCCTGTAGTGTGTCTCTGGTTTATGCTGCTTGTTGAACAAAATTATCTATTAATACATTTCTCAGACTGTATCCCCACTGCGAAGTGACACATGACTATACTAGAGTTTTATTTTCTGTAATAAGGGAGTAAATCAAAAAAGAGAAAAATGTGAGTACTTGTAGACTGGGGATTCAATGTAGAAGAACATCAAAAGGAATTAAAAAGAAAATGGCTGGGCAGCAGGCTTAGAGAGTAGCCAGATTAGCTAAGAGGATGGGATTTCCAGGATGTATTCTCCAAAAAAAGTAAAAATGAAACAGATCAGTTATCTGATGCAGTTGACTTTGTGGAAATTTTACTGAGACATTATTGGAAGTTGTACGAAGACTATGAAAGCAACAGCAATAAACTGGGCATTTATTTACTACAGGAAAAGCAAAAATAAGAAACAATAGTACTACAACATAATACGGAAGCATAATGTAGACACCGGTTTTGACTTATTAAAAAATTACAAAACCTAGATTAGAAGGGCAGGAGTTTCTACAGAAGGGAAACAGTGGGGGAAAAATAAGCTAAACTTTCATCTCCTAGAATATGAAGTAAAAAAAAAATGCTAAAAACCAATTAATTATAAATAAGTCACTAATATACATAAAATACTGAAAAATACAGAAAGTTGTAAATACCAGAAAAACTGTCAAAAACAGGAACAGTTCTTTCTGGAAATGAGAACCTTTTCAGGTAGAATCGGGAGTTGAGGCAGGAAACCATCATATTCTGTTATAGAGGGCTTATATTATTTGGTTATTTATTTTAAAATTTGTAGGTTGTAATAATAAATTCATATTTGTAATAATATATTAATATGCAATTGTAAGAAATAATACTAAGGTCCTTGTACCCTTTACTCAGTTTTCCCCAATGATAAGATCTTATAAAAGTATAACACAGTATTACACCCAGGAGGTTAACACTGATACTGCCAAGATACATTCCATCTCCACAAAGTTTTTTTCATGTTGCCTTTTTAGAGCTGCCCACTCTTCACCGGTGACTCCTGGCAACCACTAACCTGATCTCTATTTCTAAAATTTTCATTTTGAGAATGGTATGTAAATGAATCTTATAGTATGTGACCTTTTGAGACTGGCTTTTTTTTTCACTCAGGATTAATTCCCTGAAGATTCATCCAAGTTGTTGTGTGACTTGTTCACCATTATTGCTGAACCATATTCCATGGTATAAGTGTACCACAGTTTGTTTAGCTATTTACCTGTTCAATGATATATAGGTTGTTTCCAGATTTTAGTTAGTATGAATAAAGGTGTTAGGGATATTCATGTACAAGCTTTATCTGAACATAAGTTTTAATTCTCTGGAATAAATGCTCAGGAATACAATTGCATGCTTACTCTTACAAGAAACAACCAAATTCTTTTTTCATAGTGACTTCACCATTCTACATTCCTCCCAGCAATGGATGAGTGATTCAGCATCTCTGAATCCTCCACAGCATTTTGCGTTGCACTATTTTTTAAACAGTGGCATTCTGATATGTGTGTGGTTTTATCTCCTATAGTTTTAATTGGCACTTCCCTAATGGTTAAACATCTTTTCCTGTGCTGATTTGCAATCTATAATATCCTTTCTGGTGAAGTATTTGTCTTTTGCGCGTTTTCTAATTTTATTTTTAATGATTGAATTTTAGAGTCTTTATATGTTCAAGATACTAGTATTTTGTTGGTTATGTGTTTTCACAAAATATCCTACAAATGTAGTCTCTCAGTCTTCAGCTTGTCTTTTCATTCTTTTACCAGGGTAGTTTGCAAAGTGAAAGTTTTAAATTTTGATGAAGTCAAATTAATCAATTTTCCTTTGCAGAATAGGCTTTTGGTACCAGGTATAAGAAATTTTTTGCTTATATCTAGATCCCAAAGATTTTCTTTCATGTTTTTTCTATATGTTTTATAGCTTTATGCTCTGCACTTAAATCCATGATTCATTTTGTGTTAATCTTTATTATTTGACTTTTAAAACAAGCTGTATATATTACTTTGATAAAGTAAACATTCTTTAAAAAAAATCTAACAGGCTCATGAAATAATACTTGTTCTTACAACATGTGACACTTTCTATCTCCTATTTTTTTTTTTTTGTGGGACCCTCGCCGGTGGCCGGGGATCAAACTGGCGCTGCAGAGGCTGGGGATCGAACTGGCGCTGCAGAAGCTGTGGGCAGCCTCGCAACCCAGCGCTCAACTGCTGTGCCACCAGGGGAGGCCCTCTATCTCCTATTCTATCCTACCCCATACCTTCCCATCTTAACCTATAACCTTACACTCCACCTTGTTCATTTCATTTTAAAATGCTCATGGTACCATTAATCCATTTTCATGGCCTTCTACCATAGTTTAAAGCACTCTATAGACAGTCTTTCCTGTCTGCTATACATCACTCATCTTTGCTTTTCTTCAATATTTCTTTCTCTGACTTCTCAGTCACCATCTGCTCTTCTTTGACATAAAAGATAAAAAAAAACAACCTCTTTTTTTTCTTGTCCTGAGGTTTCTTACCTGCTTCTTTTCCATGTGTTTTCCTACTAGGTGGCCAGAAATGCACATGGTCTTGTAACCGCTAACATAAAAGTTCTAAAGTATAAGTGAGAGCACCTGTAAGTTCAGTGCCACCTACAGTATCTACAGTCCAGGAAAATGACAGGCACTCTCTTCTCTTTCTCTTTCAAGTTTTGTATCATTCTCTAGTCACCTCAGAATTAGAATACCTTTCTCAAACAACTAAAAATGGATCTACCATATGATTAAGGGATCCCACTCCTAGGAATACCTAAAGAACACAAAAATAGTGATTCAAAGGGAAACCTGTACTCTTATGTTTATGGCAGCACTGTTTACAATAGCTAAAATATGGAAAAAACCCTTATGTCCGTAACCAGATGAATGGAAGATGATGATGTGGTATTCCATATACACAAAGGAATACTAATTAGCAATCAAAAAGATAAACTCATGCTTTTTGTGGCAATAGAGATGGAGCTGGAAGGTATGATCCTAGGCAAAATAAATCAGTAGGAAAAAAAGAGAAATATCAGATGGTTTCATTTATATGTGGAATACAGAGAAATCAAACAAAGGGTCAGGAAATGACAAAATGTGCAAGCTGACCATAGATCTGAGACAAACAGCAGGAGAGGGGAAGGGGTCAGAACAGGGGAGTGGAGAGCACAAGGGACTGTGGTGATGGATCATGCGTGCTATGGTGGAGGGAGAACTATGGGGACTACAACTGAAGGGAGAAATCAAATACTGTGCAAAAATGAGCAATGATGTAAGAAAATAAATAAAATAAAATAAATAAAAGTGCCTCAGCTATTATTACAAACACTTCGCACATGGTCAATTATTGAAAGGAAGGTAAAATAGATTGTGCACAGTGTCTGCCAACCACAGGAAACTTGGCTGCTGGGGGATTCAAGCAAAATAGTAATCTAACTGTATTTGCCAAATACACAAACCAGCACTCTTGTAACTTGGCAAACTTGAATTTTATTGTGTTTGTTCTTAGGCTTGCTAATTAGCAAGATTCAGAAATACTAATTCACACTAATGGGAGATCTATTATGTAAGATACTACTGAACTCAAACATTTTCCTTTAAGATCAAAGATCCCATTTACACTGATTGAATTAAAATAATTCCTGCATTATCAGCATCTTAAATTATGTTCATTTTGATACAGATTTTGCTCAGATTCTCTATTAACCTTGCTTATTGGCTAGCAGGATTGCTGGCAAAATTCCATGGAATAGTTCCTGACACCTAATTAAAAGGAGTCATTCTGATTTGAATGATGATATTAAACACTAGAGTTTTCAAAAACAATTAATATGGTCTGTACTGCTAAAACTGCTGACAACACTATAATAATATCTTAATAACTGCCCATAAGGTAAAAAGGAAAAAAATGCAGTTTTTCCCTTTCTTCTTTCTAACATGCTACTATATTCATTATCTTTTTTCAAATGAGAACACTGGAGTATGTTTTTATGTGTTCTTCTAAAATTATTGCAACTACAAAGCAAGACAGGAATTTCATTATCTTTTTAAAAATCACTAAAATATCCACTTGACTGAATGCTTCAGCATTCTGTGATTTACCAATAAACACTTTTAATAATATCACTCTACGCTTCACTGATGCATGTCATATATGGTTTTTTTTTTACTATTCCAAAGCAATTTTTATCAATAATGTTTAATAAATTGACTTCTGAATCACTTACTGATTCTTACCTATTCACTATTCATTCACCAAGTAAACAATAGTTTCTAAGGAACCATATGTGCCAAGCACTGTGCTGTCATAGAGTAAACAAAAACCTTTCTTCCAGAGCAAATGAACTATTTTTGTCATCTTTAATAAAGGCAACGATTCTTGATAAATTGTAATAGCATGAGGTATAAAAAAGATAACTTCATTCTTCCTGTGATTATATAAATAATTCAACAGGATTCCTAAAACTCACTCTAAGGAATAAAGGAATAAAGTTTGTATGAATATATAACTTTTTTTTTTTTCCAATAGAGGCATGTTCTATTTATTTATTTGTTTGTTTGTTTGTTTGTCTGTTCTGTCTATACATGCACTGGGTACAGTCAGAAGCGCGGAAGGGTGAGAGAATTCACCAGAGCCAGAGCAAGGAGCAGAGCAGGCAGAAGGACCGAAGTACACTGCTGAGGGGAGCAGCGGGCGGCAGGAGAGGCCTGCGCGCCATGCGGGACCCTCCTCTGGTGACTGGGGAGCAGCCGGGGCTCGAACCGGCATTGCAGAGGCTGCGGGCAGCTTCGCAACCCAGCGCTCAATCGCTGCGCCACCGGGGAGGCCCTGAATATATAACTTTTAAACTCCACCGATAATGTTGCAAAAAAAAACCCAACTTCCACTAACCATACTTAGGAATTGTGATCCTAAGAATAGAAAAAGGGAAGATGAAAACATGTGAATTTATCAAGCATTGGAATTAAACTCATTAAAATTAATGTAGAAATTAGCATTAATGAATTGACATAAAATACCAATATACTCAATTTATTGAGCATCTCTTTTCTGTTGGGCATTATACAAGGATTTCACATACATTGTATGTCATTTTTATATACATAATTCTATTAGGTAGGTATTAATCCTGAGAGAGAGAGAGGAACACACTCACAAATGAACTCAAGGGCAGTAAGGTGAAGTCACTTGTTTCATTTCACCCAACCTAGTGGAAAAACTAGGATTTGAAGTAAGTTCTGATTTATTCTAAAGCTGTGTTTCTAACCACTGTGTTGGATTAATTCAATTTTTATAAAAATTCCTTTTGGAACTCACATACTCAAGGAACTGTGAGTCTTGTCAAGTGAAAACAAAAACATGAAACTCACAAATCAACCTTTTGTAGTCCCACTAGTAAATTATCTAAGTGTTTGTAATAAAATCAAGGTAAATTCATAGTCTAGCAGGACTGCTCTTATTAGAACAAACATCCAGGTAATCCCAGCAAAGCTAAGTGATTATAGCAAAAGAAAGGCCACCACATTCACATAATGTCAGACAGGATCCTCGAACAGTCAATAATTGAACTAGGTTAAATTAGAAGAGATTTATGGATTGCTTTTCCCATCCTAGATTAAGGTAAACAGTACTTCACCTTAGGTAGAAACATTCTGTAGCCATGGTAAGTGACTTAGAAAAACTTAATTAATCTTATCTCCAAAAAGATAAAATCTGTCTCCTTTGACTCATATTCAGACATCTGACCTCAAAGAAGTCATCATTTACAATGGTTTAATGAAGAATTACAAATCTGCTTATTCATTAATCAAATCTGCAGGGGAATTTTAGAGAGACTGGCCATTTTTTTTTTCCAACTTGCAACTTTCCAGTTATACTGCCTGAAAATGCCAATGCGCTAACCTGGATACCATTTGAACTAGCTTAGTAATGGATGGCAAAGTTTAAGTGTTGCTTTCAAAAAATAATGGTGCATTACTTTAATTGACATTTGCAGGCATCAGGGGAGAATAATTATGCATATAATGACAAAGGGACATGACTCAGATTTGCCATATTAATTGAGAAAGATGATAAATCATTTAGCTAACACTAAATTTAGAGCTGACTTTTACCAAGTTCCTTCCATCCATCCATCCATCCATCCATCCATCCATCCATCCACCCACCCATCTATCCATCCATTAATGATGTGACTTATGTGAAAGAAAACATATAAGCAGCATGGTAGAACATAAAGAGCTTTTGAATATTCTCTAAGTACAATTTCAGACCTCCAACACTGGTGTTAAGACTCAGCTACATGGGCAAGTTCTTTACATATCCTGGGTCTCCATTCTGGACTGAAAAATGACTGGGTATATATCAAATGACCCAATAGAAAATACCAAGCGAATGCCTGCTATATTCTATGTGTTAACACTATTTTCCTTCTCCTTCCTTCTTAAGCTCTGGAAGTGAAGGAAACTGCAGGGAGAATACAAAATGAATCAGACACTAACTTTAATAACTAACATACTGGTTCACAGAAGCAATAGGATACTGCAAAGAATAAAAATGAAATAAGCTACAAAAGACTGGGATGGTAGGTTCTGATACTTGCATCTCCTCAGCTTATAAGGTAACCCTGTCCTCATCCCTTGCATTTGGGTTGTCCTTGTGATTTGCTTTGACCAATAGGATGCAGTGGATGTTGAATTGTGAGAATCTGAGCCTAAGTGTCAATAGAACTTGCAGGTTCTACTTCCTTTTTTGGGGGGTGGGCAGTTATTATGCATTGAACATGCTGGTGTACTTTTTAGCACATCCTAGGTCAAAATACAAGATGTCATCAGGTATAGAGCATACAGCACCGCAGAAAAAGAATTAATTGTTCAGTGCAATAAATCTCAAGCTTTGAGATTCAGTGCACAAATAATTTTTTTAAAAACTGAGATATAATTGACATATATTATGTTAAATTCAGGTATACAACATGATTTGATATGTGTACATATTGTGAAATAATTATCACAATAAATCTAGTTAACATCTATCACCAAACATAGTTCAACATTTTTCTTGTGATGAGAACTTTTAAGATCTACCATTTCAGGCCTCTCTGGCAGCCTGGGGGTTAAATCTCAGAGCTATCACTGCTGAGGCCTGAGTTCATTCCCTGGCCACATGGCACAGCAGACTTCTCCTGTGTCACTTGCTGCTCCCCTTGGCAGTATATTTCAGTAAATCCTCCTGTTCTGCTCCCCAATCTGTCTTGGGTGAATCCTCTCACCCCCAACTCCTCTGATCTAAACCCTAGTTCTTCTACTAAATAAATAAATAATAACAAAAGAAAAACTTTAAAAAAAATCTACCATTTCAAGAATTTTCAAATATGCAATGTGGTGTTATTAATTATAGTCACCATGCTGTGTATTACATCTTCAGGAACTATTAGTTTTGTAACTGGAAATTTGTACCTTTTGACCTTCTTCATCATCCCTGACCCTACAGGTTCTATTTTTATTGTTCTTGGGAACCCATCACCACCCTGAAAACCACCATCAACCTGTTGAAGACTGACAGAATACATGGAGCAAAGGTAGGTTGGCCCAGATGAGGCCTCTTTAGCCCAGTCAGCTTACAGGCAACCCAGCAGCTCAATCATGAATGAACCAGCCAAGAGCAGAACAACAGTGGGTTAAAGGCATGGTTGCCATTAGATCTGAAGGGGAGAGTTTTGCAACAGCGGATAACTGATATAAATGAAAGAAGACATGAAGTCATGACATTTTTCAACTAAAACACAAAATCATGGGAATACAGGTTCAAAATAATTTTGAAAAAGATTAGTCACCGACTGACAATATGATGTGGTACACCAATTGCTACTATATTAGATTAATGAAAGATGCGAATTCTCTCTATGTAGGAATTAAGGGTTTCCTGTGTAAATGAATCTTTGCCACTGGAGGTACAGAGATTAATTTTCCCCAGGCAATATTCTTTTGAAGTTTCTATATTTCTATATTTCAGGAGTCCAGAAACTGTTGTTATGCATGGCAATAGAGGAAAAAAGGTGACAAGAGAAGAAGAGCTGGGAAAATTTAGATTTGAAAATAAAATAAAAGGAATTTGGGACAACGTAAGTGAGTTTCATACTGCAGCTAGCAGAAGGTGAAGCCTGGGTAACTTGCCTTTTTTCTGTGTCAGTCACCGTCACAGAGAAAGGATGCTGGCCTTTACCTAACCTTTTTTTCTTTACTAAGTAGAGCATACCATGAAAGTGATTAAATATAATTTTAAAACTGTGTCATATTGGTTTCTCTTTGTGAAAATAAATGTGTCTTTGAAGAAAATAATTTGAGAGATGTGAATGAAAAATCACCATGCATCCGAAAAGTACTTCTCAAATATGGGTTCAATTTTGTGATTTGTGCAATGGCTAACTTTGTGCTTATTTTGTTCAAATTTCAGAGGTCATCTACAGGTCATATCTGAAAAGTGTGAAGTCAGAAGATAAGAGAGATGCCTTTTGTTCCCCCCAGTGCCAATCGGAACTGTAACTACAGTGGGGCTGGGATGGTAAAACTTAGACAAATGATGAGTTCTTTGAAATGCAGTCATCATGCCTACCCTCTTTGCCCCTTTCATTGCTCAGGATAATGTCAGCCCTGAGCCACAACCCCCAAGTACTTGTTGGTTTGAATTGAAATCTGCCAGTTGAGGACTTATCTAAATTCTGTGGAGTGTACAACTACTCGCCATAATGGTCACTGGGCACATTTCTCAGGAAATTAAGGGATGCAGCTGAAAAGGGGGAAAAAAAGTGGACTCTTAAGAAAAAAGAAGCAATGCAAGCTGTTTTACTGTATCACAGAGAGATGATCTGAGGGTCTGGACAGAAAATGTGTCTCTGGCGTTCCTCAGCCAATCCTCTCCTGCCTCCTCCTTTCAGCATGAAATTGCCAGGGAGGAGAGAGGTAATGATTAAGGAAGTGTCAGAAGAATAGTTACAGAAACTCAGGTTTGGAAGAAGATTTGCTAGGGGTTGTTTGGCTTGACTTCCTTGAGGGTGCACATATTCATCTAAATTTGGTTTGAAGGTTTCCAGTGAGGGAATCCATTTCATTGAATGGAGGTTCTAATTACAAAACTGTCATGTTTTTGAGCTAAAAATTGGAATTTCACTCATGGTTCTGGTTCTGCTCTTTGAAGTAACCAGGGACATATCTTCAACCTCTCGAAGAAATTGAAGATGGGCCAGCATTCTAAAAAAAGTGCACTGGGTTAGAGGTTAGAACACTTTGGTTTTGCTACTGAATATCTGGTTTCCTGCTTCCTCATCTTCAATGCTCAATATTTTGTTAATTTTAATTTTGGAATGTTATACTAAGAATGGAATAGCCTAGATGTAATATGATCAAAGCTGAGGGCCAGACTGTGATTTTCTTCTTGAAATATAACAGTAGGACACTGGACTAGTGGTCATAAACCCAAATGCCTCTAGAGATTAAGCAGGTGTGGAAATGCTTGAAAAGGACAGGGGCTTGTGGTTAGTGTTCCTGCAAAGACAACAGGGAATGGTGGAAATCTATGACTTGAAAGGTGTAGCTAATTTTTTTTTTTTTGTGGGACCCTCGCAGGCGGCTGGGGAACGAACCAGCGCTGTAGAGGCTGCCTCGCAGCCCAGCGCTCAACCGCTGCGCTACCAGGGGAGGCCCTGAAAGGTGTAGCTAATTTAAAAGCATTTGTGAGAGCCAGTCTCTAATATGGTTCCGAGTGATACCCACCTCCTAGGTATTTACCCCTTTGAATAATCCCTTTCCATACTATCCAGGCTCTGTCTGTACAGCACTGGCATATGGAGCCAGTGAGGGTCTATCACTTCTGAATGAAGCTTCAGTTTTGGGTAATTCCTCCCTCTTGTAGTGTGAGCTCTCCGCCAGGGATATGTCACAAGGACATTCAGGTAACCTGTAGAGTGACTGATGTGGCAAGGAAATGAGGTCTGCTAGCAAATGCTCATGTGAGTTGGGAACAGATCCGCCTCCAGGTGAGTCTTGAGATGACCTGGTGCCCAGCCAGAGCATGACTGCAATCCTCTGAGAGACTGAGCCAGATGGGCCCAGCCAAGCTGCTACTAGATTCCTGTCCATAGATGATGAGGTTGTAAGTGCTGTTGTTTCAAGTTGCTAAGTCTGGGGTAAATTGTTATGCAGCAATACATAATATAGCGTTCTAGTTCATTTTAAAGCACCATCTCTTTTCTCTCCCCTCCCCTCCTCTCTCTCTCTTTCTCACACACACACACTCACAAACACACACACACACAGCTGTGCCAGTGAAACAAAAATTCAGAGCTCCAGACAACCTTGCATTTTCTCAATAAAACCTAGATATGTGGAAGCTGAAAAGATTTGGTTTAAGGAGGTCAGCTGGCAACTTAGTTTCTGCTGGAAGGGAAGAGGTGGTATCCGTTCAAAGCTCTTAAGTAGGGAGCTATTTTTTCTCACTAACAGGAAGAAAAAATAATTTTCCTTATCAGTATAGGGTGACGACAACATTGGGGCAGAACCTAGAGAAATATGGACAGAAATCCTGTTCTATAAAGAAAAGAGTACTTGGATTAGAATAGAAAGCCGGGGGGGACTCTAGTTTAATCAAAACAGAAACCCACGTCCCTAGTAATTAAAAACTAGGACGAGGCATTTTACAAAAAGTATTGGAAAAGGCAACCCTCATTAAAAATACAATAACTACTTAGTAACTCAGAGTCTGTAAACAGAGGCTGAGAGGTCATGTCCCCTTCCTACCCCCAAAAGTGAAGAAGAACTTTGGAATACAGAAGTATTGGGGGAACAGGAATAGGTCACACAGGACTTGGATATATCCCTGAGTGAAGAAATGACTGAGGAATTGTTAGGGGGAAAAGGCTGTCCTAAAGCTAATTCCATACAGGCTTTGTGGACTCCATCCCCACCCCAGGCCAAAGCCAAAGACACTGGGAACTCCAAATCCCATCACCACCAAAGGGAAGGTGGCTGGGACCTGAGGGTGGGGTTAAGCAGCCAGGTTTGGTATAAAGCCAGACATGTGGGCTTTGGAGGGGATCCCCCATTTTGGCTCTCCACCAGCTCGCAGCGTCTGGCCAGCTCGGAGAGTGCCTTTGGGTTTCCAAGTCGGCGGATCGGGTAGGACGCATTAAAGACTTTATTTCCCTATTTTCTTCCTGATTTGTACATTTCCTTAATTCCCTTTCCCTTGTAAAGAAACCTTTTATTAACCATTTGTGTGTGCCTGTAGTGGAGTATTAATAAGTCCCTTTTAAGCGCGTGGGTGAGGACCCACAGCCAGGCAACCTGTTTTATATCGGGGCTGCCCTATAACAGAATGAATGAGGAACCTGGACAACAAAAGAAGAGACATAAGGACCCGAACCGGATAACCCCTTCAGGTAACAGTTTTTACCAATTTCTTTAGTGAAGAAACTTACAGGATATTTCAGAATCCTTCAGATACTCTCTGTAGACTTTTGCATAAATTATGCTAGCCATTAAGGTGGTATAGAGTATAATTTATGAGGCATAGAGTATAAATTTCTAGAGTTTAGATCCAATCATTCTTAAAAACTTCTTTTGTTCTGATCATGAAAGAAAACCATCAGGTTTTGTCACAGACAGAGCTTACAGGAGTGGGCCTGCCCCTCTGTTAGAACACCCTGCCAGGATGTGTACAAACAGGGTAAGTAGGAGCCCTAATAGAATAATCTTTAACAAGAGTATTTTGTCAATACAATGCAGAGTCATTATCAGGCAGTTTCAGAAAGTGCCAGGAAGCATCATACATTGTGGAAAATTTGAATCAAAATCTAACTGAAGTTGGGTCATCAATATGGCAAATTAGGAAAAAATGTTAAGTGTAATGCAGTGCTTGGCATTTTGTAGGAACACCGAAAATGTCAACTGGGGAGACTGAGAAAAACATGAGGGAAGAAGATGTCATTGGGAAACAAGTGTAAAAGAGGATTACTATACGATGAAAGGCCCATGCATAAGTTAGTCAAATATAAAATGTCGGTAGAGTGTTATTTACGCTGTTTGGATGAAAGTACCCCACTGTTGGTACAGGAGACTGTTAGTTCATGACAGTTGACAAAACCATTGCATAAAATGTATCCTTTTTGTCAGTTTTCTTGGCCATCTTAAATGAATAATCTCAAGCAGAGCCTTAGGAGACCGGTAAGGCTGAGATGTGGAAGATAGAGGTTAAGAAGAGAAGGGGATTCTTATCTTCAAGAGTTGCTGAGAGTTCTGGGATCTCATGCTGTGCATTTCCACTCTTTTGCTATTTTTAGTTGAGACCCAGTTAGTCATCACTGGCCTGCGAGGGAAGGAGGAGTCCCAAATGCAAACAGCTTGCAGAGCGAGGCATCGTGGGGCTGGTGAGGAGGTGGTGAGGAAGGCACCGGTTTCCCTTGGTGGTGGTGATGGGGAACGTATGGCTGATTGTATGTGTGGAGGGATTATATTATCTAAATGCGAGTTTTAAAATTTGTCTCTAGGTTTTCTTTTACCCACTTTGTCTTTCTTTAGACGTTTAAAGAGTTAGGACAGTCTACGCTCACTGTCTCAAGGAAATGATGAGACAAGAGAAAGGAGAAAAAGAATTTTAAATCTGGTCTTTATGTTTAAAAAACAGACACACAGAGGAAATGACACAAGACAGAATGAAACAGGGGCCCCTCAGCGTGGACTGCAGGGGAAGACTGGAGTTTTCACACAGACGCCTAAGCAGTGGGAGCCACTGGAAAAATATGGTGGTTTTCCCTGTTGCCAAAAGTTGCCACCTATGGGCAGCCTTTCCCTCTGGCACCAGTCAGGTTAAATGGTCCAATCAGGCAGGTATCAACTAGGGTGGGGGACCCTAAATGAGCTAGAAAGCAGGGCAGGAGCCATCTTGAGACTCCCAGAATCCTCTGACTTGGTACCTGGCCTCTGAAGAAGAAGCAGTGGACATTTCAAAGAAAGAAGCCGAAGAGCTTTCCAGCAAGTGACCAGGCGGCATTCCCTGCCTCCAGTCCTGCTGCTACCACCACCACCTGGAAGGAGCTCTAAAGGTTTGGGCCTGGTGTCTCAAAGAGCTGCTGTGGTTGGTATGGGCCAGAAACTCACAAAGAGCTGTATCTGATCATCCAGCACCACCTTCCAGTGCTGCTGCCTCCACTGCTGTCTGGTCCAGCATAGGTACTTTTGTTTTCCCTCTACAGTATCCTTCAGTTACAGGCCCATTATATTACAAGTGTAACTTGGTTTTTAATTTAAAGGCAAATCTGAATTTCTATTATTCTCTCTGCTATTCATCCACTCTCCCTGAGCATGTTAATGGGCAGTGAAATGCCTAAAAAGAGAAGTAGAAGAAAAGGGTCCCAAAAATAAATGAGCAAATAGGTCTGGAATGATTGGGAATTGGCTCTCATGTTATACATTATTTTCTATGGGTGGTAAGTGGATTTTAGAAATACTTAATACCTGGAGAGGTACTATAAATACAAATGTATAATTGAAGTCTGAATTTATTTGAGAGCTACTTTATATATATTTTTTCTATAAAAAAGGAAACTTTTCCACAAGAAGAAATGTTGCGTTAAATCAGAGGTAAAGATTCTGGACAAGTGGATAAAATGAGTCAGGAGTCATGATCTCTTGCAGGTGGGAAGCAAACAGTTACTTCAACAGAACAGTAGTCAGACCTCCTGTCTCTTAGGGGTTTCAGAACTGATTGAGACAGGCATCAACCAGTCAAAAGCAATTCCTTTCTAGCCAAACAGAACTGCACTTGTATGAATGATGTAGAAGACAGATGGCAGGAGACCTTTCCAATTTGTGATCTCGTGAAGAATAGGACTTTTGTTTCTATCCGTCTGCCCTCTGAGACAACTCAGCAGTACCTGAAAACACTGTGATGGATGGTGCTGATATTAAGAGTCTTTGAAAAATGACTTCCCTCTGGTCAAACATCCAAGTAGAATTAATTTTCAAAATTCAGAATCCAGATACTATGAATTTCATATCTAGATGTGCTCAGCCAACTGCAAAGACTTCACAACACAGAGTTGAATGCTTTTTTGAAATCCAGTTTTAAAGAGTATGAACCCATTGCTGGTAGTGCCTGGGTTTCCAGACAGTGTGAATTCAGGGCTAGGGCTAAAGATAAGCTCACACACCTTGCCCCCCTCAACTTCCCCCTTCCACTTGGCCCAGGGGTGCTGTGATGTGGGTGATTAGGAGCTCTCTTATGGACTCAATTGTCCCTCTGAAGTTCATATATTGGAGTTCTATCTCTAGTAACTCAGAATGTGACTGTATTTGGAGGCAGGGCCTTTAACAAGGCACTTAAGTTCAAATGAAGTCATTAGAGTGGACTCTAATCCAATGACTGGTATCCTTAGAAGAGGAGATCCAGACACAGATACTCATAGAAGGAAGATGATGAGCAGACACTGGAAGAATGTGGCCATTTACAAGCTAAAGAGATCATGGGCTTCCAGTTTCCAGAACTGTGAAGAAATGTTCTCTTCTTAAGTCATCCAGTCTGTGGTTCTTTCTTTTGGCAGCTTCAGAGACTAATGCCGCTCCATTTGTAATGGAAGCTGCTAAACATGATTAGAGACTTGATGCTTACACTCAATGAGACCATTTGGAGGGGAATCGGCCTAAGGGGAAGGGTTTAGTGACCCCCCTCTACCCCGTTAGGCTGAGGGATCCTAGTATGGATGGAGGGGAGAGGGCAGGGTGTGAAAGGAAGGCCTAACTTTTTTAAAATATAAAATCCTCTTTTGCTTTCTTATTACAACAACTTTATATGTTCATTTTGGATATATTATGAAATCCAGATGAACAAAACGAACAAACTATATCTGAGTCTCACCACTTTGAATCACATATTGTAAATATTTCCAGACCTTTTCTTTTAGATCAATTTACACATACACACACACACAAGACACACACACGCACACACGTGCACACACAACAGCAAAGTAGAATTTTTTGTGATCATCTTTCTATGTCAATAATTTTTAACTTGTAACATCATATCTAATGTTTGATATTACTTTGTTATGTTAATTATATCCTAGAAATGGAACTGGTGGGTGGGCTGTGTCCCAACTTTGGCATATGCAAAGACTTCAGATATATATTGCCAAATTGTCCTCTAGAAAAGATATCCATTTATAATCAGAAAATCAATTTTGAGTCACCACTTGGTACATTACATTTGCATGACATATTTAACTGGAAGCTTGTGTCTCTTGACCCTCTTTACCCACTTCACCCCCACCCTTTATATTTGTCAAGCATGGTGACTACAGTCAACAATACTGTAGCATATACTTGAGAACTGCCAAGAGAGTAAGTCCTAAAAGTGAGTTTTGTATGGTGATGGATAGTAACTAGATTGCTTGTGGGAATCATTTTGTGATGTATTCAAACATCAAATCACTATTCTGTACACCTGGAACTAATATAATGTTATATGTTAATTATATATTCCTCAATAAAAAAAATGAAAAAAATAAAGTTTCAGTGTACCACAAAAATCCTGTAACTGGAAACTTTTCACTTAGCTGTTCATGGGTTTTCAGCTAACTTCTTAGGGAGAAAAATGTGGAAACCGGTGGCCATTGAAAATCCATGCCACCAGGGACTCAGAACAGAGGCAGGGTGGAGAAGAGTCCAGTCTGGTAGAGGGGGCACTTCCCACCTTAGCACAGTGACAGGTGGAGGGAAAGCCTGGTAGAATGAACATGTCCTGTGCCCAGATGGGAGCTGCAAACTCCCTTAAAAGGGGCCACAATGGGTCAGCAACTAGGAGTCCACTCAGTGAGTAAGACATCCACGGGGTTGTGGAGAATGAAGAAATGTGAACAGGGGAGTCATGTTGCTCACTAGAGAGTGGGAGAGAGATTGTCAGTGATCTCTGAAAGCATCAGGAGGGACCTGTGAGCTGAGGTTCCAGAGATTTCCCTGTAGAGAGCCTGAGAGCACTGTGATTATGACCCCTGGCTGTTAATTTTATCCCTTAGGCTTTCAGGGCCTGGGAAAATACAGGTTATGCTAGGGAATAAGAACAGAAGGACTGATGGGACTTTTGGAATTTTTATGTATTAATGGAAGATGCTATTTGATTTTGGTTCTTTGCCCAGTATGAGATCCCAGGGGGCATACTTAAAAGGAAAGCCAAGCTAATCTTAAATTAAAAAGAAAATATTTTATAAACATCAAAATTATGTGGCACTCAATAAAATGTGTTGGCAAGTAAACTTCTGCTACATAATAAGATAAATAAAATAGGTTAATTCCTTTTGGAAGAAGAACTTCAATTCTACTTCTCATGGATATGCACTTTCAACAGGAATCTTCCTAAGGAAGATAAGCAGTGGTCTCTGATTTGGTGGTAGGTGGCTCAAGCATAGTGGGAAAAGAGACTAGCACCTTCTTTGTTGTCCGGAAAGGTGCTACTGCCCTGATTTGTTTCAAGACATTCACAGGCTCCTGGTCATCTTTGGGCCTCGACCTTGGCGTATCAGGCATCACCTATCCATCAGAAGGATGATCATGTTGATCTCTATATGGACCTTGTCTGAGAAATAATAATATGTTGTAGATACCAGTGAAGAATTAACATTTTGTCTGACTTCTCTGAAATGTAGATTTAGCTGCCAAAGTTGCTTCCAAAAGTAAACTTATGTTCTGTACATTTGCCCAAGGCAATGAATAAATTTCCAATAAAACAAACAAACAACTCTTCCCCTGGGGTTGTTTCCTTCTATCTTCAAATGGTTCCATGGAGAATTAATTACTTCATAATCTCACTCACTATAGCCTAGCAAATTAAAAATGGTTATGGAAAAACAGGCCTTACCGTCCATCACTGGTTTTGGCTGAGAGCTTTTGAGGCGCAGCGAGGGCCGGAAGCGGGTTCGGTCGTTGAAGCTCCAGCTCTTCTGCACTTTGGTGGGGCTGCCCTCGGCTGTGATGTCAGTGCTTGGGGACCTCCGGTCGCCTACTGAGGCTTGTCTGCTCTTAATACTCTGGCCCCTTGGGCTAGCCATGCGCACTCGCTCCTTAAAACTTAGCTTCTGACTGTGAACAACAGAGGCATGATTATTACATGTCAAACAATTTCTTCCACTACACTTGGGTAAATAATTTGATGAAACTATATATGGTCATATATTTCAACAGACAAAATGTTTTCAACAAGTAAATCATAGTGATGTATTTTCCCATATTGAAAATTTTCTTTATTTAATTTCTCTAATTGCATTCATTTCAAGTCAACCTCATTCTACAGGTATACACACCCTTCCTGGATTCATCATAGAAAGGACAGAGATCCAGTACAGTAGATGATACACAATTACACTGGAAATAACCAAGATCTGGTTTGGTATTCAATTTTGAAGCTGATTAACCTTAACCTCAACTTTTGAGATTTATAAAAAGCTACTTTTTATTTGGGAGCATGTCTCTTTGTAATTCCTTAACATTTCTACAGGAAAACAGGGATGACAGTTACAGATATATCTACATTCTGCATGCAGTTTATAATCCAGGCAAGATTATGATATCCATAAATTCATGCAATCTCACAGCAGTTGATAGCACTGCATACATAACATTAAAGACACAACACTTAATACCACATTTCTTTTATGCTTACATTCATTCTTTTGAGACAAGAAACACACAAGGTAGAACAGCCTCTACGTATAATGAATGTGATGACTGATTAATGGGATGAGATATTATGCTCACTAACACAATTTCCTGCTATAAAACAGGTTATTGATTTGCTGTGGCAGCTACTGGTAAATTATATTTATTCAGACATTCACTTCTCAGATGCCAGCTAGGATTGAACTGTGGGTTGATAAAGGAAGTATTAACCACAACAAAATCTAAAGAGCCTCCCCATACTTTCCTAATTCTGAGATGTATGAGGTGGTGGGAGGGGCAGGTTGGAATAAGAGAAACTTGGGGTTTGGCATTCTCAGCTCTGTCATAGAGACAAAAGCAGCAATAGAGCCAAGTGATTTTTGTGGGAATCAAATGAACCATAAGAAGCTTTTGTACCCATTTGTTTGTTTTCTTGTTTCATTTATAAACCACAGTGTTATTCATCAGAAAGTGACACTGTTATTGAATGAGAGACCCAGGATGCTTCATGACCTAGGGAACTGAGGGGTAAATGGCCTAGGGGAGCCCCTGGGAGCAGCTACTCTGAGATGCTGCAACCTGTAGCCTTTGGGGGTGTGAGGGTGTGTTCTCAGGGACAAGGATTTTTTGAGGCAGGGCGAAGGCCTTGTCTTTTCCACTTACCGCATTGTCCACTGTCCCCAACTGCAGCATGCCAACAGCAAATGTGTTTAGTGGATATGTGTTTTGTAGCTAACAAGAGACAGTAACATTTATTTTTCCATGCTTAGTTGCTTAACAAATGATGTTCTAAAAAGACATCACATTTTATGTGTGTTTATATGAAAACAAATCTGATAATGAACTATGGTGATCAGAAAGTCATGGTAACAGTAAACAAATTGATCATGCAACTGACAGTTCCCCTCTGAAATGCAGACATAGCTAAATACAGCATGGCTAGCTGAAGGCACATGCAAAGAACAGGCTGGGCAGTTTTGTGATGGGGTCAGGTGGGTTCAAAACTTCTTTAAAACAATCCCGTAAGTTGAAGGATTTCTCTGTACCTGGCAAAAATGTGTTTAAATGGTAGATTACATTAAATGTCAGCAACAATAACATCATAAAACTGCATCTTCTTATTTTCAGGCTAGTTTTCCATGTCATCCAAAGCCTCCAAATTATTTAAACAAATCTTCAAAGGGGTAGTACTCAAAATGTCTACTTTTCTTTAATAGCAAAAATTTCAATTCTTTTTCAGGTCAACTCATCTGTTTCATCATTTAAATTTATGATGATCTGGTTCAGGAGCATATGCTCACTGTTGCTCTTTTCTTTAGATTCATGAATGGCTAAAGTCACTATAGCTGCCATCACAAGTGTCCTCACTCTATTTAATCTATTACCTTTTCTGCAACTAACAGATGTTAATTATTACAGAAGATTGGGTTTAGTTAATATAATACTGCTTTCTCAAACTTTCAAGACATATCACTTTCCTATGACAATTAAATGAAGAAGAATGATTAAAAACATCATGAAACCATTTAATGTCAAATTAGTTTCTCTTTTTAAAAATTTCAATTACTGAATCAGTAAAAAATATCTAAAATAAGTTTCAGTATCAAATATACCATGGTTTATTTACAATAACAAAATATTTAAAAATTGGTCCTATGAAAATATTAAAAAAATTACCTTATGAAATATTTTGATGTTATCTCTCTAAGAATTAAAGGGAAGTGAACATAATTTGAATCTTGGTATCATTTAAAGCACTTAATGTACCGGAATTCTAGGTTCCATTGTCCTTTTAAACTATTAATTTCTGCCAATGGCTAGTATTAAAATAATTCTCAATTACTCTTGTAAAGTGAAACTCAATATATTACATGGTAAATTAGAAAAACAATGTAATTTTTTCATCTTCTTTTGAGATAATTGTATTAAAGTTAAGACTAAGATCCTAATCCAGAACTTTTTAACCAGACAGAATTTTCCTTTCCAAGGCAAATACTTATTTTTGTGACCTCTTACAAAATCTCATTTTTATTAGTTTTCTTACTGCATTTCCCCTTTAAAAATCAACAGCATATCTTGATTAGATGACTATTAAACTGATTAACTGATTAGGTGGTTGTTACTGAAAACACACATTGATTAAAAATATAGGCTCTTCACTGGCCCACTGACATTTTCATTATTTTCTTGCTTTTTAGTGACATCTATAAACATTATCTTTGAGGAAGATTTATATATGTGCTTTTAGGAAGAATCCCAAGAGACCAACAAATAGGTCTCTCTTTGGAGAAAGTAACCAAAAGGTCGCTGTGGTCATTGATTGCAGCATCTTTCTCAGTCTGCAGCCCCACATCACCAGCTGAGAACCATACACAGGGGAGCCTCCCACAACCGGCTCAGTGAGGGAATTCTCCCCTGTACAAGTTGACCCAGCATGCAGCCTACTATTGCATGTTCTCTGCCAGGGAACTGTGTGACACCATCATAACTCCACAGTAATCCTCTCGGACTTAGGATGCGGTAGTTTTTGTTATACTTAATTAGGGTTTTAGCCTTTCATAGGATAAGCTTGCTCCAAATTCTCGCCCCAGGCACAATATGGCAACTGAGCCAGAACAATCCAGCGCGTGCAGCAGCTCAGCGGTTGCGTCACCACAAGGAGGCGCCAAGGGGCTGACTGCCAGTACTGCGCGGGACCCTGCCTATTTATTTGTCTCTGGGGAAGTCAGTATCAAAGCAGGCAACAGGCAACAAAGAAAATTTACAAGCGGGTTGAAAACCTCATTCAAGAAGTCCTTAGGAAGAGTGAGTCCTGAGTAGGGCTCAGATAGGGCGGCGGTATGGCCTGGTCATGCACCTGAGGTTAGTTGGCATTCTCAAATTTCATGTCAATAGCCGGGATGCTGGGTACCTCTGCTTCCGTGAGGTGTACATTCTGAAGAGCTTCTGCTTATTACTACAGACCTTACTAGGAGTGAGGGAAATAGAGCAGCACATTACTAAGCATTTCACCACTAGGAAAGTGCTTAGGGATTTTTCTTTTTTTGAAAAACAAAGCCATTTGACTATTGTTTTCATACAGAAGTACACAGACTGTTTAAACACTAAGCACTATTTTAGTCGTGCTGCTCAAAATATACCCAGTGCTGTTAATGGTTAAGTTGAAATAATTCGATTTGAAATAGGCATTATAAATAATGGTAGTCTATGTGTTAGCATCTGTTTTATATGAAAATAAGGAAATAAGTATTTTAGAATATAGCAACCCTTTTTTGCGAGGCTGCCCGCAGCCTCTGCAGCGCCAGTTGGATCCCTGGCCACCAGCGAGGGTCCCACCAAAAAAAAAAAAAAAAAAAAAGAAAAAGAAAAGAAAAGAAAAAAAGAATATAGCAACCCTTTTAATAAATAGCAATGTAATATAAATGGTTGTGGAATAAAGTCTTTCAGAACTTTAAAATATTTATAGGAATCAATTAAATTTAACTGTATTGCAATTAAAAAAACAAGTTCTTGATTTGTATGAAAATCTGCAATTATAGTTAATATAGGTAACCAATTGCCAGAATACATTTTCAAAAAGACAGAAGACATGACTTTAGGTTGCCAGTTTTACAAAAAATATTTTTTATTTTAAGTCTTATGATGTATTTTTAAAAGACTAAATCCTTTCCCCCATCAATAAATGTGAACAGAAGGAGAGACTATTTTGAAAAGATTGTTTCTGAAACATTTTAACATTTTGCCAATAAGAACACACATTGCTGAAAAAAACTATCTAGTCTCACTGAATTTAGTTCAGCAACACATGCAGATCATTCATTGCACAGAGAAGAAAGTAAATGCAAATAACAGGAAATTAATGCAGAAGAAATATAAGAATGCAGTCTTTTCTGTCAGTGTTCTAGAGTGCTCTCTCACATGTCTCCTCAGAACCCAATAAAGTCAACCACGTGGGGCAGTTCAGACAAATCCCTCAGTGGATCACAGCACAAGATTGTAATGTAATAAGATAATTTCCTTTATGCTTTAACTTTTAAGACATGCATCTTTATAACAGCCTCACAAATACCTGTTCAAGCAACTTTAGATTGACTAGTAAGAAATATGACAGGTTTCTATTAATTCCTTATAAATTTAGATTCTGGCAGCTTAACTGTGAAGCAGGTATTGAGTCAGGGTGACAGTGAGATTTACTGATAATCCCCAAACCTGTGATGGTTTGGTTAATTCTTGTAGCAATAAAAATGTATCAGGTAGGAAGAAGTAAAAGCCTCTTGTACAAGTGTGATGAGTTGAGTCACAAGTGATTTGATGGCTAACTGACCTTGTCAAGGAGGAAGGGAGGTGGATGTAAGAGCTCAGGATGAGAATACTGCCTTAATCTAGATAGATGGGTGTATAGGTAAATTTTGAAAGTGACAATTTATACCAATAGAGAAAAACTGTCGAGTTTAAAAAATGAGTTGGAAAAATTGCTTAATGGGATGATTTTAGAATAAAATCAATAAACACATTTGCCACCACAAATGAAACTAACATTGTTTTAGAGGGAAGACAGAAGAAAACAAATGACTGACTAAATGATGCTAAAGAAGTAGTATTTGTAGCCTAAGTAGAGGAAGAACACAGCAGGTTCAGTTGAGACCAACAGTAATTTGTACCTGACCCTGCACCAAAAAGAGTCAAAGAAATATTATTCTCACTTTTGTTCAGTAGAGCTCTTCATGAAACTGAGGGTTTGTCTTTTTAAAGAAAACTTTTAGATCTGTCACAGACAATACAATACCATCTTGGATCTGGATGTCTCCCTTTGTGGCCTAAGATATCACAGTTGAATTTTGTTTAAACATAGCCCCAACCTTGTAGTAGAAAGACACAATCTTCTCTTTTTAATAAGAATATTCCAGACTAGGGAAGCCAGATAATTAAGAGTGCATATGAAGGTGTGACATCTGATTCATTCTGCAGAGAGAAAAGCCCCTCTGGATCTGGCCTGGTTTACAGTGGTGGGCCTTTCCTTGAGGAGAGAGGGATCACTACTGTATCGAACTCATGTATACCTGGATTACTTCCAGTTCTTAACACAATGAAAAATCATTAAGAAGGGCTTAGGAGAATCCAGGCTTTAAAATACCTGGGAGATAACAGGTATTTTGACTCAAGTTTATCTATTCTGTTTATCTGAATCACTATCAATAACCCAATAGTCCTACACAGTAAAGGACTCTCACATGAGAGGAGTTAATTAGTCCATTTGAAATTGGGTCAAATATCAACCAGCAATATTCTGGACCTAGATCTGCTCTTCTCCAAGGGAGAACACTCATTTAAATGTGTTTCCTTTGGGCAGATTTTGCTGGTGTAAGGACAAATTTGTTATTTCCTCAGATGGTTCTATTGTTATTACAACAGTCTTCCTGCATTCATTATGTGGTATTATAACTTCCAATGACTGTGGACACAGTAAGGTAAAAATTAAGACAATATTAAAATGGGAGCTTCTGCTTATTTCCCTCATATTGTGGAATATTTTAAATTTTCTCTCCTTTTATATTTCACATCTTTCCCATTTTTATTGATGTTTGAATTTTCTTTATACAAACTACTTGAGCTCAAGAGCATTTTATTACTCTATCCAAGAATTACTCATTAAGGACATTTTTTGTTATAGTTTCACACAGGATGATGTCATCTATTGTTGAAGGATAGAAGACCTGAATGGGTGAAGTATGAAGATTTAATTCATGAAGTCAAGAATACCTTAAAGCAATGCACGATGTGTCTCAAGGTGGACATTTGACCAGAGAGAAGCAAGAAATCTCTGTGTGATTCTTTAAATCAACAACATAGCTCAGTGCTTCTGTATATATTCAAATGAGTTATCTTTGTAAACCACAGTCACAAACAGACAGAATGAATTTTAATGTTTTACATGTATGTATGTGAATATCATGAAATTTAAAACATTTGTTGGGTTGTCTTTTTGAATCTTAATAGCTGGCTGGGAGGTTCATTTGGGGATTAAGGAGCAATATTTATACTTCTGTCTTTACTTTCTGCCTTGCTAACATTTGGAAAATGTAATCTCATTGTGTCATCCCAAAGGAACCCCTCACTCAGGACTTCCACAGAGGTAACACTTCTGCAAGCACTGCCACATGATTTACAAACCCTCCTTCAGGTGTTCTTCTCCCTCTGCCTGTTTAGGATGATGAAACAGTAACAGGTGATTTTATTCTCATGTAGCTACAAAATTTGTGACAAAGATGGTCTCTTTGTTAGAGACAACTCACTCTTTGAGATAATTTGTAAATAGATCACTTCTGAGCCAAAGAAAGCTTTTAAATATCATCAAAGGGACTAAAACAGCTTATAATAGTCACAATTTATTTCATGTAACTTTTTCAAAGTAGAGTCACAAGAGAAGGATGGTGTGGTTCGCATGAATTCTAGACAAAGGAGGGCTAGAGGGTCAGAATCAGTCAGATCGACTGAGTTTCTATGCAAAGAATGTTCTAATGACCAGAACCTCTCTTTGGGCAGAAATATCTCTAAAGAAAGCAACTCTTCAGTCTACTGAAACTATTTCTATCCAGGAATATCCAATGCCCTTTGCTCTAACTCTCTCTATACCAAATAGGAGAAGCATTTCAATGTCACTTCCTGGGAGAAGTGACCCTGAAGGAGTGCTAGATGTTGCATCCCTACCCCATCTTATGTCCCATCTTAAATGAATGCATTTATGTTTCTGTTTGTGAATCCTTTACAGTGGTAATTGATATAAAGTAGAAATGGATGACCTGTAGCCTGATCACCCCAAATGAACTTCCAAAGTTAGTTTCAGTATGTAATAAAAACATATGATTGATGTCAGTTCAAGAGTACAAAGTTAAGGGAACAATCTTGGGACCCACACTGGCCTTCACTCAGGGGCCAGTTCTGGGCAGGATTTTACTCCCAAACCAGACCCTTACTGACACTCCCTGACAGAGATCAAGTGTTTTCTTTCAACTCTTATCCCCTCTGGTTCTAACTCTGCTATTTAATCAGATAAAGCATTTCCTTCTGAGGCATGAAAGAATGACTGTAAATTATTTGGTAACATTTCTGGGAGATTAACTTCTTCCTAAAGGATGGAGGGGACTCTTGTTTTGAAAGTAAACTGGAGATGTCACAGAGCACTTGTTCCTTTCTGTACACAGTGTTTCTTATGAGACACAATTTCTTACTCTAAGAGAAGGACCTTAATGAATGAGAGCAGAAGTAATTCTTCCAAGGATTTTAATACTTGGGTAAGACTTCTGTAGGATAAATGGTAGCAAGGAATAACCAAAGGCCGTAATTATTATTCATTTCCCCTATACCTCCAGAATGTTCCATGCCTTGCAGATTGTAAAAAGCAGTGAGTCAGAGGAAGACACTTTGCTTCCATGGGGTGTGGGAAATCAATAAAACAGCAACCTTTGCAGGCATCCTGTGAAAGGTCACTTTTAATCATCTTGAATTTGTTGATCGATTTTACTCACATGAGACACATTTAAAACATCTGTTAGGCACCAGATTTATAAACAAACATGTAGCAGAAGAGAAATCACAAACCTGCTTGATGTTTCCCCTTGTTCTTTCCTTCAGGTGCGTGCAGACAGAAGAGAAATGATGATAACTGGTGAATACATTTACAGTACTTGATAATGACCAAACTGAAGATAAGGTAATCAAGTACCTTAACTAATCCTTTTCTAGCAAGATCCATAGAAGCAATCCTCCTTATAATAAATGTGCCCAACTTTCTAACACATGTTCTTTGTGGAACAGACCTGACATAGCACAACATTTACTTAGCAAAACCATTACTGCTGACAGGTAACAGGAAACTATGGACCCTTCATTAGCCAAAGTTACCTAGTAGTAAAAGAAACTGGTTCTGATCTAATCACTGTCAACAAAGACTGAGAATGGCACTGGCTACCTAGTAGCTATAATCTTTGTGCTTTAGGCAGACCTCTGGATTTCTTAATCTTGATTCATTCATGACTGTGGTCTTGTATTTTAATCAATTGTGGAGGCAGATTTGGTTTTCACATTGTATAAAGTATGAATGACTTTGAAGTAAATTAGGCATGCAGAAAATCTATCAGAACTATTTGAGCCTGGTGTTGTGTGGTATTTTTTATAATCCATTTTAGCGAATTCAGGTCTGTGCAACATCATGTTGGATCCCTACTCCATAAGCCAAAAAGAAAAAGAAAAATACCGGATGGTCTCACTCATAGCAGGAATCTAGAATACTTAAATAAGGGACCAGGAAAATGAATAACTATAAGAAAGTGAAAATCAAAATCAACAAAAACTATGAACCAGAGACACTTTTTGGGGGGTGGGGGGCGGGAGGGGAGGGACTGGGGTCAGAATGGGGGGATTGCAATTGTATGGGGAATATAAAAATAAAATTTATTAATTAAAAAAAAAAGAAAATGAGCGGGATGTCTTCAGACAAGCACCTTAATTTCTTGTGGACCTTGATTTTCTTATTAATAAATTAAAGGTATTAGATAGATAATCTCAGTTCTGACATTGCAAACTACCCATGGCAAGCTCAGAGTTTGAAAATTTGCCATAGCTTATAAAATATCTGACTTATTCCCTAAAATATGCTATTTACCTGTTTTACTCTTTGCATATCCTTCAGTCCCTTTAAGAAAATCGAGAAACATATGTGCTTCTATAAATCTTTTTGCTATTAAAACAAATTAAATGGCAACTTCTAAGACCTCTAAAGTGTTTGTAACAGACAAACCAAACCAGAAAGGAGCAAGTAAGAACCCGCTGGGTTGTATCCCTGGTGGTTTCGAGCAAGTAAGGCAAGCATCCCCCTCATGCTGTCCCTCTCTCTCCCACATTGTTTCTCACACTTAGCTCTCCCACCCTACTCTCAGGGATGAGGTTGTGGACTCACAGCATCCCATTGTGTCTCTAAAGAGATATTGGCTGGTGATTTTCAATGACAATTATTGATGCTGTTGATGATGCTGTTGATCTCTCCCCTGATCATCTATTTGAAACTGCAGTCCCTAATGCTCCCTAAATCCCCTTACCTACTTAGCTTTTCTGCTTAGCATTTATTACAATCTAATCTATTATAAATCTATTATGTATTTATTTTTATTGTCTTTACCCAGTATCTCTTAAGTATGTACTTCCTGTGGGCTGAGACTCTAACATATTTGTTTTCCCTCCAACTGTTGTGTTTCTAGTGCGTGGAACCGTGCCATGCACATAATAGATGCTCAATGAATACTTGTTGAATGCATGCATAAAATGAATGAATGAATGATCTCATCTCTCAGAAATTCTGATACTCTGAAAGTTATAGGGAAATACATGATGTAAATAAAAAATGTTTCTTATTGCATTACTCTCCATTCAGTAAGCCAGTTAGTTATAAATATAAAAATATCCTTCTAAGTCACTGTAAATTATTCTCTTCACAAAAATGCAAAACTTTAAAGCTGGCTTGCTTTCTAAAACAAAGGTTTTGAACTTGGCTTTAGGGAGTCTGTGAACAAATTAAAATTGTAGGCAAAGGTTAGATTTTTTTTTGTGCACTGAATGGTTTTCTTTTTTTTTGGAATGAGTCCACAATTACAATCACATTCTCACTGTTTTAACACAGAATAAAACTAACAACAACAAGAAAGATTACAAACCACTGCAATTTGGAACAATAAGATATCCATGAAGGGAGAAATGTTAGGACATTCAGATTCCCCTGAACTTTGCTAGTTACTGCTGTGTCATTCTAGACAAATACCTGTTCTTCAGTAAATGAGGCTGCGAAGCAGAGGTTAATGAGGTGCAGGGAAAGGAGAGTAAGGGGGGGGTGGCTGATAACCACAGGGGACCAGGATGCAAGTAGGTGTTTGTGAAAATTCCCCACCACCACCATCTCCCAATTTTAAACAGGGAAATATTAAAGGAAAAGAGAGAAATTTTTTGAATAAAAAAACAGTTCATGCACTAGGGAGAATTTGACTTATTAAACAGTTTTTCAGGTTTCAGAATGACCTGCTTCTGTCACTTCAGAAACCTCTTTTGGTTTTTCAACTTAGTCGTCCCTAATACACACACACACACACACACACACACACACACACACTTAGTCTTCCCTATGTAATATATACATAGGGAACTTTCATAAGCACAAGAAGTGCAATTTCTGTATAATTCTCATTTCTCATTCCCACATAGTATAGATGGCAAAAGAGTTATGTCCCTTTTTTAATACTCTATCAAGTTCTTATTCACAGTAAGAAATATTCAACTAAATTTTAAGATGTACATGAAAGGAGGATTATCATCCCATGTTCATGCAACAGCTTCTCGGCTTCTATCCTTGCTAAGATGCTGTCCTCTTAAAAATTCTGGGGCTCTATGATTATCTCTGTCATAGGTGATAAGGAATCTTCTAGGATACATGTCCCAGAGGAGTTACCTTGCTCAGCTCTTGTTCTTCATTTTGTGACTGGGAAAACAGGCACAAGACAGCAAGATTCTACCCATTCACGATGGACCTGCTGTTCCCTGGCCACTGCATTTTGTAGCATCATAGCCTTCCTTGGCAGCTGTAATTCCAGGGAACAGTCATGGAGATGTGCCCAGCTTCTCCTCCACATGAGCTAGAGGTTTCTCTGACTTTGTCAAGTTAGGTATCTTGAATCTTGGGAAGCTACAAGGATGGTGGTTTTGTTGGGCTCTAAGAGGGAACAGCAGGCACTTAAAAAATACTAATCAGATAAGCCACATTTGAACAGCCTGTGGAACTGACTGTTGTAATCAATGCTGGTGACTCACAGTAAACCTTTTTCTGGTCTTATTTACTTTGGTTGTTTCGCTGAGGATTTCTTTAATTAGATAGTGATTGATTTAATATGTGTTGTTCAATTTAATATGAATTGGCGTCCATGATTCTGGGACTAAGGAATTTTTTTTTAAATTAAAGCTCATTGTGGCAATCATCAGGACTGTTCAAAACTTTTCAAGTTCGGGCCTCCCCTGGTGGTGCAGTGGTTGAACGCTGGGTTGTGAGGCTGCCCACAGCCTCTGCAGCACCAGCTTGATCCCCGGCCACCGGTGAGGGTCCCACAAAAAAAAAAAAAAAAAACAACAAAAAAAAAACTTTTCAAGTTCTCCTTTCTTTCCAGGCATGTGATGGCACTACATTTCCCCATCCTCACTGAGCCGCGGCATGAACAGGTGATTTGCTTTGGTCAATGAAATGTGAACAGAAGTAATAGTACCATGAAATTTTGGAAGCTGATTCCAAATTTTAATTTGATTGTTCCCATCATCTCATTGTAAACCATAATCCCATTAGAACCCTGATTCTTTTTTTACACAGCTACTGATATTAGTTTGATCTGCAAGTAAAAACTCAAGGTCCATCCTACAAAGGCATCCAGACTTTGAGGGACTTAAATGTGCAAAGACAGATTGCTCTCAAAGCCCTCCCACTTGGAGTCAGCTGATGAATGGAGCTTAACTAATCAAGAGCCATGGCGCTTACCTTTAGCATTCTGGTGGGCTTTTTGAAATGAGATATGTAATGAGATACACAAAATAGTAGAAATTTATCTCTATAAAAGTTTAGTTCCTTTCATCTTTAAGCTCAGTCTGCAAATGCTGAGGAATGCTATTGAGCCCATTTAGTTTTGGACTAGTCACCTGAATTGCGACTAAGCAGCTTTGAATCTCTCAAAGAGCATCAGAGAAGACAAGCCCCAAATCAACGCTTGTGTGTGCATGTGTGTGTGTATGGTTTATTTTCCAAACTTGAAGGACTGGGTACAGCATTGTACTGATACCTACTTGGTAGGGCTGCAGGTATGCAAGGCCTTCAAGTGTGGCTTCCAGGTTGCAATGGAAACAGATTTCTCATCAGCTGCATAACTACGCCAAACGCACTGCACAAGGACATGGAAAAGAAAAGAGAGAAAAGGAGATAGTATGAAATGAAAAAGGAGTATTAATTTAAGTTAATATACATTAAGTTAATATACATTAGGAATATTTCTTTGTCATACTTAGCTCTGATATATGCCCTACAGTGAAGAAGAAGACTTGGCGTGTTCAGTCAGCAGTTAAAATATTCTGTTACAGCGAGAGAACTGCCTGTGAAACAATGCCAAAAACAAAAGTACTAAAAAGTGTATCATAAAGTCAATTTTGAATAAGTTAGGGAAAGACATGACATTCTCCCAGGTAAACTACTTGAGCAGAAACATGCATTCAAATCTTTAATCACTATTTGCTTAGAGGCAAAGAACCACTGAAAATGGATAATGCAACTAATAACCTAACCTATAAAATAACTAGTAAACTAATGGTCACCAGGGCATGTTAATAATTTAGTGAAATTTTCTGAGGTTGAACTACATAGTACTTCAAATGCTAAAAATGAAGACAGAGATTAACAAAAAGCAAGTTTAAAACAAGATGGGGAAAATGTATTCTAGGGTACAGTTGGAAAACAATGATTTACTGTTATGGTCTAAGAATGTGTTTACAGCTCTTTAATGTAAAACATAAACTTTGTCTACTTCATATAATTATATCTCACAAATATGATACAAAGTATCTCATGCAATTCTCACAGATTGACTCCTCTTTTGTAGATGAGAAGATAAACATTCAGATAAATTAAGAGGTTTATACAAGGATGGTAGTGTGGAGACAGTATCTCAGAGATCAGCTTCTAAGACCTGCTTTTAATCTCAAAAAGCAAGAGGAATCTCAAAATTCCTCTCCTGTCTTTTACTGACTGCTGATGACTGGTGTTGGAAAAGCCTCTCTCTAATCTTTCCATTTGAGAGATTGCCTGAACTTCCTTTCCATATAGATTTTGGTGATTTTCTTCCTTTGGAATAAATGTGCTAAGTCTAATGACCAAGTGTTTAATCCCCTGACATAAATTTTTTTAATTGTAATTCATAAAACAAAGCATTCTATTCATTTACATGGATCCTCTACTACATAATCATCATTCATGATTTTGAAAACTACAGTGAAGAAAACAGTGATCTACTCTTAGTTTTCTTGAGAATATCACTGAATATATGTGTGCTGAACAGAAAGAGTTAAAAATGAATCTAATTATTTTGAAAAGCTGCTTGGCAGTATCTATTAATCTGAATATACACATATAAGTTGAATTCTCTGTAACGGTTACACTCCTACATATATACTCACCGAAAGATAAGAATTACAATGTTCAGAGCAGCACTATTCTTAATAAACCCAGACTGGAAATGATCAAACACCTATCACCAGTAGAATAAATAAATTTTGGTATATTAGCCAAATGGAATCGTATATGGTAATAATACATTAGTAATTATGCTCAAAAGAATGGATGACCTTTCCATGAATAATGTTGAGTGAGGGAAACGAGACACAAAAGAGTACATACTCTTTTGTGTGATTCCATTTCCATAAAGTACAGAAATGAGGGAAAACTAATGTGTGCTGTTAGAAGGCAGCACAGTGTTACCCTTGGGGGACAGTAATGGAGAAGGGTACTCAGGAGGTATTGATCATGGTCTGTTTCTTTATGGGTGCTGATTACCCAGGAGCACTCAGTTCTCTTAGGAAATGCGCTCTTTTCTGTATGCACATTATATTTCAATAAAAAATGTTCAAGAATTGACACGAAATACTACAAAAGACTAGTACCTGAGGGTTTTTTGTATGTTATTAAGAAGATTTAAATAATTGAAGCAGGATTCTTTGCCTGGAGTCTTGCTTACATGACTTACACTGATTTAACCTATAAATCTGTGAAAACTTATGCTAAGCATCCTGGCAACTTTATAGAGAATAAAATAATTATCATAGTAGCATCTCGAAATGTTAGTTTTTGTAAATGTTATTCAAACACAATTTATAGAGTGATTTAGAATAATAAATGAAAGCACATGGATTTATCATTGCAGCTTCTGGAGTGAGGCCAGAGAATATCTAATACTGTGATGGCATAGATGGCTGTTTAAATGAAATGCTTTCCATAGATGGCATCATATATATGTGAATTTAGGTATTTTGAAAGGAAGACTCATGTAGAACTAGAAACACACATCAGGTTTGTGCACTATCAGGGAGCAGTGAAAAAGATCCCAAACAACAATACCATAAAACCCAGGAGCAAGACATTACCTAACAATGCTATAAAGAATAGGGGGCAAAAAACCCACTTAGAAAATTGAAGTTTTTCTTAACAGTGAGACCTGGTTTCTTGCCCTTTTTCTATCAAATTGATCTTACAGTTAAGCTCTTATTCCTTTTGTTTTTGTTCCCCTAAAAATGTCTTATGTGTTACAGAAGAAGCAAGTAGCATCTATCTTAGGACTGCTATTAGTTAATAATCAAAATGCAAGTGGAAAGTGCAACTTTATTTATTACTATTATACTTTAATAACTTTGTCCTATCCTTCACATTCTCTCTCTCAGCTAATTGCTTCTGGTAGTTGAACCTCAAGGCCATAGCCATATGATCGAGTAACTGATGTTACTGTATTTAAAGCCAAAATCACATAGCGTTGGCAAGAGAAAAATAATGCCTTAGAGGAATTTAATTTGTATGGCATATATACTCCCAAGTATAAGTCAACAAAAAGAAAATGAAAACCACAATGAAAGCAGCAAGAAGCAAAATGAAAACCAAATTTATCAGATGACCCTGGAGCTCTAGGCAGCCAAATGAATTCAAAAGTTGGTCTATAATTATAAATACAATGTCAGTGTAATTAAGTTCTTAGGGAGTATTTAGTTTGTATTGTCTGGAGTATTACAGCTATAATACATTTGACCCTTTCTGGAAATTTTAATTTCAGCTGACCATCCAAAAGCATAATTAACTTGGAACTGATTATTTTCAAGGAGCAGAATTCAAGAAGTCAGAGAACTAAAAGACTTAGGGTGAAACCTAGCAAAACCTTTCCCTCTCTTGCTTCTCATTCATTTTTGTTAGAGGCAAAGCCTTCAATTATGATAATTGCTATTTCCATTCTTAATAATCCTTATTTTTAAAAAAATCTATTATTTTTACTGAGATAACAATGGTTTACAATACTGTATATGATTTGGGAGTATACATTCACACCTCTTCAGATGTATGTTACCACCAAATTATCCATAATCCTTTTCCACAGCTCATTTATACACTTGGTTCCCAACTACTTTGTTTCTATCCCACACTTCCCTTCTGGTAGTTTATTTTTAGATATGACTAGAGCACTAAAAAAGAGGTGTAAGCTCTGTATAGGTATCCTGAGTTTATTGACTGCTAGCTCCGCTTCACGGCAATCCTAAGTTACTTCACTAGAGGAAGATGAAGTTTCAATATGTAATTTTTCTCTTTTGGGTCGGTTATCTTCCTCATAGCAGAATCTTTTTATCTCCTCCCTTCAGGAAAATAAGCATACTTTAAACATTCATTTCACAAACTTTCACTTGACTCTCCCATTTCTGTTTCTAGTAATGCATCTTTGGCTCAACCCCGAGTTGGTCCGGCCTCTCTAGAAGTAAACTCCTAACATGGAGCTTTTGGAGTATTTTAAATGCTAATCCTATGGCATTAGTGTGTGTGTGTGTGTGTGTGTGTGTGTGTGTGTGTGTAGGCTGTACATGCACAACTGTTGCTATTTGAAAGGAACAACAGATTCTGATTCAGACACCAAGGATCTGGGACTCAAGTGACATAATGTATAAGAAGCCCTTTGCAACTAAAGAGTATTTCCCAAGTTTTAGGCATTATTAATAAAAGTTGTGACATTTAGGCAGGTATTCAAAATGTTACTGAGAGCACTTTCCTTTTCCAGACTACTTCACTTGAAATGAAAATTTAATTTAAATGAATCATGCAAAGATATTGACACAGCTAAATTTGCTGCATGCTGCTGGGGTTTTAAACTACCCCCCCAAATTCTGAAATGGTAGTTAATTCATTTGTCTCACCAATTGAATGACAAAACAATTTGGGCATCTCAGTGTCCTTTTAGAAAGTTAGTGGCTCAAGATTAAAACAAATGAGATTGTTTTTGATGCTTTGTGGTCAGCAAATCAAGGCAGGTTTCTTGGTAAGAAAATAAACTGAAAAGCAAATAAGGCTTGCTTTTCAATCTAGTGTGTCAATAAAAATATATTTCTATGATATATAATCAAGGCTTAAAGCTCTGAATTCTGGCTAAGGTTACAGCAAGGAAGAATATGGCCATATTTAATAATTATTATTCTTACATATTAGTACATTTTGATGGGGGGACAATTGCTTTTCAAATTAGTAGATTCTACTTTGATAAATGAAACCCTGATTATGATTTTAAAGGTATTCTTCAACATTTCAAGTGTTTCATTTCATATTTTATTTTGTTTAGAAAAACACATAGGCTAGAGATTTAAGTAAAAGAAAACTAATGATTTCACTCCATTAAAATCTCTTAACTGTACAGGTTCAATTACTGATCATCATAGCTGCTTTGTAATCCAGACCCATAAAATAAAATTTCACAAAATCCAAGCAGAACTGTTTAATTAGTCTTTTCTCTTGTTGGGTTACCTGACATGAAGTCCCTGCCTTGCTTTGATTGTGGACCTATTAATGCGTTGGATTCACTGCTTTGCTGCCAGAGTAGTAATCTATTTTTAAGTTCAGCTGGAGATTGTTTTTGCACATTTGATAATGGTAAGAGAGTTCCTTTTATTATTCCCCATGTCTGCCTTGTGCAGTGTGATACTCAAGAACCACATATTGATTATTGAATGCCTGACATATGACTACTACCACTGAGGAACTGAATTTCCTATTGTAATTAATTTAAATTTAAATAGACACATGTAGTTTGTGGCAGTTAACTACTAGGCAGCACAGCTCTATATTATCACAACAAATATACATATAAGAAGTTCTTCAAAGGAATTCACTTTCCTTTTTAAAATTTTTTAATTATATTTTATATATATTTTACATCATTATTACTTTTTTTTTTTAATAATGTTTGCTTTCTTTTCTCAGGTAGTCCCCCTAGAATTTCCACCACCAATTCACCTGAGCACCATCACCATAGTCCCTTATGTTCTTCCTGCCCTTGCCCTGGTCTTTTTCCCTCCCCCTCTCCTGCAGAATGTCTCTGATTTATAGTTGTCACTTTATTGTTGTTCGGTTGTGTTGTGTTTTTTTCACTGTTATTATTTTTTTCCTTGGTCCCTCATTTGATTCCCTTATATTCCTCCTATAAGTGAAACCATCAAAAATTTTTCTTTTTCCTTCTGACTTATTTCACTGATCATGATCCTCCTAGCTCTATCCACGTTGCTGTGAATGGCATTATTTTATCTTTTTTGATTGCTGAATAATATTCCACTGTGTATATATATATATATATACCTATATATACCACAACTTCTTGATCCAGTCACTGTTTTTGGGCATTTGAGCTGTTTCCATGTCTTACCTATTACAAATAATGCTGCAATAAACATAGCTGTGCAAGTATCCTTTCTAACAGAAAAACCAATCTAAAATTTTCCCAACAGTCCCCTTTCAATATCCAGAAGTATCAAGAGTCTGTACACCAAAGTGGTTGTGTTTTGAGTACATGTTGATTAAGGAAGTATACATTCAAAAGATAATAAATAATTTAATAAAGATTTCAAATAAAATATATTCATGACAACAGTATCTCCATTCTCCTGAGGTCAACTATTCTAGATATATTTAAGATGTGTTGATGGCACACAGATGCTACGGTGGTAGGACAACAACAGGGACTACACCAGAGGGGAGAAGTCAAAAGCTATCCAAAAATTAACAAAGATATAGGAAAATAAAACATTTTAAAAAAAAGATGTGTTACTAGTTCCATATGTAGACAGGACTTGGTGCCTGGGCAGATGCAAGAAAACCATGGAGTAAGTCCTGTATTCACAGGTTGGAAAACATTATTTTAAAATTAAAAGATAATAAATAAGTTAAGAATAATTAAAAGATAGAAATAGTAAGGAAACATCTTATAGTTGCAAACATCTTATAATTGGTTAAGGACAGAGGACTATCATTTCTGGGCCTCTGGGTATTTTGTGTGTACAATAAAGAGTGTGACACTTTTTTTCATTATGGTGATCATTATTTGGCTACAAATTTTAAACTTCAGGGAGATTTTCCTTCAAGAAAAAAGAGCTTTATCTTTGGTGCTCTTTTAAAACCTAGAAATTTAAGAAATAGAGACTCTAAGTGGTTTATATAAAAAGTCATGCCCAGTGGTTGATTTCTTTGTCAATACTACAGAATAGTTTGATTAAAAAAATTAGTATCTTCATTAATATCTTTTTTTTTTACTGTGTAACTATTTTATTTTTTTTTCAGGAAGGAAAACCATGTAATATACGACATCATTGTGTTAAACAAGATCATCTAAGCACTAGCCAAGATTGTTGAGAAAGAGGAAGGAAATTTTAACATACAGTCATAAAATATTCAAGTGCAGCAAATAATTCAAAACAGTGCAATCTCAGTTATGGATGATCAGGTAACATTGGACTCAAAGTGTCATAATTTTCCCCACTGGTGATTAAAAGAATGGACTTTTACCCTCTTTATTATTTTCTTTACTTAGAAATTTCTTCTAAAATTAAAAAATGGCTGAACAAAATGTTTTCATGCCTGCTTTCAAATTCCTTTTCTAGAGCTAGGTTTGGGAACCTTTAAGGGACACTGTGTTTTTCAATCCTTCACACCTCCTCTTGTGTGACAGTAAGAATAATTTACTGTACTTAATACCTCACATTAGCCAAGAAGCTCAAGAAATATTTCATAGCTTCAACCTTGATGTGGCGAAAGCACAGTCATAAAAGATAAAAGGAGCGCTGCAGAAGCCCTTAGGTATTTAAATTTGAGAAAGCATTGGCTTTGCATGTCTGCATCTACCAAGCCATGCTGTGGTCTTTAAATATTGACTTTAGCCGTGACATTGAAAGTGACCGTTACTTCATTAATATCTTAAGCAAGCACACAAATAGATGTTCATCATCACTTATTATCAGGGAAATGCAAATAAAAGCCATAATAAGCTATCACCTTATACTTGTGAAAATACTTATTATCCAAAATACAAGTGTTGGCATGGATATGGAAAGGGAATCCTTGTATATTGGTGAGAATATAAACTGGTGTAATATAAACTGGTGAGAATATAAACTGGTGCAATAACTATACAAATAGTATGGAGATTCACCAAAAAATAAAAAAAAAATAGAACTATTGTACTGTATGATTAAGCAATCCCACTTCTGGGTATACATTTGAAGGAAATGAAAACACCATATCCAAGAGATATCTACATCCCACATTCATTCAGTGCTATTTACAATAGAATAACCAATGTATGGAAATTAAGTGCTCAGTGATAGCTGAGTGAATAAAGAAGACAGGATATACACACACACAGACACACACACAGACACACACACACACAGGAATATTACTCAGTTATAAAACAGATGAATCTTGTTATTTGTGGCAATGGATGAATCTTGAGTGTATTATGCTAAGTGAAATAAGATGGAAAAAGACAGTGTATGTATTTGTGAGTAGAATATAAAGAAGCAATTATAAATATAAATCTAAATATAAAGTGAGAAATTGAAAATAAAGCAAGAAAACAAGAAGAAACTCTAAATGCAGTGAAGGCATTAGTGATTACTAGAGAGGAAGTAAGTTGAAAGGGGTGGATGAAATGTGCAGAGGGAGTTATTTATAGGGTGCTGGATGGAAATGGGGTTTTCTGGGAGTGAGCTTGATGTAGTCCAGATGTCAAATTATAATATATTGCACCTGACATTTACATAATGTTATAATGTGACTTCAATTGAAATTTATTAGAAATTCACTATCTTCTTTTAATCTTCAAATAAAAACAAACTCCTCATGATATAACTGAACTGCCCTCATCTACTTCTTTTGCTTGTTCTGATTCTATGCATATCACAGCCATCGGTGATCATCAATCATCTTCCTTACTCAATCCCCTACTCAAACCTTCATTTGAAATTAAAGCAATGTGCTTCTTACTACAGCATGAAGAGAAACATCCTAGTACTTGAGATTGCCACCCCAAACCACTAAGGTTTAGAAGGACAGGATCTTCCACTTCCTGAAAGGATGGGAAGAAGCTTTAGATTGTATAATCATCTTGTTTGTACTTAAATATGAACTCTACAGTATGGATCTGGAGAAAAACATATTCGTGATTCTAAGAAGGTTGTACTGCCAAAAGATATAGATGACAAGAGAAACATTCTTTTTAGTGCTAAAGCAAATCCTGAATTATTGAAGATAAAATAAAAGGCCAAGTGATCTATATATTATGAGCTAGCTTTAAATAATAAGCTTATTATTTCATATTCTTAAACACTGATGTATTCCATAACCCCACCAGTTTTTAAGATAGGATAACCAAGTCAAGTCACTGCTTCAGATGTCATTAAAAACTATTCTACAGGTACTAAAACTTAGCATTCTGAACAAATATGTTGTTATTCAGAGCAGGGGCATACAGCTGGCTGGAGAAAGTGATTGTAATGCAGGGAACAGTGCTGTGTTCTGCTCCATCACTTAATGATCAATTATGTTTCACCAAGTAATTCATAAGACATATTAGGTCATTTCAGGAGCAATACAACCGCTAACCTTTGTATGGCCTTCCTGGAAAAATTAATTAATCTGAACAATGCATGGACCATTTGGTGAAAATATATGCTATTTTTCTGTATCGAAGGAATGAACACTTGTTCAAATCCAAGACTGTACATTAAGATCCAGCTCCATTTTCAAAAACAAAACAAAGCAAAACAAAACAGAACAAAACAGAACAAAACAGTAGCTCTACTAAGCAACAAAGCACACAGATTGGAAAATGACCCAGCAAGCATTTACAGAGACAGGTGTTGCCTTCTACCTATTGACATTTACCTGAATGAGGTTGGCAGCTGGGTTCCTTCTTTTTTCAAAGTGTTTCTGTCGGTGCTGTTCTTGTACTTTTAATGCAAAACCTGAGCCAAGAATTCCCTTGAACAAAATACAAAGACCGTACTTTAAAAAAAAATTTTATCCTCATGACAAGAAAAACGATTTTTTTGGTAAGTATGCTTGGGGACAGATGTTAACTAGTCTTGTTGTGGCAATCATTTTGCAATATATACAAATACTGACTCATTATATTGTACATCTAAAACTAACAATGTTATATGTCAATTATGATTCAATAAAATTTTTTTTCAAAAGCACTGTACACATATTAAAAAATCCCTCTAAAATGAGTCTGAGAAAAGGCAAACCATATGTAACTTGTCTATAAACACATTACTTACTAAAGCAAAGATTATTTACCTCTATTATAATACCATGGGATATTGGCAAGTTGTTTGGCCAGACAGACAAGGAATATAACAACTTCTGTTCTTTCATAAATCAGACATTGTTATTTATTCTTTTTGGTACAGCTAGTGGTATCGTAATTACAAATAAAGATGATTTTCAGAGATTTAACTGGTCTTATTGAAGGGTACATGATTTGGGTGACAACCCATCTAGCAAGCAGAAAAGCACTGCAAGGATTTGCACAAAATGAAGGTTTTTATAGTCAGAAAGTAGATGGGACAGGATTATTGGCAAAAGAAAAGAAAAATTATTTTAGGCAAAGCTACCTTTTTTCAGGGGAAGGCAGAGTGAGGTATTTTATGCAGATTACCTCAGTGGTGCTAATCAGGAAACTCCAGTTTGATTTGTTTAAAGTTACATTTTGGGGAGAGGTTGAAACTGCACTCAGGTTAGGGATTAAATCTGGGTGGGGTTGTCATGAACACTCCATTTTGGGTCTGTTTATTTATTTATTTAATTTTAACTATTTCCCTTTTTTTGATCAGACTCAGTCTGACAGAGCTGATCAACATTTAAGGCATCAGCACCATTCCAAGCTACTCTTTCTCATATTTTTCAGTGATCCTTTATGAGATATTCACAGGTTATTTAGATCACTATTTCAAAAACCATAAACTTTAAGATTTCTTTTGTGTGGATTTCTTTGTCACATTTCTTTATACCTATGTTACACAAAATGATCTTATCCAGTGATAGAATTTGGAGGATATCATTTCTGGTTTGGGACAGAGGTGGATTTTAAATTTAAGACAGCTGAAGGGCTTGCTGCTGTGGGCATAGGAGCTTTTCTAGAACTTTGATAAAACTACTGAATTTTATATTTTCTGTTCTGAAGTAGTGGAAGAGAAATGTTTAAAATCAGTTCTAGCATAATCCTCCTTGATCCTAGAATTCTACACCTTCCAAAAAAGGACAAAATGGGAGGACAATTATCTAGATGAGACAAACAACACTCAGGTTTGAAGACAGAATGTTTTCCATTCTTTTTGTTTGTTATAGTCAAGACAAGAGCATGGGTCATTACAGAGCACATTCCTATTTTCCCAGACTTTCAATTTCATGCTTTCAGCATTCCTTATCTTTTGTTTTTGGCTCACCTATTCATATTTTGGGGTTAGTTAGATTAGTATGTCCCTTCAGAGTTTATATTAGTTCTTCGGCTGATCTGCTTTCTTCTGCTTATCATCTTGATCTGCCAAAACTCTGCCTCTTTGATATGCCCGTCTCTTTTCTCTTTGCTTTAGTCTAACATTTGTGTGGAATCAAGATGCTTTGTCTCAGCCTTCAGTTGACTTTTGGAGTTGCTAATGCAACCTCTGGGCTTTGTCTATAAGTGTCCATTTTAGTGGCATGGAATGTGGAGCTCTACTGCTTTCAAATCTGTGGACTTAACTTGGTAGCTACAAATTATTAGCTCTTTATTAAACTTGAAGAAGTCTAACCCTTAGGCTAGAGTAGGCCTCTTATAAGCATTGAGAATATTTACTAGAAGTAGGAATGGTTTTTCTTTTCTTTTTACTTTCAATGTAGCTCAAAGACAGTATAGGCGGTCTGGGAGGAGGTGGGCTTGTCTGCTTTAAGAGGTGTTAAGTCTCAGCTGGGTGACAACTTGGTCAGGGTATTTTTAGGCTCTAGATAACCTTTCACCTTCCTTCTTATCTTGAGGTTCCACAACTTTGAATACATCTGTGAAAATAACCAGATAGCCAGCAATGCAATTATGCTGAAAACACAATTACATGATAATACTGTTTGCTATTAGTGAGCAATGAGCTACTCCATTATTAATTAGAAGGCTACTATGAGATTAGATGTTACATCATAGGTCTGCTTTTTCATTGACTGTCTAAGATCTCATCTCACACAGGTTATGGCTGCACAAATTAAACTTCACAAAAACCTGGTCTGTATGACCTTTTTTTGAAAAAAGAATTTATTTATTTATTTATGCAAACAAAAGCTGGGATGCAGGCCAGAGGTGTGGGGGGAGCGGGCGTGGGGGCGGTGAGAGGATTCACCAGAGACAGAGTGGGAGCAGAACAGGTGGATTGACTGAAATGCACTGCTGAGGGGAGCAGTGGGTGAGAAAGAAGAGGTCTGCTATGCCATGTGGGTCACCTCCCTGGCTGGGCTTCAAACTCATGCTGCAGTGGCTGCAGATTGCTTCATTATGCTGTATCTTAACCCCTTGTGCCACTAGGGAGGCCCCTATATGACCTTCTTTGTAGATTTAAACGTTTCCTTCTAATTAGGACTTGTAAAAACCACCCTTCATTTCCAAATTCAGATCAACTTTAGTCATTTATAATTCCTAAATTTTTTCCCTGCTATTTAATATCATTTAGGAAAGATTTTTTTCTTTTCTTTTTTTTAATCATTTTACATGAAGCATAAAGAGACAAAAGAATAGAAAAATCAGAATTTAGAGAATATATTTAGTATGTGTATTATGTGTATATACATTATTATATATTGTGTATACTTCATTCATTTGAAGCCTACTTCAGATTGTCTACATTGAATTAACAGCAAAGCTGCCATTTTTGAGCACTTCTTATGTGGATATGAGGTCAAGGGTCCTTTTGGAAAATGACAGGCTCTACATAGCACAAACTTAGCATCTGCCAAACAAACTAACATGTATTGAAAATCACATTGGCATCACTTAGAAACATGTACTAGTGGTTTGTAAATGTTTCCTATATATTTTTGTGTCAGACTATATAACAGCTATTAAACCAGGTCTGCTCATCATCTGATTATGGATCCATTCCAATTTTCTTCCACCTCTCAGTACATAGTGCAATGAACCTAAACAGACATCCATTAAAATAAAGTCTAGTATGTTATTTATATATAATCATGGGAGTTAATATATACATGTATTATATTCATGTATGTACATATACATATATAACTGCTATTATTATATATGCTATATTTTATATAGGTAATACATACACACATACACACATATAAAATTTACATGCCAGCCCTTCATATGGCACACCAGGAGGTGAAAACTTAGAAACTGAGTTTTTAAAATTCATTTTCTAAGGTCACATGACTTAAATTTTTGGGTTTTTAGTTTTAGTTCTATGCTAAGAACAAACATCAAGTTGAAAGGAAACATGTTTTCATAAACATTTTTCATCTTTACCCACACATGACAAACAGGCTAGACTGAAAAATACTTTTAGCAGGAGAATCTAGCAGGATGGAAAGGACTGTCCTATGAGGGACCAGCTTGGTTCTCAGGGCACTGGGGAGGAGCTGGGGTTGTCTTTGCCAGCCCATCAGTCTGATGGTAGAAAGGGCTTCAGGGAAAGCGACACCCCCATTCCCACTCCGTGGTGCTTAGGAACCAGTAGGCCATAGGACCCTGTCTGGTGCCGAGAGTTCTGCTTTGGTGAAAGTCTATTCTCTTTCTTGGTCCTTGGATTTCCTGGGTGGGAGGAACCCCAAACTAGGATGGCCCACAATCCACCTCTATCTTTCTTAGCAAAGTGCCCATGCTCTCTCCTAAATCTCAGACAACACTGTGGGCAGGTCAGTGCACAGACACACTGGCATTTCCAGCCATCTTGCTTTTTAAAAAAGGTGTATTTGGACTATTAGTTATTCAATAAAGGGGAATTTGGCATTTTTTGTGAGACTTCATAGACAGTAAAGTCTATTTTTCTTGGCATTGTTAGAAAATATTCTCTGTGAGCAAATTTTTCAGATTTCCAACATATTTTAATTTATATTTGCATATAAAAATTATCGTTATCTCATTGGGAAATATTTCAAGACTGGCAAGTTAGCTCTAACCTTTAACCTAACAGGAAACACAGTAGAAACTCCACACACTGATCCAGAGTTTCATTATGGGCATGGGGTATTTCACGTGCTAGATGCAGCAGTTACCAGAGGTCGGTTGACCGTAACACTATTCCCAGGTCCTAACACATTTTGAACACTTATGTCTACAGATTTTCTTTTGCTCCTATGTTGCTATTCATTTACCACCTCTTTCTGCTGTAGTATTTGTTCTATCAACCTATCTCCACATTTTCTGTTCATAATCTTCAAAGAACTGTTAAACTATACAATTCAGCTTATCAGAATTTTATCTAAATTAAAAAAAGTTTAGGGCCTCCCTAGTGGGCAGGCGGTTGAGCACCACACTGTGAAGCTGTCTGCATTCTCTGCAGTGCAGGTTCAATCCTGGCCGGCTGGGGAGAATCCCACCTGGCACAGCAGACCTCTCCTGTCTTGCCCACTGCTCCCCTCAAGAGTGTATTTCAGTTGTCTGCCTGTTCTGCTCCCTGCTCTGTCTCCGGTGAATTCTCTCACCCTCCCGCACATCTGGCCTGTACCCCGGTTCTTGTATAAAAATAAATAAATCTTTAAAAAAAATAAAAAAGTTTATAACCTAGGCTTCAAGTTCTCCTCTGAGGACAGTGCTTTCATTGTCGTCTATTTAATAGTCCTGAAGTTGCTTACTTCCAGTTCATGGTTTTTGTTGGATCATAGAGACTGTTATATGTGAGGAATAAAAAGTATATACACAAAAAAAGGCAGATATTTTTTCATTAGTTTTTGGGGAAAAGAAAGTCCAAGGTTGCATTTTATGGTTTCTAAAAGTATTTTCCTACAGGGAATTTAATTACTGATTGACTCTGTGCTCTAATCTAGATTGTTGAGGTTGCCAGAGAAGTTGACAAGGTGCTTTTTGACTCTCTTTGATTTAGTCATTTCATAACAGGAAGCACATATATGTAGATTAATACTGGGAAAGGAAGTTACATTTCATGGAAATTTTCTTCATGACAAGCACTTGACTTACTTATCACATTGGTTTTCACCAAATTTCTCTGAGAGCATTAATTCTTCCTCCATTACATTGATGGAGAAACATAAGCTTTCTGTTATGAGCTGAATTGCCCCTGCTTCCTCCTCCCCTATTCACATGATGGAGTCCTAATGCCTAGAATCTCTGAATGTGAGCTTATTTGGAGATAAGGTCTTTATAGAGGTGATCAAGTTGCTATGAGGTTATTAGGATGGGCTTAATCTAAAGAACTGGTGTCCTTATAAGAGAAAATCTGCACTCACACATGTGCAGAGGGAAGACCATGTGAAGATACAGGGAGAAGATGAACCATAATAAAAGAGACTTGGAATAGATTCTTTCTTCATGGATCTCAGAAGGAATCAACCCTGCTAGCCCCTTCCAGCTACCAGGACTGTGAGAAAATAAATTTCTGTTATTCAGGCCACCCAGTCTGTCGAATCTTGTTGTAGCAGCCCTAGCAAACCGATATAGTCACATTGGTAGCAAGTGACAAAAGCAAATAGTACCTGGTTTTAATTTTAAGCTGAGGTCTAATGCTCAAACTAATGCAAGTTCTTTTCAATCTCTTCTCCACGATTTTGTGTGGTTTAGAGCAGAACCAGTCTAAGTACTGGCCACAGAAGGACAAGAGGGTCATTTGAACTCATTACCTGGCAGAGCAGGAGTCTTATGAGCTACAGACTGGGGATAAAAATCACCACTCCCTGGGCTTAATTTGAATGCTCTGGGTTCTCTCTGTGCTTGACAGGGGCTATGAGGTGAGTCAAATTATGTCTAGAACAAGACTGAGGCTACTGTTCCTTAGGCATAACTGCTGCCATATTTTAACACACCTTTTTGTTAACTCTCGTTGCTCCATGGGAGGAGAACTGAACAAAAATGAGAGTTTGGGGATATAGGCAAATGTAGTATTTTGACCGATTGCCTTTAAAGAAACAAGCATAAATGGTTAGGAAGGCAAGTCTCATCCATTAAGGAGAAAATAATCAAAAGCTTAGGAGAAGATAAATGTGCTCTTCATTCTGATAAGATGCAGAAACTGCTCATTAAGAAACATCAATGATGATGATACAAAGAATAAATCATCTGACACATTTAAAATCCTTTCAGGTAACATGTGCCTCACTCAAATCGATCTGAAGAGGTAAATATTCCACTTGTATTCATCTATCTCTTCAGCGACACATTTGACAAACTAAGTTGGAGGGAAAAGTTTAAAAAGATTATCTTTAAATATTTACAAATATTTTAAGTCAATTAGTAGCACGCTTACTGAGAGGTGATACCATCTGAATGACAATTTGGTCATAAAGACCTAGCAGGTAGAAAACTCTCAGGTTAAGTGTGCTTAAGGGAATACCATATTTCATAAATTATCTGATGAGATAATACATAGAAAAATCAGAAAATTTATCAGAAAAATTATATTTGTAAATGATACAGTTATAGATGCTCCCAAGCATATCAATTTGTGAAACTGCACACTAATGAACCTCTAAGCTCTAATTTAAAACTGCTTGATTTTTGCAAAGATACTCACGGCAGGAAGTGCAAAGAAAGAAATGCCAAGGAGTGCAAAGCCTGCAGAAAGCAATCTTCCCAGCCAAGTGAGGGGAGTTTTGTCTCCATAGCCAATCGTTGTCAATGTAATCTAAAAACAAAATAAATAGAACATGCAGCTTAAGTACTTGAGAGGAAAGTTAGGACCTACGAACAGGAGGCAAGCAACGTTTCCACTAAATCATTATTCAACAAGTCTTGTTGACGCATTTTATTACTGTGCTTTAATTTTCCATGACGCATAACAGAACTTGTCTTTGTTTAAGGAAGGGAATAACCTACATACTTGTTCCTCTCTTATAATGCAATTTTCCATCTTTTCTAAGTGTATTCAAAGAAAGAGTATTTATGAAAGTGGATAACCATCAGTGATACAGAAATGATAGCAACATGGATTTAGGACTGAATCAGTACACAAAACAATAATTTATGTTAATGAAGACTGTCCATTTATTACCTTGGCAGGCATTTCCTGAAGGCCTGGTGTGTACAAGGTACGTGTTATGATTTGCAGTGGAAAAATAAGAGCGGTACATAGTTCTTGTCCTACAATATTTACAGCATGAGAGGGGAGCCATGTCACACACAAATCATTAATGCAACAAAGTAGGGCAAGACAGCAATTATGATAGATGACAATTTGCTGTGAGAATTCAAAGAACAGATGGATTATTTCGCATTGGGGAGTTGTCATTAGACTTTGGAGGGGCGATATTTTGAGAGGGAGAAATGATAAAGAAAGTGATCCAGGGAGGGGGATAATTGGGTAGGTTCTGGAAAGTATAAGTTGCTCAGTTGGCCTGGAACATGGTGGATCTAAAGAGAATTAGTTGAAATGGAAGTTAACTAGAGATGCTAGAGATAAATCAGGGAATATTTTTGGAAAAACAATAATTAAATCATGTCTTGCCAACAGTCGGGCTGTTCCAGGGGGTCTGTATCCCCTTTAGAACACAGTCCCTGCTCCTCTCTGGGGCCCATGAGGTTCTGTATAATCCAGCAGGATGATGGGGTAAGTGAACTGAAATAGTGGGAATGGGACTATATGGGAGTGGAGAGTAAAGAGATGTGTTTAAGAGTTTTAGTAGATCCAGTCATCTATTTTTGGGCATTTGGGTTGTTTCCATAGCTTAGCTATTTTAAATAGTGCTGCTATAAACATAGGGGTGCAGGTGCCCTTTTGAATTAATGTTTCTGTGTCCTTTGGGTAAATACCTAGGAATTGCTGGATCATATGGAAGCTCCATCTTTAGCAGGTTGAGGAATCTCCACACAGCTTTCCATAGTGGTTGGGCCAGTTTGCACACAATGGAATATTACTCAGCAATCAAAAAAGATAAACTCATGCAATTTGCAGCAACATTGATGGAGCTGGAAGGGATCATGCTCAGCAAAACAAGCCAGAAAGAAAAAGGAAAAATACCGGATGGTCTCACTCATAGCAGGAATTTAGAAAACCTAAATAAGGACCAGGAAAAAGACTAATTATAATAAAGTAACAATCAAAATCAACAAGCAACTATAAACCAGAGACACTTTATGGGGGCGAGGGAGGAGGGAGTAGGATCAAAACAAGGGGGCTGGGAATTGTATGGGGACTATAAGTAAGATGAAAATGCATACATTGTGCAAAAATGAAAAATGATGTAAAAATATATAAAATGAAAAAAAAAGAACTTTAGTAGAAATACAACTAGTAATGGGCTGGGATGAAGGGGAAGACTACATCAACAACAACCTGAGAATTTCCAAGAGAAGATGGTTGTACCACAAATAAAAATCTGATAATGAGAGAAGTTTTGGAGCAAAGATGAAGAGTTTGGATATGCAAATAAATTTTTTAAATGTCATTAAGACCCAGATCTAGAAATGGTGAGCAGGAAATGAATGAGAATTTGATTCATGAGAGATTGATTCTGGCATGAGATTTGTGTTTTGGAATCAGGCATAGGGTGACTGTTGAAGGTTGTGAATAAAGGAAATTTCTTTCTTTCTTTTTTTTTTTTTTTAAAGATTTATTTATTTATTTACTTAAACAAGCACTGGGTACAGTCAGTAGTGCAGGAGGGTGAGAGGATTCACCAGAGCCAGAGTGGGGAACAGAACAGGCAGACTGACGAAACACACTGCTGAGGGGAGCAGCAGGGCAGCAGGAGAGGTCTGCGCGCCATGTGGGACCCTCACTGGGAGCCGGGGATCGAACCGGCGCTGCAGAGGCTGCGGGCAGCCTCGCAGCCCAGCACTCAACTGCTGTGCCACCAGGGGAGGCCTGAATAAAGGAAATTTCAAAGGGTATAAGGAAAGTGTTCAAGGACTCCTTACAAAACAGTCATTTAAGAGATGGAAGGGAAAGAAAATCAGAGAGGAATAAATATTTTTAAAAGTTAGAGAAGTAGGAATGCATGATATAAATAGAAATCCAACGAAGAAGACAGTATCACAAAGAACCAGGTGATCCCTCATGTCACAGGCCCAGAGGAAGTAAAGAGAACGAAGATTGTGAAAAGATACTGGCTATAGAGAGGTGGTCACTAGTAGTTCATTTCCAAGAAAGTGGTTACTTTGGCTGTGCCCTTTGACCTGAACTTTGGAGGAGGGGTAACATTCTGAGAGGTAAAAAACACAGAGGGAGAAAAACTCAAATCTTTCAAAAGCACTCAACTCAGCAGACCAGCCTAGAGGCTTCTCTTCATGCCTCACCTTCATGACTTTCCCTTACAGATGGCCCCTCACTGATAGGATGGCTTGACTTACAGATTTTTTTTTTTACTTTATGATGGTGAGAAAGTGTAACATGTTCAGTAGAAAATCCTCTCCTGTAATGCTGGGTAGTGGCAGCTCCCAGTCAGTCATGCTATCTTGAGGGCAAAGAACAGATACTGTACAGTGTGCTGCAACACTAGATTTTTTGGATATTGTGCTTTTGCAGCTTATCATGTCTACAACTGTAGGCTAGTGTGAGTGTTCTGAGCCTGTTTACGGTAGGTGAGGCTAAGCTGTGTTCAGCAGGTTAGGTATAGTAGATGTATCTTTGAATTATGATATTTTCAACTTATGATTCATTTATCTGGGTACAACCCCAGCAAAGTCAAGGAAGATCTGTGTATCTTTGGTGGCTCAACCTACTCTATTCAACATTTGAATATTTAATTCCTACAGTTTGGTTCTGGGTCTTTTTATTTTTTTTTTTAATAATGAAATTTATTTTCTGACATTTGTTAATTTTTCTTACATTTGTTAATAGTATTTGATTTCTCTCCTTAGGTATTAGTCCCTGTAGTTTTCCTACCATCACAGCACCCATGATCCATAGCACAGTCCCTTGTGCTCTTCTCTCCCCTGTTTTGACCCTTCTCCCTTCCCCTCGCCTGCTGTGTGTCTTAGATCTATGGTTTTTTTTTTATATCTTTGAAAAAATTTTATTCTTTTCCAACTTTCCTTTTTCTTTTATTCTTTTTTTTTCTCTCTCTTCCTAGGTATCTTAGAAGTTCTAAAGGATTTAAATATTATTTTAATGTTGAACACACCAAACTTATACTTCCAGGTCAGACTACTCTTCGGAGCTCTGGATTCACATATCTGCAGCTGATGTTTCTATCTGTATGGTACACCATCACTTAAACTTAACGCTTAAAACAGAACTCTGATTTCCACTCAAGTGGTCATTCCCTCCCATCTTAATCAAAAGCACAACCATCTGTGCAGTTGCTCAAGCCAGAAGCCTCAGAGTCTTCCTAATTGCTCCTTTCTCTTACTACTCTCACTGAATCTACCAGCAAGTCCCATTCCATCTCCCAAATATATTACAAATTCACCCATCCCTTTCTTCCTGTCTTCACTGCCATCATGGTAGATCAGGCTGCTGCCACAGCGGGTTAAGCACACTCTCTCTGCTTTTGCTCTTGCCTCCCTCCAGCTCCTTCTCTATACACCTGCAAGTGGTATCATTTTCTTTCCTCTTTATAGAAATCAATCAATGTCTACTCAATGAACTCAGAAGCTCCTAACTATAGTTCCTATGCTCTGTTCACAACCTGCCTCTCCAAGATCATCTTGTTTCACCCTTGCTCACTGCACTTGAACCACCTGTTTGCTCAGTATCTCAAATAGATGATTCTATTTCTTCCTCAGGGCCTTTGCACATCCTGTTTCTGCAGACAGAATTGTTCTCCCCATTTTAACAAGGTTCCTTCTTACCTTTCAATCCTCATCCAAATGCTAACTTAGAGCGGTCATCCCAATGCACTCCATCTATAAGAGGGGGTCTGGTCACTCTAATTCAGCTTCTTGTTTCTTAAAGCACTAATCATAAGTGGCAGTTGACTTTATTTATTTATTTATTCATTCATTCATTCATTTATTTATTTATTTCCTTTGCTAGAAAGAACATGTCTTTAGCTTTGTTATCATTCTAACATCTGGCATGATGCTCACACCAAGTGTGAGGAACTCAACAAATGTTTAGTAAATAAATTAAGAATCTTCTCAAGAACATAGATGACAAGTAGAGAGAAAAATACAGGGCAAGGCCTTCTGGAAATCTTTCTTGAGACTTTCTTGGATGGATTTATGTGGGTTTGCAGAGAGGATAGGCTGAAGAGGGGAGGGATGGTGGCTTTCTGGAAGGGTAAGGTATACCCAAGGAAGCAGAGGAACTGGCACCAGTGGGATGGCTGGAGGGGCTTGTCTTGCACTGTGAAAGGACACTTCTTCCAATGTGTGGGGTAGAGGTGGGCATAGTGTAAAAGGAGGGCAGTGAAAGAAAAGGTGGGGTGCCTAAGCACCTCATGAAAATGCATGAAATGCAGGCAAGGCTTGGGGCTATGAAGGTGAGAAGGTAAGAAGGTGCCAAATACAAATCAGCAAGAGACCTCTGGGTGGAGGAGGGAGAGGAAATGAGTAGAACAAGTAAATCTAATGTCATGAACAGTCTCAGTAAGGGGACTCAAAGAAATTCCTTGAGATTGGAGAAAAAAAAATCTCAGGCTCATTTATATTCCCATCAGATCTTAAATATGTGGGGAAGATTCACCTACTATACTTTTCTTTTTTCCCTGCAAAACACCTTAATCCTTTTATAGCAGTTTATTAGTGATAATAAACTGAAGGAGGAATTTCATGATCTGGTCACAGCAATAATGTTACATATCATGGTTTGCCTTACATTCTGAGGATACATTCAAGTTATTCTCCTAGGCCCAGTGCTCAGAGTGGATTTTATACAACTGCCTTGATTGTTAAGAGTAAGACATGGTGAAATGACTTAGGTGCATGCCAGTGTTTTCTCTGAGTATAGAAGAATGTCTGGTCTCTGGCCCTCTGACTCTAAGGCTGCCCTTCTCTGGGTGGGGTGGTTTTTGGGGGAGGAGAGTGTAATGAGCTTTGAGAGCCACACCTTGGACTCCCTCTGGGGTTGTCAAAGACCAGCCATCTCTCTCACATCTCTGGGTGAGGCTTCTGATGACTGAATTTCATTGCGGGCAGGAGACAGGAAAGACCACTTCCTCCACTTTGATTTCAAAGTTGCTCTGAACAGTGTTTGTTTGAAAGCTTTGGGACATTCTGTTGCCAGGGTAGACTTAGAAGGATCTAGTGGCAGGGTGGCAGTTTTGTCTCTTCCAAGCTAGAGTTCGCAGGGGTTTCCTTTATTTTGTGCCAAAGGGAGCATCATTTGACTTTTTGTGGCTGCCAAAAGGACAATTGGGTCTTCGGATGTGAACAGAGTGGTAGCACCAGAGAGGAAATGATGGTGTTTCTAAGACACACTTACAATAAAAAGACATGAGCCTTTCCCAAGAATTCTTATGACCCATCTCCTTGATGTAGCTGCTGATTTTCTAAGGCAATGATTGGGTGTATTTAATAAACCATCCTCAGATGAGGCCAGCACAAATACTCACTGATTTTCTGGACTTTCAGGTCAAGCTGCTCTTGAAATCCCAGTGTATCTCCTTGGAACACAACAACTGCATTATGGTTTTCTTCTCCTAAGACCTGGAATGCCCCGCTAATGTTTATCATATGCATATGAGCTGAGGTACAGAAGCCCTCTTGGTGCTCACCGTCCACACTTGTGCTAACAATAAGCCCATGTCTGTTAGATCTTGTAAGTCTTTCAGGGTCTGAACCCAGTAATGACCCATTTCATTTTGATCCAAAGTCAGAGAAAGGCAGGTTTGCCAGAATTCCAAAGACACCAACTCTTCAGGGAAACTGTGGAACAGCAGCTTGTTTCTGGGAAACCTGAGGGGCTGTATATGTGATCTTCAGGGGACTGGAGGAAATCACACCTGGAGGAAGTCCCCTGTATTGGGCATAATTCCATTGTTTGACCACCTTCCAGAGAGTCTAAGAGACATGCTGGTTAATGTGATGGATGGAGTAAACTTACTTTTCCTTCCCTCTCTTCCTGTGTTTATTTGTTGTTAACAATATTTCTACTCATTGTTTTTTGATTAATATTTACTATACCATTTCAAAGGTTACAAACTTTTGAATTTACTTAAAAATTTAAAGGATAGGGCCTCCCCTGGTGGCGCAGTGGTTAAGCGCTGGGCTGTGAAGCTGCCTGCAGCCTCTGCAGCACCGGTTCAATCCCCAGCTGCCGGCGAGAGTCCCACATGGCGCACAGACCTCTCCTGGCGCCCGCTGCTCCCCTCAGCAGTGTACTTCGCCACTCTGCCTGTTCTGCTCCCTGCTCTGGCTCTGGTGAATTCTCTCACCCTCCTGCGCTTCTGACTGTACCCAGTGCTTGTATAAATAAATAAATAAATCTTTAAAAAAAATTAAAGGATAAATAATCTTGCACTATCTCTTTCAGGACAGTTTTAGATAGAATATATGTTCATTAATTGAGAGGATGCCATTTATCATTCCACTTTATGACATGTGGGGGCAGCTGGCAGATACATTCCCAGGTTGTAGCCTGACATACAGATCAGGACCTGAGGGGGCTGGCCCACTTCAACCTGTTGCTCCACCTCAGGAATCCTGGAAATCAGCACAATTTCTCTGGTTGAATCACTTTCTTGAAGGTGATTTGGCAGATGGCAACAGCTCAGATAAATTCTTTTGCTCTCATATTCCATATGTTCAGTTGCAGTCATGCAGGTGAGAAAAGATATTTTCTGAAATTCTGTGGGTTGAAAATGTTGGCATAAAGGTGTAATTGTGTTAGCAAAGTCTAAGGTGGACTGGGGGCACCTTACTATGTCCAGCAATCAAGATGCTTCCTCAGGAATAAAACTGAAAAACAAATGCAAATTCTGGTCCTAGCTTTCTTGATTTTTTTTTTTTATGGGATAAAAGATGTGTTGTGGGACTATAACCTAGAGGTCACGTTGCAGGCTTTCATTTTTTTTTTTCCAATAGCAATATCAATTCCAGTCCAGGAATCATAAACCCTTCCTATTTTCCTTCAAGCAGCAAATTAACCAATAATATTTATTTATTGGTCTGATTTTGAGGATACGGTTATGCATAATAGTTTATAAGTAGTGCACTCATATGAACAGTTAAGAATATATTATTTATAGATTCCCACAGCACAGCATAACTTCCCCGTAAGGGAGTCCTTAGAGGAGAATGACTCATGTTGGCAGTTTGTTAGCATGCCTCCCCCCTTTCTTTTTCTCTGTTTCATATTCTCTTCCCTTTTCTCTTTTTTCTTGAGGCCACTTCCTGAGCACCTAGTTTCAAGCAGTGGGTTGTCATAGAACCTGTGTAGTTAATTTTGAAGTTGGTCAGCTTGAATTAGGAGATCAGAAAATTTTTTGATCTTCAAACAGCAGAATCTCCTGTGGGGGAGGCATCATGAGATTTGGGTTCTGCTGTGGTGACTAGCCCAGGGAATTAGCACTCCATACACTCTTCTAGCTCCTAGTCAAATGTAATAATAGTGGCGACTATCATTTGTCATGTGCTTGATAAAGCATGTCTGCTTCACCTAATCTCATTTAACACAAGCAACAATTTTGTGTTTGGGTAATATCATTTAATCAATTGTACAGAGATACTAAATGATTGCTTAATATCATACCTCCACTAAATCATAATGATGGTGGAGTTAGATCCCAGGGTTTCTGACTACAATTCTTCTGTTCCTTTCCATATAACCTGGGCTCACTGCTTATGAAATACTGAGTAAAAATGTAAGGCACGTGTGAAATGACATTATTAAAGGAAATTCTCCTTAGGAAAGAATTCCTTAAAGGGGCTTATGACCAATATGCTTTATAAACACAAGCAATATAGGTTGTGCTTATAGATTTCATAATAGCTAGGATTTGTTTTTGGTGAGTGAAGTCTGGGATATTTGTGTCTCAGGTTTTACTTGATAATTGATAATGTTCTTGACCAACTGGGAACTGAGGTGTTGATTATCTCATGACCGACTGGGAACTGAGGTATTGATTATCTCATGACCAAGTAAAGCTTTGATATCATTAACTTTTATTTAATATACAGAGACTGAGTTAGAAAACAAGAGCTTGTAAGAGTGCAGAAAACATTTTGTGCTGGTGAACTGAATGTAAGGAGGGTTGATTTTCTGAAGGGTAACTGGTAACTGGTATTATCAATAATATTTTTATTCATTCCACTCATTCACACAATTCTTATTCTTAGGTATTGTGAGGGGATGAAACACATGCATAATCTTGGGATGTATGATCTGCTGAATGCACAGTAGACTATAGTATACATGGACACTTCTGTGTTTTACTTAGAGAAAGATTGTCAGATTTTCAGGATGAATTTTAGGACCAAGTCTGGCTGATCCCAAGTTATTCTACATGCCAGAAGTAATCAATTCAAGCACATGGTCTCAGGTGGAAGCTGTATTCAGATGCTTATTCAAGAGTAGACTTATGCCATCTGTTGCTGGATGTGGCATGGGTTTTTTCTTTTTAAACCCATAATACTATCTTCATAAAAAAAGTAACAGTAAATAGGAAGACAAGATGACCTTCAAGAACAGGTCATTACCAGGAAAAGTTACTCAGGAAAATCAGATATTAAGTTCTTTGCTTCAGAATAAATCTAAAGCAAATCAAAAGGAAAAAAAAAAAAACAGAAAATAGAGCTAATAATTAAAACCATCTCCAAGAAAACCTTTTTTTCTTTTATTAAAAAAATTATTCCAGAATAAGGCTAAAACAACTAAAAACAAGGAAAATAATAATAGGAAATAATGTTAAATGGAGCTCTGCTCAGCAATCAGAAGATCCTCTTTCCCTGTAGCTGCCAATGGCTCAGCAAGGAGAATTGCCTCTCTTTGCCCCTCCTCCACTTCCTCTTGAGTCATCATGCCCCTTTGGTTGCCACTTCATCACAACCCGATTCTCAAACCCCTTATGTGCCTAAGCTGTGGGTCCTCGGTGAAGCATACAGCTCCTTGTGTGTTTTTTTGTTGTTGTCAGAAAGGTGCCTCTATCTCTCTCTACACTAATAGTAGCGGACACCTCTGACTGGGCACCAGCTGTGGTCTTAGCCCCAGGACCTTAATATCAGTTATCCCACTCACTCAGTGAGCAAGGTATTGGTATTCACTAATATGGAATTGTTCTCAAGGGTCAAGTTTCTCTGAATTGTTATGGGCTTTGAGCACTGATGATCACATCTTGGTATCCCTCGAAAAGTTGGAGGATAGCCAATAGCTTTTTAATGGAAGGAGCTTAGTAGTTAGTATTTAGAGTTCACTGGGATACTGTAACTATGGACTCTAAGTTGCACTTTCATATTTAATGTTGATACTTTGGGTTTTATAAAACAGTGGATTCTTTTTATTCACGAAAGCCTAGCACTTTAGAACACTCAATTCAGGATGTTTTCACTTCCCCTCTTACTCTGGATACTTCCATAGTTTCAAGACATTCATTGAGGAGATTTTTAACTAAAAAGTATCCAGTCATATATTTCACTAAACTCTTGATTAATATATAATCAGTGGTATTAATATTCACACTGGAGACCTAGTATATGTAATGGATAAAATAGAAAAGAAATGAATAGAAATATTAAGCCTTCTTGTTTGCTTTTTCTATTTTTTTAGGCTTCAGACAATTGTGTTAATCAGTCAGTTAATATCAACAAACCTGCTATGGACCAACAAGGCCTTTTTTTTCCCTCTAGAAACTTGACTTCTTAGAAGATTTTTACTTTCATATTCAAGATTAGACCAAAAAAAAACAGAGACATAATTAGGCCATTCAAGGAAACTGTTAAGTACAGGTTAAACCTCAGTCAAAACAGCACTACGAAAGGGGAATCAATGAAAGTCGCAGATAATGACCTTTGAAAACCTGCTAACGTGGGTTATTCTTGCAAAAGAAACAAGCTGGTGACTAAGTGAAGGGTATATTAAGAGTTTCCCACACACTGTTTAGCACACAATGCAGCAGTTCATATTAGTAAGAAGGAGGAAAGGAAGACTAATGCAAGGACAGAGAGCTGCCAGGCTGAACTCACCAACACCTGCATCTCAATGGGAAAAGATGTACCTAAGTGCCTCAGTAATTTAAATGTTGGCATTATTCAAGAGAAGCAAAAATTAAACCTAATTCAAATCATTGCTCTCAAGCCTGGAATAATAAGCTGTTTTCCCCTTGCAGGCTCGAAAAGGCTCCTGTGTTCTCAGTTTACACAGTTTCTCTCACCATGAGTCAGAGATTTTCATTTGCTCTCTACATATAAAAAGTATTTTAAGAATGTCAGATGACTGCTTTCTTTTGGGTTTCTACTTTCTTCCTTTCAAAATATCCATTATTGCTTGTGGGGAGTATTGTGTATATGTGTGTGTGTGTGTGGGGGAGGAGTTGGAAACCAAATTATTAAACAAACGGAATGTTTTATTACCAATGGCACAATCTTGTAGACCTATAATGATTTAAGAAAAAAGTCATAATCTTCAGGTGAATATACTTTCTGTTCTTACTCATTTTATTGCTGGTATGTAACCAGCAAAGATACCAATTTCTGCTTCATATAAGCCCTGACAAATTTTTCCTTGCCCTAACAAGAGTTCTAGTCCTTGTTGATGAGTTTTTGATGAACAATGGCCAATGCAACAATTTTCACTTAAATCTTGTCAATGTTTTAAACACAGTTTAAGAAAGTGATATATTTTTATTTTGACAACAACCTAGCATTTAAGAAGTACTAGTGTTAATTTATAAATTAATATAATTTTCTTAAACCAAAGAGATAGGGAATTTATAAATCTCATGTATTTTCATAGTATGTTTTTGGAATGCCTGAAAGAATAATATAAAAAGAAATGTACATTGTATAAAGTGCTCCCCTATTCCATGACATTCTTATTAAGGTACATGTTCCAATGACTGTTTTATAAATTCTTCACAATGTTGAGAAAATATTTTTCAGTGGAAAACTGTGTGTTGGTTAAAGTACACTCTTTCAGGTTATTGGATTCTGGTTTTAAGATGCTCTGCACCTTTCTTGGTCTTTGAGTTATTTTACAACTCTTTAAGCTGTGGGTAACTGGTATTAATGCAAAAGAATTCTTGTTTAGGCATGTAAATAAGTTCTGTCTAGTAGAGGTTTGACTTCCCTTACATACTGTAGAAGAAGCCAATTTTGCTTCTATTTGCACATTAATTTTAGTATTCCTGATTTTGTATTTTTTTTTGGTGTTCCTCATTTTAGCATTTCTGGTTTTGCTCTTTAGATAGTCCTTTGAACTGGATGTAATACCTCACTGGTTCCCTCAATTTTACTAACTTACATTTAAAATAACAATTAAATGAAATCTTTAGCATGTGTTTATTTTCTCTCTATTTGAGAGTTATGATTTTATTTTTATATACTTGGAAAACTATCCTTTCACAAGTATTAAAGGAAATGTAGGTTTTGAGTGTTAAGTTTTGAAAGTAGGTTTCTATAATTTCTGATCTTATGGATCTTCTCTTTTACACTTTTTGTGCTATAATTTTGTTCTTCTAATTTACATTCAGCTACAATTCCTTTTTTAAAAACTTAGATAAACTTTGATGTGTGGCTAACTGTTTCAAAGATAGGAAATTGAAATCTGTGCTCATCAGGTGAAAACAAACAATAAGGCTATCAACATTGTAGAATGTTGACATGTAGAAAAATGACATATTTTAATATTAGCAACAATCTGGTACTCAAGAAATACTACCGATGATTTATAAGAGAAATTAACTTTGTCAAACCAAAATGATAGATAATTATTAGTGCTGTATATTTTCATTCAACTTTCTTTTGGAAGTTAATATTCTTATTAAGTTCATTCATAGGAATCATTATATTATATTCAAACGAAACATTTCATATCATCCAATATATAAAAACTGACGTTTATACTTACTGTGCCCCACCAGAGAGCATCTGCATATGTAGAAAACTCTTTATTGGCATCCTTTTCCACCAGGTAGACAAGGAAAGATGAAAAAATAAGAACCAAAAATCCTATGTACCAAGCTGTGATCAGTTCCTAGATATAAAAGGAATGAAAGATTTTTAGATGTGAAAAAATGTATGAAAAAAGAAAACATCCCTGCATGATTCCATTCATTTTACAACTTCTTGGATATGTATGATGACTTTTAAATAATTCATTTGATATCCTGTCCCCAAATTGTTTTAACCAATTCCTGAAATTGACTAAGCTATCTTGTGAGAGGTTTATACTAGTATAGCCATCACTGAAAAAGTAAACAAAAACAAAAACCTTGTCTATAACTCGAAAAGCAAATCTTACCTTGCTGTGAGCATAAACCACTGAACCTAGTAATTTCCAAGTGCCGCCCCTTCGGTCCATGCGCACCATACGGAGGATCTGTAGGAAACGGAGACTTCTGAGTGCGGACGTTGCAAAAATATTACCCTGAGTTTTTGCAGAAACAACTGCTATTGAAGCAATAAGAACAATGGTATCTGAAAGAAACAGGTTGGAAACAGTCATAAGTAGCATGACAAGGAATTTTTACTTTTCAAACAAAATATCAGTAAAGGCTCACTTGGGTCTCTCAGGGGATCCCCAATCTGGTATATGTAGTGCTACTCGGGCTTTATGATGCCTGAATCTTGAGAAACTGAGAAGAAGACCTACCTATTCCAGGCTTTACATATATAATTTTGAAACATTTACTATTTAACTTTCCAACAGGTGGGCAATGAGCTTCAGAAAGTTCAATGTTAGGGGAGCCTTGGGGCTAGGGGCAGCCTTGCACAACTTGTATAATAGTTTTGTTGGCATTGCTGTTCTTTCCTCCACTTCCCCCAAAAGGGGCTTCTGCCAGGGCCCCAACACCTGGCTTCCCAGTTGATGGCATGAGTACCACAAGCTGTCTAGCTCTGAAAGTGCCACTTGGTAGAGTCATGTCTCTTGCTTTCTTGTCAAGTCTGTAGCTCCTTTTTGCTAAATATTCCCTTAACTTGAGGAGTCTGCAACCTCACATAAGGTTTAATAGAAGTGTCAACTATGCTGCGTACTCTGGGTTCTCTGAGTAGAGTACTCTTTATAACTGGTCAGTCAGTGATATGCAAGTGTTGTACACAAGTTAAATAATATTACATTTGTTACAACAGAATATGTAATTATGTACAGTGTATCTTGCATGAGAATGAATATTTAATATTTGACATATTTACATTTGACTTAAAATGGTCTTTCTTAAGCTAAAAGAGAAAAAATAGGTAATAAAAGCACAGAAAAGACAAAAGAGGAAGTAATTGCTCCAAGGGTAAATATCTGAGTGCTGGAAAGTAGACTTTGAAGTGGAAAGAGTGAACGGACACCTGTGAGTTTTAAAATGAGTTGCTTTGACCTTAACATCTTCTAATAAAATTTCCTTCTGGCTTTACTTATTTTTTTTTTTTAATTTTTTCCTTTTTTAAAAGATTTATTTATTTATTTATACAAGCACTGGGTACAGTCAGAAGTGCGGAAGGGTGAGAGAATTCACCAGAGCCAGAGCGGGGAACAGAACAGGCAGACTGACGAAATACACCGCTGAGGGGAGCAGTGGGCACAGCAGGAGAGGTCTCTCATGCCATGTGGGACCCTCGCTGGTGGCCGGGGATCGAACTGGTGCTGCAGAGGCTGTGGGCAGCTTCTCAGCCCAGTGCTCAACCACTGCGCCACCAGGGGAGACCCTCCTTTTGGCTTTATATGGGCTTTGTATGGCGGCATCCAGAGCCTGAAGAGGGGTTCCACTTCAAGGGTGTTGGATTTATAATGTTTCTGTTAATCTTCTGGATAAATTGCTATATGACTGTGTGTTCATTCATCCCAGTCCTTCTCCTTGCACTGAGAAAGCTGGGTCCTGGTGTGGACTGAGAGGACCTTCTGAATCACTTTCTTGGTGCTCCTTTTGGGTCAGGATTTGGAAAGGGGAATCAGCGATAGGCAGTACAAGGGGCTTTTTCTAATTGAATCTCAATGCTATATGACTTTGTGGTAGGGAGAACAGAGTCACAATGCATATTGGAAATGAGAAGGAAGTAAGTATGTTGACACAGTCACCAAAGTCATTATTTAACCAAATAAAAATCACTTACAAAGCAATATGTATAATGTGATCTTATTTTAATGAAAATATGTATTAACTAGAAAAACATGTGAGACTTTATATAGATTATTACTATTAATTATCTCTGGGGGGGTGAGAATTAGGGAGAATATGTAGATACTGGTACATTTCTTTTTCTAAGCTATTAATTTATGTAATTTTGGAATTATGTAACAAAGACTATGTTTTTTTTGGAATTAGAGGAAGAAGCTTAAAAAAGACTTAATTTTTTAAAAATTTAACACATCCCTTGGTTTATATCACTTGGAGGGATTTACCACTGAGTCAGTTCATAAATATTCCTTAAATGGCCCTGCTGGATATATATTTGCTTTGAGTTCTCATTGTAATTCTGCTTCCATCAAAGTGTATAAAGAGAGGAAGAAGGTACAACACCCCATTTACTATGTTAAAATAACGCAGCTAGTAGAAATAAGTAAACTACTAGTATGGATACAGAAAATACAGCCTAGAACTTTATAGTTCTAAGTGCTTTTCAAATGCTATATTATTTAATCCTTATAATAACCATGTAGGTGGTATTCTGCAGGTTCCATCTTGCAGGTGAAAAAGCCAAGGCACAAAGAGCTCATATGTGTTAATTTATTAAAACAGCTATAGATCTGCTAGACTGCAGCACAAAAATTCTGTTCTGAAGTTGGTTCATTATAGAAAACCTAGAACAGGGAAAAGGGACACTGCTGACTTGAGATAATTAAAAAAATTTAGCACATAATCTAAATGTTTGAATCATAATTTAAATGTTTGAAGTCACAAAATATGCAAAGGTAGACACAGATGTGATTTAATGCTCTTATGGCAAGTCAGATCAGATGATTAAGTCAGAGATCAGTAAAATGAATTCATAGATGAACAGCCAAATGGCACACTATGAATGCAATGCAAAAAATGCTCTGGTGGGATTCTCAGTGGTCCCCTAGAATTTTGCTATCAGTTCTACCTGGAATATTTCTTAGGCTAATATTTTAGAAGTTATAAAAAATCTTAACTTTTATTTTCAATTCTGTGTTATATTTGTAGTCTATGACTTTATAGAGTGGGGGTTTCACAAGGTTAGATACTTAGGTCCCAAATATCTAAAACAGTGCCTGAAACATGGCAGGCAATCAAATATTTATAGAATGAACTGAGATTAGAAAAACACTTAAAAAGTAGCATGAGCTTTGTTCTCTTGCCATTTCAGTGGTTTGATAACTGGGTTCTGATTTAAAATATTCAGAAGTCAATGAAGCCTGAATGCTCCCACAGCACTAGTTCATAGGTAAAATGCCTTAAGTTTTATAAAAAGCAAATTCACTAAAATTTGCTTTTTCCAAAATTGAGTAGGGCATTCTTTAAATACTCCTGAACTCCCCTCTTGCCATGGACAAATTAAATGAATAGCTCACATGAATTAATTCCCTGTGAAGGAAATTCATGAACTAGCTGAGGGACTACTATATTTTGGGCAAATGAGAAAATACCAACATGGAAACAGGAAGGAATGGCTGAGACACACTATTACCATAAACCCTACACCCATCAGGAGAGAACCCTCAACCCTCCATTATTCCCTAACAAGCAAAGTGTTTGGTTCCCACCTCCAGATCTCAACTTTTCAGACTTCCATTTCAGTGACAGTCCCCAATATGACTGTTTCCGAAATCCAACAGCCAGCATCTGTGAGGCCCAAAAGATTACAAAAAACAATAACAACTATAACAGAACCAGTTATAAAGGGTGTGCGCACTCGCTATAGCTGTCACTGTAGGGCTCTATGCAGACAAACAAGCAGAAATGTCATTTCCCAGTCTGTCCATGAAAGGACTGTGCATATTTTAAAAACTGCAGTCTGAGGGTCAGTTTTTTTCTTCCAATTTTATTGATTTGACAATCCCTTACACAGCTACATAATTTTGAGATTACAGCATCACACCCATATGTGCACATGCTTCTCACCCTCCAAAAAAGCTCTGGTGCCAATAGCCAGTTACCTTCCTCCCATATCCTCTCTCCCCCAACCCCATTTCCTCTGGTAACCATTGTATTTTTCAGAGTCTAAAAATTATTACTTTTTTTTCTGGCCAGTTGCTTTCCACTTTAATTTTGTAGCATCTAGGGTGCCTGCAACCCTTTCAGAGATAGGAGGAGCCTTTAGTCACCTACCCTGCCTCTTCGGCCACTCTACTCCAAGTTATCAGTATCTCTCTGGATGGAGCTTGCACACATATCTGGTGCCCCAGCTTTTGAGCTTTTAAGGTTGCTGCCTGGGGGAAGGGTTCCTGGAGCACTTGGCTCTGACAGACTTTGGGGCTTGCATTCAGGAGGTCCATAGGACTATCCCAAATCAAGAAGTCCTTAATGGTCTCAGGAGTACACCTCTCTTCTGTAGTGATACTATAACTATAAACCCACTGCTCAGGGAGCAGGCCAAAATGCCCCACTTCCAAGTTTTCTAGAAGGAATCTCACTAAAAGCTTTCCCAACTGCTGCCTGAGGGTCCAGATTCCAACTGGCCTATATCTAGGTGTGGACCATACATAGTCTTCCCTTTGGGGACATTATGTGCCTCGACACATACTCAACCAATGTAAGCCACTAAGAACAAAGAAGGTACACAGACAATCACTAAGGATTTGTGAGACAACCAGAAGTGCAGGCCAGGCCAATTGACAAGGTTCATCTCCTATACAGGACCATCCTGTCAAGACTAGGAGAGGTGGCCATGTTAGCTAATACATGGAAAGCAACACAGAGTCAAAGAAAATAGAGGAACATATTCCAAACAAAAGAATAACACAAAACTTCAGGAAAAGAAATAGAGATATGTTCATTGAGGTCAGAAGAAGAATGCATGAACAGAGCAAGAAATGGAATGGACAGAAAATATTAAAAAGTATCCAAAAGAAATCAGAGAGCTGAAGAATATAACTCAGAATACATTAAAATCTTTAACTTAAAACCCAAAACTGTAAAACTCCTAGGAGAAAAGATCTCTGATAGCTGTCTTTGAAGTGAGTTTTTTGTATTCAATAGGAAAAGAAAAGACAACAAAAGCAAAAACAAATAAAGCAAACCACATTAAACTAAAAATTGTCTGCACAGTAAAGGAAGCCATCAACAAAATGAAAATGCAATTTATAGGATGGGATAAAATATTTGCAAATCATTTATCTGCTATGGAGTTAATATCTAAGACATAAATAACATATACAACTCAAAACAATCTAGTTGAAACATGGGCAGAGAAACTGAATAGATGTTTTTTCTCAAAGAAGACATAAAAATGGCCAATGGGTATATGAAAAGATACTCAACATCATTAATCATCAGGGAAATGCAAATCAAAACCACAATAAGAGATCATTTTGTACCTGTTAGAATGGCTATTATCAAGACAAGAGATCATGAGTGTTGAAAAGTATGTGGAAAAAAGGAAACCCTTATGGACTGTTAGTGGGAAGGTGAGTTGGGACCACCACTGGGGAAACAGTATGCATGTTCCTCAAAAAATTAAAAATAGAATTACCATGATCCAGCAATCTCATTTCTGGGTACATATCCAAAGGAATTGAAACAGAATCTGAGAATTCTGTACAATGTGTTCATAGTAACCTTCATCTCAATAGCCAACATACGGAAGAAACTCAAGTGTCTATTAACAGATGAATAAAAAAGATATATCTACATATCTATGGCTGTATCCATAATGGAATATTGTCCTGTCATGAGAAAGAAGGGGATCCTAACATGGACCTCGACGGCATTATAGTAAGTGAAAGAAGAGAAAGACAAACATCGCATGATGTCACCTATATGTGGAATCTAAAAAAAAAGTAGAACTCATAGAAACAGACTAGAATTATGATTGCTAGAGGCTGGGGGTTGGGGGAAATGAGCAGATTATAAACTTCAATAGCAATAAGATGAATAACTTCTGGAAGTATAACCTATAACATGATGATTATAGTTAATAATAATGTATTGCAAGTTGCTAAGAGAATAAATCTTAAATGTTCTCACCACAAGAAAGAAATGGTAATTATGTGATGTAATGGAGATGTTAGCCAACAATCATTTTACAATATATAAGATCAAATCAGTGGGTTGTACAACTTTAAACTTGTAAAATGTTACATACCAATTATATCTCAATATAGCTAAGGAAAATTGGGTAGAGTTGCTTAAGATATGCAACCAGTTAATCATTTGAAATGCTTTTTGAAATAGAAGACTTGAAAATGAAGAAAACATATTTTATTATAAAGTGGGATTTATGGGCAGCCTTTGAACTTTATTGGCTTCAGATTCATTTGTTTCCAACCATGTGTTAAGCAGTTCATTGAGTGTTAAGCATTAAATACTTGTATTAGAAATGAATACTCATCCGATAATCAATCTATCAGAAATATTTATCAAGTACCTACTATGTATCAGGCATTGTGCTAAATGCTTTGGGCATATCAGTGGTTCTCAATGGAGACAATAATGTTCCCCAGGGGACATTTGACAATGTCTGGAGACATATTTGGCTGTCATAACTGAGAGGGTTGCTGCTATTGGCATCTAGTGGTAGAGGTCAGGGAGAAACATTTTACAATGCACAGAACAATAGCTAGAAAAAAGAATCACCTAGTTCCAAATGCCAATAGCGCTGAGGTTGAGAATACCTGATGTACATTGTTTATGTAATCCTCCAAACAACGCTCAAGGTAGGTAGTATTATTACCAAGTCCTTCTAACAAGTGAAGAATTAAGGCTTATATTGGCCTTAGTTCTAAGTAACTAAGGTCATACATTGAGTCATACAACTCAAGTGGCTGAGTTGGTCTTACTTGACTCCAAAGCTGTCTTTGAGAGGTATGCTGCACCATTTCTTGGCTAAAGAAAATCCAGGGTGAGATGGGGGTGTGCGTATGGAAGAAAGGGATAGGCTGCAAAAGTAGGTGGGTAATAAAGAAAGAATAAATTGTTATTGAATAAAGCATTCAGGGAAGAGAGAAGTGTAGGGAGGATGAAGCAGAAATAAAACAACACTAAAAACAGATGGAACTTTTATGTATACATCGAGAAAATGGGGCTAGAGAAAGAAATAGAATTGCTAATAAAAGAGGAGCTCCAATTACATGAAAAAAAGCATGTCATCCTGAGCTCTTAAAATCTACCTCTCCCTAAGGAAAGATATGTGAACAGTTGGGAAGTAGTGAACAATTATTGATTACAAGCAGTCCACGAGAAATGTGAAATACAGACTTACAGGGTATAAGCAAGTTAGTCCACATACTTACTTAATCACTTAGAATGACTTATGAATTCTTCAGATTTGAGGAGACTAAGAAGATTTGTATGAAGTAAATGCTGTAATGATATTTGAAACGCATAGGGACTATAAAAGAGTTTATTATTAGACTCTACTGGAACTTTGCTCCAGAATTATTTAGTCAGCAAAATCAATATAAATTGATTACTAATGTCTTAAAGAGATTAGTCACTGAAGTACTAAAAAAGCCCTCATTAGAAGGTGGATTCACATCAAACACTAACCTATCAGGACCTAAAGATTGGGTTAAAGCAAGGACAATTGTATACCTGAACTTTATCGACTGTTTTGTTTTTCCAATTAGAAAGCATATTTTGCTAAAAATAGATGACTGGATCAAGAAGATGTGGTACATATATACCATGGAATATTACTCAGCATTCAAAAAAGATAAACACATGCAATTTGCTGCAACATGGATGGCGCTGGAAGGGATCATGCTCAGCGAAATAAGCCAAAAAGAAAAAGAAAAATACCGGATGGTCTCACTCATAGCAGGAATCTAGAAAACTTAAATAATGGACCAGGAAAATGAATAACTATAAGAAAGTGAAAATCAAAATCAACAAAAAACTATGAACCAGAGACACTTTTAGGGGGGCGGGGGCGGGAGGGGAGGGATTGGGGTCAGAATGGGGGGCTGCAATTGTATGGGGAATATAACAATAAAATTTATAAAAAAAAAAAAAAAAAAAAGAAAGCATATTTTGCTATACCTAATTTAACATAGAAATCATTATGGAAAAAACTAAACAATATGGAGCAAACACAGCATGGCTGAACACTTCCAAATTAGTAATTGCAGGATAAAAAAGTTTTCTAGAGGTAAACCACACAGTGGGTACATTTTGACTTCTAGAAACTATCTGGAGAGTTTAGGCTTTTAAAATTTTTTGTAAATTATTCTAGAGTCTCAGAAAATTGTTCCGAAAAGTTAACATAAATTTCCTTTCTTGCACTTTAAACTCATTTAATTTTTTTATCTCTGGGAAAAACAGGATAACAACTATGTTATTACTCATGATTATATCTCCACAACTTTTTGTTTCCTTTCTTTGAACTATGTTCAATGGCCATACTATAAACCAAAACATTATAACTAATATATCAAAATACTGGGTGTGGGAATAAGGTTAAGAAGTACATTTACTTAATTAATGGATGACTTGTTAATGAATTTTAGGTTACTTTAAATTTTGCTATTATGATGCTGCTGAAAATGAACACCTCAAATATTTTTGTAGGTTTTCTTTGTGAGGATAAATTTCTCGAGATTGGATTGTTGGGTTGAATGTTGGCACATTTTGATATCAAAATGCCTTCCAAATGGTATTTACCAACTATCACTAACAATATATGAATGTACATGTACTTATGTTTTTCCTCTCCTTGATAACAAAGAGTAATGCAAACAGTGGTAATAGTAACAGCAAAGTTTACTATTTTTACTGTGAGTGTTCTAAGCATTTTCATATATTACATGTGATATTATAAATTTTGCAAATATGATGGGCAAAAATACCACTTCTGAAAAAAAACAGATTTTGGATTCCATGTCATTTAGAAATCATAGCAGTTAAGACTTTGCCCAAGATTATAAAAGTATTTTCATTTATTTAGATGCTCACTTAGATAACATAATTGTTTTTGTTATTTAGAATGCTTTACATGGCAGAGAGAGCTAGCTGTCCACCACAGATGTATTCCTCTCTTCTGAGATGCAGAACTATATTTGGGTCTCTCATCTCCTGCACCGCTGGCCTGCACCCCAGTTCTTCTACACCAAAAAAAGAAAGAAAGAAAGAAAGAAAGAGAGAATAAAATAAAAGAACTATGCCTGGGAAGTGGCTGTTCATCCAGTGACATCCTTTCCCAGGTCGGCTTGCCTTTGGGTGGGATGATGTGACTAGTCATATCTAACAAACGATGTGTGCCTCTTCCAGACTGAGAAGCACAGAGAGAGCCTTATTTACTCTTTGTTCCTCTCTGCCTGCTGTGTGTTGGCACTAAGGATGTCCTCCGGAGTCATTTGCTGAAGATGGTAGTGCCTTTACCAGCCTGGATTCCTAAATAACTGCACAGAGCAGAAACTTTCTTGAAACTCCAACCCCCACCTTCATTGGACTATTTGGTGAAGTTACTGAAATTTGGGGATTTGTATGCCATTACAACTAGCATTAGTCTAACTTATATAATGTAGCTTCATCCAATCCTATAGGATGGTCAATTGTTTCAAAATACTATCTAAATAAAAAGTCCATCCTTTTCCAAATGTTTCCATACTATACTCATTGTGAAGTCTATTTCTGGATTTTATTCTGTTCTATTGCCTATTGCTGCAGCAGTGTGATACTGGGCATCAGTAGAATACTATCCCTTCAATGTTATTTCTTTCTTTTTTTTAAAGATTTATTTATTTATACAAGCACTAGGTACAGTCAGAAGCGTGGGAGGGTGAGAGAATTCACCGAGCCAGAGCGGGGAGCAGAGCAGGCAGAAGGACCGAAGTACACTGCTGAGGGGAGCAGCGGGCAGCTGATGAGGTCTGCGCACCATGTGGGACCCTCTTCAGGTGGCCGGGGAGCAGCTGGGGATCAAATGAGCGCTGCAGAAGCTGCGGGCAGCTTCGCAACCCAGCGCTCAACTGCTGCGCCACCGGGGAGGCCCCAATGTTATTTCTTTAAAATATCATCAATTATTCTAAATGTATCTATTTTCTCAGGTGAATTTCAGAATAGATTATCAATTAGAAAACCCAGAATTTGGCTGGAGATTGCATAGTGAATTTACTGTCTCCTTCACATGCACTGAGTTGTTCAGTTCTGTTGTTTCTGTCTCCCTATCATTTCCCACTGCTACCTTCTTCCTTCCATTTGTCATGTCTCCTCCCTAGTTCAGTCCTCTGCTTCCTCTCTTCTGACCATCCCTACATCTATAATCTGGTCTTTGCTCTCCTATCTTCCTGTAAACTCTGCTTTCTTCTATTGCCAACCAAAATGTTAGTGATTTTATCATTTATTTAATCAAAAACTTATTCAATACATTGAACAAAGATCATGTTATGCTGCTTGGCATTCACCGTGCTCTATGCAATGCCGCTACTCGACCTGCAAAGCCTCTCCCCTCCCTGCCTGGCAGACTCTGACTTGCTTCAAGAGCTCAGCAGTAACATCAATTTGTCAAAGAAGCCTGCTTTCACACCACTAGTACCCAGGGCTCCAAGGTGCACTTCTATCATAATACTTAGCACCACTTTTACAGTAACAGTCTGTTTACTCGCTGGTCTCTTCCATCAAATAATTGAAGGTGTGCCAAAGGGCTTATTTTTCTTTGTAACTTCAGTGTCTAGCTCAGCACTACTAAAGTGTAGATGTTCAATACTTATTTGATGGACAATTATATGATAGGTTATTTGCTTATAGCAAGCAAAGAATTAGAATAAAATTATTTAACATCAAGGGTTCTAGAAATCGTATAGTTAATTAGCCCTCCTTTTGCAGTTGAGAAGCTGAGACATATACAAAAGTTAAAAATTCCATGTTAGAAAAACAACATGCCTGCTATGAGCTAAGCACTGGAGATAGAGCAGTGAATAAAACAGAAGAAATTTTCTGCCCTCAGGAACTTATGTTCTGCTGGGGAAGGTTGACATTAGGCCAATAAATAATACAATGTTGGGCAGTAACAGGGCTCTTGAGAAATGAAAAACAGGGCAGGAGCAGGAGTGCTCTCTGGGGTGAGATGGTCAGGGAAAATGTCTAAGCAGAGGACATTTGGGCCTAGATCTAATGATAAGGGAGACCGTGACCTTATCTAGGGGAAAGTGTTTCAGTTAGAAAAATACAAATACCCTGACACAGAAGAATGGTTGTGCTTTGAAGAGAGATGACGAGGTCAATTTACCTCGCGTTGTATGAAGAAGGGAAGGAGTGGTCTCTGGCAAGATCATGGCGGTTTTGGTAAGAGCTTGCCAAGTCCTTCTAAGTGTGATGGGTTTTATACATTAGAATGAAGGATCGGATTTGTATTTACAAAATCATTTCTGGTTGCCTTTGAGAACATATTAGAAAGGTGCTAGATGTAAGAGTGGAAGGTGGAGGCCGAAAAGAGATGGCAGCAATTTTGTAAAGTAAAAATCAAAATTAACAAGTAACTATAAACTAGAGACACAATGGGGTGCGGGAGAAGGGAGTAGGATCAAAACAAGGGGGTGGGAATAGTATGAGGACTATAAGCAAGATGAAAATGTATACATTGTGAAAAAATGAAAAATGGTATAAAAATTATATAAAAAAGAACACAGCATTATTAGCATATTAAATTTATCCTTAATTTCAGTGTCAGTCCCTAAGTATGAAGCATTTAATTAAAAAAAATTAAATACCAAAAAAATAAAAAGTTGAGGAGGAACCCAGAGGGGTTGGATTTGGGACATGTGATGATGGAGATGTCAGGACTTGCTGAAGAATTGATTGTGGGTGTAATACAAAAAGGGAGTCTATGGGTGACTTCAGAGCAATTGTGTGAACGAAGTGCTATTTACAAAAATGGGAGATACTATGGTGGTATGGAGGCAGAAAGGAGGGCTACTGTAGGAATAAATTTACAGTTTCTTTTTGGCTGTGTTCATTTTGAAATGCCCTCTAGATACCTGGTAGAAGTGGGTGAGGCTGAAATTGTGGGGTAAGGTCAGGACTGCAGAGTGAGGCAATAGAAATACAATTATTTTTGGTGCCATAGAAGCAATCCTCTCCAGTATTAGTAATCTACTAAAACTATTGTTTCAGAATTTGATCACAAATGCTTAGTTTCAGATGTAGGTTACAGGTTGGTAGATGTAAGGAAATTGCATTTTTGTATTTATAAAACAGGAAAGAAGCATTTGTGAGTTAGCAGGCGGCAAACACATTCTATTTAAGGCAAACTATAGTATCTTGAGTACATTATCTAGGTGTAATCCCATCAGTCCTCAACGAAGGTATGAAAAGTCACATGTATTTTTAGATGATTCAGAACATGTTTTAGGGCAATGACATAGCAACTTTATACTATAGTCCTTTTTATAGAAGTTACAAGAAAGGCTTTTAGAAACAGCAGTTTTGTACTTTGATGTCCTCAGATGTTTTGAATTTTCTCCTAGGACCTATTTTCATATATACCAAATGGCAGACTTATAGTCAGATTCAATTCAACAGAGCCCCATAACAGTATTTGACTAAAGCTCCAAAAAAAAAAAAAAATCTGGATTCCCATCAATGGATGATTAAGATTGAAACTTCTGCTGTAAATCCCCTACCGTCCCACAATGAAATTCAATGCTTCAATATCTTGTTCAATGTTATAACTTGAAGGTTTATATACAACAGTCAAAGAACTGTCATTACAGGTTTAAATTTACAGAGTAAGAACAAAATACCTAACTTCCTAACTTTCAATACTCCCTTTTTACACTTATTCTAAGCAGTTGAATCTTGGCAGCAGGTTATGGTTAACAGTGCCAGCATATGTCTTTTTTTTTTTTTTTAAAAGAAATGATATTTATTTTCAGATGACATGCAGGTTATGACTAATCATCACCTATTACTAAAAGTTTTTGAGAGGATATCTTCAGGAAGTTCTTTGAATAAGTTCTGCTATTTGGATTTTGCAGATGGAGATGCCACTTCAGCTAAAATATCACTAAGAAAAGGGACACCTATGGATGGGAATTCATTCTAAGTATTATCTGGGGAAATTGAGAATTATCTGGCACACCTGGCTGTCAATCTTTCTCAATGCACAGTTTCTTATTTTTAGAAATAAGAAATGGATATAGTTTAGGCTCCTGGATAATCCTTAGGGATAAACACTGGGGTGTGAAAATGGACTTTCCCTTCTGTGAAGAAAGAAAAGATATGCTTTAAAGGAGTGAATTTGAGTAAACACAAGGCAGAAATAAATACTTGACACTCATTATAATTTTGAAAATCTTAGTTTTTAATCAACTAGTTTTACAACTCTTTTATAACTATGTGCATGCTTGACTTTCTCTGTTCCTAAACAAATAGATCAGATTTAATAGCACATCTGAGGATTTAAAAATCCTTACCAAAATGTGCATTCATTGGCACTAATTAAAGGATGGTTTTTAGGATTTTTTTAATTTCATATTTGATTTAATTTGTTATTGTTTATAAATCCTGTTCTGATCTGTGCTTAAAAGGAAAGAAATAATGTCCCAGAGAGGCTTGTACAAGATAATACAGTAAGTTATTTCCAGAGACAGGATCAGAATTCTTGGTAACTGACTCCCAAAGTTGCAGCTCAGACTGAAACATAGTAATAAAAAATCCTCAGGTTATGAGGAAAATTCCTACTTTGGATTCACTTTCTGTTCATTATCAATTCCTTTCCTACTATCATGAGTTTTCTGAATAAGACATGCTCTGTTTAAAGGAGAACAAAAACAAGGTTTATTGAAAACATATGATGATACAACCTAAGAATCCTTTATAAAGAGGCTGGAGATGGCCTAACAGAGTTCAATACTGTTCAGGAGCCAGATGTTTTCCCACAAACTAAATATGGAAAAATATCAAGAAAACGTAAGTCAAAAATAGTTTCAGATGTGCACATTTTAACATTATGACCAGACATTTTAACATTATACTCCAGAAAAAACACAGAAACTTGATAAGAAAAGGATTCGTAAGTCACACGATGGCGATGTCCTAAGGATTAGCTACGGTATTTTGATCTCCAAATTCCAAACACAGATTTGGAGTCTGTGGTAGGGGCTAAAATCAGATATTTAAAACATTTGCAAACAGCAGAGTAAGAACTTGAGAAAAAGGCACAGTGGGGGCAGGAGTGCCTCCTCCTGTAAAGGAGCCTACAATCACAAACATGCACAGTAAGTGTTTTATTAAACAAATATCTTACATTCACCTGACCCAATTAAAGTAGGGAACTAAAAGACAGGCAAAAATTACTCTTCTGAAAACTCCTGCTAACTTAGGTAAAGGTGCTATTTTTCATCTTGCATTGCTTAGAAAATTGTCGTTATGTTTTCCTTTATTTTCTCACATTATTTTTACTTTGCGTGTGTACAGGGTGCAATAAGGGGAGAATGAATGAAGGTTCACACATGAATTTCTGCTAGTTTGCAATTTTTGACATTTTTATTAATTCAGTGCACATTTCTTATTGTCAGAATCTGCTCAGACCTGGGTATATAATAGTAAATTGGATGGACAGGACATGGATGGAGCAGGTAAGACAGATAAAAGGAGCATTAGCAAAGAAGACACTGAATCAAGTAGCCACTGTCATGGGTGATGAATGCTATGATAGGAGAAACACAGAGTACAGTTAACCTAGTGAAGGAGTCAGGGAAGTCCTCCTGGCAGAAATGTAGTTAAATCGTAATTAATAACTAGTGAAAAACAAAGCTGCAAAACCTGTCGTAAGTAACTTCACCTCCTTTAGATATTATAACACAGCAGTTTCTGAAATGATCACATCCAAGGAGCTCTAGAACCAAAAAGTATCTGTTTTGGTGACTCCAGTGGCTCAGTTGGATAGTGCGAGGTATTTATAAAGCAGTATGCTCCTGAACAAACAGGTATTTATAAAGCAGTATGCTCCTGGTTTGGTTCCTGTGCCCTTACTCCCCAAATAAAATTTATTCTTGGTAAAGATACACAGACTAAAATTTTAGAATGCAGCATTTTTTGAAATCAGATTTTACTGATTTAGCATTGTTTACAAAACTACTTAATTCCAAGAACTTCACACCTCCATAGGGGTATATACATCACTCACCCACCACCAAAGTTCCAGTGCCATCACCTCTATCCGTTGACCCACCCCTCTTCTCCTCTCCTCTGGTAACCACCCTGTTTTTCACAAAGTTCTAGAATTATATTTGCTCTGTTTTCCCAGTTTGTTTATTTGGTTATTTATATTTCTCATATGAGTGAAACCATCTGGAAATTGTCTTTTACTTTCTGACTTATCTCACTTAGCATAATTACTTCAAGTTCCATTGATGTTGTCATGAAAGAGAAGATTGCAGTGTTTTTTTTTAATAGCTGAGTAGTATTCCATTGAGTATATATGTCATAATTTCTTTATCCAGTCATTTGTGAATGGGCATTTAGGTCTTAGCTATTGTGAATAATGCTGCTATGAACATAAGGACGCATATATATCTTTTAGAATTAGTATTTTCATAACCTTTGGATAAATACCTAGAAGTGATATTGCTGGATCATACAATAGTTCCTTTTTTAAAGGACTCTCCATACTGCCTTTTATAGAGCCTGTACCAAATTACACACCAGTCAACAGTCAACAAGTTTGGTCTTCTCTACACTCTTGCCAACACTTGTAGAAACTAAATATTGATGGAGTTAATTTGAGGAAAAACAATCAACAAGCACATATCAAGAGATATTAATTATTTGATTGTTTTTTGTATCTATAGATTCTAGAATTTTTTAAAATCTCAGTGAATGTTTTCATATACTTTGGGTTCTATGTCATTAAAAATATTAACAAATAAGATGAAGAAATGACACTTTCAGGCACAAAAATTGTGTGTGTGGTTGCTGTCATATGGTAGCAAAATGGAGTTAAGCAGTGTAGGAGTCTGTCTGAGAGACCCAGAGCCCATGTTTTGGTAGGTTCTCTCTGCTGAGGTGGAACAAAGGGCAGGAGACACAAGGCCGGGGAGGTGCTGTTCCTGATCTCGCCACTAGAGGACAGGCGGCTACCGCTTCAGGTTTGGAAGACCTTCCCACAGGATTGGTTGGTAGTGGTGTTGGGCCAGGTGGAGATCTGGGAGGGAGGTGGGATGAGGTGGATGCAGTGCATGGGGTGACTGCCTGCTTACTGACACCTGACTTTGGAATGACTTCTTTTCTTGGTGCTCCAATTCCCATCTTTGTGGGACTGATGGATCAGCAGAAAGATGACAGTTTGGGGACAAAGGCAGAGCTGATATCAATGAACTTTTTCTTTAATAGAAAGATAATCTGCAAAAAAAAAAAAAAAAAGAAAAGAAAGAAAGATATTCTGCAAGGCACACAGAACAGTGCCAAGGTCCTGGTAAAGGCTCTATTACTTGCTGGGGTGCCACAACCCACACTTGGGCTGGCTGTTTAGAAGACTCTCTTCCCAATCTGTCCCTATGATCATGGACAAAGGGACTTCTTTTTGGACCAAGTCTACCCATTTATAGTCTGGAACGGGTTCTAAGAATTCTTGGTTATTTTCCCAGCTGAGTCCTGTATTGACCCCTTTATTTGCTGGGCCCCAGTTTCCATAGGGAAGCTATTATAATTTTCTTATTGTAATTAGTTGTATTAGCTATAATTCCTTCTAATTAGGAAGTTGTACTAGGGAGGCGCACAGTCTCTTCTAGCTTTGCCATTTAGTATTTCCAAGTCTTTGTAGAGATGCTGTGAGGCCTTCTCAGAAGGATGCCCTCTCAAAGGCAAAGCTGATACCCAGATGGTCCCTTAAAAATAGACCATCTTTCACCTTAGACTCCCACGGGTCCTCCCATTCCAGCTATATCCAGAAAAGTGGGGCAACATCTGGCCTATAGGCACCTCTGGGGAAGTCCACGTCTGGGGTATGAATGATTTCAAAGCTATTTAGAAGGTGAGGTAGCAGGACAGTGATGAGACTCCACCTCATAGTGCATCTGAGTTATCAACTCTTCATCTGAGTATCTCTGTTGAGCCCCTAGCAAGAGGGAGGGAGGGGAATAGTAAGCATGACCCCCCTAGACAAACAGCAGATGTGGCAGTAGGAGCACTTTGGTTTGAGTTGTGGTTCACCCTTCCCCAACTGACCTTGGCAAACTACTCTCTGAATCTACGTTTCCTCCTCGTTAAGTAGGGATGATAAACCCACCTCCCAGGGTTGTGAAGATTCATGAATAGCGTGTGCAGTTGTAAAGCCCCACCAAAAGTCCCCAGGTACGGTGAGGGGCTGGAGTCTTTTTCCCTGCAAACTGGGAAAGGATTGATGGGCACTTGGGATTTGTGTTCTCATTCCAGGCCTGGGATGTTGATGTGCTTTGCGTTTGTTGCAGAAATTCCGACTCTCTTGCCCCGTGAGCTTACTACTCAAATTAGCTTGGGGAGGCAGCAAGCAGGGGTGGTGCCCCAGGTAGGTGGCTGGCAAGACTTCTGCTATGTGAGCTTAGTACTCTACTTCTACAGAAGTGTGGTGTCCAGAGCTCTGGGCAAGGGGTTAGATTCCAGGATTGAGCAGAGATTATACCAAACCCATTACTTAATGATTTTTTTTAACCAATAACAATGATGAGTGTTTATTACATGGCAGGCATTAAGGTAAGCACTTTATATAATTATTTCACATAATCTTTTAAAAAATTATTATTGAGGCAACATGGTTTATAACACTGCAAATGACTGAGAGGGATAGCATCACACCTCTTCAGATGCATGCTACCACACCGCACCCACCAAGGCACCTACGGTCCTTCACCATAGTCCAAAGGGTCCCCTCCACACGCCTTGTTCTTCACCCTAGCTCTTCCCTCTAGTGGCCTCAGTTCTACAGTCAGATTTCTAGGGTTTGTTTTTGATTTGATTTTGTCTGATCATTTGTTATATTTTCATTTACCTTTTTGAGCAATTATTTTAAGGAAGGCATAATTAAAACTACCAGTTTAAATTGTGTGAGGGCATATTAGGACAGAGCATAAAACATCTTTTAGAATAGGTTTTGTTATGAGAGCTATTCTGTGTTATTTCCACCTAGGGCTGAGGATAATCTCCTGGAAAATTGTAAGGTAAGTGATCTTTGGTGTTGTGCTTCTTTGCAATCACAGAAATATCTTGAGTGCAAGTGAGATTCTGAACAACTGTATATAACATATGAACCAGTCACTCTACCCCAATATTGCTAGGCAATGATAATAATTAATACAGCCGACAGTGACACTGTGCCTATTATGGGCAGTCAACAGTTCTTTCAATCTAGTTTTTGAATAGCTACTATACTATATGATTTAAATATCAAAATAATAAAAAGAGGTAAATGAGAGAAATCTTGTTCTGACCACCATCCCCATTCACTTTGTCTTTATTCATTATCTTCAGGTGACCATTTTTATTCTCAAAAAAAAAAATCCTCTGATCTTTCTTATTAAAATTGAAAAAACTGCGTTGTAACAGCTGCAAATCAATAACAATCACCATGTGTGTATGTTGCATAAAGCTCACCACTGAAAGTCCAGTTCTCTCCACCATGCAATTGACTCCTTTTATCCAATTTATCCACCCACTTTCTCCTGCATTGTTTCTTTACTCAGGTAAAAGCAACATGAGTACATGCTCTTATTTTTCTCTTATACAAAAATAGCACTGTTACTATATGTGCAGTATTATAATTTTTCCCCTTACTTAATTTATCTTCTTTATTGTATTCTATGTATTATATTTTTAGTTTGTCAAGCTATACTGAATACTTACTATAATTTGATGGGACTAATAGAAAGTAGAATTCCCGGGTTAAAGAGTAAATGCTATGTAACTTTAGTAGATAGCAATAATTTTCCATGAGGATGATATCACTTTGGACTTCTGTGGAGTGTAAGTGCCCGCTTCCTTAGAGTCTCCCAAAAAAGTATAGGATCAGATTTTGGATATTGCTAATATGATGTGTGAGAAAATGCTATTTGCATTTCTCTTTATTGAATAAGATAGACTATGTTTAAAAGGCACACACATGTTTAAGAGGCACACACATACACTTTTATTTTTCTGTGAAGTCTCTGCTCATATTCATTTCCCATCTTTTATTTTCTACTGGGTAGTTGGATTCTTCTGACTTTCTGGAGCTCCTTACGGTTCAAGATGATTAACTTTTTGTCTCTGATAGTTACAAATATCTTCCCCACATTTGCATTTGTTTTTTTGACTTTGCTTGTTGTTTAATTTGCTTTTTAAGATTTATTTTTATTTATTTATGCACACAAAAACTGAGTTGTAGACCAGGTGGATCTACTAAAATACATTGCTGAGGGGAGTAGCAGGCAAGACAGGAGAGATCTGCTGTGCCATGTATATTATCTCCCTGGTTGGGATCAAACTGATGCTGCAGTGGCTGCCTATACCTTGATAGTGCTTTGTTTTATCATGCAATCTTTTGATTTTATGTAGTCTAATTTTATCAATTTTTAATCTTTATGTAGCTTAAATTTATAAATGTTTTCTCCTATGGCTTCTATATTTTTAGTTATGGTCAGGAAGGTCTTCCTGGTTTCAAGCTTACAAGAGAATTTACCAATGCTGCCAGCCAGCATTTATGGTCTTACTTAATTTAAAGCTTTGATTTATTTGGAGTTTATTTTAGAACATGATAAGACAGATATGGATACAACTTGATCTTTTCTTGAATAACTAGTTATTCCAAATTACTTATAACCAGAGTTAGGATAAAATTCATGTGTTTGAGAAAAGGACTTTTCTGGTGGTTGTGATAGAAGACTTCATGGGAAACAGGAGAATTAGGAGAATCTTAGGGAAAAGTTTAAAGAACAGGGAGATTTTTGTGAGTATGGGATCACGGAGGACAAATGCCCCTTTTTTAGATTTCATTCTAGAACCATGGCTATTGGGCCAGGTTTGTTATAAAGCACCATTGGGCCTTGTGGAAATTTTAAATATCTTTATCCCTAAGGGGGTCTTGTTTTGAAATTTTAACTATTATGATTATATATATTCTTTGGCAGGTAAGCTTAATTAATATTGGTCTCACTAAAGTTTGCTTAAATAAGGATTTTCTACAAAGTTAAGTTAGATTTAAGTAATGGCCCTTCAGGAATTTGCATACTTTTTACATTAATTGGTCTCTCAACACTTTATCTATGAAACATCAAATTTACATTCATTTATCAGAGCAAGAAGTACTGCTCCTTAATGAGTTATACTATCATTTGTTTCTTGACCCAAGTGGTTAAATATGAATTTCAGAAACTTCTGCTTATTAAAATAATTTTCATAGACACAGAGAGAAAGCAGAAAAAAATATTATTTTGAAAAAAATTATTATTTAAGCCAGCATGGATGTATTTTACTACTGTGCTATATTCTAGGCATTGCTGTATTTCAGAAGGAATGGTCACACTCTGGAAAACAGTTTGTCAGTTTCTGGTAAAGTTAAACACTTACCACATGACCCAGTAATCCCATTCCTGGGCATTTACCCTAGAGAAATAAAAACATGTTCATACAAAAACTATACGTGAATGTTGACAGCAATTTTATTTCTAAGAAATCTAGAAACAACCCAAATGACCTTTAACAAGTAAATGGGTAAACTAACTATGGTACATTCATATCATGGAATATTATTCAGCAATATAAAGGAGTATGTGTATGTGTGTGTATATGTATATATACATATATATACATACAATGACTAGGAAGGATCTCAAGAGCATGTTGAATGAAATAAGCAAATTTCTAAAGATATTACTGTATGATTCCATTTATACTGCATTCTAGAAATATTGAAATTATAGTAATGGAGAACAGATTAGTAGTTCCCAGGGATTAGGACCTGGGGGAGGGCAAGACTTTAAAGGAATAATAGAGAGGGACAGCACCATTAAGAGTTTTTTGGTTGATGGCAAAGATCTGTATCTTGATTGTGGTGATATTAATCTATGTATGTGCTAAAATTTGATCATAATACACATAAAAAATTAAATGCTTGCAAAAACTGGTGAAATGTAAAGAAGATCTTCAGTTAATAATAATACATGTCCTTGTCATTGTACTATGCTTATGTGAGATGTTGTCCCTGGGGGAAGCTTGGTGAAGGGGACATGGGTACGTGGGTTCATGGATACATAGGACCTCTGTACTATTTTTGCAACTTCTAAATCTGAAGTCAATTCAAAATAAAAAGTAAAATGGAAGTCCAGATCTTAGGAAAATGACTGCTGGGAAAAGGGATTGCACTTTTATGATACAAACATCTTTTCTTTTAGATTTTACATTAGCTAATGCATCTATAAAGTAGGATATTTAACTCAATGTGGTGCTTTCTTTTAACCAAGAAGGGGTATAGAGGGGTATTAATGCATTCTTTTCTTTCATGCATATTTTTAAAATTGATTAGTTTTAATTTTGACAAAAATGATGAATCTGCAGAATTTTCAATTGGAACCTTTATGTGTCAAAGTGAGGAAACTCAAAAAAATTTTTTTGCCAATTATGGTTGGCAGAATCTGGATCATCTCTTTCATGGCATCAGACACCATCTAGAACATGCTGAAGATACGGATTCTGAAAAAAAGCTGCTAGTCTATGTAACATGGTTTTCCATAAACCTGTTAATAAATTCATTTTTCCTGCTCCCTCATCATTCTTCCATGTGTAGATTAAATGGATTATACTGTAATTAAATATGACTCTCACAAGAGGCAGTGCTTTAGAGCAGTGAGCTTTAGGGAGTCTGGTGTTCTATTCCTAGCTTCGCTGCTGACTGGCTGAGCACAAAGCACCCCCACTTCACAGAGCCTCAGTTTTTCTGTGTATAGAGTGAGATAAACAATGTCTCAGAGGGATATGGTGCTGCTTTATGAGCTCTATATTCTAATTGAGCTCCAAATTTCTTTATAGAAAGGTGCTCTTAGAAAAATTAAAGATGTATTTACATTGTTGTTGTGACTCTTAATGGGAATGAGGCTTTACAATCTAATTTTAAAAGCCTCCTACTGCATAGTACATTATCCACGTTCTTAAATACGGCAATCAGCTGTGCACCAATTCACTCTGTGGTATTTATTAAAAAAAAAAAACACTGCAAAGACATACTTTTCAAAGCCATGTGCAGCGGTTTAGCTGTAGGACTTCCACTGAAGTTAATGGGACTCATACTGGCAAATTCCAAGCACCACTTTGAAAATTTACCCCATACTGACAATTTAATGCTTCTTATTGATCATAAGTCTTCAGATAACATCTCAAGGCAAAAAGGACAATTTCTCAAAGGAAATAACCTTTAATGAAATAAATCTGCATTACAGTCATCATAACTGGGAATATGCAGCAGATGACATGATGATATACATAGAATATCCTAAAGATGCCACTAGAAAACTATTGGAAACAACAAATCAGTATAATGAAGTGGCAGGCAACATAACCAGTTAAGAAATCTATCATATTTCTAAACACAAACATGAGCTAGAAGAGAAAGAAATTAATCCTTTTTAGAATCACATCAAAAATAATTAAGTATGTAGGAATAAATTTAACAAAGGAGATGAAAGACATGAAAATGAAGCCTGTAAGAAATGGTTAAAATAAACAGAAGGACACACAGAAATGGAAATATCCCCTGTTGGCAGATTGGGAGAATTAACATGTTAAAAAGACCATCTTAGCCATAGCAATCTATAGATTCAATATAACCCTTATCAAATTCCAAGGACATTCACCAAGGAAACAGAAAAAAACATTACTCAACTGATATGGAAACGCAAAATACCCCAAATAACCAAAGCAATCCTGAGAAAAAGAAGAATGGAGGTATTATACTCCCAGTCTTCAAATTCTACTACAAAGCAACAATAATCAATGGTATGGTATTGGCATAAAAATAGATACACAGACCAATGGAATACAATTGAGAGTCCAGAAATAAATTCACACTTACATGGATAGTTAATTTATGACAAGGAAACTAAGAACATTCAATAGAGAAAGGAAAAATCTCTTCAACAAATGATTTTGGGAAAATTGGACAGTCACTTGCATAAGAATGAAACTAGATCACTACCTCACACCATACACAAAATCTAATTTAAAATAGATTCAACAATTGTATTTAAGATCTGAAACCATAAAATAGACAAAAGAAAATAAAGGTATTGCACTCTACGATTGGCCTTAGAGAGGACTTTGGTAATTTGCATCCCTGGCAAGGGAAACATAACCAAAAGTAAACAAATGGACTATATCAAATTAAAAAGTTCTTGCACAGTGAAAGCAACTATAATTAAGACAAAAATAGACTTTACTGAATTGGATAAAATATATCCAACAAGGGTTAATATCCAAGATACATGAAGGAATCATGCAATTCAATCAAAACAAATAACCCATTCAAAAAATGGGCAGAAGAACTAAATAGATACTTCTCCAGAAAAGACATACAGATGGTCAACAGGCATATGAACAAATGCTCAACTTCAGCTATTATTAGGGAAACAAAAATCAAAGGCACAATGAGATTATCAGCTCAACACATGTAAAAATGGTTATCATACAAAAGACAAGAAGCAATATATACTGGTAAGGGTGTGGAGTAAAAGGAAACCTGTATACCACTGGTGGGAATGTGAATTGGCAAATATGAAAATACTATAGAAAATAGTATGGATGTCCCTCAAACTATTAAAAATAGATCTACCATATGATTCAGCAATCCTTCTCCTAGGTAGCTCATGAAGAATACAAGAGCACTAATTTAAAAGGATGTATGTACCCTTATGTTCATTGCAGCACTATATAATAGATGTGATATGGAAACAATCTAAGTGCCTAACAATAAATGAGTGGAGAAAGCAGATGTGGAATATATACACAATGTGATACTACTCAGCTCTCACAGTCTGACAATACGGATGGAACTGGAGGGGATTATGCAAAGTGAAATAAGTTGAAGGGGAAAGACAAATACTGGATGATTTCACTTATGTCATATAAAGAAATAAAGTAACAGGTAAAACCAAATCAACCAAACCCTTGAATTTTGACAGCAGAACAAAGGTTTCCAGAGATGAAGAAAAAGATGGGAGCAAAGGATAGAGGAAATCTAATGGGCTTTGGTGAAGTGTTACCAGTATGGTGCTAGAGTGGGTGTGTTGTGATAACATACATTTAAAGAGATGTAAACCTCTCCTTAAATATAGGCAGTGTAATAAACCAATATTACCTCAATTAGAAAAACCCCACAAAAATCCAGAGTCTTAAATCACTATACTTTTTATTGCCTGATCAATACATAGTTTTCTTAATTGAAATTTTAAGTATTAGGCTTGCCAAGGGCCTATTGGATCTTTTCCTTGTTCAGCTTTCCTTAGAAGCTGCCTGCTATCAGCAACTACATGCCCTCAAATGGCCTGGTGTCTCACAGGGTATGACTTCTGTCTGTTGCCTCACCATCTCCTACTGCTCTTGTACTGCTCAATGAGCTCAGTCACAATAAGTTCATATCTCTTGTACAAACTAAGATCATTGGGTCTCAAGAACCTTTGCAATTAGTAGTCTGTGCCTAAATCTTCTCATGAATGGTCACCTTTTAATATTGAGGTCAACCTGAGCATCTACTCATTAGAAAGATTCTTAGGCCACCCAATCTAAGATAAGTCCCCACCTTCTATGTTTTATTTTCTTCATTGTCCTTATCTCTAGTTGACATTATCTTGTTTTTCAAAAATATGTCTGTATATTTTTTTATCTGTCCATTGGAATATTGGCTGTATGAGAAGGAGGACCTTGCCCTTTAGGTGCAATGCAGCCTCCCCATCTTCTAGAACCACGTATGGACATGGCAGACATTGTATGAATGTCTGTGGGATGACTGTGCCCAAAATGCTGGGCTATCTTTCACTCCTCTGCCATATACTATGGTCATGATGTTCTAGGTCCTTCTTTCCATTGCTACTTCTACTGCCATCATTTTTGTCCTATACCAACATAACTTATTCTCTTCCTCCAGCACATAGAAGAGTATATTCTTACAGACATGGACCATGTTTTACTCATCTGTGTATCCTTTTGATCATGTTTGGCACATATTATGTGCTGTCTCTGTGAATGAATTTTCTTACATAGCTTTTGATAGTACAGAATATTAGTACAATGTATCATAGTGCTCTGCTGAAGTTTATACGAATAGGAAATCATCTTAGTTATTCATTTTCCTCTAAGGGGATTCTCTCAATGGTGAAGTCATAGTAGCTAATCAAGCTTCTTTACAAGTTCAAATTTGTGCATCAGGTTAACAATTACTTAAACAGGTCTCCCAATAGTGTGTTAATATTAACAACCATTCAAAGGCATTTCCAAGAATAATATCACTTAACCTGGAGATGTTTCCAATAGGGAAATATCCAGGAGACTTCATGGTAACATTGCTCAAGAGCATATGCAACTTGATACAAGGCAATTTTGCAGTTCCATTCACACTTTAGGTAAGAAAGCAGCAATAGGTAATCTGATTTAGCTGATACAATAAAACTCACACTACAATTAATGTTATTTTGTAGTTTGGCTTCTCATTCTAAGATTTTGGATTACTAATAAAAATATAAAATTATCATTATCTTTGTAAATTGATGACAACAGACACAGTTCAATTAAATTTAATTTAAAAATATCAATAAATAATAATGGCACTCTTTTCACAGTTTGGGATATGCTGCAATTGGAAATAGGTAATTATCTTGGGTTCTTGGCACACAACTCTTAAAACCTTTGGAGTCTCCAGAGTCATAAGTGTCTTTCACATGCCAGTAAGATGACTATGGCTGGGACCCCCTAGATAACTTCAAGATATTGGATGACTATGCTCAGGTGCCAGAAATAGTAAGGCATGATTAGACAGTTGGAACTTTCAGTCATAGCCCTGGACCTCTGGAAAGGAATGAAGACCTAGGGATTGAACTCAGTTACTAATGGCCAAGAATCAATCAAGCCTATGAAAGCTCCATGAAAGTCCCTAAACTGTGGGGTTCTGAGAGTTTCCAGGTTGGTGGACACATTTTGGTGCTGAGAGGGTGGCACACTTGAAGAGCATATGGAAGTTCCATATTATTCTCTTCACCCCAATACCTTGCCTATGCATCTCTTCCATTTAGCTGTTCTTGAACTAAGTTTTTATAATAAGCCAAAAATATTAAGTATAGCATTTTCCGGAGTTCTGTGAGTCACCCTAGCAATTATGGAGGATTGTGGGAACTCCGAATTTATAGTCAGTGGGCAGAAGTGTGTATAACTTGGGCATATCACTGTGACTGGTATTTGAAGTCAGGGGACTAGAGGGTGAGTCTTGTAAGACCAAGTCCTTAGCTGTGGGGTCTGCACTAACTCCAGTTAGTGTAAGAATTTAACTCAATTGCTGAATATCCAGTTGTTATCTGAAGAACTGGTTGCTGTGAGGAAAATCTGTACATTAGGTATTGGTGTCTTGTGGGTAAAAATGGCTCATCAGGTAGGGATATTTTTCTAGAATGAAACAACAAGCAATAAAAACTGATTCTTTCACCTGCCATCTTTCTAACGATGAACAAGTTTCTTAAGTCCTATCTTATTTCTTCATCTATAAAATGGGATAATACTTACGTAGGATTAAATAAGACACTATATGGTGCTTAAAGCATATAGTGCATATAGCAAGTCTCAGTAAATATTAGCTCATATTAACTAAAGGAACTGAAATGGATTTAATGTTCAATGATCAATCAGTTCAACAGGATTTGTCCTTGCAATGCCAAATAATTATATGGAAGGAGTCTATATGTGTTGAAGAAGTTTGAACACTTAGAATAAGGTAGCATGAGAGTATATGACTGACAGGAAGTAGCTTGAGAGAATATAATTTCCACTAAAGGAGAGAACAGATTAGAAGATGTAAAAATGGTACAATTGAGAGCATGTTTCACAAAACAAAAATGGAAAAAGAAGAAAGATTGAGAAGCAGAAAAATAATGTATCAGATTTTTAGTTTAGAAGCCAGTGGCAGTTTTTGGAGTCTTTGATTTAACTTTTGGATACCTTAGCAGCTTAAGTTGCCTTTTTATTTTATTTTTTTTTTTTTTAATTTTTTTTTTTTTTTTAATAGAGGCATGCTTTATTTATTTATTTATTTATTCATTTGTTTGTTTTGTTTATACATGCACTGGGTACAGTCAGAAGTGCGGGAGGGTGAGAGAATTCACCAGAGCCAGAGCGGGGAGCAGAGCAGGCAGAAGGACCGAAGTACACTGCTGAGGGGAGCAGCGGGCGGCAGGAGAGGTCTGCGCGCCATGCGGGACCCTCCTCTGGTGGCCGGGGAGCAGCCGGGGATCGAACCGGCGCTGCAGAGGCTGCTGGCAGCTTCGCAACCCAGCGCTCAACCGCTGCGCCACCGGGGAGGCCCTTAAGTTGCCTTTTTAAAAATTGCTTTTTATCAAGATGAACTCAGAGATATAAAAAAGTGACCTTGATTATGTGTATGATTTTAATAAAGGCTTTGATTTTGTCTAGCCAAATAAGAAACTGGTTATTTTTTCTTATAAAAAATATTGCTGGCATTTTCCCGAGTGACTGTTATCTCATGTCAAAGGCATATATGCTCAATTCATGGGGGAAACATCTGCGGTGTGGTTTGCCACTTTTGTTCTCTGTGGAAATATTACACCAAAGAAAAACTGTTAAAGAAATAATAAGAAATCAACTTATATTTAGCATCAAATACAGATTCAAGATTAATAACAGCCTGGTTTTTCTGCTTTTCTCACATGTACTGCAAGATTGAAAAATTGGGCCCTGTTCTGTGTCCTTAGAAAGGGTCACCAAGAAACCCAAAAAAGTCATTGTTAGAAGTAATTTGTTGACTTCCTGACACATTAGCTTCATTATCCTGATGTAGGTACTAGCCTTTAGTGCCGTTTGCAATTTTCAGGTAAATCATTAATGAAAGTTAGGAAAAAAATGAAATCAGTCTTGGAGGCTATTTCATACATTCTCAATAACTAAGGTCATTGGGAGAGTGATTTATATTTGAATAAAGCATCAGTCCAGGTAAATGAAGGGCAACTCATTCCCAAATATTCTTAAGTTGGTAATGCAGCAACTTAAGCTAAAGGTATATTATTATCTACAGCTGAAGGTATATTACTTCAACAGCCTTAAATGTAAATTGAACACACAAAGATATGGAAGAATTTTTTAATTCAATATAATATTTTACTAGTTTCCAAAGTGAACTCCCAAAACCAAGCAGAGACAAATCATGACAATTGAGTAAAAATGGTGAAAGACATGACATAATTAAAAAAAATTAAATAGATATTTCTCCTTTTAGAGTGCAGTTGTTTAAAATATACTTTCCAAAAAAAAAAAAAAAAAAACCTAGAAGGTAACCATAGATCTGAGGCAAGGGAAAGGGAAAGGAGGGGTCAAAACAGGAGAGGAAAGAGCACAAGGAATGGGGGGAATGGATCACCAGTGCTGTGGTGGGGGGAGAATGACGGGTACTACACCTGATGGGAGAAATCAAACATTGTCAAAAAATTAACTACTACATAAGAAAATAAATAAATAATTAAAAAAGTAAAATTGGAAAGAATAAAATATGTAAATTAGAAAAGAACTTAAAAAATAAAAACTAAAAAATATGTGCTATCCAAATATAAGTATATAATGATTTGATGATTTTTTAAAAAACCAACAAGTTTTTCAAATGCTCTTGGTTCCAGCTAAAGTGAGGGGTTAAAGAGATTGAACAGCCCAGGAGGAAAATTCTAATCTTCAGGAATCAGCCCACAGGGTATCAGTCAAACTGTGTAGTGTGTAGAGCTCAATTAGTGTGTAGAGCTCAATACTACGTGAGCCTTGCTAGGATCACTGTAGTAGTTTTAGTCTGTTTCCAATCAGAAAGAATAACATTGGTGTACTTACAGAACGCATTTCCCACATTGAAGCCATAATCTCTGTATTCTTTCCCTGAACCCTCAAAACTTATGAAAATATTTGGGTGTATATTTGGCACATTCAGAGTAATCACATCTTACAAATACATGAACAAATTGAGGGATCTAAGCTACATTCCCAAACTCAGAGCAGTTATGGACAGATGAAAGATGCTATTCCTTTTTTCATTTCACCATGGAAAATTAGGTTGAACATGGAATTACAGGGCTGATGTTATATTGCCTTTTCCTGGTGACATTAATCATTTTTATGGACTTATTAAATAGGCCTAGAAGGGGGTTCAACAGTTATTTGGTGCAGTCTGCTGCCTTCAGGCAGGTGACATTTGGTTCTTCTGAGTAGATTAAATTTTACTGACCTCATAATGAACAGTCATATTTAAACATGTTACATTATTATATCAATTCAGCTGGACCATGGATCAAACTATTACATGTACATTAGATAAAAAACTGAAAAAAAATGCCTAGTTATCCAAACTATATGTATAAATCTTGTCTTTGTTCGAATGGGAATTCATTATATATTTATTCATGAAATTTTCTTCCAAAGTAATTAATTTACTAGAGGTAAAATAGCCAAATGAAGAAAAGGCCTGAGGAGTTAACTGCAACTATACTTAAACCATATTATACTAAATTTGTAAGGTCACTATTGATTGGTCCAAAGGTGACTAAGATTACAGATACCAAATCATTTTTAGAGACACATATCAAGAAACTGAAAGTAGGGCATCCTCGGTGGCGCAGCGGTTGAGCGCTGGGTTGCGAAGCTGCCTGCAGCCTCTGCAGCGCCTGTTCGATCCCCGGCCACTGGAGGAGGGTCCCACATGGCGCGCAGACCTCTCCTGCCGCCCGCTGCTCCCCTCAGCAGTGTGCTTCGGTCCTTCTGCCTGCTCTGCTCCCCGCTCTGGCTCTGAATTCTCTCACCCTCCCGCACTTCTGACTGTACCCAGTGCTTGTATAAATAAATAAAAATAAATCTTTAAAAAAAAAAAAAGAAACTGAAAGTATCTGGAACAGGAAGAGAAAGATTAAAGGACTAAGATGTACTGATATATCCATATAGGAAACAGCTATCAAAAGGCAACAGGCATCTGGGAAAAACCTGTCGTTTTAGCTTGGAGGCCAGAAATACACTGGCATTGCCACTGGAATTTGAACACAACCAATTTTTAATTGGTTTTAAAATCTGGAATGGAACATTCCTGCAGTCATCCATGACCAACGTTATCCTGTAGAAGCTGAGTGAATCTTGGCCAACCAGCTATCTGCTTTGTTAGTTGTTTTGCTTAGGGCCTTTATAGGGCAGAAAGTACTGGTTGTGCAGTAGTTACACATCAGGTTACAGTCCTTCATGATGCTGCTTGAGCAGAGAATACAAAAAGAGAAACAAAATCAAAAGCCTGCATGAATATGCTGTGGGGCTGGGTGGGCCTGCAAAGCTGAGTTACCACCTACTTTCCTCCATACCTTATGGTAATGGCTTCCAAAATGTGCAGCCTATTCTTGGAGAGGAGAGGCAGCTGGACAAGGAGATTACATTAGTGAAGGCCAAACAAAGTATTTTAAGATTGATTTAGCTTATATTTCCACTAGATTTACTATTGTAATCCAATACTTCACATACAGCCAAATTCCCTTAAAGTCTGGTTGAATGAATGGTGACTCTTAAAATATGCTACTATGAAATGACCTCAATGGCAGAAAGTGTGTGGGGATCCCACTTATTTCCAAGATAGTGCTCTGCTGTAGCAAAGATGGAATAAAGGACTTTTAAGAGTGTCCATGGTTGGGAGATACTTTCTCTACTTTCTCCTTAAATTGGCCCTGCCCCTCTCATAGGAACAGGGATAAAGAGAAAACTAAGAGGATTACTCAGCCATTTTTGGCCCCTAAAATAAAATGAAAAAAACTATTTTAGATGAAGAAGATATTCTTTTTTTTTTAATGATTTATTTTTATTTATTTATACAAGCACTGGGCACAGTCAGAAGCGCAGGAGGGTGAGAGAATTCACCAGAGCCAGAGCCGGGAGCAGAGCAGGCAGAAGGACCGAAGTACACTGCTGAGGGGAGCAGCAGGCGGCAGGAGAGGTCTGCGTGCCATGTGGGACCCTCCTCCGGTGGCCGGGGAACAGCTGGGGATCGAACTGGCGCTGCAGTGGCTGCGGGCAGCTTCGCAACCCAGCGCTCAACCGCTGCGCCACCGGGGAGGCCCAAGAAGATATTCTTGACTACTTTATAAATAAAAAGTACACTCTCTCACTTTAGAAATAGGTGAAATAAGCAAGCACCACCATGAACTTTAGCATTTGGATTTGAATGGCTGCCAAAGCAGTGAGAAGGAATAAAGAGCGAGGAAATCAAATGCTGATAAATAATAATAATACAGTAATAATAATAATAGATTTTATATATAAGGTTTTCATTTTTTTCCCAAAGGGAAGGACATTCTATTTTAAAAAATAGGCTATGTTCTCGAAAAATGTCTTAATAAAAGATAAAGAGAGGCGAGGAACTGCTCTAGGTTAAAGGAGACTAGAGAGACACAAATACTAAATGCAGTATGTGATTCTTGATGGATCCTGTGCTGGAGAGGAAAAAACGCTGTAACAGACAATTGGAATACAGCCAGCACATTAGGTATTACATCAATGTTCAATTTATTGAAGATAATATTAAAAAATCCTTATTCTTAGGAAATCAAAATTGAAATTTTTAAGGATTAAGGACAATGGTATAGGTTAAAATCTTAAAAAGTAATTTTTATTGAAATATAATTTACTAGTTTTTAGTTTTAAGATGTACTTTTAACTATATTACTGGGAAATGCAGGATCTTAACTCCAGAATACTGTATGACATCTTCATTAAGAAGTATAATTTGGCACAGCAGACCTCTCCTGTCTCGCCCGCTGCTCCCCTCAGCAATGCATTTCAGTCAGTCTGCCTGTTCTGTTCCCTGCTCTGTCTCTTGTGAATCTTCTCACCCTCCTGTGCATCTGGCCTGTACCCTGATTCTTATATGCATAAATAAATAAATCTTTAAAAAATGAATTTTAAAAAAGAAGTATAATTTCAGGGCTTTCCTGGTGGCACTGGGGTTAAAAGTCAGCACTATGAAGCTATCACCAGCCACTGTGGCATGAGTTTGATTCCAGGCCAGGGAGCTAACCCACATGGTGCAGCAGCCCTCTCCTGTCTGCCCACTGCTCCCCTCAGCAGTGTATTTCAGTAGATCCACCTGTCCTGCTCCCCACGCTGTCTCTGATGAATCCTCTCACGCCTGCTCAACCTCTGGCCTAGACCCCAGTTCTTGTATGAATAAATAAAAATAAATAAATCATAAAAAACTATATAATTTCAAGCTGTTATCCAGGTGAGGGAATTCTTCTAAAACCACAGCAGTGAGGGTGGTGCAGAGATGGGGGACTTCAGGTTGGAGGGACTCATATTTCAGAGTGTAAGACACATTATCAGGGCTAAAGTGACCAACTCATAAATTCAACCATACTTGTAATCATTCTTGAATCATGCTAATTAATCTATGTTACCAAGGCTAATAAAACATAGCTATCCACTCCAGCCAATCAAGAGAATAAAAAGGGTATTACTCATATTGTAAACTACTAAGGGGACTTTTACATTTATTGTAATCTATGCTTTCCTAATTGATGTACCAACATTGGTGGCCCACATATTTCAGCATAACTTAATTGCTACAAGAGAGTGTTCCACAGCCAGATCATCTGACTCAAATCCCAGCTCCATTCACTGCCTATAAGCACTATGACATTTTAGCAACTTCACCACTCCTTGCCTCAGTTTCCTCATTTGCAAATGGGGATAATAAAAATACTTGCCTGATAGTGCTGTGGGAGGATGAACTGAATCAATACTTTTAAGACGTAAGACTGCCTGGCCCATGGCAAATAGTCCACGAATGTTAGCTTTTACTATTAACTGTGGCAATATAGGAGACAGAAGAAAATGATGTTGTGTCATAAATCTAGGTGTCTAGGACATTGATACTCACCTATAACACAGAAGGGCTTTCTGGCAAACCTCAGTCTTCCCTGCCATCCTCTATACCGACAACAGCAACCTGCAGACCAGATTCGAATGATGAACTCCAAACCAAAGACGACAATCATCACGAACTCCTAAAATATCCAATCAAACATGTTAGAGAGAGGTACTAGGAAACAAAGCACAGCAAGAAGCTCTATGGATATTTCTGGACATTTAAGGACTTGATCTAAAAACATCTAGATGTTCTTTAAAAAAACTATGTTTAATGAGTTAACACTTATTTACAACACCGTATGTTTTAGGGATATAGTTTCACACATCTATAGTTATATGTTATCACACTACATCCACCACCAAAGCACCCATAAATCCTCCAGCATAGTCTATTTGCAACCCCCCCCCCCACTTGCTGTTAATCCCCTACCTCCCACTTCTGGTAGTCAAAATCTAAGGGTATGGTTTGGGTTTGTTTTGTCTGTTCATTTGCTTTGTTTGTTATATACCACACATGAGTGAACCATCCAATATTTGTTTTTTCCTTCTGACTTATTTCTGCTTGTCAAAATCCCATCTAGTTCCATCCATACTGTTGCAAATGGCAAGGATTCATCTTTCTATCACTGAGTAGTATTCTATTATGTATATATACCATGTTTTTCTGATATACTACTTTGTCCTTAGATACTTAGATTGTTTCCCCAAGTATACAATAACTTGGCTATTGTAAATAGTGCTACAATGAACACTGGTGTATGCATATACCTTCAAATTAGTGTTGTGGCATTCTTCAGGTATATAAATACCGAGGGGTGAAACTGTTATATCATTTTTTTTTTTTTAATATTTGAGAAACCTCCATATTGTTTTCCATGGAGGCTGGGCCATTCTACATTCCAACCAATAGTGTAAGAGGGTTCCATTTTCTCCACATTCTTGCCAATGCTTGTTGTTTCTGGTCTTTCTGATACAGGCCATTTTCAAATGTGTGAGATGATAGCTCATTGTGGTTTTGATTTGAATTTCTCTAATAATAAGTAAAGGTGAACCTTTTTTCATTGCCTGTTGGCCATATGTATGTTTGCTTAGGAGAAGCGCCTATTTAACTTTCTGCCCAGTTTTTTAAATTTTTTTTTATTATTTTATATATTTTTTACATCATTTTTCATTTTTATAAAATGTATACTTTACCATCTCAGGTATAGTCCCTGTGGAATTCCTACCACCAATTTACCTGTGTACCATCACCATGGCCCCTGACTCTTCCCACCCCTGTTTTGATCCAACTCCCTCCTCTCCCCCTGTAGAGTGTCTCTGGTTTATAGTTGCCTGTTGATTTTGATTTTTACTTTATTAGAATTAATTTTTTCCTGATCCCTTATTGGATCCCCTACATTCCTCCTATATGTGAAATCATCCAATATTTTTCTTTTTCTTTTTTGCTTATTTCACTGAGTGTGATTCCTTCCAACTCCACCTATGTTTCTGCAAATGGCATGAGTTTATCTTTTTTGATTGCTGAGTAATATTCCATTATGTATATATATTACATCTTCTTGATCCAATCATCTATTTTTGGGCATTTGGGTTGTTTTCATAGCTTATCTATTATAAATAGTATTGCAATAAACAGAGGGATCTGCCCTGTTTTTGATTGGACTTTTGCTTTCTTGTTGTATAGCTGTATGAATTCTTTGTAGATATTGGATATTAACCCTAGTTGGATGTGTGATATGCAAAAATTTTCTCCCATTTTAAGGTGTCTTTTGGTTTTAATGACAGTTTTTTTTATTTTGCAGGAAGTTTTTTAGTTTAATGTAGTCCCATATGTTAATTTTTGCTTTTGCTTCCTTTGCCATTGGAGTTGAGTCCCCAAATACATCACTGAAGCCAGCATCTCAGACTGTTTTACTTATGTAAAATACTAGTTATATATGTTGGACATGTATAACATATCCTTTTCTCCAAATCAAACCAAACCTGGGAAACATCTGACCCTCACATTGTCTGCATTTACTATCATGGGGTGTTATTCCTTATATAATACTTTACAAATTTAGGAGTTAGTTTTAATACATTGCAGGCTGAATTATCCATCTGCCTTATCTGGAATATACAGCATAGTTAACTCTAGCTACCTGGTAACATGTGAAACATCTGAAATGAAAGACTGGACTCTGAAAGTAGCTTTACAGAAAACAAAGGGCTTCATTTTGTTGAAAGGAGTGACATAATTCCCAAGGCTTTATGAGTTGATCTCAGAGAAAAAGAAATAAATATTTAGAAGTATTCTAAATTCTTTTATTACAGTGTCAAAATATCCCTATAAATAGAAAGTCTCAAAAACATTACTCTCTCTGTGTGTGGCATATATTTGTCATATACAAGACCCTGAATTCTCCAGATCTGAAGCTGATTAATTATCTTGCTGGCCTTTGGTAGATGCTGCTTAGAAAATAACACCTGTTTCAGCAAGATGACTTTGAGGTTATTTAGGAAGAATTGTGAATGAACCTTGGGAAAAGGCCAACTAAAGTGGCTCATTAAGCTGCAAGTCATAGAATGAGAAACCAAATGGAATCTGTAAGAAGAAAGCATCTCTGAAGTAAGAACACCATAGACACTTTGTTGCCCCTATAGGGGTAGGCAGTGAGCTTATTAAAATCAATTTTTCTTTAAAGAACGATTTCTCCTTCTTTTGTTTTAAATGAGGGTTGACCCAGCATTTATAATATAGAATTATTTATTAATGATTTTTATTTTAATTGCTTAATTGTTACAGCGAGATGAGGTCTTTATTAAAACATTCACATAACAGAAATATAGAGCTTAGAAAGTAAAGGTCCTAATGCATGTCCCATTTTCCCACTCTGGGTCCAGGATAAAAACTGTTATCAAATTTAGAAAAATGGCATTTTTGTTGCAAGTTTCCGGCAAAGGTCTGTTTCTTTAGATAGAGCATGTGATGATGTGTTGCACTTTTGAAACGCCTAGTAGAGATTTATGATTCTATCCTTCTGTTATTTTGCTCCAAGTAATCTAAAAACATTTCTCATGATGGGAAATAAATCTCCAATATCATTGCTGCCTACTTATGGTGTCTTAAAAGTAACTATGGGATAAATCTCTGACGATGACTTCATATACACATAGCCAAAACTATGGCCACCATACACTCATACAAGGGTGTTGGCTTCATTTTGGTTTTGAGAATATATTTAGGCAGTCAATCCATTCATTAAAGTGGCTAAGATGCCAGATCACCTGCTTTTAATCCAGCACATATTTCCAGATATAGAAAGCATGCTGAAGCCTTAGATGCCCATGCAGTTGTGTCTGTGCCCAATCCAGACTTAATGGAAGGTCTACTTTTTTAATCCTGGCCTCTAACTCCTACTTGCGCCAGGAAGTTTGGTACTCTAACGCGAAAGATCATATTATAAAGGATACGCTGAAAGTCCCAAATGTTGCCAAAGCAACCAAATACTACCAAATAATGATTTCTTTTTTCTATGGTAACAGATGCCACCAATGAGATGGATGGCCAGTCTCCTAAAGGTGGGCTGTCACGTACCATTTCTGTGCAACTGAGGCAGAATAATTGTTCAGAAATATTGCTTGCTACAGTTTTTTTCCTTTTCAAGAGGTTAGAAAAAAAATTCTTCATTTCCAAATAAAGTAAGAGGAAGTTGTAATTGAATTTCATGATGGGGGTCACAATTTCTGCCTTGGGGGAAGCAATACTAGGGCCAAAATTTTCCTCTCATTACTAGACCATTGCTTAGTATTCCCTCTGATGGTTTGGTTTTAGACTGTGTGAAAAACAACCTAAAACATCTCCAATCATTGAACAAGCAGGAAGAAGAGATGAGATCTCAGAGGTCAGCAGATGATTGTGAGGGCTTCCTTTAGGCCCAGAGTGGCGGAGTGTGGGATGCACTCCCCCAAGACCTCAGGTCTAGGTGATAGGGAGCAAAGGTATGAAAATTACTTTGACCAGTTTCAGTCTTTCCATTCCTGAAATTTCCATCTTATTTCAATTAAATGGAACAAAGTTCTACTGAGCAGGAGAAGGGAAAAGTCTCCTTAACCTGACATATTTAGAACAGGTGAGGAAACCATCTTTTCTCTTTTCCCAGCTTTTTTTGAGGTATGACTGACAAATGAAAATGCATAAACTTAAGGTTTACAATGTGGTGTTTTGATGTACATTGTAAAGTAATTACCGTAATCAAGCTAATTAACATAACCATTCCCTCACATAATTAATTATTTTGTGTGTGCTAGAATACTTAAAATCTATTCCCTTTGCAAATTTTCAGTATACAATACAGTATTACTAACTATAGTCAACAAGCTGTACACTAGATATCCAGAACATTCATTTTGCTTAACTGAAACTTGCAGAATTGAAACTGAATTAACTCCTCATTTTCCTTAGCCTGCAGTCACTAGGAAGCACCATTCTACTCTGTGCTTTTATTAGTCTTTTTTTTTAAATGATATATATATATAACATGCTATTTTATTAGTTTCAGGGGTACAACATAATGACTTGATTCTTGAAAATGAAGCTTACTATTACTAAAACAAATTACATTATATTTTAAATAAAATAATTTCAATTTGCTCTATAAGTAACAATCTTAAAATTTGTTTTTACTTGCAGTACCAAGTACTGCAAGTACTGTTTTTCTTATCTCAACTATGCAAAGGTTTATTAAAATTTAGGCTAATTTAAAAAATTGAGCTCTTGAAGAGTAGTTTTATAAGGTTTTAAGATTTTTTAAAAAATGACATTCTACTTTTAGGTATAAAACACAATCACTAGAAATAGGTATATATTATAAAATGATCACCACAATTAGTCTAGTCAACATCAGTCACCATACAATTTTATAAAAAATGTTTTTCCTTGTGATGAGAACTTTTAAGATCTAATGTTTTAGCAACTTTCAAATACACAATACAATATTATTAATTATAGTCACCATGCTGCATGCCATACCACCATGACCTACTCATTTGTAATTTGAAGTTTGAATCTTTTGATCCCATCATCCATTTCACTAAATCAAAAGGGTTTTTAAGATTCCAAATATAAGAGGGATCAAATGGTATTTGTCTTTCTCTGCCTGACTTATTTCATTTATTACAATGCCCTCAAAGTCCATTCATGTTGTTGCAAATAGCAAGATTTCATTCCTTTTTATGGATGAATATTCTATTGTATATATACATATACAGATATATGAAAGAATAGAGCATATTTTCCTTATTCATTGGTCTATTAAAATTGATGCTTATGTTATTTCCATAACTTGGCTATTGTAAATAATGCTGCACTGAACATGGTTGTGCAGTGTATTTTTGAGTTAGTGCTTTCATTTGCTTTGGACAAATATCCAGAAGTGGAATTGCTGGGTCATATGGCAATTCCAGTTTTAATTTTTTGGAGGAACCTACATAGTACTTTTCAGAGTGGCTGCATTCCCATCAATAACACACAGTTTCCTTTTCTCACCACTGCTTGTTCTTATCTTTTTGATAAAAGCCATTCTAGTAGAAATCATCATCCAGATCAATGTCAAGAAGTCCTTTCTCTCTGTTTTCTTCTATAATTTTATAGTTTCATCTGTATATTTATGTTTTTAATCCATTTTGAGTTGATTTCTATATAGGTTGTGAAAGATCTATTTTCAGCATGTGGATATTTAGTTTTTTCATTCATGAGGAAAAAATCAGCAAATTAGGAATAAAGACTTATTACATCAATTTGACAAAAGACATCTACAGAGTTTATAACTAACATTCCTTAATCAAGAAAGACTGAATGCTTTCTCCTAAAATCAAGAATAAGGCAAGATTTTGTTTGTAACACTCTTATTCAACGGAGTTGAATAATATAGTCACTACAATAAGGCAAGTTAAAAAAATAAAAGGCATAGGAATTGGAAAATCAGTCCTTTCAGATAATATGAATGTCTACAGAGAAAGCCATTAGGGATTGAAAAAAGGAAGAATCTCTTAGAACTGATAAGTAAGCTTCCAAGATACAAGATCAACATAACAAAAATAAATCACATGTCTGCATACTAACAATGAGGATGTGGAAACCAAAATTAAAAGCACAATATTATTTATAACCACTCTAAAGAAAATAAGGTGTTTATGCATTTAACAAAACATGTATAGTATACACATGTTGAAAATTAAAATCTTGATGAAAGATATCAAAGAAGACTTATTAAATAAATGAAAAACTTTGTTCATGATTTTGAAGTCTTGTAGATGTTGATTCTTATCAAATTGATATGTAAGTATAATGAAATTTCTATCAAAATCTTAGCAAATTAATCACTTCTCAACCTTTTGGCCAATCAAGTGCAAAATCTCAGCAAGCTTCTTATATAGAAATAAACAAATTTGCTCCAAAATTTATATAGAATGGCATAAGCCTTAGAAGAGCTAAAAACAATTTTGAAAAAGAATGAAGTGTGAAGAATCACTCTATCTGATATTATGGCTTATTATATAGTTCTAGTAATCAAAAGTGTATGGTATTCAAAACCAAACAAGGACAAGACAAAAAAAAGAAACTACAGGCCAATCTAATGAACACTGATGCAAAAGTCCTCAATAAAATTTTAGCTAACAGAATGCAACAATATATCCATAAGATAATTCACCACAACCAAGTAGGATTTATTCCTGGGACATAAGGATGGTTCAACATCCAAAAATCAATCAATGTAATTCAACACATCAACAAAAAGAAATATAAAAACCATATGATACTATCAATAGATGCTGAGAAAGCTTTCAGCAAAGCATAACACCCATTTATGATAAAGGCCCTTGAAACTCTCGGGATACAAGCAACATACCTCAACATCATAAAGGCCATATATGACAAGCCCATAGCCAATATCATTCTCAATGGTGAAAAGCTGAAAGCATTTCTATTAAGATCTGGAACAAGACGAGGATGTCCATTCTCACCACTGCTTTTCAATATAATACTGGAAGTCCTAGCCAGAGCAATAAGACAAGAGAAAGACATACAAGGAATCCGAATAGGGAAGGAAGAAGTCAAACTATCACTATTTGCAGATGATATGATAATATACATACAGAACCTCAAAAACTCCACAGAAAAACTAATCAAACTAATCAATCAGTTTAGTAAAGCAGCAGGATACAAAATCAACACACAAAAATCAGTAGCCTTCCTATACACAATCGGAAGAAGAAGAAATCAAGAAAACCATCCCTTTTATCATTGAAACAAAAAAAATCAAATACTTGGGAATAAACCTACCAAAAGAGGTAAAGTACCTATACAAAGAAAACTATAAAACACTGTTAAAAGAAATAGAAGAAGACACAAAGAAATGGAAAGACACCCCCTGCTCATGGATTGGAAGAATTAACATTACAAAATGGCCATCCAACCAAAAGCAATTTACAGATTCAATGCTATTCCAATAAAAATTTCAATGACGTTTTTCAAAAAATAGAAGAAATATTGATGAAATTCGTATGGAGCCATGAAAAACCCTGAATAGCCAAAGCTCTCCTGAAAAAAAGAAAAAGAAAGCAATGGAGGAATCACACTCCCAGATTTCAAATTATACTACAAAGCATAATAATCAAAACTGCATGGTATTGGAACAAGAACAGACACACAGACCAATGAAACTGAATAGAAAATCCAGGAAAAAAACCACAGATTTACAGTCAACTGATCTTTGGCAAAGGAGCAAAGAATATGAAATGGAGCAAAGAAAGTTTTTTCAATAAAAGGTGCTGGGAAAACTGGGTTCCTACATGCATAAGAGTATGTTTAAATTCTTGAGGGGTACAATATCACATGGATTCTGTGTCCAATGGCTTTAGCAGGAAGGTTGTGTTGGAATTTGGTGTGAACCATATCTCTGTGTGCATCGGCAGGCATTACCTTTCTCCTGATTATTTTATTTTGTTTTATATGCCACCTGGGGTCTTCATCTCAAATATAAACACCTTGCAGTTTTACAAGAGTTGTGTGCTCCCTCTGGTTCCAAAGATCCCTCTTATATCTAGCAAAGATGGCTTAGACCACAGCCTACCAAACATGCTTGTCATTTTAGAATTACCTTTCCCAGCATTGCTTCACAACCTCCACAATGGAGGAAAGAGCAATTTGGCAGTTTATTATAAAATTAATATGCAAATCCATATGACTTAGTAGTCATACTTGGATATTCAAGCAGAGAAATGAAAATTTATGTTTATACAAAAACCTGAACATGGATGTTCATAGCATACTTACTCATAATGCTCAAAACTGAAAATAACTCAGATGTCCTCACTATGTGAATGGTTAAACAAATTGTTGTATATCCATACTGTAGAATACTACTCAGTAATAAAAACAAATAAACTATTGGCATATACAAGAACTTGGATGGCTCTTAAGGGAATTATGCTGAGTGAAAAAAGTAAACCCTGAAAGGTTACAAACCATGCTATTCCATGTGTGTAACATTTTTGAAATAGAAAATATTTTAGGAATACAGAATATGTTAGTGTTGCTAGAAGTCTGGTATTGTGAGAGAGGAGTGAATGGGTAGGAAGGGAGGTGGATGTGTATTAATGGAAAACTAGAAAGATCTTTGTGATGATGGAATTGTTTGGTGTCTTGACTATTGTGCTAGATTATAAGCAACTCCACAAGTGACAAAATAACATAGAACGGAATATACACATTCTACAAATGTTTACAAGCAAACCTGGAGAAATCTGAATAGATCTGTGGATTGTATCTATATTAGTATCCTGATTATAATATTATCTTCCAATTTTGCAAAATGTTACCATTTGAGGAAAATGGGTAATATACAAAGACATGTCTGTATTATTTCTTACAATTGCATGAACAACTCTCTCAAAAAATCCATTGAAAAACAAGTCAGTGCCCATCATTTAGTCAATGGGGTGGGCTCATAAAAGGAAATGTGTTCCTCTTCAAATCCAGATGCTTAATCTGATATCACTGTATTTTGATTTAATGGTGTTTTCTAAACGACTCTTTGGATGTGGTCTCCTTATTTTATTTTTAAATGAGTAAAAAGTATACAAATCTGTTATTCTCAGTTGAAATGGTTTAGATTGAGGATGGTTTTTCTGACCCTTGCTGGGCCAACCTTGAGACAGATTTTATGCCTTTGCTGCCAGATAAATCAGCTCATTTTCTGTTTGTTTTTAACTGAAATAAAATGCCCAGTTTTTACTCAAATGGTTGCTAAAGAGGTCAGGGAAAAAATAAGCAGAGTACCAGACTTATTTGGAGGATATGTAATGTACTATAATGTAAAAATGGTGTTACTAACAATGTTTCTGTCTTTCCTACTGATGCCTTTAGAAGCTTGGTTTTGCAGCCCTCCACAGAACCAAAGGCGATGTTCATCATATTTCTTGCTATTCTTGAAGGAGTTATCTAGTTTTTTTTTGTCATTTGTCCATACAGAATTTTGGTAAGACAAAGAGCACCTTTCCTATTCTTAAAGACTAAAGAAGTGAATATAGAAATTAAAAAACCCAAGAAATGGTGGTAGAGATAGTTCTAGATCGTATCTAGAATATTGGTTAAGAATACTAATCTGGTTGAATCCTCTTTTCTAGATGTTAGGGAAGAATCTTCACGAATCACACAGAGAAGTATGATATTATTTCATCGATACATATGACTTTGGTGCTTAGTTTGAGATTTAAATTCTATTTTTTGCAGTTATTTTGTTTTTGAGTTACTCAAAGTGGTTTTAGATAAAGATTGATTTTTTGGGCACAAATTCACAAAGCCTACCAGCTCATGTTCTAGGTTTTTTTTTTTTATTATTAATTAACAGCACTGTTCATTAAAACATAGTGACCTTTATTTAATCTACAGGCTGTCTGCTGGGACCATTACTTTTTTCTGGTTTTATGCCATCAAATAGCATTTTTGTGAAGATGAAATGCTGACATTATAAACCCATGACATTTGCATCAATTCTGGAAGAGCTGTGGCTAATTAGACATACAAAATTGGAACTATTGCCTTTATTCATAATATCAACATAATCAATTTCCAGCTATTTTTATTCCCTTTTTTTGTGTGTTTAGACTTAAAGTAACATAGGGCTGGCAGGCCAGCATGCCTCCTCACATAATCCCTGCAGGAAAAGGATTTGTGACGTAAACTGAGTCGTAAATAGCAAAGAAAAGCATTAGTGTGAAGGCTTGCAGTTATAATTCTCTGAAATTTGGAAAGTTCTACCAGTATAATACATATTAAGGAAATGAAATTAAGATCTAGAGATGGCTCTACACTTAAATCAGAATGTGGAAACAAATATACAAAAATAAATAATGTGTGTTTTCAAAGAGCAGACAAAGATCATAACTGCAGGCTTATGAACCATTACCTAGAGACTATCACAGGGTATCATCAATGTAGCCAGCTTTCACCTTTTCCCTTACTTTTTAGGAAGTTACGTTAACTATTAGTATTAGAATAAAATTTAAGGGGATGAAATTTTTTTTTTAACCAAAGAACTGATTTGATCTGCAGTAAAGAAAGACACATCAAAACTTTCAGAATCCTGCCTGCATGGGGGTGATGTTGAGAGTATGACAGAACCTTACTCAATGGCTTAGTAGATATCGTGTCAGGGGCTGTGCAAGGAAAGGAGGCATAGAATTGGGAATGGCTCAAGATGGGGGAAATCAGAACAGGGTGTGAAGGGGAATTAATGCTCCCTGCCTTGGGAAACAGTGATTGAGATGGTTTTGAAAGCTAGTGTCATTGGCCTGGTCTCACTGGCTGGAAGACTTAATAAGATATTGAGCAATAAATTAATTTTAGGAGCACCAGGAAAATCCAGTGCCTTTGGTTGGTTGACTCCTGAAATTTCTCTAAAAAAAATAAAACCCCTTATTTTTATGAGTTTTCCACAGCATGTTAAACTGTAAATCTTCTGAAAAGTAATTCATTTTAACAATGCTTATATGATAATGTTCATTTATCCCAGAGGATTTTTAGAAGGACATAGGATGGGAGTACTTTGAAAATATTCCATTTCAAATGACTGATTTATGCTTTGTCACCATGGAAAAATCAGGGGCAGTTTTTCATCAGGTGTTGGGGAAACAGGTTGAGAGCATATGGTCAAGGGCAGGAAGTCGGTGATCCCTTGTTGGGGAGAAAAGGTCTAAGTAAAATATAGCTCAGGTCTTTCTCTCCAGTGCCTCAATAGTGTCTATTCATGGGGCAGAACTGTAGAGGTGTTCTTTGCTGGAGTGTTCAATTTAGCAATTCACACTGTAGGGCTTTCCTCACATTTTCCTCTTCCTTTGGTTGGAAACAGAAAGCAGGCTCACTGAGAGTTTTTTGGTTGTCTACCACCCCTCTCCCCACCCCAAACTGAACTACATCTTAATTGGTCTGAGGTTTATATATGGAGGTGTGTGTATGCAGCCACATGTGTATATAGCAGGGATTAGAACTAAACCTCTGAATCATAAACTCCAAGCTGGAAGATTTGAAAACAGTTTGCTGCCCTTTGAATATCACAAAGGAACCAGTTCTACTTGGAATAAAAGCTGAAAGCCCTGGATCAGGAACAAATAAGAACACCAACAGTCTATAAGAGGAATAAGCCAAACCAAGTTTTCATTTGATTCAATTCATAACTTGTCAATTTCTCATTATCCTGTAGGCTTTCTTTTTTATTTTTTTTATTTTTTTGTAGTTTCTTTTATAAAAAAATTATTTATTTATATATATTTTTACATCATTGTTCATTTTTATTTTTTTATTTATATATATTTTACATCATTGTTCCTTTTTATTTTTTTTAAATTTTATTTTTATATTCCCCATACAATTGCAACCCCCTTATTTGGACCCCAATCCCTCCTTTCCCTGTCCCCCCCCATAGTGTTTCTCTGGACTAGGCTTTCTTTTTTAAAGAACTGCATAATCTTGCTCCTAAACAATGATGTCCTGGCCTTGATCAAAGAGATTGCTCTTATCCTTTTGATTTTTGAATGAAGAATACTTCATTTTTAGGTGTTCTGCTTTTCAAGAATTCATTTTATAAAATATTAGAAGGCCCTCACTAGTTTGTTGAAGTTTTCTTTGGTTCAAACTTCAAGTTCAGAAAAAATTAGCTGCTTTATCAAGCCATTAAGATCAAAATTCTGCAAAAGAGTAAGTTAGCAGTAGAAAAAAAGAAATAAGTTAATTGGCTTATAGTATTTTTCTCACCTCCCTATTTAACATTATTGACACTAATTGCTATTGGAGAGTGAATGGTTTCTCACCACAGATGTTTTGGTGTCAGTGTGTGCTTATTTTGATTAAACTAAGTTGTAGGACAATAACAATAATTACTTAACTTCACTCCTATGATTTTTAGCAGTCAACAATTTTGTTTTCATTTGGGGTCCTCTGATGCTATCTCGTATATTAAACTATTTTTCCAGAATGATAGGAATTATCACTATTGAACAGGGAAGGTTTTTAAGACAGGTTGGGGAGCCCTTTCCGCGCTACCCAGAGAAGGGTCCATATGGCATTGTTCCGCGTTCTGGTCGTAACTTAAAAGGGGAAACTTTCACAATGTCTGGAGCCCTTGATGTCCTGCAAATGAAGGAGGAGGATGTACTCAAATTCTTTGCAGCAGGAACCCACTTAGATGGCACCAACCTTGACTTCCAGATGGAACAGTACATCTACAAAAGTGACGGCATCTATATCAAAAATTTGAAGAGAACCTGGGAGAAGCTCCTGCTGGCAACCTGTGTCATTGTTGCCATTGAAAATCCTGCTGATGTCAGTGTCATATCATCCAGGAATACCGGCCAGCGAGCTGTGCTGAAGTTTGCTGCTGCCACTGGAGCCACTCCTATTGCTGGCCGCTTCACTTCTGGAGCCTTCACTAACCAGATCCAGGCACCTTTCCCGGAGCCAAGACTTTTGGTGGTTGCCAATTCCAGGGCTGACCACCAGCCTCACAGAGGCGTCCTACATTGACCTGCCTACCATTGCTCTGTGTATCACAGACTCGCCTTTGTGCTATGTGGACATTGCCATCCCCTGCAACAATAAGGGAGCTCACTCAGTGGGTCTCATGTGGGGGATGCTGGCCCGGGAAGTTTTGCACATGCATGGCACCATCTCCCGTGAACACCCTTGGGAGGTCATGCCTGATCTCTACTTCTACAGGGATCCTGAAGAGATTGAAACGGAAGAGCAGGCCGCTGCTGAAAAGGCTGTGGCCAGGGAGGAATTTCAGGGTGAATGGACAGCTCCAGCTCCTGAGTTTACTGGTACTCAGCCTATGGTGGCAGATTGGTCTGAAGGCATGCAGGTGCCCTCTGTGCCTATCCAGCAGTTCCCTACTGAAGACTGGAGCACCCAGCCTGCCACTGAAGACTGGTCTGCAGCTCCCACTGCTCAAGTCACTAACTGGGTGGGAACTACCACTGAGTGGTCTTAGGCTGTTCTTCCAGAGACTTGAACAGAAAGTGGAAGTAAGGATAACGGAAAACAGTTTGTAAAATAAACAAACAAACAAACAAATAAATAAAAAGACATGCTGGGGAAAGAAAAAGAATGCATAGGGCATTATTTTATTTGAGTATATATCAGGCAGAATCCTCAATATTTTGGATTTTGAAAGGAATGGAACTTCAGGGTGGGAACAAAATGGCTATTGAAGGCTGAGAAGAAGCAGCTGGTGTTATTATTTATTCAATAATGAAAAAGGCATAGGCTGTATTGCTCTAGCAGCAGAATTCTGAGGACCTCAACTGTTGAGCTGTCCTATAGGGATGATGCTCTACTTGTTGGTAGACTGAAAACAGTGAGGAGAACCTGTAAAAATATAGAAATGTTTGGGGCCATGGCTCTTGGAGGCTATGATCAGGGTAGTGGTGGGGTTTAGCTAAATCAGATACTATCTTGCTTTCTTACCTATGCCAACAGGAGAAATCCTTATGTTTTCTTGGGTCATCAGATCTACCTTCCTTGTAGACCATCTAGTAGAACAACTTCATTTTCATTTGAAACAATCTTGAATTTCTCCTTGCCTATCTACGATATTTCTCCCTTATATGCATCAATGTGCATTTTATTATCTAGGATTGTACATTTTTCCCATTTCTGCAGCATGTGTTATTGCTGGTAGTGTACTATGTGGCAACAAGAGTACTATCCTCTAGAGAATGATGGAAGAAAAAAACATATACCTCTCTACATGTTCTTCTCAAGTATATATGGAACATTCTTTAGGATAGATCGCATATTATGTCACAAAACGAATGTCAATAAATACATGAAGAGTGAAATAATATCAAGTATCTTTTCTGATCACATGGTATAAAACTATAAAGGAACCATAAAAAGAAATCATAAAAAGGAACCATAAAAAGAAAGCTGGAAAAACCTTACGCATGTGGAAACTAAACAGCATACAACTGAATAACTATTGGATCAATGAAAAACTCAAATCAAAATTAAATACCTGAAACAAATGAAAATGAAGAAACAAGCTATCAGAACCTATGGGTTGCAACAAAAGTAGTGATAAGAGGAAGGTTTTTAGCAATACAGGACTACATAAAGATACAAGAAAAATATCTCAAATAAACACTGTAAACGTATGCTGAAAGGAACTAGAAAAGGAGGAAAAATGAAAGCAAAAATTAATAGCAGAAAGGAAATAAATAAAATGAGAGAATAAATAAATGAAATAGAAATCAAAAAGAAAATACAAAAGATCAATGAAACCAAACTGGTTCTTTGAAATGATAACTGAAATGACAAACCTTTAGCAAGGCTCCCTAAGCAAAGAGAGAGAAAAATTTTAGAATCAGGAATGAAAGAGAAGTAACAAAAGGTACCACTGAAACACAAAGGATCATAAGAGACTACTATGAACATCTATGTACTATTGAATTTATTAAAATTCAATAACCTATGAGAAATGGACAAATTCTTAGAATTGCACTACTTTCCAAGACTAAGTGAGGAAGAAATAAAAATCTGAAAAGACCAATCAAAAGCCAGAAATTTGAAACAGTTATCAAAAGTTTCTCAAGAAATAAAAACCCAGGATCAGATGGTTTCAGTAGTAATTTCTACCAAACCTTCAAAGCAAACTAATACCTAGCCTCAATTTTTTTTTTTAAATTGAGGATGAGGGAATGCTTCCAAACATATTTTTAGAGAATAAATTACTCTGATACCAAAAGCAGACAAGGACATCACCCACACAAAAGAAAACTACAGACCAATATCCCTGATGAGTATATATGCAAAAACATATACCAGATGATTTAACTCATATTTGGGCTATAAAGGAAACAAAGCAGAGACCCAGACCAAACCAAAACAAACCATTGGATTGTGACAGCAGAACTCAGACTTCTTGAAGGGAAGGGTGTATGTGGAACCAAAAGGTGAACAGGTCCAATGGACTCTGGTTCAGAGTTATTATTACTTTGGGGTGGTGGGTGTGGTGTGGTAACATGGGTTTGAAGAGGTATGAACCACCTCTCTTAAAACATAAAACAGAGTTTTGTATAATAATCCCCCAATGATTTCAATGATTTCCCCCCCCCCTCTCTCTCTCTCTCTCTCTCTCTCTCTCTCTCTCTCTCTCTCTCTCTCTCTCCCCCCACTGCACATGCATTTGTACATTCATTATATGTTCACTTGCACAAAAGGTTTCACAACTGATGTTGGGACTCAGTCAACTAGGTTCATGCAGAAGAAAACTAGAGCCAAAATTCTAAGAATGAAAATCTACAGAGGACCATGTTAACAGAACAGACCACCACTAATAGAAGGTGCATATCAATTCTCAGTACAATCTAAGATAAACATACAATGTTAACTGTCCCCAAAGTATGCAAATTAGTGGCATGATAATATCCCATTAACAACACTTTTTCAAATGAAGGAAAATTTGAGGTTTTCTTTCCTTTTGAATATTCAGATCACAAATAAAAACCAAATATATTCAAGATTATTTATTTAAATAGTTTCAATTTTATTAACCATGTGAATATTCACACTGTATACTTTATGAAGTCTGTCATAAGTCTAGGCTATTTTTGTCTCTAATTGTTTCTAGTTTCCCATCAAAATCATTTGAGACTAGTCATGCTATAAATCATGCACACTCTTAAATTGAGTAAGATGAAGATGTCTGTTCATGGATGATCTTGAACTAACTTAATGAGCTCCTCTTTCTGTTATTCATTAGAATCATTAAACAACATATTAAGAACGAATATGTCTTCTATACTTATTGGCTTAAAAAAATGGACTAGGGTCAAAATAAGGGGGGTGGGAATTGTATGGGGAATATAACCAAGATGAAAGTGCATACATTGTGCAAAAATGAAAAATATGTAAAAATATATAAAATAAAATAAATAAAAAATGGAGATAAGGATAAAAACAAGAAAGTTACTTGAGAAATGCTGAAGGGTTATAGCATACTAGTTCTTAGAATCCCTAAGCGTAAGAGACATAGCACTTGGCAAATATTTATAGACTTGATTTAATGGTGAATTATTCTGATGACTGAATCCAAGGAATAATTGGGGATGTCCATTCTCTCTACTACAGCCCATTTCTCTGTTGTGTTATTCACCAAGCCATGTTCTGATTCCCATTTGCTTTTTCTTAAGTTTCCATGTGAAAGAAAAAAAAACCTTTTCTAGATGTGGCTAGCCTTTATCTCAGACAAAAATGGTTCTTATTGTATATAAACACTCCTATTTGTCCATAATAGTATTTGGAATATTAATGCTGCCAAACACTTCTGCTCACATCATTAACATATCTTAATTAATGTACCACGGCCTGCTTGTCCCATATTATGCAAACCTGCCAAGTAACCTCTGATGGGTAATGGCTTCCATCCACAGGATGAATTGTCACCACTTGGGCTGATTTGGAAAATCACTTAGTGTAGGAAGGAACTGATCTGTCATAGTAACTGGAAACCCTGCTGGGCTCTCCTGCTCTTTTATTTGGTTGTAGACTCATTCCTACCTGGCAACATGACACTTGATTTGGAGACCAAATGGCAGTAGTATAATGATGTATAAAAGGATTGATTCACAACTTTAATTAATAAAGCATCCTATACACAACTTAGTTACTGACACCATGAAAATACAAATCCATACAATGGCTTTACAGGACACGAGCAAAAAGGCTGTGAGCAAAAAGAGCTGTCATTCAGAATAAGGCTCAGCCCCAGAAAGAATGTATTGGGGAAAGCATATTCCTTAACCATTTTCCAAGCAGCATGGAATGCCTGAGTAGATGTAAAGTGATATAACCGTGTCAAGTTGACCTTTTGTAGAATCTAGACAAAAGAAGTTCTGGAGCAAGGTGTGCTGAAGTTGATTTACTGAGTGTGGGAGGGAGGGGGCTGGTGTGGTTGGGCTCGAGGGAAAAACAAGGAATCCACAGAGGTGAATTCTCCTGTTGAAGCAAGGAGAGCCCTGGGAAATTTCCTTGGCTAAAAGGGAATCATCTTTCTTCTCTGTTTTATCTGCATCCCTTCTTTTCATCCTTGCTTATTTTCCAGACCAGTCCATGAAGCCTCCAGGAAGGATATACTGACAGGTCTACTCAAGGTAGCCTGACTGAGCAGTTGTATCCATCACAACCTCTTGCCATGATCAAAGTTCAAAAGCCTCATTGCAGGTATAGTTGAGGGAAGATGTCTCTTCTGTTCCCCCTCCTTGCAGCCTTGTGTCTTGACAGGCAGGGAACAGAATTCTATTAAAGCAAGGATATTCTGTGCCTCGCTCCCCGCTCCCCCCTCCACCGCCCATAGAGTATCTAAGAACCACTGAGTTTTCAAAGGTTAGCATTATATATCCAAGACAAGTATTTTTATCAGAGTTTTATTGTTCATAATGTTGAACGTTCTCATTTTTACAACTTCCATTATTTTACTCTGTTTGCTTACATAGGAAATGCAGACTCGTTAGAATAATGAAGATAAGAATCTTCTTCAAGAACATAAATACAATTCATCACTTCCATTCAGACTCCATTAATTCATAATTTGTGATAATTTCACTATAGCTTTTTGGGTAATACTGATTTTTGTATCATTTACTAAAAGGATTTATTAGGTAAATTAAGAACAGAAATGAGAGGACAAGGGGGAAGTTTTAATATATCTTAGAGAAAATACTTTTCAAGATCCTTAATAGCACTTATTTGCATTTAAACAATTAATGGAATAATTACCAAGCCATCTCATTAATTAAAGAAAACCCAGCAGGATCTTTATTTGGCAACAGTTTGTTAGCACAGATTTCGTAAGTATCGACTCAACGGAAAACTAGTAAGAAATGTGCCTCTTCCCAAATTCTAATTACACCCTTTCAATCATCTTGAGTTTCCCAAACACTGAGGTAATTGTTCCTAAAAGCTATATCTAGCTGCATAAATTAGTATGCAAATATCTATCAGTCTGACCCACAGGTAGCTTTAGATCTGGTAGAAGCAAGACAAGGTACATCAGAAGGAAAGGAGTACAGCTGATCCAAGAGACTGGAAACCCATTTCCTCAGTCCTGTCTACATTAGTTCCTGGCTCTGAATTTGCATGTTTTCTTCTGTCCCTTTTTGTATTTCTCCTGTGACCTGCCCTAGAACAAGTAGACTAACTTGCCCTTCTCTCCCTGATAGTAGCCCCTGGATACCTAATAAGCTACCAACTTCCCTTCCAGGGCTGCAGAACACCAGCACAGTCACTTGATTAGATCAGTGTTAAACACCGGGATAACTTATTTGATCATAGTAGAAGACTCAGGTCACAGGGCAGAAAATGGAGATTCCTTCATATTTCGTTCATTTATTTAGCAAAAGCAGGGTTCAGGAACAGGGGGTTCCTCTGTCATTTACTAGCTATGTGACTTTTGGCAATTCAACTTAACTTTTCTTACCTAAGTTTTCTTTTATATAAGATAGGGATTAAAAACAACTTTGTAGGGTGATTACCAGGATTTAAATGGCTTAATATTTGTACAGTACTTCAAACAGCATCAGTTATACTTTATAATTATGAAATAAAATAAAAGTAATCATTCAATATTTATTGAGTGCTTACTATAACCAGGTGCTTTTCTAGATACTAGAGCTAGAGAAGTCAACAAAGAGTAAAACATCTCTGTCCTTTCTTGATGCTTCTAGTGAGGGAGGTAGAAAATCACTCTAATACATTTTGGAGAACATTAGAAGACAAATGCTATAAAGATTAACAAAGAAGGGCAGGATGTTGGAGAGCTTCAGCAGGAGAGTCAGGGTATGCCTTCCTGAGAGAATGGAAGTGGTGAGGAGAGTGAGCCCTGCAGAGATTTGATGGAAAAGGGATAGCTGGTGCAAAGACCCTGGGATCTGGAGGAGGTAAGGAGATGAAGTGGCTGAAGGAGACTGTGTAAGAGGAGAGAAATAGCAGGTGAGGACAGATGGGAATGGAGAGCCAGACATTGAAAGGTCTTTTAGGTCATTTTAAGAAGTTTGGCTTTTATACTGAGAAAAATGGGGCTGTGCTTCAAGATGGAGGTTTAGGAAGAACCAGCTTGGCTTCATTGTCTCCTCATCATAGCTACTTTGATCATTCATGGGGTTTGGTAAAGTGGGGAATCTTGCTGAGAAGTACTTGGCACCCACATATGATCCAAGAAGCAGGACACAGAAACTGGGACAGGACCCAAACATATGTCTATTCTAGGCAAGATGAAAGGAATGAAACTCTAAGCTAAGAACAAGGCTTTCCTTTACACGTGCTAAAAGCAGTAACTTCAGAGTCTAAAAATATGATATCATATTCTCATTAGATGATTTCCCAAAATTCTAAGAACCTTCAAGTGGATACTATTCTGTTCATTGCCAAGTGCCAACCCACACCTCGTCACTTCTAGTCTTCACTGTGGCCTTAAACTGACTAGCTTCCAAGAGTGGCTCTGAGGATATGAGATACAGTGTTAGATTTGCTATCATTCACTGGAGGGAAATGAATACTTGAAGTGTTTTTATTTATAGGTTTGTAGGCTATAAAACCCTAAAATGCTAGCTTTATCCTTTCTTTTGTTCCAGTTCTTGCTGGTTATCAAAAGCATTCATTATGTTGCAACAGTTTTGGTGAAACTGCCATCTTATCCTACAAATTTGATAACTGTCTGGCTTAGAAGTCTCTGGGATAATAAAAAGATAATGAGATTCAGATCATCTTTTCCTTCTCTGACAGCTATGACAAAGATGGGTGGAAGAAACTTCAAATTTTCTCTTATTCTCCGACTTTGGGATGACATATAAAGAAGTGCCCACAAAGTGAGAATTTTATTATGGAGGTTAGGGACAAAATAGTAATACTGCCCTCCCCCCCACTCCCATTTTTCTACCAAAAGCTCACGACGTTAAAAGCATATGTTTTATAATTGGTACTATTAAGTGTTGAAATCTTTGAGTGTTGAGGAGGCTGTTTGAGCAATGCTGCGCTGTGTGGAGGAGGGTGGTCGGCGGCAGATGGGCATGAGTGCGCCCAGCATCTCTCTCCTCATGCTGGGATCTGATCTGTACGAGTTGAGTTAAATGTTTTGGTGATTTCTTTTTTCATTTGTTTGTTGGGAAGAGAAGCTACTTGCATATTGTTTTTGTTCATCTTAAATGTGATTCTTACAAAAAGTGGCTTGTCACTATAGTGGTTAGAAATTTGCATCTTATAAGTTAAAAAAATGTTATCCATTGATAGAAACATAAAAATGAATTCTGGCTCTGATTAGGGTCAAATTGTGCTGAGACTTTATTTCATCCCTCTAAGTTTCTGAATATTACTGACTCAAGAGAAGGAGTATAATCCCTCATTTCAGATGGATTTATCTTGGAGAGGTTCCCAAGCAATTCATTCTTCTCCTCTCTGGCTTCTCTATTCTCTCCCGACAATCCCAAACTTTTGTCAGAGGCTTAAGGCTAAGAGTTGACTTCTTATAGTTCATAGCAGCTTAGGCAAGTGGTTCTTAAAGGGGTAGGACATTACCTGTGAGGTGTTAGAAGGCAATTTTGACTGATCCAGTGCCTACTGGAAAGAGAACTGATACATGGGGAAGATGCTAGATTCCTGCAGAGCACTGATCCGCCACAACCTTGGACATTTATGTAGGGGAAAGGCACTAAGCCTGCCAAGGTGTTCCATTTCTTAAAGCATCCCATTGCCTACATCCTGTGGAAAAGGGGGAAGTGGCAGGTGATTGCAATTACCCTAAATCTTCATGACTTTTTTATTCTAGAGTTAGATCTAAGAACTGTTATCAGAGATCCCTTTTAAAAAAATTTGCTTTTTAAAAATCAAGCAATTCCACTGGATCCTCACTGCAATGTTGATCCATAGGTCCTTGGAAGAAAGAATGTTCCGTCTATACTTTTGTTTCCTTTATCCAGGACCACCAATTTCGAATACGCAAACTTTGGATGAGACTTTGGATAGGGACTGCTGTAAGCTAATACTCTAAATACTCTAAATGTTGAAGATGATGTAGAGAATTGACCCAGTGGTAAGTCACATCCTGGGAAGACACCTAATGAAATGCCTCGTCTGAATTTCAATAAAAGAGTGCATGGCATTAAAGCTACTAGGGGCACCAAACAAAGAGAAGAGTTAATACTGATTCTGATTTCAGAGTAGTTGCTTATCATAATGGTGACTGCCATGTCCTTATACAGTGTTCTCCCTGTCCATTTCTCAAGTGACTTCATTTTTCTTACACACCCATAATTTCTAAGTCTAGACATCCACACATTTTGGGCTACTGATAAAAATTTCCAGTATTTCCTGATGGGTCCTAAATGAATCAAATGTAATATATTTAAAACTAGCCTATCTTTCCTCTGAACATGTTGAATATCCTGTATCCTCAGTCTTGGGTAATGCCATCACTCTTTGACCACATTTGAAAGTCAGAAAGTGCGGACATTCTCTCACTTCAAACACCACGCTCTGTTGGATACCCTATTAAATGTCCCCTGGAATAAACGTTTCCTCTCATCCTACCTGATTATGTTTTAGTCATTAGACGACTCTGGGCCATGCAGCAACCTCCGCTCTTCCCTGTCCTCCATTACTCCATCTAGTTATCCTCTGACAAGCAGCCAGAACTATCTTTCCCAAAGTCAAATTTGATCATTGTGTTACTTAAAGACCTCCATTCTATGAAGAAATTCCACTTTTGGGAATATGGCTGAAGGAAATGAAAAGAGAGATCTGGACTCCAATGTTTGTGGGATTACTTGTATATAACCTAAGTGTCCATTGATGGATGCATGGATATCTGTGACAAATGCACAATGGAATATTATTCAGTCATAAAAGGAACTCGTGCTATTTGTGACAACATGGTTGGACCTTAAGGGCATTATGCTAAATGCAGTAAGTCAGGCAGAGAATCTAAAAAAATAAAAATAAACAAACCCAAACCAGAGCTGGGGGAATTGAGAGGGTAACCAAAATATAGAGACTTCTAGTAGAAAGATAAATGAGTATTAGTGATGTACTGTGTAGTAGGGTGACTATTGTTAATGCTGCTCTATGGTATATTTGAAAGTTGTTAGGAGAGAAGATCTCAAGAGTTCTCATCATGAGAAAATGTCATTATGAGACGATGGACAGTAGTTAAACTTATTGTATTAACCATTGCACAGTACATGTAAGTCAAATAATTTTGCTCTATACCTTAAATTGATACAATGTATATAATGTCAACTATATATAAAAAAACCTAGGAAAACAAAAATGACCACCTTTCAATTTCTAGCATTTTCACCAAGTGACATAACTTAGAAGACTAGGTGCCTCTCACTGTGGCCCTAATCTTCCTCTGAGATCCTAAAAATCTAGCCAGGTTGACTCAGACCTCTGTGATTCCAGATCCATCTACAATGTTCTCACCCCTGAAAGCTTTCTCAACTCACAGTGGAGAATGAGTCACTCTCTCTGTTGTAAGCAATTGTTCTTTTCACACATTTCTATTATATCATCATATTTCTGGATCACAAAGTCTCTAATTCTACTTTTGGTTCTTTCATTCACTTTTGGTTCTTTCTCTCAAGGTAAGGAATTAGATCTTTTTTAATTCAGAAAATTATTTAGAATTTTACCCTAGGTTAAAAATGGAGGAAAGTAGAATCATTCAAATGAGACTGGAGAAGAGGCAAGAGCAAAGAGCCTAGAACATAATAGGTACTAAGGAAATGCTTGTTCATTTCAAGGTTTAAAGTAAAATACGTGTGAAAAATGAAGCATAAAGTATTAACTGAGGCCTGAGGAGAGAGTGTTAACTGTTATTAGTTTGATTAGGCTCAGTTGATATAAAATGCTATCATAGGAAGCTATTTGGAGACATTAGTATCTATTTCTTTTGCCTCTAGAGATCATTAGTGAATGACTCAGTCATTACTGAATGACTTTTTAATTAAAATATGTTAGTGTTGAATAACAGGCTAGGTCATTGCAGTAATTCTCTCTTGTTATATGACCCTATTCATTTTTAATGTTGGCTACAGACTCATGTGATACTATAATTCATTAATGTTAATGATCAGCCTGCTTTGATATTATGTAAAATTATTTTCTTTAATAATATAAGTACTTCATTAGCCCAGATTCAGAAAATGAGGATGAGTGAAAACAAAAGAGGTAAAAGTTAGCAAATAATCATTTTATTTTAAGTTTTGAAACTTGTGCTCTACACTTCTTAATTATACTTGCCTTCATAGATCTTCCAAATGAATGAAAAATTGTTTTTGGAATTTAATATTTCTAAAAATTAAAGATTAATTGAAACCAGACTATGTTAATGACTCCATAGAGGCAATGAACTTATATACCAATTATTAAAAATCTTGCTGCTAGTAAAGGAGAACAAAATCTGGAGTTAATCATTCATTTCACAGTTTAGTTCTATCTTGCACTTCTTTTATTCCAGGCATTGGGGCTAAAGTGGTGAGCAAAACAACTTCTGGGTCACATAATATTCTGGTGAAAGAAACCAGTAATGAAAAAGAGTCACAAATAGGCAAGAAAATGTCAGTGACAGAAGCTAGAGGGATAACAAAACAGGCTTACTGCTTGCTTTTTGAGATTGGTCACGCACTTAGTTTTTACACATCTACCGAACATCTCCTATGTGGTTGGTACTGTGATACACAGTAGGAAATACAAAGACTTCTGACACAGCCTCTATTCTTACATAGCTTTCAGTCTAGCAGAAATAAAATTTATTTGGATGCTAACAATCCTACTGGAATGTTATGAAGTTTGTTATAGATGGTCAGCTGCTATAGATCATGCCTTCCAAGTAATCCTGGACCCCAGAACACAGAGGAAGGGGGCATTTCCTGGAGGGCCAGGGAAAACCTCTAGGATGAGAGGAGATAAGCTGAGTCTTAAAAAACAAAACAAAACAGGAATTACCAAGGTGGAGAAGTGAAGTGACAGAATGGTGCTTTTCAAATAGAAGGAATATCATTTATAAGGGGCACAGCTGCATTGTGTATGGAAAATACCAATGGTTTAGTATTGCTGGAAAGTAGAGTGAGACTGTGAGGATGTGTGCATGTGTGAGTGTACATGCACACACAGGTATGCATAGATGCATTCTGTCTGAGTGGGCAACTTGAAATTGCTGCAGAGAGAAGTTTAGACCAGTAGGGAGACCAGCGATATTAGAGAGACCTATGGGTGGCAAGGTAAGGTTTTGGTTTAGGTTAAAAACAGGAAAAGACAGAATAATCCAAATATCATAGGTTTTACATATTGCAATGTCATAATATTTCAAATTAAATAAAGTGGAAAAAGTTTACAATAATTAAACAATTATCTTACATTTCAAATAAAATATTCTCAAATTATTCTAGCAGTAACAGTCTTAAAATTTGTTTCTTCATGCTGCACAGCATAAAGTTTTCTCTCTAGACTATATGAAACTACATGCTAGGCATGATGTAGTTTTAAAATTTAGGCTAATTTAAAAAATTGAACTTTTGATGGAATGACTTTTAAACTTAAAAGATTTCTTTAACATAGCTTGATAAAGGGGAAAGTGAAAAGTTTGAGTGAAGAATAATCCAAACCATTTTCTGCTGATAGGTTTTTATCCTTTTGATTTATTTGACCTACAGGTGACACTTTCTGAACTTGGTGCTGCTGATGAGTTTCACTTCAAAGACCCTATTATTAAACAGAAAGCAACACGTTTCCGAATAGGCAGAATGGAGCAACTCCTAACCATTTAAACGCAGACTTTTCTGCTACGATGCAACAAATGCATTGTTGATGACATGACTAGTTTTAGGCAAGATTGCATACTATAAATGACAGGGCTTATGATAGAGTTAGGTCAAACCACTCAGAAGCATAGAACTTTATACACAGAGCTCTAGCAAAAACAGGCTTACTGTGTTCAGCAAGGCTGATATGTATTATACTCAGCTGCTTTTATTTGGGAAAAATTATCTCTAACTTCCATGCTGCATTGACATCATTACCCTATGTATAATTGTGTATGAGGTAATTTGCATTATGGAAACAGGAGGCAAGAGAAATGATGGCATATGGGAGGATGCCCAAAATTCTCCACCTGATTTAACTAGAAAAATAATTTTAAGGAACCAGCACAGACAGGGATGGGCAACATATGAGTATATCTGAGTACAGCTGGTATGGAATGAGTTCAGTGCCTTTGGCTTACAGCATATCTAGCACATATCTAGCAGGTGCTTAGTGAGATCTGATGAATAAATAAATGAATGAATGAAGCAGTGAGCAGATCAAGGTAAAAACTATATAGTCTGCAGAGGAGACTGAAGGAAGCGCTAATCCTCACAGCATTGTGTCTCTGGGTGCTGGGTGTTTACCATTTCTGACCTCCTGCCTAGGGCTCTCCATAGCTCTTTTCTGCACTCCACAAAAGATTAGCTTCTCAATCTGCTCACACAGTCTACTCGCCTCGTCAGTCTTCCCTGATCTTAGGACTCCAAGTCTGCCATTATCCTCTGCTCTGGACCACAGATCAAAATCAGAATGTGATCCAGGAGGAGCTTACTGGTGAGAAGCAGATGGCTTGGTCAACGGAGGCAGACAACCCTCTACACAATCATTAACTCACAAGTCCTCTAGTTATAACCATGAAGTCAAAGAGGTAGGGGAAGCTTACCATCCCCTTGATGTCTGCATAACACCTCTCCAACTATGTTAGAATTTCCCAATTCTTTAATATTACATTTCATGTTGATTTGTAGTTGGTTTCACCCTATTGAAAAAATAATGCTCATATTTTTAGAATAAATCCTTCAGAGATATTGCTGAATCATATAGAATTCCATTTTTAATTTCTTGATAAATTTCCATATCATTTTCCAAAGAGGCTGCACCAACTTGCATTCCCCTCATTAGTGGATGAGAATTCTTTTTCACCACATCCTCTCCAATTCTAATACAAAAAGACTGATGTAGGCCTATGTAACATAGCAGCACCATTCACAATTTCCAAATCATGGAACCAATCTAAGTTCCCTTCAACAGAAAAACAGGTAAAGAAATCGTGGAATATGGAATACTATGAGAAAATTGAAATAGTGGCTTTGGGGCAAACTGGATGAACCTCAAGGTGATTATGTTAAGTGAAATAAGTCAGAAAGTGAGAAATAGATAATAGGCCATTTCGTTCATCTGTAGAATTTAAATAACTAAAAACAAACAGAGGCAAAATGCTGTGGGAATAAATCTTGGACTTAGCGAGAGAATTTAATGGTTCCCAGAGGGAACAGGAAGGAAGGAGGAGGGAATGGGAGAGGTAGGTGGGGAGGGAGGAGAGGAGGAGAGGGACTCTAGGCATGCATGGTTTGATGAAGGGTGAATGGAACATGTACATATATGAAAAAGCAAATATGTAACCCCAAAATTAAAATTAAAATAAAAAATACCATCTGATATTTTTCTTCTTCCTTCTGGCTTATTTCACTGAGCATAATTTCTTCTAGTTCCATCCGCGTTGCTGTGAATGGCATGAGTTTATCTTTTTTGATTGCTGAGTAATATTCCATTGTGTATATGTACCACATCTTCTTGATCCAGCCATCTATTTTTGGGTATCTGGGTTGTTTCCAGGTTTTACCTATTGTAAACAGTGCTGCTATAAACATAGGGGTACAGGTGTTCTTTTGAATCAATGCTTTTCTGTCTTTTGGGTAGATCCTAGGAGTGGAATTGCCGGATGGTTTCACTTATAGCAGGAATATAGGGGAACCCAATAAGACATCAGTGTAAAAAAATAGTAACAGTATAAAACACAACAAAGCAGAAACAGACAATTATAAATCAGAGATATACTGCAGGGGAGGAGGAGGGAGGGGCATCAAGGGAGGAAGGGAGGAGCACAGGGGACTGAGGTGATGGTGCACGGGTGCATTGGTGAAGGAAACTCTATGGGCACTACACCTGAGGGGATGGGGGGAAGCAAATATTGTCTAAAAATAAACAACGATGTAAAAAAATAAAAAAAAACCCTTCCTGACAAAAATAAAATAAAATAAAATAAATAATGTTCAAGAGGTTCAGGGTAGGGGAGTAAGAGAACGAGTCCTGCCTCCCGTCTGCACTCCAGGATGGTGTGGAGTGTTTGGGCCTGAGAGTGCTTGGGGCTGCGGTTTGCATGCACTTGTTAAGGCAGTTTTGCAGTGCTGCTCCCTGAGGACTTTCCAGGTTTTTCTAGTATGCTGGGATCTTGCAGCACAGAACGTCCCTCAATTAGTCTTCAACCAGCCAAGGCCGGAAAGCCTGCCACAGTCACAGTCTTTTTCCTGTTCTCCATTTTCCAGTAACATTCTGTGAATTCATTGTGATTTATGGCTGTGGTGGAAGCCAGGTCTGCAGCATTTTCATTGAATCCAGTCTTTAATATTGTTTGTCAAGCTGCCATTTCTAGTTTGGAATTTTTCTCCAATCTGCTCTGCAGAGGTATGATGGGTCCTGCCACTGTATTTGTGACCCTGATTCAGGCCTGTGTGGGGCTGGGGATAAACACTCCATAACTTCCAGCTTTTGGCTCGGTACAGTACCAGATTAACATTCTGAATGTAGTTAGTATGACCCATATTAAAATAGTTTTTGATAAACTCATTTGTGATTTTTCATGAGAAAGCGATGACTTGAGATAGATCTGTTCTTTCATGGGCATATATTCTTAAAGTGCAAATTTAAAAAATGACTAATTCCTCTTTCATCTAATTTCATCAGCTATTCTCTATAAACCCATCATTTCAAGCTTTTAATTTTTTTCTTAGACATAGCCAATGGCTGTAGACAATAACATGCTTCATTCTGCTTCCAGGTTAATTCTACATCTTACCATATTTAGGATTCCAATCCCCAGCACAGAGGCTGGAAGATAGGAAGCATTTAAAATATATTTAATTAAAACTGCAGTGAGTTAAAAGATTGAGCCTAGAAAAATTAGAAGAGGGGGCACACAGGATCTGGAAAAATGTGGAAATCTGTGGGAATACATAGAATCAGAGACCAGCTGAGAAATGCACAGCTAGAATGCAGAGGTCAGAGCAAATTGTGTATCTGAAAAAACATAAGCAGTGAGGACACCAAGGACAATTGAGGTGTATAACCAATCTACAAGCTTTCTAGTCATTATCATGAAGTCAAAGAAAGTCCTCTCCCCCAACTCCCCTTTCACATCTGCATGGGAGAGAATCTGTTATATCGAAGAGATCTGAAGAGTATCTGAAATGAGGCAGGAGACAGCAATTTGGAGTTATATAGCATACAAGGGGCAGGGCATCTCAATTCTGAGAACACTCTTTCTCAGACTTTCTGGGAGCATATAGTAATTACGTAGGATTTACAGTTTTGATTTACTCTCTAAACTATCTACATTGCTCCAGAGTATCCCCCTCCCCTCCTTCACACTGCTTCTGTTTTGTTTAGGGATTCATATTTTTGCGTATGAATGACTGTGCTTCTTAAATGCCTTCAATCCTATGATTCCTCTACTCCAGTTCATTCTATAGTCAGACTCTGCAACTTGTTCTAATTTTGTTGCCATATTCATGATGCTAGGAAAATTTCAAAATTAATGCTGTACAATTAAACAATTGGCCAATATTCTTTCATCAAATATTTATTGATAATTTGCCACCAGATACCACTGTATTGAGTGCTGTTGCTGAATCAGCTTTGGGTTCTATTTTCAAGAAATTTACAGTGCAACTAGTGCCTCATTTTTCTCCCCTCTCCCCTTTGATTTACTATTCTTCAGGGGTTCTGGCCTTGCTCTCCCTTGGCTCAGCAGGCATGCTCCTGCCCAGGGTTTTTGTCTTGGAAGTTCCATCTGCCTGGCAAGTTCTTTGTCCTAATCACTGCATGTTTTATTGCTTCACTACATTGAAGTTTCTGCTACAACACTCCTCTTTCCAGTAGACTTCCCTAAACACATTGCGTCCTAGGGCAAATTAGGGATAATTAGGCAGCTTCAGGGGCAGTGCGCTTAGGCAGGGACTTCAGGAGAGTTAAGGAAGGCTCCAGAAATAAGGACAACAAATTCCAAAGGGGACTAATTAAACACTCCAACTAGGGGTAACAGGGCATTCCGAAAAAAGGATGATAAAGAAAACTATGCTAAGATAAGGGCTGGGACACAGAGACTTAGCTCTGGGCACAGAGACATTTAGGCAGTGAGTGAGACCACCGAGAACTAACCAGTCACAAAGAAACTGGTGGAGCTTTAGAATAATTAGAGAAAGAAGGTACATATTCCTAAGGCATGACTCCACTTGGGCTTCCTTGCCCCTCCCTGGCCTGGTTCCACCGGCCTGGGAGTCCCACTTTATTTCTGTCCCCTTTCTCCTTAATAAACTTTTTCTTTCTCTAAACAAATCTGCCTCTTCGCTTGCCTGAGCTTCAGCGAAGTTCCTGCTGCAGCTTCTTGAGACACCATGGTGGTCTAGTGGCTGGGACTCAGCGCTCCCACTGCAGCCTGGGATCCTTTCCTGGCTGGGAGACTAGGCCTGAAAACGTGAAATTATGGTATCAATACTATCTGAATACTCCTTTATTATCTATTCTTTTTCCTGCTTTACTCTTATCTATAGCATTTAATGTATTGATTTGCTAATTTGTTTCCTGTATGTCTTCTCTACAAAAGTATGAGTTCCATGAAGACAATGTTTGTCCTTTATGTTCATTGCTTTATCCTCAGCTCCTAGAATGCCTCATCCATAGTGGGTACTGCATATTGTTAAACAAATTGAAGGAGATACAATATCAAGCAGACAGTGCAGAGCAAAGTCACAGGGAAGAGACACCTTATTCCAGGAAGGAGGTGGGGGGGGGGGTTTGACCCAGGTCTCCAGTGATGTAAATGATTTAAGGATGCAAAGATCATAAGGGAAGGGGGGGTGCGTCATTCTATCACCCACCATATTGAATCTTTTATTTTCAATAGACCCTTTAATGTTTATCACACCACCTTGATTGAATATATTTTTGTGGCACTTCAAAAGGGCACAGAAGATCATCAGTGTGGGCCTGATTGTGTGTGGCAGTGACAGGGTAAAGGTGTTGGTTGGGCAGCTCATCAAGTCTCAAAACAAAATTGCACAGAGGATTTCTGTGGTATAGACAAAACCACTTGGTTAGACAGCAGTACTTGCATCAAAAATGTGGAAAGTGCTTTCTTTCCTTAATTGTACATAGAGAAATGGTCTTTTTCAGGCACAATTTCATTATCTTTAACTTAAACAACTATTTCTTTTGATATCTGAAATGCTTTTCTCAGGGCAACTTACTTACTATATTATTATCCCTTAGTTAAGATTCAGTGTAGGTGTTTTAACTATTCCTGCTTTTTCTTTTCAGTCATCAGCAGATTGATGAGGGTCGTCAGTCCCCATGAATCATTTTAAAATTTATTTGCATTTTCTTTGATGAAAGACAAGTCAAAGAAAATAATTGCAGTTTTCAATGCTCATTGGGATATTCTAAGAACTTTCTACAGTAAATTATAGGGATGTGATAAACATAAAGAACAACTGCTCATTCCTCATATCTGATTGCTTAATATCTCACACTGTATCACTTCTACCACAAACATAAAATTTAAATTCTCCAATGGATTCTTATCCTTACTCTGTTACCCTCTCTTACAATGTTTAATGCCACACTTTTATATGTAAAGACTTAATGTAACCTTAGTCCATGCAAATCCATGTAATTTTATGCACAAACCTTTTTACCTTGCAAAGAATAATAAATGTGTTTGTGGTTGATTCCCCTCCCAATTCTGACAGATGGGAAAAGGCAACAATGTCTCTAATTCTTCAATATCATGTTATATAATAGATAGTTATATAGCAGTTTTAAAAAAAACCCACATACACTCATAATTTAAAAAAAAAAAACCACAAGCACCCACATTAGAAAACGAAAACAGGCATGTAACAGATTAATTATGTAGTTGTTATTAGCTCTTCAAGGGGACTCTTCACTTTCCAAAAAAGGATTCACTACAGATTTTTCTTTAAATAGTAAGCTCCACTAGTGTACTTTAGATATAATTAGATCCGCCTAATTGGATTTGTACACATTTCAGGAACTGATTCATTGTGCAAAGAAATGGAAAACCCATGTTTGCTTTGCTACATGAAGCAAAACCAGCAAATATACATATGCTCTATCTAAAAGGTGCCAAACACCCAGATGTTTGGGAAAACCTGGATATTTGACCATGTGTTTGAGTAATATCCAGATGCTTAGCACTATCCTTTGTGGTCTGGAATCTCTCTAACAAAGTAGGGGGAGGGGGTGCAAATTCACTCAGACATGCTCTCCACTGCTAAAATTAATAATGACATTCCTTTCAGTCCTTTGGGTAGGCAATTTAAAAAATGACCACCTTCAATGAAACTTTTGCCAATGATACGTAATTTTCCTTAAGTAGAGGTTGTCTATTTTCAATGTGTTGAACAATCCACATTTAAAGGTCTAAAATGAATACTTTAAAATTAGTCTGGGCAGCTCCCTGCCCACCTGTGACTATGCAGGTGACTCTCTTTTTTCTTTCTCCTTTTCCTAATAAACCTGTCCTTTTAAAATGTAAAGAAACAAGTAAAATGTGGAAGGCAAAAAAGTTATCCAACAGAGAGGAAATGAACTCTGAACAGTATTGTTCTTATGAAGATGGGCTATGAAATGCTAAAACACATGACTGCTGGCTAATGAGATCAAAACAAACCAAAACAAAACTTTCCACGACCATTTCACCTGAAATAGGAGAATATGCCCTTCACAGCATGTTGCTAACCTAACAGATACCTCTGGCACTATAAGACATACCGTAATGCTTGACTACCCAATGATGATGGGGTTGATTGTTTTCACAAAATAGTATTTGTAATGTTTGATACAAAGAACTTCTAGTGGTCTGAATTGATACATTCATCTGTAATAACTTTGTATGTGGACACTTTATGAAAAAGAGACTTACTTATTTTAGGTAAAAGAGCTGTAGGCATCACTTCCATATGTGGTCCATAAAGAAGCCTAGACATGAGTGCTCCCTGGGTGGTGGTGCTTTGGTAGAATTATTAATCTTGACTAAGAAGAAAGAGAATGTGAGGTACCTGGATTACCTGAAAAATTCCAGTCTTATAAGTCAACCAGGCCAAGGATGGACTTAAAAAAAAATTGTATTTTTTTTATTGGGGTAAAGTTGATCACAACACTTTGTATGATTTAGGAGTATAGGTTCCCTTATCTTCAGATGTATTTGCCACACTATACCCACCACCAAAGCACCAGTAATCACCCACTATAGTCCCTGGGTCTTCTGCCTCTTTTGTTTGTTTCCCCCCCCCGCTCCTTCTGGTAGCCTTGATGATGCAATTAGATTTCTAGGGTTTAGTTTCATTATTCCCCTTTTTTTTTTTTTTTACATCTCACACATGAGTAAAATCATCTGGTGTTTGCCTTTCTCCTTCTGACTTATTTTGCTTATCATAATTCCCTCCAGTTCCATACATGTTGTTGCAAATGGCAAAATTTCAACTTTTTTTTAAATAGTTGAGTAGTATTACATTGTGTATATATACTATAACCTCTTAATCCACTCATGTTTTTGACCACTTAAGTTATTTTTAAGACTTGGCTATTTGTGAATAGGAGCTGCAGTGAATATAGGAGTGCCTATATCCCTTTGAAATTAGTTTTTTTTTTTTTTGCATTGGGTAGATAATTAGGTGATAAATTACATAGTCATATGTTAGATCTACTTTTAATATTTTGAGAAGCCTCCACACTGTTTTCCATAAGACCCATAAGATTGGGTCTACAATCCCACCAACTGTGCAAGGGTTCCTTTTTCTAAAGATGGAATCCTGGCTGTTTTATGCTCAATGCATGCTTATATAACTTAATTAGCCATTGTAAAAATTGGGAGGAATAAAGTTGATATTGTAAGTTCCTTGTTTTGTTTTAATGAGAAATACATAGGGCTTACAAAAGAAAGGTAATTTAACAATTTTAGCTCCCTTTGAGTTTTGAAAAATTTATAATTTACAGAAAATTAACACCAACTTTAAATTGTGCTTGGCTTTTAGGCATACAAGCTTTGCATCATTTTCTTGGTTTCCTAAGTGTTATCTACAATGAAGGCAGAATAAACAATCCTGTTCCATCTGGGGTTATCCCTGTCTACTGCTCCACTCAGCAGATGAGATGCTGAGAAAAGAGCTTATAAAGCCCTGAGCCTGTTTTCAGATACATTTCCCACAGAACTACAACATTAAAAATCTGTTTCATTAGTCACTAAAAATAAGTGGTTATTATGAACACATGCCACACACTCAATGTATGTTATTGGGTCTCTTTTAGCTGGATGAACTTGTTTGGGTAAAATGCTGCCATAATTAACAGTGTTTGTAGTTTAAAAAAAACAACTCTTACAAAAATACACGTTTTATATTAGAAAAGTATGATCTTCTTAAATGTAGCATCTTCAAATAATCCACAGGTCACTTGTTCTTGCATCCCTCAGGACCCCGTTATATACGGAAGAGCCAGTGATAACTTCTGCTAGCTTCTTAATGCTGGGTCCAGTTCTAAGCACTTGAATTTAACTAATCCTCCTGACAACTCTATGAGGTAGGGTATATTATTATCCACTTTCAATAGATGAAAAAAACAAGACACAGAGAAGTGATTTCCCAAAGTTACACCCTAAAGAAAGAGTGACAGAAGTATAACTTCTGGTGCCTGGTTCAGTCACCTTCACACATTCAAGTCTGTGCTCCTCTGCTCTGTGGAGAGAAATAAGGGAAGCTGGCGTATGGTGTGATACCTCAGTTCACAAATGAAAAGAATAAAAGAGCAAGTTAACACAGCTATCCACTTAGCTTGTAACCAAGGCCCATGTTTCAGAAGTTTATAAGTAGCTTTGGATATGCAATTCCGGATGAGAATGATCGGGGCCATCCTTTGGGGTGGAGGACAGAGAGCTGAAGCCTTCTTCAGAGACCTAGAAGATAAACTTAGTCCAGTCCTTGGCAATAGACTACATCTAATATGCTAGTGTTCTCAGGAAACAGAGGAATATACGTGTCAAAGAAAGCCCTGGGAAACTTGTCCAGGGGGACTGTTTGCCTACAGTTGTTCCCTGTTAGAAGTATGGGTGCCCAGAAATAGAATGAGAGTTAAGGTATATCTTTTACTACTAAAAATGGGACAGTTATTAAAAATTCTGCAATTACTATGCATGATTTACATATAATTCCTCCAAATTTATTCTTCTGGTGTATTTACGACCAAAGGAGAACAAAACTCTTCTGTAAATTTTTGTGAACATTTGAAAAGTTATTCCTGTTGCTATTTGAATGGCAACTCATTAGCTATGCCCCATCTTGGGAGCAAAAAACACTACTGGTCAGAACTATGTTCTATTCTGTTTGATTAGATATTGGCAGGATACACAGACTTTGAAATGGATTGTCTTAAATATGCATGTTAAAAGAATAAATAAGACATTCCTAAATGATTAAGGTATTTCTTGTTTTTCCCAATTTTCTACAACTGATTAAATTTTTATGATATCCAAATGAACTCATTGTTAAAAAATTAAAACATGCATGCTTTCTAATTTGCTAATTACTATAAAAGAAAAAGAAGAAAAACATAAAGCTATATTTGAAGTTTTTTGTTCAAATGAAAGTTTTGTAGAAAACATTAGTGAAAAGAATAACATCAGTAAAGTCTTAGTCCTGCCACACTGTCTGCATATTTCTAGGTAGGTATAAGAGTACAACTTTGGTGTAAGACTTACACACACACACACACACACACACACAAATATTATTCGGCCATGAAGAAGAAAGAATTCTTGCCATTTGGAAGATAATGCCTTGAGGGCATTATGATAAGGGAAATAAATCAGACAGAACAGAAAAATACTGTGTGATATAATTCATATGAGAAATCTTAAAAAGAACCCAAATGCCTAGAAACAGATGGTACACAGGGACTAGCTGGGAGAAAGGGAGGAATGGGTGGGGATGGATTGTAGTCAAAGAACACATTTCTTATTAAAAGACAAAAAGGTTTTACAGATCTAAGTTAACTGGTGACTTCAGTTAATTAGACTGTTGGAAATGTGAAAGTTGTTAGGAGAAAATATCTGGAAAGTTCTGATCCCCAAATGGTATGTTAGGTGATGGATGTTAGCTAACCTTATTATGCTAATCATTTTGTAGTATATATGAATATCAAATCATCACATTGTACACAAAATTATATGTTATATGTCAATTATATTTCCATAAAGCTTAAGAAAAAAAGACTAACTCTAGTTATTAAACTTTCATTAATTGGTCACTGCTCAAGAAGGTTAAAAAATCAAGATACTAATCATTTTGCATTTTGTAATAACATGAGCTTCTTAGGACTATTTAGAAATTTACTAGAAATTACTAAATTTATGTTTCAGAATTTTGGGAGGATATAAACCTAACATTTTGGTTATGGAGAAATCTTTTCATAGGTATTTTGATGCTTGATTTATTCATAATATATCTCATGGGTCATGCAGCAGGTCCAGTTTTTCATGTTCTGGAGTCGAAAAATCACATTTATATTTCAGTCTAAAACCCCTACTCATGGTTCTGTATATGAACCAAAAAGCCAGCTGTGCCTCAGACCTTGGGCTCAGATCATTTGCTGTTATTAATGGGGTGCATAAGGCTAAAAGCCCACTTGCTGCCCAAATGGAAACCTTGTAAAAGAACAAATCCCCAGTGTGCTCTTTGGTCTATCTGTTCTCTATCTTGGGTTTCAAAACAGAACCTTAGCATTAGCAACATACTGCTGAGCACAATTTGTATGGAAACAAATTGGGATAGATTTGTTCCAAGCTCAAAAATGATTTTTCCCTAATGTTGGTCTAAAAGACTTGATGAAGTCTTGGTAACTTCAAGCACAAGCTAGTCATCTGAAAGTATGGACAGAAAGAGCAGTTGTTCTGCTCAAGTTATATGAGTTGACATCTTTCAATTTCCACCTTCAAGGTAAGGATAATTTTCTCGTATGAGATGCTTATTGCTGTATACAACCAATGTGTTTTTTAGGGCACATAGTCATTTACCCCATCCTCTCTTTACCTATCTCTTCCTCTGTAGTCCTCCAGGTTTTACAAAAGGAATGAGTTGTTCCCATTTATTGTTCATTCAGAGAGTTCTGAGACTGTCAAGTCTGATATTTTTGGACTAAGTGAGTGGGTCAAAATGGATGTAAATGAATCAAACTTTCAATCAGATGTGATTTGAGTATAGAGTGCTATAGTTTAGTTGTAATAGGAAGTATAAGAGCTTAAAAGGCCCAGAATAATTCAGACTAAAATATCTTGGGGTCTTTTTCCATTTTAAAATGAATTGAGCAATTCTGTGTGGTTGAGGATTGACAGCATAATGGAAACAACAAACTGCAGAATTTCTCACCAGGTAACTGCATTAGTAGCAAAACTCATAATAGTCTGTTGGTTAAAAAGAATATGAAGGAGCCTTCTGTTTTCTTATGAGGTGCTATATTCTCAAAGTTTTTAGTCAATTATATTTAGATACTGCCAATTGTAGTTATTAGAAAATGCTCTCTGTCCTGTAACTTTCAGCAATATAATGAAAGACTAGATAAACATTATTAAAACTGCTTCCAAATAGTGCCTTCTATTTATGATGCAATTATAACACAAAATATCACTATGCATTAGCAATCCTAAACATTTCCATATGTTCCTCAGGACTGATTAATGGTTCAAAGAGTGGGCAAAGGTTTCAGTGGTCTTTGAAACTTTTATACTTCACTTATTTCTGGATACAACTTTCTGTGGGATAAAATGTATAGCATACATATTATAGACAGTTTTAAAATTATATAAAATTTATGAACATTTTTGCTTATATGTTCCACTTACCAGAATCAAGAGGCAACTGGAGGCCAATTTTGTGTGCTCAGGGATGGTAGAAAACACTGACAAAATCAAGCAACCAAAGACAAGGAGAAAACTGTAAAACAATAAAAAAGAGAAATCTCATAAGAACCTTGCCTTATCATGATAGACTCAAGTTCTTGTTTCTAATGAAAAGGCATCAGACCCATTTAAATTGGCATTGATTAAAAGTTCTGAGAGGGACTAGCCATTTTGAATATCAAAGTGCAACATGATCTCTTGTGCAAATGGGCCTCCTTTGCCTCTTTATTGATGAAGACAAAGAAGGTTGCATGTGCGTGCATGTGTCTGCATATTGCATTTAAATGTGTGCATCTAAGAATTTGAATTTTTCATAAAGTTATTTCCAAAGCAGGAATTCTGAGAAAGTTCTGGAAAGTGTGTTCTCAATCTTGTATCCTGGGAACGCATGCCGAAGCTGTTCTCCTTTCAAAGAAGCAGAATCTGCCTCACATTTGGAGCATGAACTATCAAGTGTTCTAAGTGGTTATTACTAAAGCCACTGCTATTTTGAGAGTCTAATATTGTTCATGAATCCTCATTTGTCATTCATTTATAATAATCATAAGAATAGAAAGGAAAGGAATGATTTCCTCTGCTACATGTATACTGTCCATTTTCTTCCAGTCAAACTGCTACAGAAATGACCACTTAGCACTGATTTTCATACTACAAGGGTAGGGAACAGAAGTCAGGGGCAGCTTCTCTACCAATCAATCTACAGACATTTTTATTCCCAGGAAATATGGAATTTCAGATTTTAGAGGGGGAGTTGAGTTCTCATAGAAAATGATTAATAGAAAGGGTAGGTTGTGGTTTAAAGTTGAAGCTACTGATCCTGAAATGTAAAATTTAAACAATGATATCTGAACTATTTGCTCTGGGTTGTATTTTCCACTTTTGCTTATTACTAAGAAGTTTATTCATTAATCTCCCTTAAAATATCAGTTTCTGTATTCCTTAACATGGCTATAGATTTCATCCCTGCTTTCTCTTGGTTTGCCCTGACTAGCATGCAAGTCTTTGTTATAGATTCGTAAGTCTCCCAACCTTGACGGGGAGTTTCCAAGGGCCTCTAGCCAGGGATTGGCAAATTATGGCCTGGGGAATGAATTTGTCCTCTAATGCCTGCTTTCGTAAATAAGGTTTTATTGGCACATAACCACATTCATCTGTAACACAATGTCTATGGCTGCTTCTATGCTATGACTGCAGAACTGAGTAGTTATAACAGATAGTATGACACACAAGATTAAAAACCATACTCTGTTCCTTTAAAGAAAAGGTTTGCTGACATGCTGGTAGCATGCATTCCTTTTTAAAAAAGTATCTATCTCAACACACAACCTAAGTGAAAGTTCGTAAATGCTTATGTTCTATATGGTGATAATAATTATAAAAGCGGGACATGGTGCTAACCCCACCTCACATGCATTATCTGCGTTATTCTCACAAATTGATCGAGCAGAAAATCAATATTCATGTTTTACAGACACAAAGACTGAGGACAACATTTTGTGACTCATCCAAGGCTTGACAGTATTGTCGACTGAGCATGCATAGATGAGAGTGGCAATGACATTCTAGACTCAGCAAGGCTTTTGGGGAAACTTCTCTATCCCTTAGAACCTAGAAGGAAGAAGTTATTCCAGATAGAAGAAATCTCCATTGGGAAGCAGTTTACTAATTAAAAGACCTCGTACATGATGTTAATTATTCATAATACTTTGACTCATGTATAATGATTCAAGATAGTTTGAATTATACTTCAAATTGGTTCTAATGGACTGAAAATTGTACATGAAAAATCAAATTCCAGTGCAATTACCCACCTACTTCCCAAACTTCTAATGAAAAAATGAAATTTAGGGATCATTAAGATATCTGGGAGGATGATGCAGCATTTAAATAAAGACAATGGCAGATATATCCTCTCTGGTGAGTGGCTTTTAGATATACCCCGAGTCCAGGCTCACCAGAACACATTAAGAAGAGCAAACAGGGGATTAGCTATTAACTAAAACAACTTCCCAATGGTTGTGTCCTGATCTCTGTGCTCAAAACATATCTATACTGTGGACTATTTTGCTAGTTCCTGCACTAATCTTTGGGTGTTGTTTAATCTTTTGCCTTCATGTCACTGTTTTGCCTATTTTCTTCCTTGAACTAATTTTACCCTCCTTTCTAAGAAAAGTAGTCCCTGCATTAGGATTTTCTTATTTCTACAGAAGTGCATTTAAAGACTGCAAGTGGAAGACATTCACTGCTCTGGTGCTCAGGGGACTATGGATGGATAAATACATACCTTCTTTCTTCCCTCCTTTTGTGCTCCCTCCCCTCCCTTCCAATTCTCAACCATTCATCCATTTTTCCATTCAGCAAATACTAGGCTGAGTCCTGGGGATATGAAAATAAGCAAGAGTCTTTTTCTTTTTTATCTTCATGGAATTTAAAGAAAATCGAAGTATACAGAGTAGTAAACAGAAAATTAAAATTCTGACCCACATCATGGTGGATAAAAAGGTTAGGATCACCTTCTCCCCCTTCTGATTTAATTTGATTAAAAGCTTTGCTTGGGCACATCATGGATGCTTGTAGAGCAGATTACATCCAGTTTCCAAAGCCGAGGCTTCAAGCACAGGTTCATTTAGCAAGAATTAAAATGAAGGGAAAGAAAACCATTCGGATAAGTTCTGCTAGCTCTGTCAAGTGTACCATGACATGTCACACTATTGTCTGTCACACAAACACACAATCCCCAGCCACTCATAAGAATAATGCAATGATGAATAATGCAATGAAGTAAGGGATTTGGAGCTGATGTATAAAGTAGATGTCTCACAGAGCTACGCCTGGGCGTTGGCAAATTAATGACATGGACCTTGGGGATGGAAACAACTGCACATGTCCACCTAGGAGATACTTTCTGTAAGCACTTTATAAGCTTTTCATGTTCTAACTGACCATTTAAGTCAAGCACACTCATTAAGAAAGCTTTGGTGCAGGGGATGACTTAAAAAGAGTGGAATCATCAGTTTAAAATAAAAATTGCTAATAGGAAGCAGATAGAGTCTTTTAAAAAAACTTTCAGAAATAACTTCAAAGAAAACTCAACTCTGACTATGTCTCCTTATAAATTGTAAGGTTTTGCTTTAGGAAGTGTGCTTTTCAGTACATTTGATGGAAGACTTTGCAAATGCATCATGCATTATGACTGGAGCACACGTGTAGCATCAGTGACCAGAGATGGCCCAAGCTGACCCCTGCTTGGAGGACAGGCTGCCCAGTAAAATCAAAGCCTCATCATCAGAGGAAATGCCTGCAGCCCATTCTTTTCTTCCAGCATCCTAAATTTACCTTTCTTTCTAAACTTGGCACTTTGTAATATGTCCTTTATGTATAATTTTTCCATCAATGAAGGGCATTTTGCATATGAAATCTATCCATAGCACACCCCAGCTTCTGTTGCAAAGAAATAAGAATTAAATATGATATTTCTAGTATCTTTAAAGGTGATTTGGAATATTTGATTGAAAATACTGCATGATTCTGCTTTCCAAGTGCAATGAGGCTTAAATATTAATAAATACCATCACTGTAATATATGCAAAGTTGCAAAAATTGGGTCATCATTTAGCAGTTTTAAAAAATGAAATATTATATTTTACATGTGTATAAGAGGAAACCAGATAGAGGAAACAGCAATTTCTGCTGTACGTACTGAGTCTCTTAAAAGGACTATAGCTAATAAGAATGAGCTATAAACAAAGCAAGAGAATCCACTGGCTGTTCAAATATGTAAGGTTGAAAATCCTCTCCTGGGGCCTGGGGATAACAAGATTCGTACTGCTTGAGTCTTCAGATTAAATACACTTACATTAAAAAAAATCCTTTTTCTTGGACTTTTCTCCCTACCCCCCCCCCCCCCACTTTGTTTTCTTTGGTTAATCTCCATCAGTTGGGTAGTCTTCTTACTCAGAGTAAAGCATCCCTTGTGAACCTAAAGGCTCCATTGTGGAGTTTCAGGCTTGTGGCCTCCCCTTCGAACAATTCTCACACTCAAACAAAGAGGCACTGTTCAGCCTGATCTCACCGTAGGATTAGGGAATCCTTGGGTTTCTGACTGAGTCTTCTCCTCCAGACAGGGGTCATTTTTAAAAGTTATGGCTACTGCTGTTGCTGATTCCCTGCAACTTGAGAAACTGAACCTTCCAGCTGGCAGAGCCCTCTGGGCACTCTGAGGCAGCACCGTAATGTACAGGCCACCAATGTTGGAAGACTGTTTTCCATTTTGAGTCAAGTCTCCTTATTTGGGTCCTGAACTCATCAGTCCTTGTTCCTGCTCTGAACCGTGGAGGACACACATTCCCTCCTCCTTATGTTAGTTCCATATTGGAGGTTGGTTTTATCATTTCCCCGTCAGTCTTCAGATTAAACACCAAATTCAGGTTTTTGTCTACTTGGTATATGAAACAATGTCCAGATATGTCACTCTCCTTGTCAATGTTTTATAAAGTATGCTCAGTCTGTTATTATATATATATCTCAAAGTGGGAAACAGGACCATCATTATCTTTCATTCTAAGCACATGATTTAGCATTTCGGTACCACCATAAAGTGTCTGCACTGCCAATTCTTTCCAGGGTATCCAGATTCAAACATTCCACTGTCCAATTATTAGCAAAAGTTTGCTTTCAAAAAGGACTGTCCTGAGGATATGCATTTGCTTATTTTCCTGTGCCTTTCCTGCCACATCCCACCTCTCTCCACCTCACCCACCCTACAATACCACACCACAGAGCAAAACTGACCACTGACAACCTGTGTTCTTGGACCTTATTGCCTAGGTCCTTCATGGAAATACTTTCACTAAATTGGGTTTAATTTTCTGCAATCTTCTTGACAAGGATTAAAAAGCTTTCAACCAACTTACTTTAAGAGTTTCTCTGGGGGCCTCCCTGGTGGCGCAAGGGGTTAAGCATCAGCACTATGAAGCTTTCCACAACTACTGCAGAATAAGTTTGATCCCCGGCCAGGGAGGTGATCCACATGGCATAGCACACCTCTCCTGTCTCAACCACTGCTCCCCTCAGCAGTGTATTTCAGTCAATCCACCTGTTCTGCTCCCCACTCTGTCACTGGTGAATCCTCTCACCCCCCACACCTCTGGCCTGTACCCCAGTTCTTATATATAAATTAATCTTTTTTAAAAAGCTTCTCTGTACTTCACTATGTATTCACTTAATGAGTATCACATGAAAAATTTCTCTCAGGATTTTACTGCAAGAAAAATATACATTGCTTCTGGACAAAATGATGGGGCTTTAGTGTATGGAATCAGTGATCTTTTAACATATTTTCCTTCTTTCTTTGGCTTCTAGGAAGCTCAGAGGTGAATATGTGACATATGTGAATAATGGCACAGATCTTTCTAGTATGCATGTTTATGGATTACTTCCTAGTTGACTCTTTTATAGCCGCATGTTATTTTAGACACAAGCATTTATAGGCATTGGGAACTTAGGCATGGTCTGAGCCTAAGAAGGCTTTCATTTTAGTGGGAAGACAGACTTTCAGTTACTTTCATTCACTTATACCTTATGAATTTTGTTAGCAGCTGCAAAATCTTTCTGGATGATATAAATTATTTGGGGTAAGCTTGACTAAATATGAAAGCAATAAAGATGCCTATCATTATTTTCCTTGAAATAAGAGTACTGATACAGCCGGAAGTTGATAATTTTTAAAAAAGCAAATGACACCAGTGACTAAAATTTATCTTAACGTAACTAACCTGTGGAATTGTTTTGTATTTGTTACTTTTACATTTTATGTTAGTCTTGATTCATTTATTCCCAACATTAACTACCAATATCTTATTCTAAGAATCTCCAAATGTCATACAACTGTCTTCAGAGTTTTCTTTCAAAGACTGTGGCTCATCTTTGGAATTTCTCACAAGGTAAAAATCCTCCCGAGTTATATCATCCTGACTGAATTTCTCCTTTCTCTCAAGGATATTATAAAAACACTTTCCAGTGCTTTGCTGGAATCAAGACATTTTATGAACTCTATTCCCCGATAACCTAGACATAAAATATAGGCTAAGTTGGTAACAGATATGGGAAATATAGAAGCGGGAAATAAACATACTTTAGTGCTTTTTGCCTCGATGAACTTCTGTTTGCTTTCTAGTCATCATAGTTGTTTTTCTGAATTTATTAAAAATAATTAGATTAATATTTGATGTGGAATATTTCTAGGAGTTTTTATTCCAGCTCATAATATACAAAGCACAGGGGTCCCCTACTTTACTCCTTTTTGCCACCCAAGATATTTTGGGTGCTCATTTGGCATTATGACATTAAAAAATTTACCATGGGGCCTCCCCGGTAGCGCAGTGATTGAGCGCTGGGTTGCGAAACTGCCTGAAGCCTCTGCAGCGCCGGTTCGATTCCCGGCTGCTCCCCGGCCACCGGAGGAGGGTCCCACTTGGCACGCAGACCTCTCCTGCCACCCGCTGCTCCCCTCAGCAGTGTATTTCGGTCCTTCTGCCTGCTCTGCTCCCTGCTCTGGCTCTGGTGAATTCTCTCACCCTCCCACACTTCTGACTGTACCCAGTGCTCGTATAAATAAACAAACAAACAAACAAACAAACAAATAAATAAATAAATCAATCTTTAAAAAAAATTACCAGTAAAAGTAGTCCAATTTCATGCACAAATACTTTGATGCTTATAAGTCAAGAGCTAGCAACATGATCGTATTAGAAATGACTGATTTTCCCACCATGTATTTTCACTTTCTCTGAATCATATTTGAAAAAAATCACTTTTGGCTTGAAAATTATTATTTTCAAAATACAATAATAAAAAGTTGGTTAGTATTTTAATTGTTTTCTCTCAGTTATTGTAACAATGCTGGTCCCGAGCAGTACTATATTGTTTCTATTTCCACTCCCCCCCCCCAGAATAAAAGACCTTTATGTGTGGTGGCATGTTCTGATCTATGAGTCACTTGAAATTGTTCTTAAAGATAGTGGTTCTTTTCTTCATTTAAATGTGTTCTTAGTTACATGTCTTCCATTTGAAAATAGAGAGTAAACATCTGAGTTCTTTGGAGGATTTCTGGCTAGACAGATTGGTTTCTTTTGATGCTTCTTTCTAGCTCCTCTTAGAGAACTGTGTCCAGGGTTTCAAATCTTTTGTTTTTACTATTATTGAAAATTGTTTCCCTAACTTCTAACTATGTTTCTTTATTTATATTCTGTCTGCTTTAGTCTGTGCATTTTATAAAATGAATTGTAACCTCCTTGAGAAGTGGCCACAAGAAGGGGAAGTTTACACTCTTCTTAATTGCTGTCCCATCTCGGTTCACATCATAAATCTGGAGTCCTTAAAGATTCTCCCTGGGTCTGGAAGGAATGATGTGCTATCAAAATGAAATAGAAAAATATCTATTTTACAATTGCTGTCAAAAGGTATATTTTCATCTTAGTAGATGAAGGCAGTCTGTGATTGAATGGAATGACTGGGAATGATCTTCCCAATAGAACAAGGCAACAGAGCCTGAGGTCTGCATTTTAGAAACACATCAGTCAGGTTCTTGCCTCTGCAATTTATGTTTCTAGGTCCTTTCTTTTTTTTAAGATTTATTTATTTATGCATACAAGAACTGGGGTATAGGCCAGAAGTGTGGGGGGTGAGAGGATTCACCAGAGACAGAGTAGGGAGCTGACAGGCAGACTGACTGAAATACACTGCTGAGGGGAGCAGCAAACGAGTCAGGAGAGGTCTGCTGCAACATGTGGGTAGCTCCCTGGCCGGCCAGGGATCAAATTCGTGTTGCAGAGGCTGCTGATAGCTTCACAGTTCTGTGCTCAACCCCTTGAGCCACCAGGGAGGCCCTCTATGTCCTTTCTAGGAAAAGATAACTGAAACTGAAAAACAGTGTATAATGTGTAGAGAAAATGAATTTAAAATAACAAGCAAGCAAAAATAGTCTTTCCTATTAACATATATTCAATGCATGTAACAGGATAGTGTTCTATTTAAGATTTAATATTTAATATTTTGTTATATTTTCCCCCATAGAAAACAGCACCATCTGAAGTTATCATTTGCTTGTTTATTTCTATCTCCTCTGCTAGAATTTAAGCTCCATGAAGACAGAAACCTGTCTCCCTTATTTGCCACTTTTTATTACCAGCAATCACAATCAACATAAATACTAATAAATTCGTTTATTCATGCAGCATGTATTACTCAAGTATCTGCCATGTACTAGACCATGTTCTAAGTGTTGAAGCTATATAACAGTGAGTAAAATGGACAGAATTCCATTTCTTATAGAGCTTACATTCTAGTAGAAAGATAGGTCATAAACAAAGCAAGCAGATAAGATGTATACAGAGTGAGAGACTGATAACTGGATGAGAAAACACACAACAGAGAAGTAGGATGGGAGGCAGATGTTGGGGGTTTAAAAGTTTGGACAGAGTTCCAGGGAAGGCCTTACAAAAAAAGATGCCATTTATTGAATTTCAAAAGTGAAATCCCAAGATCCATCAAGCCAAAATAATAGTGAATTTGGAATTTAGCCTGCAGAGGCCTTCCAGGCCCTGTTTCCTAAAATGGGACTGATTTTATCATGCTTATTTCCAGTTTTAAAACTTATGGTTCCTCTCTCTTGCTGTCACATTCAAACTACTTTCTGCCTTTTAAGATTCCCACTAGAACATTAACTCCCCCATTCTTCCAGAGAGACCCGCTGGGCAGGCCTGTCTCCTTTCTATTTTCTGTACAATATCATGCTGTAATATAATAATGTGATATAATAACAGAACTTAATCCTTCTGTGTGCTGTGTTCACTGCCTGCAGCCATAGTCAGCAAGTCACATGTCAGCTGGTCCCCAAGCTTATGCTTTCTGTCCCATCTGGAATCCTTTTTCCATATTTCTGCTTGCTTCTCTCCTGTAGTTGCTCTAAGCATAAAATGAAATTGTGTCAAACTCAGAATGTTTGTTTTAACATAACAGGTAAATAAGTACCAGATTGAATTAAAAGTGCCAATTGAGTATTGCACTAATACATAATTGCTACCTAATTTCTGCAAGTTTTCATTAACAAGGATAACAATCATGACAAAGTTAAATTAATTTAGCAATTAAAATCTCTGCTTATAAAGGAAAGGTTTTGAAAATGTAAAACATGAAAAAATGCCCAGCAAGTTATGAGGTGCTCAAATAATTGGACTGTGTGTCTAAGCAAACCCACTTGAAGAATGAGGATGTATTCGTTGGGTTTAAGCTTGTATGACAATGTTCTAATGTTCTCAACGTTAACTGGTGACAGTATCTTCTTAACATCCAGAGCTTTGGCGAGCTGGACCTCAGTGTTCCATCCCTCACTACTCTAGTTTCTGGGAAATGACTTGAGGCTGCTACCCTAAATAATCAGTAGTAGCACTGTGAAACTGCTGGGCTGCAGTCAGTACGTGGAAATGAGCCGCAGTTGAATTGACCAGGCAGAGATTCATCATTACAATGATCACTAATGACTGCTGACTGAGGCTGCTAGGCTAATGACCAGGCAATCTGCTAGTCCAGGATGGAGAAAGGGGCCACAGCAAAGGAACGTGCTAATTATAGCCAACATGAAACAAAAGTGATCCGTAAAGGGTGTAGAGGAGGCAGCATTTGTAAAATCTATGTGAATGTTCCTTTTAAAGTCACCTTTTTAGAGATAATTTCAGTGCTGACACTATGGAAAATAATCCAGTCTAATAGTTTTGATAATATGAACTCAGGTGGATTAAATTTTCCACGCTTTGTTTCAAAGGGTCTGTTTATGCTAGAAAGTGAGCTAAGGCAAGGGCTAAAAACATATGTTAAGACGTGTTTGACAATAGTTGCCTGGCCTGAATCTTTTTTCCCACAGGAAAGGTCTCAAATTTATTGGGCAAATAATGATTTAATCATTGTAATTTTCTGTGACTATATGACAATAACCACTATGTTACCAGAAAATGAAAAATAGAAGTTCTAAAAGAACATTTATTTGAATAGTATTATTAATAGGGAACAAAAGTAAAGGGGTGTAAAATTATTTTCCCCTGCAAGTAAAAAGCAATTTTAAAGTTTTATAATTGATAAAAAAATCAATTATGAATTTGAAAAGCAGATCTTCCTTGAAAAGTTTTGAGAGCAGTCATATTTTGTGAGAAATCTTAGTGCACATTTTTGGTTACATATACATACAAGAGGACTAACTACTTCTTATGCAATGACAGTTTTAAAGATCTCAGGGAATAAAAACATGCAACCAAATGGAGCCACAGGCTTTGCTGTGGTGGCTATGGGCCAGGGAATTGCTACTGATTTTCTCCACTCTATTTGGTCTACAGAAATAAAGTAGTCAAGTGACTAAAACAGCAGAAAACAAAATCTTCTTGGCAGTATACCTTATGATGTGGTACAACACCAGGAAAAAAATAAGCCCAGCAGCAGATGTCTCCAGAGAGTAATAACCATAAACTCTGAAACTACTACACATGTAAGTACCTGCCCAAGGCATGTGGGAGATACACCTTTCTCTTCTCATTGACCTAAAATGTACTTGGTGTTCTTGGTGACTGAAGGGAGCATAAGAGGCTGTGTTGTACTGGTGGAATCATTGAAGTATTTTATAAACCAGCATCGCTGGCAAGCAGTGGACAGACTCTAGGCAACCCACACTTCCGCCTCCAAAATATCTTTTCAGTTAGTTTTAAATGCTGTAGATACTTTTGAGGTCCAGTAAGCAATTGAAAGGACATGTTTTCTTTTGCTGCTGCTCTATAGGTAGAGACAAAAATTTTTTTTTTGGCCCAAATATTGAAGTTGCTGATTCCATGTAGATAAAAATACAAAAACAAAAGATGAGGCAAAAAAGTGGCTCCATCTACTACATTACCTCTGAAAATTCTATAGATATTTGCTAAAATTTTGTTATTGTTTCAGGTACACAGTTAAAAATAAAGCATGTTAAAAGTGATGGAAGATGTAAAAGTAGAAAGTGGCATTACGTGGATATTTTCCCTAAATCTTCAGTTTCCATGGGCACTCTTCCTTCTACCTTAAAATGAAAACATCAGTTTGCTCATCAGTTAGGTTACAGGAATGCATTAAACAACCCTTACATCCCCATTAGCTTAAAATTCAGTTGCTTCTGGATATTCTGATGTCTCTGCTTCTGTTCAGAGAACAATGGCAAGAAGGCCATTCCGTTGAAGAGCCAGAAATAGCTTCTGATTCCTGGGCCCTTCAAAATGTTTTAATGGAAAACATTGTTCAATTAATGAGACTGGCAGGGACCCAGAACTATCTGCACAATCTAGGGGAAAAGAACTACTTTCCATTTGTTGCCAGAAGAAATTCTAGGCTTTGTCCTCTCCCACTAGTTATTGTCATCTGCAGGAGAGGAAGAGAAAGAAGATTTACAGTAAGGATTGGCAAACTTTTTCTATAAAGGAAGAACAGTAAATACATTAGACTTTATAAGGCATATGATTGGTCTCTCTTGCAGCTACTCAGTTCTGTAGATAAAGTGTACAAGCAGAAACACATTATATAAATGAATGGGTATGGCTGTGTTTTAATAAATCTTTATTTATAGAAGCAGGTGGTGGGCCATTTGGTTCATGGGCTAGAGCTTGCCAACTTGATTTAGAATTAAGAGACAACAATGTGTTTTTTATTCTTAACTACAAGACTACTTTAATTCTCCTGCTCAATAGTCCATCTCCCAGAAAGGTTTAGTGAGTCTCCTTCTAATCAAGTCTTTGTGATAAAGGGCCCTCATGAATAAATTTCTTCCAGAATTTATTTCATGTTTAAAGGTTATCATTCAAAATAAATTAAAAATTGGAAAAAAGATTATTTTTATTATACAATGCTTTCCCCCTCTTTCAATTTAAAAATAACCAAAAGACAAATACATGCAGGCAAAGTGATATCATATACCTTGAAACTTTTTGGGAAGGACTGAATTTAATACTATTTTGAGATTGATAGAACTAAGAGAAAGCAGTTTCCTTTATTCTTATTTTGTCATTTGTATTAGATGAAATCAGTTGATTAGAAGACTATATATAAACTTTGTCTTTTTTAAGTTTTGCTTGTGGAAAACCATAATTGAGAAAAAAGCACTAGGAAATGAACTAGGTACTACTATCTGTAATGGGTATCGGACAACCTTTTCATTACTATAAAATTCCAAGAGCTTGAGAAGTTTCCCAGAGTATATCTCTTTGCCATGAAGCTTTGGGAAACAAAGCCATTTAGTGTTCTCAAGCTTCAAAATGATTTCTATAATAATTCAGACTTTTAAAAGATTTCCACAGAACCCTTACATTCCAATAAAAAATGCTTTAGATGCATATATACATACATACTTTAAAAAATAACTCTCTAACATTCAATGTTTAAAAAATCCATGGAAACTCTAAAATGTACTATAGACCCTAAGGCAAATTTTTCCTTTCACTGAGTAAAATACAAAAATTTTAGACTTGGATCTCCTTTATCTGACCAAATAACTAGAATCCTAATAATATAATATGGCTGTGATAACCAGTAACCTATGGCCAATAAAGTATTAATTGAAGGCCACGTGTTGTAGAAAGTGAAACAACTTTTTCTACTCACTCAGGACATCAGTGAATGAATGAATGGATATTGTTTCTTCTGCTTGCCAAAATGCTTGCTTTTCCGGTTGATTTAGTGAGCCGGGGAGATTTGGTAGAACTAGCATTGGATTAGATATTAGATGGCCTGGATTTCAGTTAAGCTTCATTACTTCCTAGTTTGGAATCTGAGATGGTTATTTTATGTGTCAACTGGATTGGCCACATGGTGCCCAGATTAAGCATTATCTAAGTGTGTGTGAGAGGTTCTTCCCAGATAAGATTAGCATTTGAATTGGTGGACTCAGTAAAGTAGACTGTCTTCTCTAATGTGGATGGGCATCATCCAATATATCGAGGGTCTGAGTAGAATAAAAAGGTGGAGAAAAGAGGAATTTACACCTTTTATTTTGCTTCATGCTTGAGCTGGGAAGTCATGTCATTGTCTCTCAACACTGAACTGTGATTCATACCATCTGCTCCCATGGTTTTGGGGTCTCGAGACTGAATTATACGAACACTGGCTTTCATGTGTCTCCAGTACAGATGGTGAGCCTTTTCACTCTCCATAATTGTGTGAGCCAATTCCTGATTATATAGAATACAGTTTATTTATATATATGTATATATAGATAGCATTTATTGAAAATATTATGAGAAATTGGTTTCATGCAATTATATATAATGTATGTATATATGTATATATATATGCAATATAATATTCATATCTCTTATTGGTTCTGTTTCTCTGGAGGACTCTGAGCAATACAGAACTCTTGGTGAATTCCCTGATATTCTCTGAACTTTGGTTTCCTCATTTGTAAAATGAGAAGTCTAGTACTTGCCGAGCACAGGTAAGATTTGTTTGTGTATATGATGAAATAAAAGCATTACACAAGCAAAGGGTGCTCTTGTGAGAGGATTATAAAGTCCTTGAGAGCCGGGCTTTGTCTTACATTGAATCTAAGAAAAAGTTACTGAACACCTACCTACTAGGTACCAGCATTACTTACCAGGAACTTATACAAAAACAGCTCAATAATTACTCATTGACTTGTATTAGTTAATGGCAAATAGATATTTACCTATTTCAATAGAAAATGCTGGTCCTTCTAGGATGGTTTATATTTCTACCCTAGATTTCTGAAAGGAAGAATCTGAAACCTGCTTTCACCCAGGGAAGTTTATGATTGAATTGGCAGTGATTTGCAGAGGTAGAGGCTGTGCCAAGTGCTGATATGGCTAGACATTCTCTTTACCAGTTACTAGGAAGGCAGTATAGCCTTTGATACCATGGAAAATCCATAACAATTGTTCCTATTTCTACAAAAAAATGCCTGTCACAAAACTCATTAGAACATATTTAATACCTCTTATAAAGTTTAATTCTTCTCAACTGAGTGATTAGATTTGGTATTTCTAAAATGCATGTGGAGAAAAGACTCTGTGATTTTCTCTTTTCAGATCACTGTGTTGATGTTGTGTACATGCGCATAGGTAACACACACATGGTGCTAATCAAACTACTAAACAGTCACATCAAGGTTTAGATATTTAATTCCAGGAACTTAATAGTTATTTTGCTTCTGTAATCATAGTGGGGGAATCAATGGAGTATAAAATATAAGGAGCAAAATAGAATTAAGCATGTTTGAATTTAGGAGGAATATTTTCTTGATAGCATTTTTCCCATAGCATGTCCACTATGCAGGTTGTTTAAACTCCTGCTAGGCACATATATATGCAGCAAAATACAAGAATACTAATTTAATTTCTGTAATGGCAAAAAAACCCCTTTAAAATGATCATAATTAAAGATCTCATTATAACATAATGAGATATTCATTATAACATAATCAGATATTCAGAGGCTGACATCCAGAGTCCTTGCTCACGTACTTGAATTTCTGAAATTCTCTAGATGCCCTTAGACAAAATAAAGAAAAATAAAAATATGGAAATATATATAGAGGAACAACAGTTGACTAATTTTGTGGATGTAATGCTGAATTCAACATACAGGGACTTCCTTTGACCTTTAAGGTATGAGGCCTGAGAATCTGACAACCAAGAAATAATTTATCATTTAGAAATGCAATAAGTTATCAGTCTTCTCAGCAAGACACAGAACAGAATGACACATAAGTGGGGGAGACCTGAAAAGGGGAATTCTGACACAAATTGGGGGAGTGATGAAAGTTAAAACAATATTCCAATACTATTTGTGAGCTGTCTTCCCAATGGAGGGGCGACCACTAATCAGCAAGCTAAGTTACTATGACAAACTATGTGAAATTCCCATTAATGTATTTCAGAAAGAGTCAAATTTCAGCAATTTTATATGGTTCAGTCTTACAGGTTATCCCTGCATTATGCTTATACTTTGTTGCATATTTAGTTATACATTGATACACATTCAACACAAAGTTCATATATATCATATCCCCAGATTCAAGAATAATTTCTTGGGGAGATGAAAGAAAAACTGACTTTCAAGCTAACAATAGTCATAAAACATTTTCTCTGTCTAGAGGATTTGTAGTTACTTGTTTATATTTTCAGATAGTCGTAGCTTGTATTTTAGGAAAGGTAGCTTAGTAAATATTAAAAAATACCTGGATTGACCATTTAAAAAATAAATATACTTAAAAATGAATACATTGAAATTGAGAAGCAACTAAAGTTTCTTAGAGAAGCCACAGTACAGTTGGAAAGCTCAGATTGGGTATTTTCTGCTTACTCAATTCAGTTTTAGGTTAAAACTCAATTTCACCTACTGACTGGATGACCAGCCAAAAGGAAACCTAGCATAGAGCTCACATTATTTATTCTCATCCCTGAAGTCAGTCATATTTGAGATATGAATAAACAATATGTGCTGCTGAGTTTGCAACACAGGTTCACCTCATGCTTCCTTATGTCTAACCAAGATATTATATTTGCACATCAGTTTGTCTGTATGACACATGAATGTCTATATGTGAGTGTGTGTGCCCTTGCACTAAACCTAAATTATGGAAGCAAAGATCTTAAATACATTTTTATTCAACCTTATAGGAAAATCTTAATGAGTTTTAGGGGAATATCTGATTATAAGAATATATAAAAATTATGACATTGCATTAAAAATATTGTAAAAATAGGGGCCTCCCTGGTGGTGCAAGGGGTTGAGATGCAACCTATGAAGCTGATTGCAGCCACTGCAACATGAGTTCAATCCCCGGCCAGGGAGCAACCCACATGGCGCAGCTGACCTCTCCTGACTCGCCCGCTGCTCCCCTCAGCAGTGTATTTCAGTCTGCGTGTTCTGTTCCCCACTCTGTCTCTGGTGAATCCTCTCACATCCCACGTGCCTCTGGCCTGTACACCAGCTCTTATCTGCATAAAAATGAATCTTTAAAAAAATTGTAAAAATAAGCAAGCAAATAATAAAGAAATATATAACTTAGAAAAAGTGCCTAGTAGTCAATGTTTGTACCTTTGCCTCCTTCACTCCCCCAAATAATCAATGTCAATAATTTGGGAGATATAACCTGAAATTCCCTTTCCTCTCCTCAGTGTTATACTTTTTCTCAATTACTTTCATTTAAGACCAACTTCCTCTGAGATTCTTTTCTTCATCAACTGGTATCATAATGATATATCTCTTCTCTATACTCTCAGTGCTTTGAGTTTGCACTTAAACCTTAATTAGAAAGTTTTAAGTGTCTCCCTATTCAGAATTACCCACGCTGTGTTCCATGGAGTGCCAATATCCCAAGACATTTTCATAGATCTGACTCAAAAAAGGGTTTCTCTCTCAAATAGATCTAGGGAATGCTTGGCTCAATGAGAGTAACTAGGTTTCTTTATCACAGGATTTCTGTGCTATCTAATGTGAATGGGGAAGTTCTGGGGGAGACTTTAGTATACCATGTTTCTAATCCTTGGACCAAAGAGCACTAGTCCTACCCATTTTAAGTGACACTTGTAATTCTTCGAACCCGGTACAGCAAACATTACATTCTTGAAAGCAGGGAATGTGTCCTTTATTATTTTTGAGACTTTTTAAAAAAGATTTATTTATTTATACATACAAGAACTGGGGTACAGGCCAGAGTTTTGTGGGGGGTGAGAGGATTCACCAGAGATATAGTGGGGAACAGAACAGGCACCTTGACTGAAATACACTGCTGAGGGGAGCAGTGGGCAAGTCAGGAGAGGTCTGCTGCGCCATGAGTGTCACCTCCCTGGCCGGGGATGGAACTTGTGCTTGTAGTGGCTGTGGTGAGCTTCATAGGTTGCATCTTAACCCCTTGCACCACCAAGGAGACCCTGCTTTTTGAGACTCTTGTAAGTGCATAGCATAGTTCTTAAAACATCAAAGTTCCCAATAAATATTTGTTGAGTGTTTCATATGGCTAAAGGAAATTAAGAAAAAAAAGAATGAAAAATGTTGAAAGGGTAATATGTACTAGAGACTCCCACCATACACTTTTCTCATTGACTTTTTTATCCTTAATGATAAAGGGCTGCCTTTTGGTTTAGAGGTACATCTTAAAATTACATAACATCAATAGCTATCACTATGCTGATCAAAAGTCATTGCAGAGAGAGGGTAGAGGGACTGGTTATCAACTCAATGTGAGAAAGAAAAAATTATTAACTAAAACTTTTGCAGGGCAATAAATATGTTTCTATTCTAAAGAGGGTTATAGAAAGGAGGAAATAAAATCCTAAAGTTAATACTATTAAGTATGTAACATTTAATTTTCTATGTATGAATAGGGTTTAATGGGAAATTTCATAATTGTGGACCTTTCTCCTTCAGCACTGCTGAAAAAAGGCCAGTGCTGAAACTTTGTTCCATATAGTAAAATGCAAGGTGGAAGAAAGTAGTGTACCTTAAATATATCTCCACCTTGTATATCAGTTTCCTCTATTACAAGATATAAAAAAAAACCCATTGTCATCCATTTTTTCCCTCCAAAAACAAATCTTCAAGGCACAACTGAGTGGATTTAATTAAACTCAGCTGTTGGCAAACACTTCCAATCAACCTGTGCCAGATTTTGAGTCATACAGGAAGTACTGGGATCCCAAACATGGCTGTATAAAGTAAATTCTTCTCCAAGAATTTCCTTTGTGAAGTTATCCTATCCCACAGTGCCTCTCATCCTGACCTGCCCAAGATTCAGTTATTATGGGTTTCAAATTGAGTTTCTATTTTTCTACTGAAGGTTTAACCTTAATATAAATATTTGAGTGTCATCACAGATTTGAGAGAAGGGTCCTTTTAAAAATAGGGAGAGGATCAGAGGGAGGGGAGAGGAGCACGGGGGACTATAGTGATGGTTCATGGGTGCATTGGTGAAGGAAACTCTGTGGGGACTACAGTTGAAAGGGGGGGAACAAAAATTGTTTAAAAATCAACAATGATGTAAAAATATATAAATAAAAAGAAAATTAAAAAATTTGGTTAACTTTTTAAAACGAAATATATCTTATGTTCATTGCAGCATTATTTACAAGAGTCAAGACTGCAAACAATGTAAGTACATGAGTGCCCATTAATGGATAAATGGATAAAGATGTGTCATATTCATATACATGTATCAGATATTACCCAGTCATAAAAAAATGAGTAAAATCTTGCCATTTGTGACAACATGAATGGATCTTGAGAGTATTATACTAAATGAAATGTCAGACAGAAAAAGACAACTACCATACCATTTTACTTACATGTGGAATCTAAAACACAAATAAATGAGAAAACAAAACAAAATGAAATCAAATAAAACTCAATAATACAGAGAAGAGAATGGTGGTTTCCCGAGGGAAAGGGATTGGGGGTGGGTGGGTGAAAGGGGTGAAGTGGGTTAAGAGTTGCAAACATCTAGATATATAATAAGCCATGATATTGTAATGTATAGCATGAAAATTAGTGAATAATTTTGTATATATGAAAGTTGCCAAGAGAATAAATCTTAAAAGTTATCATCACAAGGGCCTCCCCTGGTGGCATAGCGGTTGAGCGCTGGGCTGCAAAGCTGCCCGCAGCTCTGCAGCACCGGTTCGATCCTAGGCCGCTGGCAAAGATCCCACATGGCATGACAGACCTCTCCTGCCTCGCCCGCTGCTCCCCTCAGCAGTGTATTTCGTCAGTCTGCCCGTTCTGTTCCCCGCTCTGGCTATGGTGAATTCTCTCGCCCTCCCACGCTTCTGACCATACCCAGTGCTTGTATAAATAAATAAATCTTAAAAAAAAAAAGTTATCATCACAAGGCAAAAAAATTGTAGCTTTGTGTAGTGGTGGATTGTAATTAGAATTATTATGATGATCACTTTACAGTATATACAAATATCTGATTATCCTATTGTACAACTAAGGCTAATAGGTTATATGTCAATTTACCTCAATAAATATTAAAAAAGAAACATAACATTTCAGTTTCTAAGTTAGATATATTTGACTTCTAATGATAAATGTGTTTAAACTAATGAAGAAGAAAACATGTATTAGGCTTGTGAGGACAAAGTGGTGAAAGTGTATTATCTCTTCAGTCCCTTCAGGACTTCACAGGAAGGGCCATCTGATGGGTGGACTCAGTCTCACAGGACTGGAAGGCAGCACCTCCCAACTTTATCCCATAATGCGTCATTGAGGAGACCCTTAAACACCTGCTTGGCAATTCCATTTTGTAAAACCAAGAGGTTGATCTGCCCAAGTTCAAACATCGCTTCCAGCTAAAACCAAACCCATGACCATTTTTTTTCATGTGGTGAAATAATAATAATAATAAATACATAGATGAAGTGAGTTATTCTCTACTTACATAAAGCATTTTGTTACATTTTGGTAGCTATAAAATGATTAAATTCTTTTATACTTATCCTAGTCATGAGCCTTTCCTAAACATTTAAGTGACAGTGTCTACACCTAATAAATTAAACTTTAATAGCAACCTGATTGTTGAATTTGGATTTAAGAACATATAAGCACTGTTATTATTATTTTTTTTAATTTTCTAGAGGCATGTCTTATTTATTTATCTATTTGTTTGTTTGTTTGTTTGGTTTATACATGCACTGGGTACAGTCAGAAGCCGGGAGAGTGAGAGAATTCACCAGAGCCAGAGCAGGGAGCAGAACAGGCAGAAGGACCGAAGTACACTGCTGAGGGGAGCAGCGGGCGGCAGGAGAGGTCTGCGCGCCATGTGGGACCCTCCTCTGGTGGCCGGGGAGCAGCTGGGGATCGAACCAGCGCCGCAGAGGCTGCGGGCAGCTTCGCAACCCAGCGCTCAACCGCTGCGCCACCTGGGAGGCCCTATAAGCGCTGTTATTGAAAGATGGTATCAGAGGAGGCTCTACTTTGCACTGGGGAGAATAGACTGAGAGAAGTTTAGATAGGCACTAGACTCAGAGGATCCCTCATAAATGACAAACCCACAGCTGAGCGGTGAAAAAAAAAAGGTTTTCCACTAAGATCTAGTATAAGACAAAAATGTCCACTTTCACCACTACTATTCTACACAGTATTAGAAGTACTAGGTAGAAAAAATTAAGCAAGAAAAGGATATAGAAGGAATCCAATTTGGGAAAAAAGAAGTAAAGGTATCATTATTTGCAGATGACATGATAATATACATGAAAAAACCTTAAAGACTCTGATAAAAAACTAATTGAAACAGTAAATCAGTTCAGGAAAGTGACAAGTTACAAAATTGATACACAAAAATCAATTGCCTGTCTAGAGATAAACAATGCGGTAGAAGAATAAATCCAGGGAAAAAATCCCATTTCTAATTGCATCAAAAAGAATTAAATACCTAGGGGTACTTAACAAAGGATGTGAAGGGTCTATAAAAAAGAACTATAAAATGTTATTAAAAGAAACAGGAGATTCAAGAATGGAAAGATATTCCCTGTTCATGGATTGGAAGAATCAACATTGTCAAAATGCTCATCCTACCCAAAACAATATGCAGATTCAATGCAATACTTATAAAAATTTCCAATGGTGTTCTTCAAAAAACTAGAGCAAACATCACTGAAATCCATGTGAAATCACAAAAAGCCCCAAATAGCCAAAGAAACCCTGACACAAAAAGAGGAAGAATGGCAGTATCATACTCCCAGACTTCAAACTACACTATGAAGCTATAACAATCAAAAGTGTGGTGCTGCAACAAAACCAGACACACAGGCCAAAAGAATAGAATTCTGAGGTAGAAATCCCCCACACCTATATGTACAGTTAATCTATGACAAGGAAGCCAAGAATATATAATGGATAAAGCTTCTTCAATAAATGGTGTTGGGAAAACTGGCAGCCATCTGCAAAACAGTGAATGTAGACCACTCTCTTACAACATACACAAAAACATCCCCAAATGGATAAAAGACTTGGCTATAAGACCTATAACCATAAAAGGCACAGAAGAAGACATAGGCAAAACACTCTACAACTTAGCCTACAGAGATGTGTTTGTGAATTAGTCTCCAACAGCAAGGAAAACCAAAGTGAATATAAATAATTGAGACTCCATTAAACTAAAAAACGTCTGAGCAGCAAAGAAACAGTTACTAAAACAACAAGACACTCTGCTGAATAGGAGAACATATTTGCACACCATACATCTGACAAGGGACTGCTATCGAAGATCTACAAAGAACTCACACAAATCAATAAAAATAAAATAAATAACACAATCAAAGATTGGGAAGAGCTATAGGCACTTCTCCAAAGAAGACATAGAGATGACGAAGAAGCACATGAAAAAATGCTCATCATCATTTGTGGTCAGGAAAATGGAAATCAAAACCACAGTTAGATATCAACTCACAAGTGTGGGAATGGCCCAGTATCTAAAAGACCAGAAACAAATGGTGGCAAGGATGTAGAGAAAAATGTACGTATTGGTGGGAATGCAGAGTGGCCTAGCCCCTATGGAAGACTGTATGGAGGTTTCTTAAAATATTAAAAATGGATCTACCATAAGACCCAGAAATTCCACTCTTAGGCATCTATCCCAAGGAAACAAAAACACTAATTTGAAGAGAAATGTGCACTTCTATGTCAATTGCAGCACTATTCACAATAGCCAAGCCATGCAAATAACTTAAGCGCTCCAAAACAGATGAGTGAATTAGGAAGATGTGTTATATATACGCAATGGAATACTACTCAGCTATTAAAGAAGATAAACTCTGCCATTTGTGATAACATGGAAGGAATTTAAGGGATTATGCTAAGTGAGATAAGTCAGAAGGAGAAAGTCAAATACTGGCTGGTGTTACTTATATGTGGAATATAGAACAACAAAACGAAGGGTGAGATAAAGGCAAACTAAAAACAAACCCTAGAAATATGACTGTAGAATTGAGACTACTAGAGGGTAAGGGTGAGGGATATGAAGAAAGTGGATTATGAGGATAGACTATGCGTGCTTGGGTGGTGGGTATGGTATGGCAAGAACATCTGAAGGGGGAGGTCCTATACTGTTAAAACACAATGTTGTAAACCCCTATTACCTCAATAAAAAAACAAATAAAATAGTAAAAACATTTGAGCAGTGGTTAATGAGTTTGGCTACTACTGGGTCACTTTCCTCCTGCAAATTATTTGCTGATGGGATCAGTGGATAGTGCAACAGAAATGGACAAAAGATCATCTACTCAGATGACACATTTTCTATTCACAAACAGGCCATAACAGTTCATGGTGGAAATGCTGGGTAAAGGTCCTTAGGAAAGAGAAAAAAAAACAGAAGATAGCCACTGACATTCATTATTTGCGGTAGCTATATGGTCTGCAAAGTTACTGCAAACACTGATTGAGTGACCATCAAACTCTTTTTTTTTTTTTTTAAATAGAGGCATGTTTTTATTTATTTATTTATTTGTTTGTTTGTTTGTTTTGTTTATACATGCACTGGGTACAGTCAGAAGCACGGGAGGGTGGGAGAATTCACCAGAGCCAGAGCGGAGAGCAGAGCAGGCAGAAGGACCGAAGTACACTGCTGAGGGGAGCAGCGGGCGGCAGGAGAGGTCTGCGCGCCATGTGGGACCCTCCTCTGGTGGCCGGGGAGCAGCCGGGGATCGAACCGGCGCAGCAGAGGCCGCGGGCAGCTTCGCAACCCAGCGCTCAACCGCTGCGCCACCGGGGAGGCCCCCATCAAACTCTTGATAGTAGAGAAAACACAGGGTTAGGTTCCCGTGACCACATGGCTGCAACAGTTTTTTCAATCATTCAATTCATAACTATGTTTTATGTGTGTTTCTGTTTAAAGACTTCTAAAATTGTTGGTTCATTAACAGTGAACTCACAGCTAGTAGCATTATAACTGATGGCTGAAAAAAGCTGTCTAACACACATATTTTCTCCAGAAGGCACATCTCAGCTTTCTAGTGGTTAGGAACACTAGACAGAACTTTCACCCTACATTAAGGTACCATTATAAGTAGCGAATCATCAACAGAATATACAAAAAAAGGTGGCAAAAATGTGGCTGTGAAAAGACTAAGAAAAGGACCTTTGTTTACAAAGTGGGAGTTAAAATAAGAAGATGATTCAACTGGATGCATGTACGTGGGAGACCGAAATTTTGGATTGCTCTGGTAATGACCACAAAAGTCTCCTGAGTATTGAATTTCATCTCACAAATACATTTAAATGAGTTAACAGATTTGTAAATATGGAATCCATAAATAATGAGAAAGGACTATATGTAAAAACTGCATATAAATTTTGAATGTAAACATCTAAATTCCTTTATCTAACAAGCAATAAATGGTATTGCTATGATCAAGTCATGTAAAATATAGTTTCAGATAATACTTTCTTATAAATACAGTGTGCAGACATCTCTCTGAGGGACATTTGATGTATCTGAGGGTAATTAGTTTCAAGGCTTCTGGGAATCCCAAAATCCAAGGGTGCACAAGCACTTTATATAAAATGATGGTGTATTTTGCATATAACCTACGCACATCTCCTGTGTACTTTAAATAATCTCTAGATTACTCATAATGCCTAATACTATATAAATGCTACGTAAATAATTGTGCTGCTTTGTTTAGTGAATAATGACAAGAAAAAAGTCTGTATATGTTTGATACAGATGCAACCATTGTAGGTCTAACTACATAGCATGTGTTTTCATGGTTAATTGAATTCATTGATGTGGAGCCCCAGGATATGGAGGGCTGACAGTATACAAAATCCACAAATTTTTTCTATTCAACATAGAAATAAGATCTTTCTGTATCCTACTGCTTATTTTCACTGTGGATGAAGGTTATAGAATCAACAAACAGGAAAAACTATGGCGGCTGCAAGCACTATCAGGAATTTTAGAATAATGAGGTTTGCTCCTAATATTGATTAACACCATTTGGCTGTATCTCTAACAATAGCCCACATTTAATTGTAAGCTTATAGAGCTAATGCTGTCATTCTTAATGTTTCCCATCTTATACTTAGAAGCCTATCAGAGCACAATTGTAATTATTATGCCCCTTGATTGAATAAATACAAAACTACAAGGCTCCTACACTGTGACTTGAGAATTACTGTAGTAAAAGTAGCCAAGACATTATCATTGTAATCCATTTAAGTAGATATCCATTTAAAAATTCCCCACCCCCAAAACAATGGACAATTTCGGGAATTCAAAGGAAGCACTGAAATGCATCCTGACTGATTTGACACGAAATATAAGCTTGCCATCTTAGAATGAAGGGACATGATTAACAGCTACAGCAATTTAATTGAAGGTTTCAAATGATCTTTAAAACAAATGCTTTCTACTTTCATTTAAGTAATGTATAATGTATATTGCTAAACAATACTCTTACAGTTTAGGCATTGTTATGCTTTTAGTAATGCAGATATCAACTGGTTTCCTATGGCATTTAGTACGAAAGATGAGTCAGTCATACATTCAAGTAATTAAGAAATTGAATTCCAGTAAGACTGAAGTTTGTTTTGTGAAAAATAGGAGTTAAAATAAGTTAATAAAATCATATCTTAGTTGCGGGGGGAAAAGGATGTCCTGAACAAACTCCACAAACACAGGTTTTATGGTCCCCACCCCCACTCCAGACCAAAGAGATCGAAGACACCAAGAACTACAAACCCCATAATGTCATCGTCACTGAGGGAGGATTGCTGGGAACTGAGGGTGGAGTTAAGCAGCCAGGCCTGGTATATAGCCAGATTTGTGGGCCTTGGGGATCCTTGGTTTTTTGCCGGTTTTCAGCATGCTAATGGGGGCCCAGCTCAGCAGAGCTGGCAGGACACATTCACCAATTTATCTCTCCCTTTTTCTCCCTGAGTTATACCTGTCTTTATTTCCCCCTTTTTGTAAAAAAACCCTTTATTAACCTTTTTTGTGAATGCCTGCAGTTGAGTCTCATTATAAGTCCTTTCTAAGCGTGGGTGAGGACCCACAATCAGGACACCCCATTTCACATTGGAGCTGCCCTGTAACATTTTCACTCAAACTTTAAATAGATCATTCACAAACATAATTCCATATATGTAGCACATGTATTGCACTGGGATCAAGAAAATAAACTCCCCCCCATCTCCATTAAATAATTTCCTGCTTTTTAATAAAGGAGAACTTTCAGCATATTTTCCTTTAGAGCTACAGTTTAAACAAGTATCATTGCTTCCAAAGGAGATTGACTCCAAAATGTTTGAAAATACCTCCAGTCACTGGAACTCAAACAGAATATTTTCTTTTTCAAATATGTAAATTAATCTAGGTGCTTGGTTTGTGTGTTTGTGTGTGTAAACTGTATAAAGTTTTAGCTGGTTAAGTATTAGAATTTGGATGAAACTGTTTTTCCCTCAGGAAAGCATAAGATATAAATGTCATCACTTTAGAGGGGAAAAAGAATTAATATCTTTGAAAGAAAATCCTCAGGTAATAAAATTTCTGAATATAAGATAGCTGTTGGTTATAGCTGGGTATCACATAAATAACAAGCTTAATGTCAGTTGCAGGGGGACAGTAGTGACCCTGAGAAGCAATAAAATTGACTCCATCTGGTACAGACTCTGAAAGCCTCACCACTGGATGCTGCCACTGGCTCCTCATTAGTCTTTCAAGCTCCACTTTTTCTCTGCTGCCATGTAGTCTACAAACTGCTCTTAAATCCTCCTTTATCAGTCAACTTTTTCCTCTCAACAACCTTCACTGCTTTTCCATGACCTCTTCAACTAAAGAACATTTTGCATTCCTTCCAAGTCTATCACACATGACCAGACCTGGTCTTTCTGTTCTCTGTCAATCGCTGATCTCTACGCACACTCACAGACACACACACAGACAATTACTTGGGTGTGGCTCCCCATTTTCATGCTCATTTGGCATCCTTCCTCAAGTTCATACCTAAAATACATAATCTTGTAATCTCAACCCATCCAAAATTCCAATTCTATCTTTTCCAGTCTGCTCTACTAAGCCCTGACCCACAATGCCTAGTCTAGTCTTACACAACTTTACACATGATTATATATAGTTGCGTGTTGTTATCTAACTTTTCATTGATATAATTCTGGTCCACAAGCAGATGATGAAGGTCAGCATCATTCTTTCTACTATTTTGGCTTACTGAATGTCGTCAGCTTTAGAATTAAATTAATAGTTTAATTAATAAGGAGAGTCACTAGTCACTTGTGTTTCATAGGATGATAGCATTTTTGTATAAAAATAACTTATGGGGCAATGAAGTAGAATATTGAATGAAACATTTAATATTTATTAGAAAGGTAAGAAAAAGGAATAGGAAATCTTGATAAATATTTTTATAAATTGACATCATGGGTGATTTGAAGGTTGTCTAAGTGACTTTGTGTTAATCTTGACCATTTTTGTCTGTGATACTGTGATTGAAAATGGATGGTCTATTTGGACACTTCCTTTTACCTCCTCCCAGTCCTCAGTCTAATGTTGGTATCTCTCAGTGTTTGACAGGCTCAGAAATCACAACGCCTGTAGAAGGATTGTGTTGCTAAGCTTCTTTCATTGTGATCCTACTCTATTGCAGATGAAAACTTACCATACATAAAATACTGTGGGTCAAAGCATTCCTTTTCATTCTGGTCCATTTTTGGCAGGTTTTCAAAAACTCTTACCAGCAATAAAATCACTCCATGTTATATTTATTTGTGTTAGGATGTTACATGAAAAGAGCTACTGCTGAAAGTTTAGTTAAAAAATTAAACACACTCAACACACTTCTCAAACTTTTGTGCTCTGGGGTATCATCCCTGTGATTAGATTTAAATTGTATTGGGAATCTTCTAGCTCCTCAAGTTTATAAACTTTTATTTACCAACACTTTTGCTTTGTGTTTTTCGCAAAGCAATTTAAAAAATGTTAAAACTACTACTTTGTATTCTCAACTCTGAAATGAGAAAGTGTGATTTAGTCATTCCCCCTATATATATGAGGAAGAATTCTTGTTTTCCTTAACAGAGCTGAGGCATCAGATTGCTCAGATTACATAATCTTGTTACTCCACGGATTCTGATACACTGTTTTAAGCCATGTCTCCTAATTTATTTTTATGACATCCTTAATTGGTAGCTCAAGTCTAGAATGAAGGGTGTACATTGGATATCTCTGTAGCAAACTTACATTGATGCATGTTTCCCCCAAATACGGAAATCTGAACCTTGATTAGGAGCTATATTCCTTGGAAAGTTCTTTGGAGTTTCTTAACTCCATCAACTTATAAGAATCTTGCCCAAATATGAGTTAGTGTTAATTTTATGCATGTAAATGAAATAGCAAATATGAAACAGCAAAAATGAGAGCCAAAAAGCCCCTGGGCAAGATTCCCAGGCGGAGCATCTAGAATTCTAGCTCTGATTTGCAGGATCATTATTGTCCAGACCTAGCCTGAAAGCTAAATACATTTTATTCTGCTTATCGATGCAGGCTGTGCCTCATAACAAGACCAGAGATTACTAAACTCATTTTCTCCTGCAAAAAATCTGATTTAAAGTTCACATTTTCAAAAGGGAAAGCAGAAAATACTGGCTGGCTGGTAACAGCCTAAGTATTAAAATATAACTCAGAAGTATATGGAGGAAAGAGAAGGATAAATAATTTCCAAAACCTCCTCTTTACTTTTACTGCAGTAAACAGGTAGCACATACATAGTCTCCCATTAGGTTGTGTATTCATTGTTGTTACCAGTCAAATGGGTCCTAGCTGTGACAGAGGAACATTAAACATCCTTACCTAATGGTCAGTCACCAGATGTTTCCTTGTTTTCAGATGATATGTTGCATTTTGAAAATGTAAGAAATTTTGTTCCTCCGGTGCCAATTAGGGCAATTCCTGCTTTAGATTCAATGCAATGGTTACCTGACCTTTGACCTCAGTGTTAGACCTGTTCAACATCAATTGAATATATATTTATTGTATATCTCACATGTGCGGCCTCATTTGATTTTTATATAGTACTGTACATTACATATCTAAATTCTCTTAACAAATTGTTCAATATAGAGCCAATGATTCAATTTTAAAAGCTTACAGTCATACACTTAAAGTGATAACCTAGAAAATGTACATACTTTTGAAAGAGGAGGAGAGTGCTTTGTGCCCGTGGGAGTGTTGGGAGTATAAAGTGAATTTCAGGGGGTAGAGAGGCAAGATAGTATACCTCATATAAAAAAACAATTGTGAAATAGCATCCATAAATTGAACAAAATAACAGTTTTGTACTCTATATTCAATACGTAATTCCATCAAATCAACCGGTCATCTCCCCAATGGGTAAGTATGGAATGGAGATGAGGATGCACATAGTACTCCAATTGTTCATTTGCTTTATATTACTTCAAACTGCTCTCTTGTAATGGGTAGTCTCAGGTTTTTTGAGGGAACCATATTCATATAACACCATTCAGTTTTCAAGATTCTACTGACTAGTTTGGATACCTTTTATTACTTGTAAAGACAAAAACAAAGCTCCTATCAGGTGCCAGACACTCATTGCAGTAGGCAGTGGGTACACATGCGTCCCTAAAGCCTGTGAGGCCCTAAGAATCTAGTGAAACAATGTAGTCATCCTCAAAGAGGGCTCAGATTTTCTCTTTTCACAATTTGTGAAACTAAGCATTGAAATAACCTGGTAAAGGAAAAGGGGAACAAGAGTGAACTCTTTTCCTGAGATCCCCTTAAATGATCAGGTTTCTCTCAGATTTTCTGAAGAAAAGGTCGATCATGTGAAAAAATCTAGTTTATGAGTAATATACACACTACGTAAAATTTATAATGAAGGTTTCTTAAGCTACTGATACCATGGTGTGGGATGGCTGAGACATTTAAGAATGTCCTCATTAGCATTTCAGTGATGGCAATAATGGGTTTAGGAATAGGAGGACATGGAATCATCCAGACTTGTGGTCCTCCACTCTGGCCACACATTAGCATCATTTGGTGAGTGTTTAAATAAATATTCGTATTCAGACTTCCTCTAAAGATGAAAGCAAAGTGGAAACCCTGGGGGTGGGTCCAGGAATCGGAATTTTAAAAAAGCATCCTATGTATAACCTATGTATATCCTGTGTATAACCAGGGTTAGATCTACTGCTGTAGGTCAGCCTCACTCATCCTAAAACTTAGAAAACCCAGATCCACAAAACTAAGTGACGTACTCAAGACTCTGCTGTAGTCCATGTGGCCCCCTCCTTTGTTCCCTACCCTCTCCCTCTGGTAGCCTCCATTCTACAGTCAGATATCTAGGGGTTTTTTGTTTGTTTGTTTGTTTTTTTGTTTTTGAATATTTGGCTTTGTTCCTTTGTTTTGGGTCTATATTCCACATGTGAGTGAAAACCTCTGGTATTTGTCTTCTTCCTTCTGACTTCTTTTTCTTAGCATAATTCCCTCTAATTCTATCCATGTTGTCACAAATGGCAAGATTTTATCTTTCTAAAAATTGTTGAATAGTACTCCATTGTGTATGGTGGGTGTGGTGTGGTAGTAGACATCTGAAGAGATGTGAACCTGTACCTAAACAATTTACCTCAATAAAAAAAAATACAAAAACAAACAAAAGACGATAAAGCAGGGGCAGGGCAGAGCATGCATTATGTCTGGGACCCTGTAATTCAATGAGTCTGAATACCCTGTGCTCTAAACATCTGCTTTAATCTAGGCTGACTTTGAGGAATCAATGTTGGATAGTCTACCAACCATAACTCTATTAAATATTCTATAACATCTGACATTACTGAAAGGTAATGATGTCAAAAGTTCATCTTGGTGGGAGAGGAAGAAAACCAGTTTCTGTTCAGCCTGCCCTGAGCTTCCTCTTGTGTAATCAGAGTACCTCAGTTTTTGGGTTTGCTATCTAAGTGTTCATGTCAAGGAAAAAACTTAAAGATTTATTAATTTAAAAAAATTTAATTTTTTAATTGAAGTACCATTGTCTTCATCCTTGTCAGTGTTTTGACAGTATAGGATTAAAAAAAGCCTTAAAACACCAATTTAAAGTCTTTTCTCCACCCTCAAGGATTATAAAGGCTTGAGTTTTATTTAAATATGGTTTAAATTACACCTCCTCTCTTTGAAAGAATATTTATGCTTGAAGAAGCGTTAGGCATTATAGGCAATATAATTGTGAGGTTGCTAGATGATTTGGCTCGATTTGGATCTGCTTTCTGGTCTAGTCAAGGCTGTGTAGCTTTGAGCAACCTCTCTGAGCCTCAGTGGTGTTTTTTCATATATGAAATAAAGAGATTTTCACTGGGTTGTTGCAAAGATTAGTTGAAATGATGGCTCTAGTAAAGGTAATAAATGAATATAGCATTTTACATGAAGTATGTGTTCAAATTTATACTTTCATTCTCTTCTCTTAGTTGATAGTAAAGGTAAAGTTTCTATTAAATGGTGACATTTATCATCGGTGTCACCTCTTATTAGGAACTTTTCCTCTGCTGACAACTACAAGAGACAATAATAAAATAAAATAAAAAGGCAATATTTTATTCATAATATTTCAAAAATATTTTAGGGCTGGCCTTGATTTGAGGACTACTGGTTTTGTAAAATACCCTTTAAAAATATAATCTCGGGAGGCCTGTTTTCATGGTACTTTGATACATCACAGTGCTTCCAAAGTAAAAAAAGACAAAATAATTCCATTTCAAGATTATGAATATCCGAGATATTATTTAGGAATCAGGCTTATTTTCTTCTATATCAACCTGCATCACTCCTGAAGTAACCCACCAATATAAAGTGGGTTACATCATCAACATCTTGTTTTCTTACAAGCACGAACTCTACTTGTAGTTATAATATACTAGAGTGAGCCCACATTTTGGCAACACTCACAGCAATTAAAAATGATTTAAAATGCAAAAGGGCAAAATTACCATAGATCTACCAAAGTTATCTAGTTGCTCAATTTTTCACTTACTCAAAGTCCTCAATTTGACTTTTTATATTAACTTTAGAGGTGTAAACCAAACTATTCAGAGGGCTTTTGGATGATTTATTTGTGCTCTGCCATAATGTTTATGTATCCAATTTAAATTTAAATTTCACAATTACTCAGGCTGCACAATGATAAGAATGGACAAGCAGGTTCACCATTGGAATGATGGCTGTGAGTGATTATGTTAACTGCTAAAATAAAGGATGAAAAATCATGGAACAATTGCCTGTGAAAATAACCTAAACTAATGTTTAGATCGGCCCTAGTTCTCAACTTGCTGCCAAATTTCCATGATGCTACTGACTTAGCTGCCTTTGAAGAACTCTGCCAAGAGACTTCTCCTATCTGTAGGAAGAAAACAAAGGGAGACCTTTTCCATAAGCTAAGAACAAATCTCAGTTAACAAGGTCCAGATAAAAAGGTAGTAACACTTGACAAGACTGGGAAACTGTGAGCTTATGAGGTCGAGCACACACAGCACTGTAGCCCCCAGATCCCATCACACTCAACAAGCAGGTTTGCCCGTCCTTGCAAGTGTCGTGTGCTCATTCAACAGATGTCAGACACAATTTTACCACACATATGAAACCAACCATTTAAACCAACTTACTGAGCGAAATCTGCCTGGGTAAGCATTGCATATCTAGAAAAGCACACTTTGTGCCGTATCACATTTTCAACTTAAATTCTTGCTGCCCTTTACTACAGTGACATTTTCTATAACCGATGAAACATGAACAAGAAACAGCTTGTTCCAAGTTTACTAGAAGTGAGAGTGCTATCAACACACACACACACACACACACACACACACACACACATGCCTTGAAAAATCTTTTGAGAATACAATTACCCTAAGTTAATCCCACATCAACAAAGATATCTGCATTAATAACTTTTCCTTTAGTGGATTGCTAAAGGAAAGGTAGTGGATTGCTAAGGTAGCATTAGAATGCTACCTTAGAGATCTTAAATTACTTTCCTTCAGTATTATTTTAACTCATCCTTCATCATTGACTTCTGCTCCACCAAGCCTCCTGCTCTTCCTAGCACCCCACCTCCCTACTTTCCTCTTTAACACATCACTGAACTCAGACAGATCTGAATATGGTTCATTTGATTTTTCAGCTGAGTCTCTCTAATACAGGCCTATTTTTGGAACCAAAAGCTTGGTGTGGTCTTAACGAATCTTACATGTGTCACAGATAAAGAAGCTAGATAAAGCACCCCAAGATGAACCCAGAGACATCATATTTTCCTTGGTTGTACAGAGATCTGCCAAAGAAGAACTTTGAGAGGTTGCCAAGAAATCTGAACTTCAGCCATCTGTGTCTTTTTGTTAACTCAGTTTTGCTCCTGTTTTTGTTGCTGGATGGTAATTATGATTGGCGTCTCAGATATTACCCCAGGCAAATATCTGAGGTTCGGAAAGATGACATAAAGTATACTGATTGGAGGTAAAATATTGGCTGTGTTGCCTTTAATCATTTGTATTTTGTTACTATTCTTCCTGTCTATATTTTCCTTACATTTTTTCTTTTAATTTTTTTCCCTTTTGTTTTGAGGACTGGAATGGTCTTATGATTCACAATTTGCCAACTGAAATTGTTATTCATGAGAAGAAAATCTAGGTTTACAGCCAGTTGGCAACAAGTCAGACTGAAATCCACTGGGAAAATACTAATTAATCAGTTTTAGCAAAATATATGTGTCTTTAAGGGATAAAATGTGTGTCAGGAGAAGTTCTCATTATATAAGTTTCATTATTTCACTATAAGATCATGCCGAGAACACTTGGAGTATGTAGAGCCTAGTAGTAAGCCTGGCATACATTGGGTGCCCGACATATAATTGCTGAATGGATGGACGATAGAATCACATGGAACTAACCCAGGGCAAAGTTGTTAGTAAGCACTTACTACATTCAGGAGCACATTACTGGGTCCTCAGAAGAAACAGAAAGGTCAGGAAGGAGAACAATTTCTGGAATTTACAATCTGGATGTAACACGCTAGTCTGTGATTTTTAACTTAAAATAACAACATTGAGTTATTTAAAGAAATAAAACTTCAGTGAAGGCATGATTTTGGCAGGATGATAAAAGAGGGATGAATGTAGAGAAGATTCTTGAGAACAGTCTTCGAGAGCTTTGCTAATTAGTAAATTACTAAGGAAGGAAGGGAAGGACTTACTATCAGAGTGGAAAAGGGAATTTCAAAGCAAGTGGAATCTGATAATTTGGCTTTGAGACTCACAGTGCCTAAATTCAGTTCAAGCTGGAAAACAATTTACAAAATGGATTTATGTTTAGAATTCAGCATTGGTAAGGAAGGCAATATTTTTGCTATATTTTCTATTTTATGAGAGTGATTTCAACCACTATAAAAATATTTAATCTCTAAAATTTTAGAGGGCTTCTTGAAGCTATTGAGACAGACAGATTCTAGAATACTGTGGTTTAGCAGATGTCTGAGTAATATATGTTAAAGAGGCGTACAATGAATGCAAGTTCTTAAACTGGATCTAGCAACATGTCTAATAAAATTTCTTTTCAATAATGCACATGATGAGCCATCTCAAAAAAGAGAAAAAATATACTAGGCCAAATAACAGTGAGAGAGAGTTCTAGATGCTTGTGTTTTCTTTATGTGTATATGTGTATGTGCACAAGTGTGTCTTCTTGGAAAGTTTTCTTTGAGGCTGGTGCCTTTTTGTGACCTAGCAACTATCCTTATTCAACAATACTTTATTTACTAACCTCACTGACTTCTTTGTTCCCCTTTTTTTTAACCCATCCTTCTAACTTACTTCAACTTGGCAAACTTTCAATGGCCATTTTTTTTCCCACATGGACAAATTGTTCCTAAGTAATAACTTCAGTTGGGCACAAACACTATCCTTTCACATCTAACCACAGTTACACAAGCCAAATGATTTAATTTCAAAGACATGACCCCTATTTTATTTGGTGAAATGTTAACTAATTTCCATCAGCTCCTTCAATCTCTCTTTTAATTTAATGGATTTGGATAGAATATGACATTCTAAAAGTACATTTCTCTACACTCTTCAGGAATGAGATCAGCTTTGTCTTGTATTAAGAACTAAACTTTGCCTTTTGGTCTAGGTGCATAATTCTTATCCCTAAAAGGTATTTGTCTTGGATGTTCTATAGAAAATGGTATTGGATTAGGATAAAATAAAAACACTAACACCAAATAAGGTAAGAATAGGTACATATTTTCATGATTACTGATAGGTTACACATCTTAAGGGAGCATACAGAAGGCTCAGGGGTTAAATTAGTGCAAGAAGATTTTTTGGGGAAAGAGGATCTGGGAAGTATGAGAGAGAAAATTCAGATGATAGGGGGAATATTCCCATTCCATGTTCAAATGCTTCCTCTGCATGTGAAAATATTCAAATTTTTAACATTGAGTTTTCAGGACTTGCTAAGCAGCAGAAAGAACTGGTAATCAGGCTCCATATCCTCAGAAAAATGAATCTACATTCTCAGAATAGAGAAGCCTAGAGAAGATGGTTTTAAGGTCTTGGAATCAGATATCTAATTTAATCATTAGTTGAAACTTGATTTCACACGACCTTTTATAGAGTGCAGAAAGCTATATTTGGATAATTAATCTTTATGACATCATCATAGGCAAAAAGAGTCAATATTTGGGTTTCCCCCTTCCATGATATGGACTTCTTCCAAGTTATGAAAACATAGCCTTAGAATTCAAGAGGCCCATGTTATACTGGGATTGTTCTATTGCTCCAGCCCTTGGCATTTTCCAATCCTTCCCCCACACCTTCTGATACAGACACAGCTGTGGACTTACTGCCTACATTAGTATGGTCATCGCTGCAGTTGGTGCAAGAGTTTTAATCATGAGTGTCATCAGGTGAATACAGGGCTCAGTAGTTGGCTCATCCACTGGAACAAGGCAGTGAGATAACTGAGGGCTCTGGGACAACCCTGTGGTTGCTGTGATTGTGAACAGAGACTTGAAGTTAGAGTCTTAGTGACCAGTTGGGTTTTTCTTTTATTGTATAAACTGGTAATAATCAGTGAGGATTTTCTGCCAATTTTTGACAATTAAAACATTTTTTATGGGAATGGATGTTAAATAGACCTGTTGTGGTGATCATTTCAAAATATATACAAAATCTTATCACTATGTTGTATACCAGAAACTAATATAAAATAAATGTTAATTTTTTTTTTTCTTCTTGGGAAGAGATAGCATTCATTCAGTGAAGCAAGACTGTGCCCTGATGCCAGACAAGTGAATCACTACAGAGGATGATGAAACACTGGGTGACAGATAATCTTTTAATCAGTTTGTTTACTGCAACTGACTGCCAGTGGCATGTCATGAAGAAATGATATTGGATACTCTACCAGTTTTTAATACCATCTACTACTATCAAGACAGACTTAAAAAAATGGCAATAAGGGATCACGTTTCTTGTGGACCTTGGGAGCACAGTTTTGAGTGATTTTTAGCTGTTTCATTTTTTAGTGATCTGCTTTACCATGACAGTTGTTGAAAAAATATTCAAGAGAAGATTTTGTGATATTCTTATGCTAATTCTGCTCCTGAAAGAACAAAAGCAAATATCTTGCATCTCCTTTGGGAATTTTGAAAAGATAGAAAATTTTGAATAAAAAGATTGTGCAGGAGAGTTTTGAACAAAAACAATTTGAGAGAGTAGTGTTTTGAAAAAAAAATATTTTTCTTCCCTCATGATTAAATATAGCAGTGAGTGGATAACCATTTTTCAAAATAAATTTTGTTTATTCAGGTATGGTCAGGGTAAGGTCAATATTACTCTTGCTTCCCGGTATAACTTTGGTGGGAGTAGCAAACTAGACTCAATGCTATTATGATTAATAAAAATGAATAGTAAGAATGATTGTAGAAATGTTCACTCTTATTCCACTAGGAGAAAGTACCAAAATTGAATATGGAAAAATATTGACTTGAAATACATATAAAATGAGTGTAATATGAATATTCTTAAAGATGAACCAATGTAATTTTTTTGTATAGTTTGTAATAGCGACACTATCACATAAACACTCAAAAAAACTCACATTGATCATTATTGATGTTTAGTAATCAATTTTAAAGAAACTGGAGAGACACAAAAAAACAAGGGTATTTACAGCTGTTCTTGCCCATCACTCTGCTCAGAAGGCTCTGTTCCAATATGGTAGATCCAAGAGTCCTGCTCCACTTACACGGTTGGAAATGTTATTTGCCAGATATTATTCTATTCTGCACTGTTGGACTCCAGAACATGGAAAACAAGTGCTATGATATCTCCAAGAGAGGAAATAATACTTCCACTGTTCACATTTTCTATGAGACAGCATGGACAGATGATTTGTGTAATATTGTAGAGAATTAATAGTAATTGAGAGCCTCAACTTTCTAACCTAGAGTGCCTATTTGAGAGGACCAGGCTCTTAAGTCTGTATTTTACTTTAATTTTAATGAGTTAAAGATAAAAGTAATGTTTCCTGTTTTTTCCTGAGTCAATATAAGTAAATATGAACACTGCCAACCAAGGAACAATTTTGATCCGCTAGCAATGCTAGCCAGAAGAGAGTAAAAAAAAAAAAAATAGTTAAAAGAATAGGTGTGGGGGAGTAAAGATTGGAATGAGATATCCATGAAGTTATATGCTCTTTAATATTTCCTTTGGTTCATGTATCTCCTGTCATCCTCTCCTATATAATTCAAGAAGATAATGCTGTTAACATTGATTATTAAAGTCATCACATATAAAACCTTCATCTTTGCTTGAAAAACTCAAGCTCTTTCAAATCAAGCCTTCCTTTTAAATCCATTTAAAGAAAAGTAAAATGAACTATTGGTACAAGTTAATCTGTTAGTATAATAACTAACCTAAATACTTAAATACAGATAATAATGTAAGGGAAAATTTTTTCATAAATATAAAAGCATACATTCATTATATTACTTGGAGTAGATTCAACTTTCAGATAACTGGTAACCTTAGTAATTGCAGGGGTATAAAATGGTACAAATCAATCTCCACTTTTTCTTTATTCATCATATAAACCTTGAGAGAAAAAAAATTGGTATTTATATAAATCCATTAAAAAGAATAAAAGAAACATCCATTCCATGGGAAAAAAGAAGCCAAAGCCTAATAAAACACTTTATATTTTAATCACAGAAGATACTCGCTGCTCACACTGTTGAGGGAGTCAGCCAGAAGATTCAGAACAAGTTGTTCTCGTGATTCTTAATAGTGAAGTATGGTAATGACAGGTCAGTTGAATTTGTAAGCCAGCTGGTTTTAGAAAGGTGTTGGCTGTCTGTAAAGTTAATCCACTTTTTTTTTATTCTCATAAGAATGTCCTCAAGGAACCTTAACAAACTTTCAAATTTGTGATACTGTTAATCAAAGTTCAGTTCAACAGTTATTTTGAAATTAAGTTATCTGACCACTATGAAATTTGACCCTGAGATGGTGGGAAAGTTGATAATTGCTTTTACATTGACGTGATGCCACATTAATTGATTTTTTGGTGTTCTGGGAAAACACCAAAATTGGCATCTTCTCATAACATCATATAATTGGACCCCTAGGACTTCTATTAAGTTTTTTCCTAATGGTTGTTTATATTTCTACTGTATCTAAATTGTACAGAAGCCAAAGTTCTAGTTAAAGTGTTATCTATAAACAAAATTAACTGTACTACCTCCACGTAACTTATATGTATAACTTTCCAAGTTTATATGTCCACTGTGGCTGCAATAATAAATATCATTATTTAATATTTGACAAAATAAATGTCAACATTAGAGATAGTGAGACTGATAGACTGATAGAGACATATGACATAGGAATTCGTTATAAGATAAATCACATTTTTGGGGGATTTTTGAAGAACCAAAAGATTAACAGTTAATGTTTCTGGATGTAATACAATTACATCTATTAAGATTTTAAACAAAGAGATTTGCAGTATGAAACAATGCCTATTTCATGTTAAAAGCTTGGAAGAAACACCATGTCAAGTGGAATATATTTATTACTTATTTTATTAGTTCCCATGTTACAAAATTATTTTATTTTTCTCTGAATATTATTATTAGCTATGATCCATAAGCGTCTACTTACAAGGAAGGCGCTGGAAGCTCAGTAACGCAGTTGCAGTTAATATTGAGGTTCAAAGGTTATTGTGGGTTTTAGTCCTTTCGAAAAATAGTTAATCATAGTTTGAAAACTAAAAGTGCATAGCCTAGAAATATGAAGAGTTACAAAACTATGCTGGCCTGAAAGACCATTAAAGCTCAACTCTGTGAACTGAGCATGGAGACACAGCTCATAAAGGACTCAGAGTATATCATCACCCTAAGCTTCACTTTCATGTGGAGGAAATAAGAAAGAGCTCTTCCTTCCCATATATAGCTGAGACAAATATATCTGAAAAACCTGAAGGTTTCCATATGCAAGTTGTCCTATAGTCAAAATATAATGAAGAGCAAGATCAAGCACTTTACCAATCAGCAAGCCCATTTTTTATTTCGTTTTCTCCTGTTTTCCCAATTAGATTTAATAGATACGTAGGTGAGGAAGAAACAAATGTACTTGGAATTTTAGAATAAATAGCTATATTCAAGGATTCAGAATGGCCAGTAAACCAGGTAAAGAAGTTCTCTGGTTCTTCATGCTGTCTCTTCCTACTGGCTTTATTCTGCATTTGACTTGAATGTTTCATCAAATCCTTTCCAGATTTCCACTTGATTTCAGGAGACTTTGAACATGGATCATCACTCTCATTTAGATTAAATTCTTTGAAGAGGACTTTATTTTTGAAGTAAGGATTTTCATCAAAATAAAAATCTATTTTTTAACCAGACTTATTATCTTCAAGTCCTGTCACTTCAACTCTTGTCAAATAATATAGCACCTCTTCATTCTCTTTCCCAAGTAGTGCAGATACCTGTAGATGGTTGACGCATGTTGTTACTCAAAATCTGGGATTCTTGTGACCAATGCTCACCTCTTTTATTTATTTATTTTTAATATTTGTTTTATTTATTTATGCATACAAGAGCTTGGCTGTAGGCCAGAGGTGTGGGGGAGGGGGAGTGAAAGGCTTCACCAGAGATAGAGCGGGGAGCAGAAGAGGCAGATTGACTGAAATATATTGCTGAGGGGAATAGCCGTCGAGACAGGAGAGATCTGCTGCAACATGTGGGTTACGTCCCTGACCAGAGATTGAACTCATGCTATAGTGGCGGCTGATAGCTTCACAGTGCTGAGACTTCACCCCTTGGCCATTAGGGAGGCCTTGCTGACCACTTTTAAAATGATTGGTGGAGTCTGTTAGCTTTCCCCCTTCCTTTCTCTTTATAGTGGACTCAGACAACACTTTCTATGTGAATACGGACAGTTAGCATTTACCAACATGTATCTGTCTACTTTCTCTTAAAGAAAAAAATCTTAAAAAATTGGATTATAGAAGTTCAGCAAAGGATTGTTTTGAGATGTCTCGGTGGGTTAAATGGGCATTTCAACAACAAGGAAGGGCTTCTTCCTTTAGCATGTGTTAAATGTGGTGTTTAATGGATACACTTGCAATTTAAGATGATAATTTACCAGCCAGGGAGATTCCCACATGGCTTGCCAGACCCCTCCTGTCCCACCGGCCGCTGCCCTCAACAGTTCTGCCTGTTCTGCTCCCCACTCTGTCTCTGGTGAGTCCTCTCACCCTCCTGTGCCTCTGGCCTACACCCCAGCTGTTGTATAAATAAAAAAATAAATCTAAAAAAAATAAGATGATACTTTAAAAAGAAAACTGTCTCCTCTTGATGATTTAGGTCCTGCCACTTTATAGGAGAATCAGCAGAACCTGCAGGATCATATTTGGAATTGACATTCTCTGCTGTAATTTTGTTCTTATTGAAAATTTTCTATTTCACTGGATGCTAAATTTTAAATATTAAAAATGTACAAGTTTCTTTGTTTCAATAAAATTAAATGTGTATACACAAAAACAGGAATGTTAAATGTTAAAATAAAAGAAAGTCAGACAAAATATTTAGAGGCTTTCGATTTGTTTCCACTCTTCACAAATGTAGATGAAGATTTTTCTAATCAGTATATAAGAACACAGCACTTTTATTGTAGATAAATTGGCTCATGACCATTTAAATAAAGAGCAAGTCTTGCTTTGCTTGTGTCTAAGTTATAATTTCCAGTCCAAACCCTGTTCTTATGGGAATTACAGTGTTTTATATTATTTGAGGATGATGATGACTTTAAAAGTTAATAATAAAAGGAATGGGAAAGGTGCTAATCTCTTCTATGCCAATTACATTATTTTTATTCCTTTTAATGGATCATTAAATAATTTGTATAAAATGCAGCACTTCATCTGAGAGGTGTAATTGATTAATAATCATTGCAGATGGTTATTAATTCAATGGTTTTGTGGTAGGTTACATGAAATTATGTAGAGATGGTTCTTCATGATAATATTAATGTGATATACGTAACAAAAGAATCTATAAAAGGCAGTGCAAAAACTACTTTCTCTTTTGAATAGCAGTGGTCTTACAGCTGCATGAGCTCTGCTCAAGTAAAATACTGTATTTTCATGGAAAGGGCAGGGCCTTTGGATTGAACTGGTCTAGTCGTGGCCTTGTTTCCTCACAGAACTTGGGTCAGAGACAAGGTTTTCCTGAATCTCTATTTCCACTTCATTAAATGTAGTATTAAATGTATTTAATTCCAGCACTGCTGTGAGAATTAACTAAGATTGTGTCTGCTAAATTTGTGAGTTGTTACTATATGTAAGTTTCCTTTCTATTCTGTTATTTCTTAAGCATAGGCCAATAGATCTGCAGAATAAAGAAACACATGTGCTCTCCCCTTAAATTTTTAGGTGATTAAATTTTCTATAGACTCATGTTTTTAATATATATATATATAGATATATATATATATAAACTCATATAAATCAGAGACATCCTGCAGGGGAGGAGGAGGGAGAGGGATCAGAGAGAGGAGCACAGGGGACTGTGGTGATGGTGCATGGGTGCACTGGTGAAGGAAATTCTACGGGGCCTACATCTGGGGAGGGGGCAGGAAGCAAATATTGTTTAAAAATGAACAACCATGTAAAAAATTTAAAAAAATTAAATAAAAATAAAAAATGTGAACTCATGTTTATATATTAAATAATATTGAGTATTTTTCAATAGTTGGAATAGTAATATTGGTATAATAATGAATTATTTTTCTTTGTATAGTCAAAACACATAATTTCATATGAAAATCCTCCACTAATATTATCATTTCATGTGATATTGATAGTGGTAGAAAAAGAAAAACATTTTTAAAAAGACAAAGTGCAAGAGAAAGCAACATAAAGGAAGAAGATGAAGAGTCAAATTCTGTTCTGAGGAATCTGAAACTCTTAGTTTCTATTTGGAACTCTGATGGCTTTTCTCCATGCAGTAATGAACAGAAGAGGTTGACTATAAGACACCCACACATATACCAAAGGAGAAAAACATGGGCATTGCATTCTTTCCCAATAGGCTTCATTTAAAGATGCAGTTCCCAGAGATTCTGGAACACCTTTTCATCTGCGTGGGTAAAAAAAGCCAGTGACATAGAGAACTGTGGCCTGTATAATGTATCACCCTGCTAATGTCACAAGTGTTTAACAATATAAGATTTCAATATTAGTGTGGCACTGTTTCCCAAGATTAAAGATTCAAGTTGGAAAGGAGTTAATGACAATACGATTTACTAGGAGGTAAGTTTTGTGATAGCCAGGACCGTATCTGTCTTGCTTTTTGTTTAATGCCCTAAACTAGGTCATGGTATAATGCTAGGCATATAGTGAGATGGTTTATTGAATTATCAAGCATATTTACTAGGAGGTAAGTTTTGTGATAGCCAGGACCTTATCTGTCTTGCTTTTTGTTTAATGCCCTAAACTAGGTCATGGTATAATGCTAGGCATATAGTAAGATGGTTTATTGAATTATCAAGCATATTGACCTTGACTGTTTTATACTTTGGTGTGTAAAATTTTTGAAATAAAAAATGTGTGATGGAAAGGTTAATCCCAAGAGAAATAGATCATATCCCATAAAAGACAGAGTAAAAATTTTTAGTGAAAAAGTATTTAGTGAGATAAATAAGATTGTATGTAAAATATGGTTATAATTTTTATAAACCAACAATAGTAATTAATGCTTGTTAAATATTTATTAGAACCAACCAATGGTCTAAGGATTTAGGTATGTAATCTTATTAAATAATAGACCTGTATCGATGAGTGCATCAGATATTATAGGATAGTTGTTAAGGAAAGTTGTTTTACTTCTAGGTTTCTTAGTCTTCTGATCTGCAAAAAGGAGAAAAGAATAGTTCCTACCTCATATAGTTGTTGTGAAGGTGAAATGTAATTGATACTAGAACGTTATAAGGTATATAACCTCTCCCTCTGTCTCTCTCTCTCTCGAGTGCCTTTTACAAAGGAGGAGCTTTATAAATGTCAGAGATAATTTTGTATTATTATTATCAGCCCTACTTTATAGAAGAGAAAACTGAGGTACAGAGAAATGACTTGCTGAGGATGAAATAGCTAATAGGTATTGAAACTAAGATTGGAATCTAGGTAGTCAACTCTACATGAAGAGCTAACTTAATAAGTCTAATAATGTAAGAGTTTGTCCTCTTAAACTCTGTGCTACAGTATCTCCCCAAATGAGTGTGCTAAAATGTAGTTAATTCACTCTCAGTAATAAACTGCTCCTAGAATGTATTCAATACTTTTCAAATGATAACTTGACACTCCTTGACTAGCATACCATTTTGAAGATTTCTGATGAATAAGTACAGGTGTGTCTGTAGGTTATTAATAAAAATATGCTATTATTAATCCAGTTGCCTGATTAATTTTAAGAGCTAAAGCACTAGAAAATGATTGCTATTTTCTGTAATTTAGTCTTCAAATATTGTTAGTAACTAAAAATAAACTTCACCTAGTGAGACCAGCTTTGCATTCATTTGACACTAGCAAATTCCTAATATTCAATTCCCATATGAGGTGATGAATCCGCAACAAGTTACACATTCAACGACAGTTTTAGATGCATTCATGCAGATTTTATATAGCACAAGGAAGGGCAAGAATTTGTTTTAGTGAATGTATAAGAAATTGGTGCTTTTGTAAAACAATAGAACCATCCCTTTCATTAAAAAAAATTAGACAGGGCCTCCCTAGTGGCGCAGATGGTTGAGCACAGCACTATGAAGCTGTCCACAGCCTCTGCAGTGCCGGTTCGATCCCTGCCGGCTGCGGAGCAACCCACATGGTGAGGCAGACCTCTCCTGTCTCACCCACTGCTCCCCTAAGCAGTGTATTTTGGTCATTCTGCCTTTTCTGTTCCCCGCTCTGTCTCTGGTGAGTTGTCTCACCCTCCCGCACATCTGGCCTGTACCCCAGATCTTGTATAAATAAAATAAATCTTGAAAAAAAATGAGACAATAACATATATTACTAACAATGCAGACTACATTAAAATAGTAAATGAAAAGAAATAGTGTTTAAACATTGAATTGCCTCTTTAGTTGCATCAATGGTATGATCCTAAAAGAGAATTAAAAAAAAAAAATCCACCATCTAATTTCCAGATCTCCCCTCAGTGTGGTTTAACTCTCTAAGTATAAATAGCTTACGAAACCTGGCCATGTCAACTACTCACCTTGAAGAGAGAAAGACTGAAACTAAAGACTGAAACAAAAAGTCTATTTTCTATTAAAAATTTCAGCATTTTCCTACCTGAAATCAATGAAATTGCCTTATATGCACAAATGCAGGTCAAGGCGTAAGTGATTAAATTTCTGGCTAATTTAACTGGTTATTTCAGTGTCCAGCACTATCTACCTGGAGGCTCTACAGCTCCATAGTGAACATCTGAGGAAAAATTAATTCAAAGAAACCTGAAATTGTCTTTTTGAAACTTCAATTCTATATTCAAAAATTTCCCATACACTCAGAAAAGTCTGAAGGCAGTTAGTATACTGAAAGCACAATTTCTCTGCAACTCAGGTTATGATTCCTTCAACTCTTTTATCTGTCAATCTAATTTTTTATTTGTAAAATATATTTTTGAATCTATTCTGGATAGAATGGATAGACATAACTGACAGTAACAGAGCTGTTATTATTACTGATAACTTCCCTTCTCAATTTTTATGATATAAAACCCTTGATAAATATTTGTTTTCTGTATGTGTATGGGACTAATTATTGCCAATTATATGAAATTATATTAAGATAGTTTATGCAGGATAGGAAAAATAGGTTTAATTTTAATATTCCATTTCAATCAGTAAATAATTTTTATTATACTTCTTAAATGTATGACTGGAAAAAATTAAAAATGCTTGACTGCAAATGCAAAGGTAACACTTATTTAGAAACAAATCTCAATGGTTGTCTGTAAAGCAAAGCAACTATTTACTAGATATTGTGATATCTCCCTTAAGTCCATCAATCTTGCACCTCAGCACCATTGTTATATCGCTCTCTGAGTTACAGTGTCATCCTTGAAGTGGCTGCTCGGGTCCCAGGTCCTCTGTATGAGCTATCGCCTCCTCTGAGAATGCTGTTCCCTGTTTCAGACAGGTAAACACCTTCATAGTGTTCAGATGTAGCAAATGCCATGGTTAACTTTTTTTGCAGGTAAGGTGTTTCCAAATATCCTCTTATAAAACAGCTGACCCAGGACACTTAAGTATCAATACATTTGTAATTACACCTTCATTAGTGAGATGATCTGAAGAATACCATTATTCCTATTAGACAATAAGAGAGTCTGAACCAAGTTGGTTTGGACCCCAGAGTCCCTGGGGATAGAAAACCAGTGGTCATTATTGGAAAGAAGAGAGATAAAAAAGTGTGTGGGGATGGAGGAGGAGTATTAATGGGAGAGAGAGAAAGGGGATGAGGAGGACGAGGAGAAGGAAAAGAGGAGAAGAAAGGAAAGAAAGAAGGGAGGAAGATTAAAAAAATAAAACAAAATTAAAGACCTTGGGTAAAGGAAAGGAAATCATTTTGGTCTCATGACAACCTTACAGAACAGGGATTTTTTTTTTTTAATGATGCCCACACCCATTTTCCTATGGTAATCACCAATATTAGAAAAGGGATTTTTTTAAATAAAATTTTGTTGACTTATCATTGGTTTACAATACTATGTAAATTTTGGGCATTCAGCTTCCCAACTTTATATGTGTCTATACCTCACCAAACCTACCACCAAAGTTCTAGTGCTATGCACATTATCAAACTGACCGTGACCTTCCATCCACAATTCCCCTTCCACCAACCACCTACCTCTTTCCTTCTGATAACCACCATATTTTTCACAGAGTCTGAGAGTTATATTTGTTGTATTTTGTTGGTTTGCTTCGGTTATTTATATCCCACATGAAAGAAATCATCAGTGATTATCTTTCACTTTCTCACTTATTTTGCTTAGCACAATCTCTTAAAGTTCTATCCATACCCTTTTTCAATTGTTGAGTAATATTCCACTGACTATATAAACTACAACTTCTTTATCCATTCGTTCATGATTGGGCATTTAGGTTGTTTCCAGGTCTTGGCTATTGTGAATAATGATGCTATGAACATAAGGGTGGCATATATCTTTTCAAATTAGTGCTTTCATATTATTTGGATAAATATCTAGGGGTGGTATTGGTTAATCATATGGTATTTTTAAGAACCTTTGATAATTTGACAGAAAAAAATAACCATTTGAGTAATAAGGCATGAGTAATTCAGGTCAATAAAATGTTTCTTCTGGTAGATATGGCCACTTTTGGGGGGAAACAGCCCTATTTGGTTCTTCTTCAAACCTTTACTTCTCACTGTGACACTAAGGGCTGGCTTTTTGGTATGATTCAGAGTGTCAAAGACTGTAGTAGCTTAAAGAGATCTTGGAGATCATAAATCCAGCCTCCTTATTTTATAAAGAGAAAATTAAGACCCAGGGAGACAATTTAAAAATAATAAATATTTTTTCAAACCTAAAAATGACTCAGGGAGAAAGACACCAAGGAAAATAAACATTTTTCATGTGCTGCCCTCATTTGTAGTTATAAAATTGAGAAACCCAGTAAGTAAATAATTGTTTGCTATTAAACTGTCTACTCATTTTTCAAATTTTACTCATCTTCCACAGAAGTAAATATAAAGAAAAGCCAAATTTTCTCTGCTAAGTTTCCAGGGACCAAATACAAGGTGCCTAGTTGTGATAGACATCCATGTTGGTTTATGTGGTTTTGTTCCAGAGACACTACTGATTTTTTAAGTGTAGATAAACTTTATATAATAGATAATAACTTCAAATAGACAATAAGGTCTGTTAAATGTTTGTTGAGTGAATGAAAGAATGCATGAATTAATCATTGAGCATGTATGGTGCTCCTCTCATCTAAAGTGTACAGATTGGGGTCAGAATGGGGCATGTGCAGTTGTATGGGGGAATATAAAAATAAAATTTATTATTTAAAAAAAAAAGCCCGAGAAAGCCAAATAAATAAATAAATAAATCCTATGCTCTCTCTCTACCAAAAAAAAAAAAAAAATAAAGCGTACAGATCAGGCTAGAAAAAATACCCAGTATCTGTCAGGGAGGCAGGCACTTTGCTGGGAGAGGTTCTCACGCAGCATTTGTCTATAAGTAGTAAAGGAGTGAACCTTAGTAGTCCTTAGGACCTTAGGACTGAAACTATTGGTAGGGCTATTGATGGAAATACAAGAAAATTTAGGAGAGGTATAATCCAGCTTCAAACCAAGAACAAGAAAATCCTTTATGTTTTCATAAAGTGAAAAACTGCCTATGGAGACAGACTCTGGGATCTCAAACTCATTCCTTCTGAGTGGAAGAACTCCCAGATGTGGTGGCTATAAGGTGGCTGTTGTGCACATCACCTTCTACCCTGTCTGTTTCATGAAGATCTGGGAGACCTGCCAGGCAGTGTTCCCTTAGGCCAGGTCAAACAAATGAGTATGCCAGGGCAACAGGTCCTTAGCCCAGCTTCCACTTGCTCTCCAAGTAGCACTAAGCATTCTGTTATGCTCAATGAACATCAAATTGATATTGTCAAAAACATTTCCAGACATTTCCAGACAAGTCACTGCCTTGTTTCTTAAACTAAAGACATCTACATGCCAAGTGCAGAACAAGAGTTAATGAGTGTTTCCAAATTTTAGATATTGTATGTCTCTCAATAGAGCTTGAAATCTGTTCTGGATTTGAAACAGTATTAATATTAGGAGTACTATAATGTTTATTTTTTAATACTTAAATCATTTTAAGTTTCCCTTATGTATAACTGCAGACCAAGAGCTCCCACATTTTACCAGCATGTTGTAGCACTCTTGTTTTTATGTCAGTTTTCCCTATAAGATTAAAAGTTTCCTGAGAATAGGGACTATGCCTTATTTATTTCATAAAAACACTGTATTGAGATATTATACACATATATTTAATATACATGAGGTGTATACATACACCCCCCCCATGAAATTAATCTGTTTGATTCTATGATTCTTAATAAACTTATAGACCTGTGAAACCATCATCACAATCTTATTTTAAATCATTTCTATCAACCTAGTCTGAGGCAACCACCAATGTACTTTTTACCATATTCATTTTTGAAAGCCAGTGCTGCTAAGGAACTAAGCTTTATTGTCTACTAGGTACTTGGCATTAATGTATCAGTCATCTAGTAAGCATTCAATAAAAGTTTGTTCAATCAATGTCTCAATTGATTAATTAATTACTTGGATACTAGGGACACAGCACATTCTGCTAAGGAAATCTGACCTGTTGTATTCAAGTAATTTAATTATGGCACTGCACTTCATCAGACAACTTGTGAAGTTGGGGCAAGATGATGCTTCTTGAAAATGACAAAACAAACCTAGGGAGGATAAATTATGTGCTCAAATCACCTAATTGCAAGTGGTCAAATAAAAGTGATAGAATATTGAGAAAACTTGTGACCTACGTAAATATATTTGGACTTTCAAAGTGAGCTTAAAATAAAACTGCCCACTATCTTTAACCTTGAATTTATTGAATGTAGTACAATAAAAATATTTTTATTTTAAAATAGGTTTACAAATACAAAAAAAAAACATGGAGAGCTGAATAAATAACTTAGGCTTTCTAAAAACATTTTTTCCTGTTATTTGGCTAATTAAGAGCATGCAAGCCTCTTTGAAACACTTTGTGTGACTGGTCAGTCTTGTCTATTTTGGATGAGGAAGTATGATTCATCTCTTTTAATATAACCAAAGGAATATGGGAATTATTAAAAGGGATACAGAAGAAAAGGAAATTACTTTTTCATTAAAACACACTTTAATTTGATCACTATTTTTTTCAGTTTTCCTAATGTATGATGGAGTTTGCAAATGTTTGATTCTGTGGCAGAAGCAGACCTAACTTTCCCTGAAAAGTGGCTGTGGTTGATGCATGGCTGTGGAGGTTTGTTATCCTGTCCCTCAGGGAAGATTCTAGATGGTTTCAAGCACAGGATGGCATAGTTGCTGACCCAAACTGACTTGGGTTTCAGCTTGGAGCTGAATTTATTCTGTGCTTATAGAATTTCATCCAGGACCTTGAATAGTCTGTCCTGTTGCCTGGGAATAGCCAAAAGATGAGGGAATGGTAAATTTCTCTAGGGAGCAACAGTTCTAGTTCCTTTTTTATAGAGTATTATTTCTAAATTACCACAGTTTTATTTTACACCTTTAAAATCCCACCTTATGTATATAACCTATCTAAATGAATAACTGTTTTTATGAATTAGCTTATTTTGTTTATAGTCTCACCTCCTTGGGAACTCTTAACAGTCCCAGTTAGATTGTAGCTAATATTTAATACCAATTACTCAAAATGCACAATTGAAAACATGGGGAAATTATAGAGACAAGTAAATACATGAAAATATTTGTAATGCTAATATGGAGTCAAGAATTTGAAAACTAGAAGACAGTAAGCCCAAGAATGAGGAAACTAAGGTCTAGTATAATTAATGTGTGGGAATCGAAGTTGAGGAAGAGAGAGGCATGGTTTTGACAAGCCAAAACTGCTATAGAATTTATATTTTAACAAGCTGAGTAGATATAGCAATTTAAACATCATACTAATTTAATATCTATTAATTTTGGACCAAACTAAAGAACACCAAATATAATGTTTGCCATGGTAGGAAGAAGCTGCAAAAATGATCAGTTCAAAACTTCGTATGTGACTCATTGTAACACAAACTCTAAATTCTATGCTATCATTTCTAATTTTAGGAAAATCTTTCGCATAGATTTTTGAGTGAAATTTAAGGTTAGAGTTGAAGTATCTAATCATTCATTCATCCATTTTATAGTACATATTTCTGAGTATACTATGAGTCAGGCATTGTTCTGTACTCTGGAACTAAAGCCTGAATAAGTCACACAAGTTCTCTGCCCAATTCAGTGCGAAGGCATATCACTGCAAGAAAATCAATGAGTAAGAACTTCTTTTGCAGAATTTTAATTTTTTTTCCAGTTTTATTGAGTTATATAGTTGGCAAATAAAGTAGCAAGGATTCTCTCCATTTAGTTAGTTAACACATCTGTTATCTCACTTAGTTTTTTTTTTTTAAGTGGGCCCATTTAATTTCTGCTATCTTAACAATTTTCAATTGTACTTTATGGTGTTGAAAACTATAGTACCATGTTATACATTAGAAGTTTACAAGTATAATTGGGCCTCCCCAGTGGCGCAGCAGTTGAGCGCTGGGTTGCGAAGCTGCCCGCGGCCTCTTCGGCGCAGGTTCGATCCCTGGCTGCTCCCCGGCCACCAGAGGAGGGTCCCACATGGTGCGCAGACCTCTCCTGCCACCCGCTGCTCCCCTCAGCAGTGTACTTCCGTCCTTCTGCCTGCTCTGCTTCCCGCTCTGGCTCTGGTGAATTCTCTCACCCTCCCGCGCTTCTGACTGTACCCAGTGCATGTATAAACAAAACTAACAAACAAACCAGCAAACAAATAAATAAAGCATGCCTCTATAAAAAAAAAAAAAAGAAGTTTACAAGTATAATTAAGAATTTCTGAGTGAAATGCCCAATGAAGAAAATTATGAAACACAATGGGACAGGCCAGTGAGTGGGGAGCCTATATTAGATAAGATGGTCAGGAAATCTTTTATATAGAGGGACATTTTAATTGCGACCTGAATGGTAAAGACAGTTTTAAGGAAATCAAGGTAAGAAGGACCTTCTGTATGTAGTCTCTAGACAAAAGGGGAAGAGCAGCATGTCACTGAACTGGAGTCTAGTGTCCTTCACCTGTAATTTGGGAAGTGCTTAAGGAGAATTCCCATAAGGATATGCCAGTTCTTTAAGAACACCTTTGGTATAACAGCCAATGGTCGAAATTCAGGTTATGTTTTAAGTTTCATTGTCACTAGATATTTTGGGTTGGGGCTTGTCATTTACTACTGTGTGATCATGGACATTGTATTTAGTATTTTTGAATTTTATTTATAAAGAATATTACTCAGCAATAAAAAAAGATAAGCTCATGCAATTTGCAGTAACATGGATGGAGCTAGAAGGGATCATACTCAGCGAAATAAGCCAGGAAGAAAAAGAAAAATACTGAATGGTCTCACTCATAGCAGGAATTTAGAAAACCTAAATAAGGGACCAGGAAAAAGACTAATTATAATAAAGAAAAAATCAAAATCAACAAGCAACTGGTTTATAACCAGAGACACACTACGGGGGTTGGGGGGAGAGGAGAGGAGGGATTAGGGTCAAAATAAGGGGGGGTGGGAATTGTATGGGGAATATAACTAAAACGAAAATGCATACATTGTGCAAAATGAAAAATGATGTAAGAATTATATAAAATAAAATATATTAATAAAAAAATAAAAGCATTAATGAAGTAAAAAAAAAGAAATTACCATCACTATTGGTGTTGTTATTATCACCTATTTCCTGCTCCTCCATACCATTGTCATTTATTATTATTATTGGCATCATCATCATCATCCTCACCATTATCATTGTCCTGATCCTCTTCCTTCTCCTCCTCACTATCGTCATTACCTTCATTGTTACTGTTATCCTCTTGCTCCTCATTATTATTGCCATTGTTATCATCATCACTGCTTTACATGGGTCTTTATAAGTTATTTAGGGCTTTCTTACTGACCTTGCATGGAACACTCTGTCCCTAGATCTTTGCTTAGCAGGTTATTCAGACTTCATTTCAAATGTCACCTTTTCAGAAAAGTTTAATCACTCAGATTAATGGAGGACCCCACCCCAACCTTCTGATACCCTCTACTCCTAAAACATCCAGTTTTATTTCTTACTGTACTTGAAATTATCTGGAGTTATCTTTTCAATGGGAGATATTTTATGTTTATTTGTTCATTTGATTATTTATATTTTTGTTTACTTATTGTTTCTGTTGCCTCTTTCAAGACAAAATTCTGTGAAATCAGAAGCCTTGTCTAAAGATTAGAATAAGGACTAATTTATAGTAATAGTGAATAAAAACATAAGACTAAAATTTTCTACAATTACTGTTATTATTAGGAGAAGATTCATGAATACAATGCAATCAGTTTTAAAAAAAGGTAGTTTGTAACTTGAAGAGAAAGCAACTGATTTATACGTGGTAATTTTGAAGCACTATTGTTATTTATTTATTTTTTAAAAAACTTCCAAGGCTTAGACGTAAGGAGCGGAAGACAAGTACTGTACAACTCACTAAAGCTAATTTAAAATAATGAAGTAGAATTAATTACATGTGAGAAATGGCAGATCACGAATTGGTACACACAGCACAGACTGAACTAACATAATGTGGTCAGAGGCCAGGTGCAAACTTTAGAACGATACGGGGATAAGGTGTTATCTGCCAACTCCCACCACCCCAGAATGGACTACTCATCCTGTAAGAATTATGGATAAGATCTGACTAGAAGGAAAAGCATCCCAATAAATGGTAAAAACTAACATGATATAGAAAGGTGAAACATTCATCTACTTCAACTGCGAGAATAATCTCACAGCTCCCCTTGACTGCCATTTATAGTTCTCATAATACCTCTCTAGGTAGATACTAATCTAATAGGATTTTTAACTTAAATATTAAAATTCTTAACATAGCACATTCTGTTCAGAATTCTTTCCTATCTGAGCATCTGAAGTTGACTTTCATTTCATACTCCAAAATATATTGGCTTATAAAAATTCATATATTTTCCTTCTTGCTGTTTTATTGAGGATGAATAGCATTCAAGAATGGCACTGCATTTGTTTTTTCATGATCAAACTTGTTTTAGAGCAATATAATTAGTTTGTGTTTCATATAAATCATAGTCAATTGACAGACATATTCTTAGTTAAGAAAAACAACATTATACATTGGTTCATAAGACTTTCAATAAACATTTCCCAGGCATTTTTAAGAACAGTTTTAGTGCAAAATAAAGCATAGGAAAGCTGATAATGCTAACAAATAATGAGTGAATTCCTTGAAATAATAATTTAAAAGCAAAATTATAAAAATCTGCTTAAAATTTATACCACATATAATTTCTATTTAATACAGGACATGGATGTATTTTAAGCTATTTGATAGGATGTAGGATAGGGCATCTCAAATGATAATTATGTGTGCTATGTCAGTCTCAAAATGATAGGCAAGCATAAGGATATACATGAAAAAAAGTTATAAAGAACAAACACTGGGAAATTGGTAAAGAAAGAATGATGGCGGTCTCATTACAGAAAATGAGAATGATGTATGCATCTGTTGTATTTTTAAATATAGTTTTTATTTTTATCAAAGTGATAGATGCATTTTTTTTGAGGTAACATTGGTATACAATGCTGTATATGATTCAGAGGTACAGGATCACACCTCATCTCATGTATGTAACCACACCACACCCACCAACAAGGCCCCCCCCCACCATAGTCCTCCACTGTATTCCACTGGGCCCTCTGTACATCCTGCTCTGCACCCTTATAGCCTCAATTCTAGAGTCAGATTTAAGGATTTGCTATTGGTTGGGTTCTGTCTGGTCCTTTATTTTGTTTCTCTATACTCTACATATAAGTAAAACCATTTGGTATTTGTCTTTCCTTCTGATTGATTTCACTTAGCATTATCTCCTCCATTATTGCAAATGGCGAAAGCTCATTTATGTATTTAATAACTGAGTAGTATTCCATTGTGTATATATACTACAGTTTTTTTAAAAAAACTTAATTTTTAATTTTTTAATTTATTATTTACATCATTGTTCATTTTTATTTATTTTTATTTTTTTTAAATAATAAATTTTATTTTTATATTCCCCATACAATTGCAACCCCCCCATTCTGACCCCAATCCCTCCCCTCCCGCCCCTCACCCCTCAAAAAGTGTCTCTGGTTCATAGTTTTTTGTTGATTTTGATTTTCGCTTTCTTATAGTTATTCATTTTTCTGGTCCCTTATTTAAGTTTTCTAGATTCCTGCTATGAGTGAGACCATCCGGTATTTTTCTTTTTCTTTTTGGCTTATTTCGCTGAGCATGATCCCTTCCAGCGCCATCCATGTTGCTGCAAATTGCATGTGTTTATCTTTTTTGAATGCTGAGTAATATTCCATGGTATATATGTACCTTTGCTTCCACCCTCCTTCTCAGGTCACCACATCTTTTTAATCCACTCATTTGTCCTTGGGAACTTAGCTTGTTTCCATAACTTAGCCATTGTAAATAGCCACAATGAACATAAGAGTGTACATCTCCCTTCGAATTAGTGTTTTTGTATTGTACATGAATATAATTGAAAGAGTCAAGTAGTTTCCTGATCCTATGACAACTGCTTTGAAATCTAATTGACTCAACTAAATCTAAATAAGTTGCTCATTTGCTGCTTCTTGGTTTTTCAGGCATTACCTACTGACTTCCTCTAAGGAAGACCATGGAGCTTCCTTTTCCTTAATCTCCTTGCTATCCTTACAACACACACACACACACACACACACATACACACATGAGTTGGGACATATTTTTGATAGAGTCCATGTGTAGTATTTCTCCTATCAAAACATACAGTTCCTATTCTCAGTGGAGCTATTCACTGAGGAGTAAAAGTTTATTGGGAACTCTGACAGCTAGGGGGCTTCAGCATCTAGTGACAAAAACTTCACTTTCTCCTCCTCCCTCATTTCTGTGGAGCTCATTCTTTGTGCTTAGGCTTTAGAAATTCTCCATAGAAGTTTCATGCAGTGCCTGGTATGTGTGTGGTATGTGTGTGCATGCATGTGTGTGTGTGATCCTCTTTGTCAATGTTTGGTGTAGGGTATACCTGTAATAAATTAACATTATTTTACCTGCCTATTTCCAGTACAATAGTCCTCCCTTAATTTTGACTGGGACCACTCTCCAGAAAATGCACCCCTGCAGGATGTGGGAAAGTGAATTACCTGTTTACCTGGAGTTGAGCAGGGACTCTGGGGTTCAAATGCCTCTTTAACAAACTTGCAAGAAGCCTTTTGTTTAAGTCTCCCTTTACTTCCACTTCTAGAGGGCCTAGTAGCCCAAGACCTAAGCCTTTTGGTCTGCAATATAAATTAGGTTGCTTCTTGGCTTTCCTTGCTGCTGACTAAGGATTTAACTTTCTAGGTTCGGCTAAGTCAGTTACCATTTGTTCATATGCTTTCCAGGGTTATTGTTTGTGTTCTCTCTTTTATTGCCTGTAACCTAGTGAGTTAGGATTTTTTTTTTTAAACTATACTTATTTGGTTGGGATTTCAGAACGGAATCAGAGGTGAATGCATGCTTTCAATCTACTATCTTTAACCAGACATCCTGAAATTTCATTTTTAACAAAAGTGATTGAAATAATATTTAAGAAAAATACAGGTTTTATATGAGATATTCTAATAGTAACTTAAATGACATGCAAGCCAACATGATACAGATATAGGGAAACAAACTGATGTAATAAAAAGTAAACTTGTTTTAATAAAGGATGAATTATATTATCTAAAAGTGTTACTTGTCTCTACAAATTATTTCTTTAAAATCAAACTTTAGTATTCAACTAAAAGTGGGTCAAAAGGACAGCAGATATGACATAGTTTATACATTTCTGTTTGAGGACAAGTGTATGTTTGTATGAAAGTACAATTGCCACAATTAACATGAACAACAGTTCATCATTGAACTATGGTTCAATGATGAACTGTTCAACAAACTACAAAGCGCAGAAGACAGAAAGAAATGTAAAAGTTAAAGACTTTACTACTTAATTAAGTATAATAGATATCTAAAGTGATTACAACAGGAATTACCAGATCATTACCACTTCCCAAGTGTCTTTTCTAATGTATAAAGACACAGGACAGATTGAGACAGCAGACTTAGCTTAAACAAGTAAATCAATGGTTTATTCATTTATTGCCTTCAATCACTTTCACAGCTGGTAGAACATTTGTTAAGTTTCAAATGAACAGAAGCCAAAGTGTGATGTAGTAATTAAATTATGAAAGCAATTAATGTAAGCAACATATGCATGAACATTATCATGTAGTATTGCATATGGTTAATAAAAGTTAACACAAATCATCTACTTAACCTTATTTCAAGGACCATGGCACATGCATTTTGCATAATTCTCACATGTCTTAACTAAGGTGATTAACCGCATTATATTAATGACCTCAAAAAAGGAACCTAAGTCCTGTGATTTACTACTTGGTTAACAACATGGCTCAAATGCTCTGTTTTCAAGATGATTTAGAAAGTTAAGACTGGCTAAAAAAACACAAAAAACAAATCAAGGATCAGTGTTTCTGGAAATACCTGATATATTTCATATTTAAAGAAAAGCTTCCCTGGGCCTCCCTGGTGGCATAAGGGGTTAAGCTCTGCACTATGAAGCAATCTGCAGCCTCTGCAGCACGAGTTTGATCCCCAGTTGGCCAGGGAGCAACCCAAAAGTTGCAGCAGACCTCTCCTGGCCTGCCCACTGCTCCCCTCAGCAATGTACTTCAGTCAATCTGCATGTTCTGTTCCCTTGTCTCTGGTGAATCCTCTCATTCCTCGCATCTCTGGCCTGTACCCCAGCTCTTGTATGCATAAATAAATAAATCTTTTTTTTTTTTTAAAAAAAGCTTCCCTTTGTAAATTTTAAGGTTATAAAACACCAGAGTTGTTCCTCGCAGATGAATTTGAATTTCTTTTATTAAATTCTTTGATGTCTTTTCCTCTTTATTTACCTTGTTATTGAGAGACTCCATCAATAAACAATGTGGCAAATGTGTGTTAAGCTGCTTCTCTACATAAGGAATATGCACATATTTTTTGTATGTGTACAAAGGCACAAAAGCACATAATAATATATACTGTGATATATTAATTCTTTGTAAAAATGAATTAATATAGCTTATAAAAATAGCCATTCATCTAGTGAAATCAAAACAGAATAAGAAAATCAAATATACAAAAAGGAGAAGATGAATGATTTCTAGTTACTATGTGCATCAAATCTTACACAAACTTCCTAACATATATGGCAAAAAAAGCACAACACCTTATGTTAAATTACATTGGCTCCACGTAGATAACAACTGAACTGAATAAAATATGGTACCCATCCTTGGTATTTGCAGACACAAGGCTCTGTTTAATATTAACTTCCAAATGACTTCCTTGATATTTTTCATTGATTTCATCAACAATTATGTCTAATAAATTGGACACAATTTAATGTATCCTGAATAAAATGAACACTATTAATGTTTTAGATTTTCTATGTTTTTATGGTAAGTCATTTTCCCTTATGCTATTAAATTTTAACCTAATGTACCCAATATATGGCATAACCAAATGTCTATAAATTGATTACTTTCAGCTTGAAATCACATGAAGCATGATTTGGTTTTGTAACTCAAAAGATAAGATTATTAATTAATGTATTACAGATTTTAATAATCAACAGACTTTGCCTAATATCTCCTGATGTCCAGACAATTAAAAGTGCTTTTTCTGGCAGTCTCTGTATGTGCCTGCGGGAGACTTACGAGGTTAGAGCTGTTCATACTGTCCATTGGGTCTTATTCCACAGAATTTTATTTTTTCTTCCCTTTGGTTCTCTCCTTTCATCTTTCCTCTCCTCATTCACTTCAGTGAGATATTTGACTAGTGATCACTTTTAGCTCAAACTTATAAATACAGAAGGGATCTTAATTTCAGTATCATTTACAATTCAAACTTCTCAATTCAGTGGGAGATTAAGAAACTTGTTTATGGCTTTCCAACTAGTAAAATCGCCTCAGTTATGAGTCAGCACTTATGAGGTTAGTGTTTTAAAATATCACTTAGATGATTAATTATATAATCATAATGATGCTCTTGAATTCAAATCCGTGTGATCCTTTTATACTCCTCTATACATGACTCAGGATTGGAAGTTAGTTTCTTTCATTGCAAGGACCAAATTTTATGTCTTTACTTCTCCAATCTTAGTAAATTGCTTAACAAAAAATGCCTAATAAATATTGGTTAACTGAGTGAATAAATTAATGAATGAATAGTTCAAAAGTTTATTGGTGAAGAAGTGGGTTGGGTGCTCAGTGGCCTATGGTAGAGGACTGTGGTTGTTTTGGTTGTGGATGTGGTGTGGTAACAAACATCTTAGCAGGTTTAAACCTATTACCCTAAATCATATACAGTGTTCTAAATCAATATTACCTCAATTAAAAAAAAAAAGAAAAGTTTTCTGGCAGTACACTTTTTAAAAACATATATTTTGTCTAATTTTCTTCCTTTTCATATAAATTTATTCCTGGATCAAGTTTTCTAATGGTCATATTTTCTTCCTTCTCTAGTGCTTTGAAGGTATCAGAATAGAAATAGAGTCCAGTATTTGTTGAATACCTGTTATGACCAGAAATAATAACTAGACACCTGTAAGTCCAAAATTACTCAGCAAAAATAAGTGGAAAAAACCCTCTATTTGTTACCTATAAATAACTTCAAACAGATATTTATATACTTAATTAAAAATACAGATTGATAAGCACAATGCAATTCTAGATAGAAAATTCAATTAATGAAAGCAATGGAGTATGCAATATTAAAGAAAAGTAGAGTATGGTTGATTTGGCATTCATACTACTTATATTATGATCTTTAAATATTTTCTTTTCAATAGGAAGAAATTGACAAGATTCTCTTCCCTCCCTCTCTCCTGCACATTCTCATTTCACCAAACTAAAATGACTGTATAATTTGAGACACTGAAATTATTTGAAATTCTTATTGTGTTTTCTTATTGTTACTCAGTTGGGTGAAAAATCTTTGCTTGTGGAAATTTCTAGGATGTTCAGAACTCATGAAAATAGAAGACATCAGAAAATAAGACATGATTTGCTTTTTGATTTGTAGTATAAACAAATTGAACGGTTTTTCAAAATGACATATGAACAAGTCATATTTTCTGAGAAAATTTTTTTTAATCTTGTCATAAGTTGAAATATTTGAGAAGCTCAGTGGGACATAGTCCAGGGATATTTGCCACATTATTAAAATTACAGAATTCTGGGTTGTAAAAGTTTTAGCATTTCCACATAGTTAATAAAGAACCACTAAGTACTACTGAAACTACTAAAAACTTCCTGCTGTGGGACCAAAATTAGCCAGTTCTGTAAAATTTAATTCTCATGTCAATGTTATGTGAGGCTTCAATTTTTTTTTAATGAAGCCTCCAAGTCTTGACTCTATAGAAACATTTACCAAGGAGTAAAAATGATTTGTTGAACTTAAAAAATAAGATGTCACTATGGTAATAAGAAACTTGTTGAAACACATCACTTGTCCATATACATTTTTAATAAAAACACAAGTCTAATATTTCAGTTGAAAATGCTATATGAAAAGGTTTTAAATTTTCACAATTAGAGGTATTTTTACTCTTCACAGAATTAAATTGGAAAATCTAAGGAACGTTAGGGTTGTTTGCATTACCTCAGATATTGCTCATTATCTTTTAATTTAATTTGAGGTTCAGGGAGCAATCATTAGATACCATTGTTTACATAACTATAAGATAAGAAATAATAACTATAATTAAAAATACACTGACTTCGAGAAACCAGAATACAATGCCAGAGAGAAAGTAGAGAAATGGAAAGAACTGATGCCTCAGCAGACACTGTGGACAGATGTTTCACATAAACAATGTAAGCAGTGCAACTTTTCATGAGCTGATAATTTCTTGCAGCAGTAATATTAATTAATCTTTTTCTATTCACTTTTGTGTCCTGAACCAATAAAATTCTGTGGGAATGAGCAGTTTATCATCTTTCTGGCAGTAAATGAAATGAATGAAAGTGCATCCCTGAAGGCAAAAGAGAGCAAGCCGACTTTCAATCTCTGCTTTCAACTTCCGCCTCCCATCAGCAGAGGACCATTCCTGGGTTCACCATGTTGCCAAGTTGCAGCCTTTTATGGCTACCTCCTATTTACCTTGCCTTCCCATGTCTGTTCACCAAGGTAGACAGGATAATCATTATAACAACATTAAGTGGACCACACATCCAAGCATCTAAGTGTAAAACCCTTAAGTGGCTTCTTACTATATTTCATATAAAAAGTTATGCCATAGCCTCAGCTTACAAAGTTCTATACAATTGATCATTATCACCTTTAGCTTTATTTTCCCTTTGCCTGCAAAGTTCCCATTGGAGAATCTTTCTCAGGTTCTTTGACTAAGGAAGCAAACTTCTTCCTCACATGAATTCTTCTCTTCACTCAGAATCATCCTATATCCCTGGCTGTATGATGCCAACTTTCAGATTTCAGTAAGGTTACCAAACTTTTTTTAAACTGCAGTTGTATTCCTCTAAAGTCCACAGCATGAGTTCTAATTTTATATTTATCATTTTCCCCCTGTACGCTCAGTGTATTATAAACTCCATGAGTCAAATACTGTTTTGCATAGAACATGTCCAGAAGAATTGACACATAGTAGGTGTGCTTAATTAAAAAATAGAAGGATTCATAAATAAATGATTATTTGTAGATCTGCTTTGACAATGTTGGCCTCTGAAGGATATAATTACAAGATATAAAAGAACTAGTTGAATTATAAAACATAAAAACATCTGAATAATTAATTGATTTATGTTAGACAGCTGTTTTGACTGATTTTTACAAAATACCTTTACTGAGTTGACAACTGTGGATTGAAGATCTCTATTTGGGACCTCATCTAGATTTACAAAACTCTACATACATTGATATTTTGTCATTCTCCCCTTCTTATCTGTTGAAGGAAGCTGAATGAGAACATCCTTATGAATGTTGGACACAGTTATACCTTTTCTGAAAAATAATCATTAAACTTATTCCCTTTATTAAGAGTTGTTAATCTTTTACTGGAAGATAATTTCCAATGGTAGGTTCACATATTTATACTACATATTATCAAATAAAAATAAACATTTTCATGGTTTATAAACCTTACAAAGTTTTTCAGAAAACATATGAATGATATTTGGAGTCAGAAGATTTTACCCTAAAATGATAAATGATGAAAAGAAATAATTGAATAGCAAAGCATCCTTTCTTTTTTATATATGTTAGGGAACAAAATTAAAATTTAGCTCAGATTGTGAGCACATGTCTATGTGATCTTAAAAGCAAAAAAAAAAAAAGCAAAAAAAAAAAAAGCAAAAAAAAAAAAAAAAAGAGGGACTTCCAGGGACCTCCCACGACTTCTCTTGACAGGGCTCTTCACCTATGTGACTAAATCTCCTGGTTTAATACAGAAAATTCCTCCTTCTAGGAAACTCTTTAATTACAAGTACTGATTGAATTATATTAATATCTTTTTCTAAACTCATATTGACCTTAAATAGAAGCTACTGTATTCAAAATTATCTCTAAAGACAAAGACTGTATTTATAGTCCTCTTTTATCATATAAAAGAATAGTATATACTAGCTAACTAAAGCACAGCTAGAAAAATAATATGCTTTTTATTACATAATCCATATAGCATTTGTTATATGCTTAGATTTGTTAGGAAGATTATACATAAAATATAGCCACAAGTGGAAAGTTAGTTTTAATACAGAACTGAGACTGGCACCTCTCATAACTTTTGAAATAATTGCGAGGTACGTAGCATTACCATTATAAATGCTAAGTAAGCAAAATTTTTTTGATATTGTTCCCTGTGGCCCTTACCTCCCACTTTTTGGAGGTATCAAGAGTTTTACAATGATGGAGCCATATGTCTTGAATTTTTCTTTATATCCTTTACTCACAAAGTTACTATATTAAGGGTCACAAAGGCTATTTAGGTTTAGGTTCAGTGATTCAATAAGTTGGAATTATTAATATCCTGAACTGATTTGATCTCTTGTCAAAATGTTCAAGTCCAATTTCTCTATGACAAAAGATCATATGATAAATTTTGAGAATTTAATATGAATACTTATTAATTATTTGTAAAGAATTGAGCATCATTTAGTTCGGGCAATCCTTACACCAATCTGGTGGAATAGATTTTCTTGTTGTTCCCATTTTATAGAAAAGTAAAAGTTAAGCTCAAGTAAAGTTTCTTTAGCAAGTGAGGTCATAGAGTTAGTAAGTAGCAGAACCAGGGCTCAAACCCTAATATTCCTGGCTCTACTGTCTGGCTCCTTGCCACTCACTACATACTAGGGATTTGTAGAAATGCCCCTGGTCTGCTACCTCTGGCTTACTGCTCTTCCACACCTAACATTCTGTTGAGCCCAATCAACCTTCACACCATTCTCTAAATATGTCACCTGTGTTGCTACTTATATGTCTTTGCTCATACACATGACCCCACTGCTCCACTTATTCATATGTACAGCAGTGTCCTCCAATGATGGCTTTCCTGTATATTTTGAAACAAAGATTATTGCTATTTTCTTTCATACTAATAACATGAATATCCTTCCTTATGTTATGAAGTCTGTGGAACTTGGGGCTGCTTACCCCAATATGTGTTTAAGTCTCTTTCCTCCTCTGTGTCCTCACCCCAACTATTCACAGATAATATGCTTATATGGGAGAGCATTGTTCCCTATACTCTGAGTCTGTGGGGCAACACCATGTTTTTCATTTCCGTTTTAGGTCAAATGCCTGTTGACTTGTGAATCAAAACACACAATGAAAAACATTTAAAGTAAATGTTTGCTCCTAATTGAATGCAACTCAAATGGAGAGCTGAGATTATTTCTACTGAAGCAAGATAAACACTATGATAACAAGCAGAACTCTTTGACTCAATGGTTAAAGAGGATGGTTAAAGTGTGCAGCGAAACCAAAATGTTACCCAAAAATCAGACTAAATATAAATATAAAAAACAATTGGCTAAGATTAAGTAAAAAATGACTTCAATGGCTTCTAAAAGACAGACTGCAGTTAGGCAAGGGATTAGAACCATTAACATCATTCTAGGCAAAAATGTAGAACATAGAAAAAGAAAAGAACATTGGGTTTGTCTTCACTGAAACAAATATCAGGAAAAATTTTAAAGTTTCCTGATTGTGAAAAGATTCATGAGTGGCAGAAGTCTTCAGAAAGTAGCTCTACTGACCAACCAGTGATCAATACCAGGAGTCATGGGGTCTACAAACGATATGCATAAGGACACAGGTTGTCCTGGGAGGACTGGGTGAGCATCCAGGTTTAGAATGCTCTGTTATATTTACAGGAATCAAACTGTTCTTTTGATTAAGCAGTGAGGAAGAGAGACATAGATCATAACACAGGCAGGCACGCTGGAATGTGAGGAGGGAGGCAGGATCCCCACTCTTAGAGAGGTGCAAGTGGAGCTGCAAGGCAGCTTCAGTAAGCAGCTCAGCTTCAGCCCTGACTGGTGAACAGTCCCTGAATTGTAGGCTCTTGGATCCAGGCAACAGGCCCACTTCAGCACTGTAAATTACTAGTGAGTGCTCTTAGAACACATCCATCTTGGACATGAAAATTCTGACACAATTTATATGAATTCTCTCTAACCAAAGGCAGTTTCCTTTAATATTGACCAATGTTGGACCTCCCTGGTTGTGCAAAGGGTTAAGACACAGCACTATGAAGCTACCTGCAGCCACTGCAGCATGAATTCCATCCCTGGCCAGCCAGGGAGGTGGCACACATGGCACAGCAGACCACTCGACTCGCCCACTGCTCCCTTCAGCAGTGTATTTTGGTCAATCCGCCTGTTCTGTTCCCCACACTGTCTCTGGTGAATCCTCTCACCCCCTTCACCTCTGGCCTGTACCCAAGTTCTTGTAGGCATAAATAAATAAATCTTTAAAAAATAATATTGACCAATGATTTTTTTCTGAAATAACAGCCCAACCAGGACAATTTTTTAATTGTTACATTCTCATTCTCCTCATTCTCCCTCTCTTTCTCTCTCTCTCCCTCTCTCTCTTTCTCTCTCAATTCAGTAATTTTTTAATTGTTACATTCTCTCTCTCTCTCTCTCTCTCTCTCTCTCTCTCTCTCTCTCTCTCTCAATTTAGCAGAGTATCTACCCCTCTGGCCAGACTGAGCCAGATGCATAGGTTTGAATCATGGTTCCATCACTTATGAATTGGTTAATTTAGAGAATTTGGTTACTCTTGTTTTGTTTCTTCACCTATAAATGGAAAAATAATTGCCTTTACCTAATATGTTATTCTGAGACTAATATAAGGGAATGATCAAAAGGTATTAGAAAAGTACTTGACATACAAATAGCACTCAACTCTTCAGCAAATGTGACTTGCTATTATTATGATTTGTTAGTGCATTCTTGTAAACTAAACATAGCAATGGGTTTTGATAGTTATATTTTGGGATTTCTGTTTCACCCAAAACCTCTTTCTTTGAGGGTTGGCCTGGTCCTTACAATCAGTGGAATAGGCAGGGAGGGATAGGTGACCCTACAGGTGACCTCTTCTGCTGCTCATTACTGGCCTAGAAGCCAACACCAGAGCCAAGTCGTCTATTGGAAACTGAGTCATTTAAGGAAAATGGGTGGCAGGGGGATTGCTCTTGCATCTGGCAGAGACCAGGGATGCAGCTAAACAAATATCTTACAATGCACAGGGTCAAAATCAGCACTAAGACAAATGAAAGCCAAGAGTCCACTGAAGGCATGAGAACTGAAAGGGGGAAGGAGCAGAAGGCTGTCTATAGAGAGGAGGATGGAACTATTATTCTGTGGAAAGAAAAAAAATGAGAAAAACATGGAGAGAAACGGTGGTGGGGGTAGGATTGGAGGAAAGAGGGAGAGAGGGAAAGAAGAGAAAGGTAGGGAGAGCACTTGAGTCTTTGAAGTCCTCCCAGCTCCCAGCATTAGTCTCTTTGAATCCTTCTTTCTGCACTTCCCTAACTTTTCCATACTTCCAACTTATTTACATGACTTTTTGTTCTGTAACTTATGACAATACCATAGAAGTATATACAGCATAGGAGTTTCCAATTAACAGACGGGATCAAACAGACACCAAATTTTTACTGGATAGCTACTTAGAGCAGGGTAGTGTCATTTACCCATCACAAAATACTGGTAGATATTAGTGGGAAACAGGGGTACCGTGCTTAAAAAATTAGGCATGGATTGAAACAAAGTTAAGCAGGACTTCTGAGACATTTAAAAATGCTAATATGTAGTAAATATCTTTAAGAAGGGGAGGGGCAGAGAGCTTGCAACAGAACCCAAGATATCACTTTGTCATGAAGGCCTCTGACATGAAGAGCCAGTTTGGTTTTCAATTGGAGACAAACCCTCATCCTCTCCCCCATATTTCCTAGGAACTCTTGGCAATGTCTGGAGACATTTCTGACTGTCACAACTCGGAGAGTTGGAGTTGTTATTGCATCTAGTGGGCAGAGGTCAGGGATGCTGCTAAACAGCCCATGATGCACAGGACAGCTGTCTACAATGAAGAATTCTGATTTCAAATGTCAAGAGTCCCGAGGCTGAAAACCCCGACATAGCTTATATTAACTTGATCCAGTATTATTACCAGGAACTGGAGGGGTAAAAGGAGAAAAGGTGGGCAGCAGGCTTCCTGGGGACAGGCTTCCTTCCCAGGGCAAATACCTTATGAAAAGCTCTTAAGTTTCCCAGAATTTGTACAGGAATACATTCTCTGCAGATCCCTCATGTTCCCCCTCCAACAAAAACCTTTTCATGTCTCTTAGTGTTATTATAGTCATTCTTTTAAAAACTATTTCAAATTTACAACATAAAAGAGAAAGTAAGGGTGAAATAAGTATTGGTATTTTTTTTTCTAGCCTCATGCTTTCTGAAGATTGACTTCGTCTAATTTATTTCTACCACCTGCCATAGAAGATAAGCATGACAAAGGTGTCCATGGTTACAACTACAAGGATCATCCCCTCCCTCTCTTCTTTCTTCATCAGCAATTCCTTCTGCACTCTAGGCTCTTCTGGAGGTGCCCAGTCTCTCTTCCCAGCTGGCAAACTCATATCTATGCATGTAAGAACACTAATGCCTTATTCATTTATGACCAAGGAATATGTTCATGGCGTAGGAAGAGGACAAAGAAATGAACATACTCATGAAAGTATTAGGCATCTGTAATGGGTCCTTCAGGGCATGGTCTGCCTAGTGCCTCCCCAATCTGTCCTGGAGAATGTTAGGAGTTGAAGACGCAAGCTAGTATCAGCTTCATCTTAAAGGATGCCTTTCAGAGGCATTATTCATCATCATGAAACACCATTGCCAGAGACAGAAATGGTTCAGAAGGCATAGGGGTGTGGATTCTTTCCTTTTACCCAATAAAGCACTTTGGGACACTCCCCTCCTCTAGGGGACTAGTCTTCTCAACTTCCACAGAATTTCACTGTTTTTCTTGGAATGGTAGCACTGAGAGGCCTAGGAAGGACACCTTCACTGGGGTGCAGTGGGTGGCCTTGACCCAACATAATACTGCTGCCCATTTCTTCTGGCCCTTGGCAGTCAATTGTTAACCACTAGAGCTGGCCAACTGTATACAGAGTAGCTATACTCTCAGAGATGAGAGTACTATTGAGAGGTATTGAGAGTTTAGATTTTTTTCCAAGCTTAAACGAAAAAACATTTTTTCAACCTGCTCCTTAAAATGTCACTGTTAATATAATGAAGTATTGGGCCTCCCTTAATATAATGAAGTATTGGCGCAACGGGTTAAGAAGCAACCTGTGAAGCTATCCACAACCTCTGCAGCATGATTTTGATCCCCAGCAGGCCAAGGAGCAACCCACATGGTATAGCAGACCTCTCCTGACTTGCCCACAGCTCCCCTCAGCAGTATACTTAGGTCAATCTGCCTGTTCTGTTTCCCACTGTGTCTCTGGTGAATCCTCTCACTCCCCTTCATCTCTGGCCTGTACCCCAGCTCTTGCATGCATAAATAAATAAATCTTTAAAAAATATATAATTAAGGATTAAGGTGAATGGGGTAAATGAGGGAAGGAAAGAAAAGCTATTATATTGCAGAAGACTATTGAAAGGTACATCAGATTTACTAAGAGTGAGGCAAGAAAGGGAAGAATTCACTTCCACTGCCATGGAACCGGCAACAGGGAATTTGAGAAGGTTTACTCCTAAGATCCACAGCAGATCTGGAGAATCGGGCTGAAGGCAAGCATGCTCCGATTCCCGAGTGCTTAGGAAACAGTGGTGTCTTCACACAGTCTGAAGGAATAGAGAGCTGCTTCAGCCTCTCATTACAGCAATCTATTTTTAATACATATAATATTTTATTTTCTTACATCATTGTTCATCTTTGTATAGTTATTGTTCGCCTTTGGTGTGGCCCTCCCATCCATAGTTCACCCGGCTCCCCACTCCGATCATTGCAGCTCCTCCCTTGCTGCACACCCTAGATGGATGGTTGGCCCATGAGCTTTGTCCTTTTCCTGCAACCTTGTTCTTGTTTTTGAACCTTGTCTTTTCCTGGGAGAGGAGCTGTGCTACCGGATTGCAGCAGACTAGGCTGCTCAGGTCCCCAGGAGCAACTGGGAGGCAGTTGGCACGGCAGAGCCGTTCAGGAACCTACTGTAGGGCAGGTGTATGGCGTCGTTCCCAGCCTCCTTGATTCTGGAACTTCCTATGGAATAGGAGACTGTCCTGTTTTCTCCAGAGCAGTGTGGTCTCTGGGTTCTGTGCCTCCTCATTCACAATGATTGTCCAATTCCTATGACTGTCAAGTGATGTTGCTTCTGAGTCTTATAATTCTGGCATTGGGAACCTAACTTGCAGTCAACATCGGTGGGGTAGTTTCCGAGTTCCCCAGTGGGGACAGATTCCAGCAGGTGGTCAGTCCAGCTCCTCTCAGTTCCTTTTGTGTTTTCCAGACAAGCTGTATTTTATAAATTCTATATTGGCTCTTAGATTTTCTCCTGATAGGCCTAAAAGAACATGAGCTAGTATCAGCTTCATCTTAAATATTTTCAGGAAGGCATAAGAGATGGAAATTCTGGGTTATGGCTAATGCTAAGGCTAATGCTAAGGTTATGTAATGCTAAGGGTGAAACTGGAACTGTTTTTGCTTTGTGTTAGGTTTAATACCCATTACTAATCCTGTGTAAATAATAAAGTGGCTGGAAAGAAGACATGAGAAATTGCTGCCATAGAAACTGCCAATGATTCTGTCACTCTGTCACTCTGTCACTGCAGTGTTCAGAGTTGTGTAGAGTTCAGTTTTAATAATTTAATATTAAAAATAAATTACTTTTCTTCATAGGCTGATTCTATAGCTATGTCTCAATTCCCTAAGATTATCTATCAGGGATAAAACCAAAGCCACTCAATATCCACAGCCTAGGGAGGGATTGGATTCACATGTGGAGGTTTGTTTTCAAATTTCTGTGCAAATTCTGGTTTAGATGAGAACTTTGGAATTAATTACGATGGTGGGTGATTTTTTGTCATGTCTATGCATTTCATAGATCTTACATTTCAAGTCAATTCATTTTATGCGTTAATATTCAAACGGAATCTTACATAACTTATTACACAAGATTAGACATGAAATCTGAAGTACACGAATGAGTCTGTGATTTTTCTAATGGTTGGAGATTTTTGACAGCACTTAAAATTTAGTCAGTGTGTGTATATATGTGTGTGTATGTGTGTGTGTGTGTGTGACTCAGAGTGTGTATAAAACACAAGGTGAAGTACATCACACAGGAAAGGGTCTGCTATCCTTCGTATTTAAGGAATGTTTCTTTTGGAGGAATTCAGGAAAATAACTCAAAGAAGGGAGTCATTTGATTAATTTTTCTGATTTTCGTGTTCACTTTTCTTTTAGACAAGCAAAAGCAAAAATGCCCATATACAGGCAAAATAACCTAAATGGATGATTGGATAAAGAAGTTGTGCTATAGTCAATATAATACGACTCCGCTATTAAAAAAGATGAAACAATGCGATAGGAACTTGAGGTAATTATGCTAGGTGGAATAGCTCAGAGAACAATTACCAGGTGGTTTATCTCCTACGTGGAATATAAACAATCAAAGCTAATGAACTAACAAATCACACACACACACACACACACACAAGACTCAAAGACTTTGAAAAATAGGTGATTACCTGCAGGGAGGGGAAAGGGGATGATAGAGAGAAGGCTGAAGGGATCACTCTGATAGTGGGAATCAGACTGGTACTTTGATGATAGATGAGCTGAGGCTTAGTCACACATAGAGGTGAAGATATACCCCTGAAAATCATATAATATTGCAAATCAATACAATTTTATTTAAAAAATAAGAGGAAACACATCTTTGAAGTCAGACTGTCTCATAAATAGCCAAGTTACACCTTTAAATCAGAACAGAAATTCCTTATCATCTAAAAGTTCTACCTTATGTCTAACCTAAATATATCTTGCTGCCACCTCTGGCTACTTCTTATTTTGTTTCAATGGTTAAAAAACAATAGATTTACATGTTTGCTGCAGTATTTTTTTTCCCCAAAAGTCATTATTTTTTTTAGAGATTTATTTATGCATACAAGAAGTGGGGTACAGGCTAGAGGTGTGGGAGGTGAAAGGATTCACCAGAGACAGAGCGGGGAAGAGAACAGGCAGATTGACTGAAATACACTGCTGAGGGGAGCAGCTGGTGAGACAGGAGAGGTCTGCTGAGCCATGTGGGTAGCTCCCTGGCTGGGGATTGAACTCATGCTTCAGTGGCTGTGGATAGCTTCATAGGTTGTGTCTCAACCTTTGCACCACCAGGGAGGCCCTAAAAGTCATTATTAAGTCGCTCCTCTGGCATTTCTTTTCTTGACTAAATAACCCCATATCCATTACCTTTTTTAAATTAATATGTTCTTTTTTCTGGTTCCTGTATTATTCTTGTAACTTTTCTCCCCACATCACTTTTTAAAAAATGTACAGTCATGGAAAAGGCAGCATTCTCTAAGGAAAGCAGGGGGAGGGAGCCAGAGACAGCAAGAATGTTTATTTGGTCTGGGTTTTGCAGGTTTCGTTTGACCAGGAGACCTGCTGAGCCTGCATTCTTCCAAAGGCTCCCCTAGCTATCTCCCCCAACTCCCACCTTGCAGGTATATAAATACACAAATTCTCAAGTCCCTGGGCTGAGGCTTGAGTGTAGGCTTAGCCAATGGCTCTCTCAGGGAAAACACAGATTGGAAAGCCCCACCCCACAACTAATCCTCATAGACTGATCTCCCTGTGGAGAAGTCAAGATTTAGCTTGATTTAGGGTCTTGATGTTTCTTTCATCAGAGCCACAGGAGTTTTTCTGTTTCATTTTATGCCCCACTTACCACTGCTTTTACTGTGTTTTATAGATATATTTCAACATTCAAAAAGGGGCAAAGGAGCCCTGTAGCATGGCAGATGTGTCGGTGGGAAGCTGCTGCCTCAAAACGTGAGATCAGCTCTGGCCCCCATCTTGCCTTCTTATCTACAGTGAAAACATTGAGTTCACAAAGGCGACTTGGTCCAGAAAGTCACCTCTGTTGAGCCAACCCCCAAACACTTACTGCCAGTCATAAGACAAATTAACATATTTACAGACTAAAAATTACATTGCTTCCCTTTCTCATACTAGTAAACTGAGCTCACGCAGACTTACTAGGTTTTCTTTAGTACTTTTATTCTTTTATTTTATTCTTCCCTAGCTGGACTGAGTTAGTAGGCTCTCCAAGTGCCATCTGGACATGCCATCGCTTCTCTGTTCCAAGTTGCTATATTCCGAGTCCTTGGCCTTCAAAGTACACAGACCCTATGTAAAATGTCCCAAGGCTCTACATGAGAACAGGGGTACTTTGTGCAATTAATTGAGAATGCACACAACAGAACATTTCTCACATTCGGTAACACTTTTGAGTGGGTTTTTTATTTTTCTAAACACAATAGCACGTGTACAACTTTGAGAAACAACTGTACACATACAGAAGATTCACACTATCACAATATGGAAGGAAATCAGTGGACCCATGGGTTCACATATCACTTGCCACAGCTCAGTTTCCCAGTGGTCCCAGAATGCACAGTGGCCCCTTGTTTTATGCAGCACCTACATTGTCATGGTGTCACTTAATACTCTAAACCCTCATCATAAGCCCATGACCTTGAAGGTCAAATTTAAATCTGGGGCCTCCCCGGTGGCACAGTGGTTGAGCACTGGGTTGCGAAGCTGCCCGCAGCCTCTGCAGCGCCAGTTCAATCCCTGCCCGAGGGTCCCACATGGTGCGCAGACCTCCCCTGCTGCCCGCTGCTCCCCTCAGCAGTGTACTTCATCACTCTGCCTGTTCTGCTCCCCGCTCTGGCTCTGGTGAATTCTCTCACACTCCGGCGCCTCTGACTGTACCCGGTGCTTGTATAAATAAATAATCTTATTTATTTATTTATTTATTTATTTATTTATTTATTTTTGATTTATTTATACAAGCACCGGGTACAGTCAGAAGCACGGGAGGGTAAGAGAATTCAGCAGAGCCAGAGCGGGGAACAGAACAGGCAGACTGACGAAATACACTGATGAGGGGACCAGCAGGCCTGGCAGGAGAGGCCTGTCATGCCATGTGGGACCCTCACCAGCAGCTGGGGATCGAAATGGCACTGCAGAGGCTGCGGGCAGCTTCACAGCCCAAGCGTTCAACCGCTGCACCACCAGGGGAGGCCTATAAATAAATAATTGTTAAAAAAATTTAAATCTGAATTTCTATAATCTGACCACAGAGCTAACCTGAGAGTTCCCCACGCTGTTTTGACATCCCGAAGTCAGCTAAAACCCCAATCATGTCAAATTTAGTATTTTTATCTAAGTTAAAGCTATATATTATGAATGAAGAAATCAGAAGTATGTATTTTCAAAGAATTTCATGAAGTCTTCCAATGTAATATACAATTCAATACCACCAGTTTGCTTAACTTGGAGCTCCTACATTACAGTATTTTTAGTTCATGTAATGTTTTCAATATGACAAAGATAGCTCTAGAGAAGTTTTTCATTTGATAGAATGGCCATGAAGGCATAAATCATCTAACTTATTGATGTCTTTTTAAGTGTGCTAGACTTTTAAACATAAACTATCTAATTAAACTGCTCAAGCACTTCTTTGAGATTGTTATTATTAGCTGCATCATAGAAAAAATCAGATTCAGAAAAATCTGATGATTTGCATGCAGTTGCTAAGTTAAACTGTCCCACAATTTGAATTTAAACCTAAATTAGCATGAAGGATGGAGCCTGAGCATTCTGCATTATGTGAGGCTACAAATCTCTCTGATAAAATGAGCAAAAAGGACTACAGTTTGGGAAAATCACAATCAGCTCTGATACTAAGTAAGAAGCCTAGATTAACAATAACAAGGAGATGGAAAACTTTACACTCAAGTGGAAGTATCTACAAATTTAGTAAAAAATCTAATCCATTAGTGCTTATTATGAAATGTCATAAATAAATCCACCAGTCTTCCCTTTGCCTTCTATGTGCGTAGTCTTGTGTGGCTTGCAACATGTAAATTTACCCACGTCTCCTCCTCTCAAAAATAAACTATTTTCAGTAGCAGTGAGTATTTTGGATCCTACCCAGTCTTCATCTGTCAACATTTGGGATGATAATGCCATCAATTAATAGAAATATTCTGCATAACTCGCCAGGTGTGCTTCTGCTTACTCTTAGGATTATGCTCCAATTTCTTCCTCTCCTAGATGTTAATAATGAGAAAGTTCATGTGTTTGAACTTTGCTGTGAAGAATGAGAAAAGAGGGCCTTGCTGGTGGTGCAGCAGTTGAGCGCTGGGCTGTGAAGCTGTCCGCAGCTTCTGTAGCGCTGGTTCGATCCCCAGCCAGCCGGCGAGTGACCCACATGGCGCACAGACCTCTCCTGTCTTGCCCTCTGCTCCCCTCAGCAGTGTATTTCATCAGTCTGCCTGTTCTGCTTCCCGCTCTGGCTCTGGTGGATTCTCTCACCCTCCCGCGCTTCTGACTGTACCCAGTCCTTGTATAAAATACATAAATAAATCTTTTAAAAAATTAGAAAAGAAATGTGCACTACTAAATGGGGAAGAAGAAAATATACGGGCAAGGGGCCTTCCCGGTGGCACAAGGGGTTAAGCATCAGTACTATGAAGGAATCAGCAGCACCTGTTTGATCCCCGGCCAGGGAGGTGACCCACATGCACAGCAGACCACTCCTGTCTCACCCACTGCTCCCCCTCTGCAGTGTATTTCAGTCAGTCCACCTGTTCTGCTCCCCACTCTGTCTCTGGTGAATACTCTCAATCCCCGCAACTCTGGCCTACACCCCCAGCTCTTGCATGCAGAAATGAATAATTTTTTTTTTTTAAATAAAGAAAATGTATGGGCAAGACATTCAAAGCACAGGCACCATCAGCAAAACTGCCAGCTCAGAATGTGGCTTTAGTGGTAAAAGAGTGCAATGTCTTTAAGGAAAAGGAAACTGCTAACAAGGAAAAGCTCTTTTGTCAAGCAAAATCTAGAACTCCTTCTATGCTCTGGATTCACCATATAACATAAATACGCAGTTTGTTCTTAGATTTGCAGACTTTCAGTGGGCAATTAATCATAATGCACATTCTATGACAAACTACCATGATGATCTGGTAAATCTTTCTCTTGCCTGGACACACTATACTTACTTATCAATCACTCATTTGCCAGGCACCATTCCATTGTAGGCATCTGTTTTACTCAGCCATCACCTGAGCACTCTTTCTCCAAGTTTTATTTTTTAAGTCAGAAGTATTTTTAAAAATTACTCTGTTTTTTTTTTTAATTTTGGAAATAATTTACTTTATCACTAACTTTTTAAAACTGGAGTAACATTGTATTATAACATTATATTCATGTGTATGTACTTCCTTAAGTGCACTGCTAAAAGTCTAAATCTATCTATCATAATATTGTCCCCTTTTTCCTGATTTATCCGCTCTCTTTCCCCTTTTCTTCTGGTAACAACTAACTGGTCTTATAGTCTGAATTGGTTTATTACATTAAACATAATCCACTCTAGGCCCATTTGTCTTGCTGTAGATGACAGGATTTCAGCCTTTTTTTTTTTTTTTTTTTTTTTTTTTTGCTAGCTGAACAGTATTCCATTATAGTATATTGAGGAAGCTTCCTTCTATTCTCATCTTGTTTAGAGTTTTTATCATAAATGGGTGCTGAACCTTATCAACTGATTTCTCTGCATCTATTGATATTATCAAATGATTTTTCTTTACTTTTGTTGATATGATGTATTACAGTGATTGATTTACATATGTTAAACCATCCTTGCATCCCTAGGACAAATTCCACTTGATCACGGTGTATAATCCTTGTGATATATTGTTGAAGTCAATTTGATAGTATTTTATTAAAAGATTTTTGCATCACTGTTCATCAGGGATATTGGTTTATAATTTTCTTTTAGGTACTGCATCTGGTTTTAGTATTAGCGTAATGTTGGCATCATAATGTACTAGGGAGTGTTCCCTCCTCCTGTGTTTTTAAAAACAATTTGAGTAAGATGGGTATTAGCTCTTCTTTAAAGGTTTGATAAAATTCATTTTTAAAGACATCTAGTCCAGAGCTTTTGATTTGGGGAATCATTATCAGGGACAAAAACAAAAATGGAATAAAGAGAAGTAGAGAATTAAAAGTAAAAAAGGAATCAAGAAAGCACAAAATGGTGGGTAGCAAGCCAGGGACAACACCTGCAAGTGTAAAGACATAAAGAACTACAGTCTAAATTTCATGGCATTGTTGCTGCACTGGGAAATGGTAAAACGGAAGCTTTGCTAAGACTAATTTTAGGATTAAGGGAACTTCCTAGGAAATATTTTTATCTTATTAATTGATAATACCTTTAAAATAATGAGACTGCATGTGTCCTGTGTGCACTACAAAAACCCTATCTCTCCTGTTCACACCCTTTCTAGAGCAAGGCAGGAATATTTTCCTTGTATATTTTGTTTCTCTTCAATGATAAATTTAAAAGTTCAAGTACTAAAAACTTTCCATGTAATTTAATATTTACTCTCTGGTATGTTTTTATTATTACATATTTATTATTATGATATTGCATGACATTAACTATTATACTTTATATTTTGATAAAAAATAAACTGTGAAAATAGCTTATTATAGGCCAGGATAAATTATCTGACTTCATTTGGAGTAGAAATTCTGAACTTCAACTTTCATGTGCAAGACAGGTTAGTTCAGGGTTCTAAGCCATCAAAGATTTCTAATAGTAAGTGAGTTTTAGGTATACTTTTCTTTAAGGGAAGGGGGTCACTTAAAAGATGTAGCTCCAAACCCATGTGATTAAGAGAATAAAGGCTTAGTGGTGCCTTTCTCTGTGAATTATTTCTAACAACATTTTGTGCTGTGATACCAATGCAGATGTAAGCTTTGTCTTTCCTATGTGATTTTCTATGTGATTAGTATATCCAACAAACCACAAGTAATTATCGTGACCCTGGAAATTTTAATAGATGGTAACATTGCAGTAGTGTTATTTTTAGACAGAGCTCCCCAATTGCTTTCTACTTAATATTTTCAATAACGTTCTTCAAGCAGTTCACAGCCTTCAAGTTAGCTCTGAACCTACCTACATTTCACCATTGAGGAAGCATCCTGTACTACACCTGTCCATCTACACAGATGGAGAGTCCTAGTCTGAGATGGGCTCACATGCACAAAGCACTGGTAACTAGGCCATGGCTTTAGTTTATGTCTCCTGAACACCATTTCTCTCCCAACCTTGCTCTCATAACTCTCAGATCTTTCCAGGCTATTGTTTTACTGCCTCACAGAATCAAAAATTGCAGTGATTCATCCTCATTCAGGAGGGATATGTGTATTTGCTTGTATTCTAAAACAAAAGTACCACATAGCCCAGTCTGACCTAGTAATATTAATAGAAATGTGAGCAAACATTTCCTACTACAAGTGTCCTTATCCGGTGTGTATATTTATTTAACATTTCTATCATCAAGAATATGGAATTTTGATCTTTATTTTCCCCTAGACATTTGAAAATACGTGAAAGAATACACTTTACCCATGGACAAATTTTCCATATCCATCTATGTCTACAGAGAGCATTTATCAACAAAAACTAAGCATATAGACTTTCTAAAATTAAGAAAATCATTTGGAACTTATTGCTGGATGCAATAAGCTGTAGTGAATTATTCAAAAACAGGAGATCAAAAAGTGGAGGAAACACTTTTGCACTATAAAACCAAAGCTCTGTAAGTTAATATGTGATGATGAAATATGGAATTATTTAATTTGGTGACACGGGAAAGAATCAGATGAAGAAAATACAAATTGCTCTCTCTGCACCATAAACACTTTTGTAGACCAATGTTACTGCAATAAAAATCTTTGTCTTCTTTTTAAAATTAAATATAGCTGCTAATTTGAATATACAACCAGTGCTTTCCCCTCCAATGTTCAAAATTTTTTTATAAACTAAGAAAAATGCCTCTAATTTCATAAGTAGCCTGCATTCTACACAATTAGAAATATATGTATATATAATTTAATATTCATATGAAATTGAATATATAAAGTAGAAAAATCCTAAACAGACCTTACTTTATGAGCATCCTTGTGATATTTTAAATACTCAAATATTCTAAAATTGAAACAATCATATTTCAATGAGGAAGTTTTCAAACACAAAAGGTAAAGCTATAGAGGAAGAGTCTGATCTTAAATCACTTGAATGAAAAACATAGGTGTAAGAGAAAAAGTTACAGGTAATAAAATTTAATGGTTGTGAGAAATATCAGACAAAAACTGATAGTGTTCTCTAGAGAAAATAGCTTTGGGGCAGATAGAAGAGAAATGAGGTGTGATATCAAGTGAAGTTTTTTAAAATACAGAAAGCAGAACAATAATAGCAGAGAAATGAAAGCAAGAATCAAAGAGAAGATTAAATCAGAGGATCCCAAAACTTTTCCTTGATTAATCTGATTAAACATTAAAGCATAAATAATACATTTTTCTAAAGAGGAATGATAACTTTGTCCAACACCAGAATGAGGAGAGGTGATGGCTATGGCAACTCATGGGGGTAAACAACCCATTTGCACTGTGCCTTGTCCAGAGTTAGGGCCAAAACAACCATGAAGAGGTATTACTCCTAACTGGATGTTTCTTAGCCTCCTAAATACAAAAGAGAGTTACATCTAAAGGAAAATCTGGGAATTTGTAAATAGATTGTGGAAAATACAAAAAAGAAAAAGTTCCAAACTGCTGATAATCAGGAGTATTTTGTATTAGGTAAAATCAAGATTTAGAACATTATCAGAAGGACTTAAGATATCATGGTCATATTTAATGTATAATTTAAAAGATGATTGCTAGTGAGAATTATTACAGGCTATTTCTTACTTTTAAATGTTACTGAGTTCATTTAATGCAGAGTTCTATCATTGGTAATAAAATGTAAGAAAATATATGAATCTCTATCAAATATGATTCAGTGTTTTTACTGGTTTCTGACCTTCTGAGTCTGAACTTTGCATTTGCATTTTAAACAGGTTTGTCAGTTGCTCATTAATCGCTATCTGAGAACCACTACTCTAAATATTTTTTCTGGAGTTTAGTTTCCAAGCCGCCTGGTAAGATCTCACTGTATTTTTAAATACGTAACTAGATTCTCTGGACTAATGCAAAAACTTTCTGAGCTGTAACATTTGATAAGTCCTTTGACAATTATTGATTACTTTGGGGTCTGATTGCTTTAGAATTTGGGTTTTAGCTTCTAGGGAAATATATAATTCAAATACCTGTCTGACCATAAGTAGTAGTGTGACCAAGCTATATTCTCTTTGAGACTTATTGATCCTCTGAAGTTATTATGCCAGATTCAAAATGTTATTTTTGATAGTCAAAAATAAGAGAACCTCACACCTCTTAGAATGACTATTATCAAAAAAGACATGAAATAATAAGTGTTGGTGATGATGTGGAGAAAAATAAACCCTTATCACTATTGTTGGGAGTGTAAATTGGTGTGGTCACTATAGAAAATAGTATAGCCCCCTTGAAAAGTTAAAAACAGAACTTCCACATGATCCAGCAATTCCTCTTCTGGGTACTTAGCTGAAAAAGAAATAGAAACACTAATTCAAAAAGATATCTACACCCCATCTTCACTGAATCATTATTTACATAAGCCAAGACATGGAACTAACTTAAGTATCCATCAATGGATGAATGGATAATGAAAACTTGGCATATATAAACACATAAAATAGACTATTACTCAGCCATAAAAAGGAAATTTTGTCATTTGTGACAATCTTGAAGATTGATGAAACTTGAGGGCATTATGCTAAGCAAATTAAGTCAGACAAAGAAAGACAAATACTGTATGATTTCACTTTTATGTGGGATCTAACAAAAAATAACTCATAGATACAGACAATGAATTGGTGATTGCCTGAGGCAGGGTAAGAGTAGGTGAACAAAATAGATGAAAATGAGAAAGTAAAGAGCTTGAATTTCCCCGTATGTTTCTTCCTTAGCCTCTAAAATGAACAATTTAATATGAATAATATTCTTTATACACTTTATATAGTCTCCTCAAGTTAGTTTTCACCTTATCAGACAGATCTGACAATCTCCATGAAGAACCATAAAAATAATCAGCCTTATCCCAGAAGAATTGTCAACTAAGACAAAGCTAGAGGGAAATTAATTTTTAACGGTCTTTTAGTATTTGATTTTAAAAGAAAATTGGTTTTGTTCTTTCTTGTTTTCAGAATAAAAGCTGAGACATAATCTCTTGTAACAATTTGCATATCATTTCTGACAAAGATGCCATGACTGACCATCTATCAAAGCTCAGTGCCACTCAAGTTGATTTGCAAGAACCAAACTGTCACAGAGATAACAGTGATAGTGACTAGGCTGAATGATAGCAGAGAAACAGGGAAACTCCAGGTACCGGGTAACTCTGTGTATTGATGGCTGTTTTTTAAATCACTTCCTCTTTGAAAGTAATATTATTGACCCCATTGGAGGGATAGGAATGTGTGTAAGATACGTTTCCTGGGAAGCATCAAATGTAAAATACCACGTGTCAGAATAATTGTTTTGATCCATTTAAATTAACAGAGATGACGAATGTAAAAGGAACCCTGCTTCTGCCTGGAATAACTCTTCTTTAAATATTTGCGTGGCTTCTTCATTGTCTTTGTAATCTAGTTCAGATATTTCCTTCTGGGGAAGGCCCCCTTGAATATTTACTTGAAATTATTATCCCTTTTTTGCTCAGGCACAGTCCATCTTTTTACCTTTTATTTTTCCATAGTACTTATCACTTTATGTTGTGCCCTATAATTTGCTATGTTTAGTGTCTATCTTTCTCCATGTACACAGATATATACATATACACAGAATGTAGGTTCTCTGAAGGCAAAGATTTTTTTTGTTTTGCTCCACTGTATCCTGAATGCTTAAAAAAAGCATCTTGTGGGCTTCTTGTATAGATAAATAAATCTTTTTAAAAAAGCATCTTATAATATTAGTTAGTTGCTAGTTGCTGAATAGAATAAATGAATAAGAAAACAGGTGAATGAAGGACTAATCAGGAATGCAATGTGGTAGCAAAATAGGACATCTCTATCTATCCAAATGATGGATATTCACCAAGGTTAGGTTGTACAGGAAACCGTCATCATGAGAGAAATAAGTCCCATATTATATGGATTGACATAACTTCATTTTAGAGTTTCTGTCAGTATTTCATCATTCTCTGATTCTGAGATCAGAAACATGATTAATGACAAACCCAGTCTCGACCCTATCAAACTATTATGCTCACTGACCCCCAAACTGATCTCAAATCAAAATTTGATCATGATTCTCATCTGCTTCATGTTCTTCACTGATTCTCCACCTTGAAGACAAAGTTGAACATAGTATACAAACGCTACTTGTAACTCTTTTCTCAATATTGTTCACCCTCTATGGACTGACTCATATCTAAGGACTTGCAACTTTCCAAAAATGTTAAATTGTTTGTGTCTCTGCACTTGTTTTCCTTTATTAGCTCTATCTTGCTTATTTGGCCAACACCTGGGATCTTTTGAGTCCCATACAAGCATCATCTTCCTTTCTTTCCAGAGCCCTTCCCTGAATTGTCTAGGATGCATTATTATCCTCTACTTTTTGGATATGACAATCTTTGTTTTTCTAATTGTTAATGTTTACTTTACATACTAACCATCTTTATCTTTCACAATATTTTATTATTTGTTTTTTTTTTTTTTGAAGATTTATTTATTTATACAGGCACTGGGTACAGTCAGAAGCCCGGGAGGGTGATAGAATTCACCAGAGCCAGAGCAGGGAGCAGAGCAGGCAGAAGGACCAAAATACACTGCTGAGGGGAGCAGCGGGCGGCAAGAGAGGTCTAGCACGCCATGTGGGACCCTCCTCTGGTGGCCGGGGAGCAGCCGGGGATTGAACCGGCGCTGCAGAGGCTGCGGGAAGCTTCGCAACCCAGCGCTCAACAGCCACCGGGGAGGCCCTATTTTGTTTGCTTTTTTTTTTTTTTAATAATAAATTTTATTTTTATATTCCCCATACAATTGCAGCCCCTCCCACCCCCGCCCCCGCCCCCCTAAAAGTGTCTCTGGTTCGTAGTTTTTTGTTGATTTTGATTTTCACTTTCTTATAGTTACTCGTTTTCCTGGTCCCTTATTTAAGTTTTCTAGATTCCTGCTATGAGTGAGACCATCCGATATTTTTCTTTTTCTTTTTGGCTATATCCACTTCCTTCTTGTTAGGGCTTTTCTATGTTTCTTCTCATAATTTATCTTTACTATCACTATGTTATATTTTTAAGTTGGCTTCTTATAATATAGGTAGTTTTTTTAAAAAAGGTTTTTAAATTTTTATCTTTTAATTGCAGTATTTAGTATCATTTCAGAGATTCACTTAACATATGTAAAGGAGGTTGAGGAGGGAACCCTGAGGATGAATGTATTAATAAGATCTTGGTTATATCTTGGATCAAAGAGTATCTTCAGGCAAGAGCACCATTCCAATCACAGCATAAAATCTATTGCTAAAAGAATTCAAACCTTTGCTACTTTACATGTATCAGAATTTTTAACTGTCATACCTTTCAATGCCTGCTTTGTGTGGCAGAACTTTATCTCATATAAATTCTGAGAAAAATGAAGAAAACATATTGTAAATGCTCTTAATGGTATTGATTTATAATGTCAAGTGATGACAATAATAATTATTATGTGATATATAGTTGGATTTAATTTTGCTAATGAGCTTCTCTTAGCAGTAACTTATACATTATTTAGCCTCACTTGTGCTTGACATGTTAAGTCTCCTCCACACCACTTAATTTGCCTTATTTTATTTATATTTTAGCCTTTTGTATTCTTTGTTATGTACATCTCCTAATCTTTGATGGCAGCCCAGCAGACTGTATCCTCTTATTCTCACTTCTTATTTGCTGTGTGATGAGCTAGGCATTAGATTTTTCCCTCAGGTAGCAAAGGGAACTGTTCTGTTCAGTTCTCTTGCACTCCTAGCCTCTATGCACGCACAATGCTCTTTTTGATGTCACTGCTCTCCACTGCTTAAAAATACTCTATTCTTATTACTTCTTTCTTCTTTCCTAGTCAACTCCATTGCAAAGTGGATCTGTTTCACATTGGATTCTTCCTTCTTTTCTGTTTCCTATATCCTCTAAATATTTGGTTGTGAATTTTCAAGAGGAGTCCATAAAACCTATTGATAGATGCTTCAGGGATTTTTAATAGAACATGAGCTCAGCAGAAAAAGTAGTATTATCAGAATTTTTTAAATTAAAATTTCTTACTTTGTTTTACAAAGACATTATTACATCTAGAAAAAAACACATTGTTCATTTAAAAAACTGGAGACATCAACTGTTCTAGAAGGAAATGGTGGTAGAAGTAGAGGAAAACAGTGTCAAAAGAAAAATCATCTTATTTAACATTTTGAGAAGTGCAGAGAGCATAGATGCTATTCTTATTTTCATCAGCTCTCATCTAACAATGATGACCTTGTACACCTTAAGAGTAGAGAAGGAAGACTTGTGATCCTAAGGCCCACAACTGCTAGAAATCTCACAAAAGAGTGGGTTTTGATAGATCTCAGGCTGTGATTAATTACAGACCAACAACTGTGTGAGTCATAACTTGTTAGTCACATTAAAACCTCTCTAAATCAGCTGAAAATAAAATGGGATATAGATCTATTTCCTCCACACGAAAAAATAAAAGTGGTTTCCAACACTAAAGACCATAAAGCTCCTACAATGATGCATTCTGTTGTCAAGCTTCCCTTAGTACTTCAGAAAAATATCTCACAATCAACATAAACTCAAGGAATGCAAAGCAATGAGTTAAACCATCCTTAGAATGTGTGGGATGTGTGCTGATAAGGAGAAAAGAAAAGAATAATAGTAATATGCCCAAGATGCATAATTACCCCCAAACTCTCAATAGCAGATTTTAAAAGTACTGATTTTTTTTAAAAATGAATACCTGAAAGTTAAAGACAAGCCAAGTAAAAACATCAACATTTTTGAGCATTTAAATCGGTTTCTCTTAAGAACCTTATATTTTGTTGCGTTTTTACTGAAGAAAATAACTGTTTCAGATTCTCTCATTTCACTCTACAACATTTCACAGCATTTTTCTTTATTTTTGTGACATCTTGTGTATTGAGAAGTTCACCCAAGATTTGCTTATGCAAATTCAGACCTTTTTTTAAAAAAGTACTTCCTAGTTGATGCCTGTACCTTGCTCTGTATTACTAACAATTATGCAAATGAATCTTAGAACCACCCACATGCAATTGTAACATGAAGCTCTCTCTGTACAGTAGGATTAAAAATCAGAGATTAAATATATCTGTAATAGTGCTGGACTTTCAAAATATAAATTGGGATATTTTGACATTTTGAGTTGACACTCTTATATCTTATGAAATTGCTACTTAGTGGGATGATACACTACCCCCCAATTCTGTTTATTAAAAATTTTAGTGCATGCACAAACCTCCATAATAATTCACCTCTCTTTATCTTCTTTTATCAGAGATAACATAATAAAAAAGCTGAAAGTAAAGACTAAATTGCAGAATCACCCGCTAGAAAGAGTCTCAGAAGGTAATCTAATCTGTTTCCTGGCTTTTATTCCCAGTAGCATTTTGCTTATATCTTCACTTATAACACTTCTTTTATTCTGCCTAAAATTACCGTCAGTCACATCATCCTTTGTCTCCTTCAGCATACTAAAATCTCTTTGAAGAAACTGTATTTTAGCTTTTTTGGAATGTTTCATCCTGCTTAGTACATAATTGGTGCTCAAAATTGTTAAGTGGATCTAGGAAACATGGGTTTCTATATTGTTTTTTAAAAGCTTCAGAGAAAATAATCAGAGACACATTTGAGAAGAAAGTGAACATGAGCTTAAAATAATTTATGCTCGGGTTCTGTCTATTATTTCTATTTTTGCTCTTCACAGAAGTGAAGAAATTTATAAAGGGTATAAAGTTGTGGGTTCTAAGTGAGCCTGGATCTGTGTCCTATATCATCAGTCCCTAGCTGTTTGACCACGAGTAAGTCATTAAACTCTAGAACTTGTTTTTTCATCTCCAGGATGGTAACAATAACAGTAACCTTCCTTATATGGTTCTCCTAAAGAATAAATATGATTTAAATATAAAATATTTAGCAAAGTTTCTGATATGTAGTAACACTCATGAAATGTTGGCTATCATCATTATTACCATCCAACTGGATTATTTGTTAATAGTTTCAAAAATAATCTTTAACTCCTTAATTTCTTTTTATTCCATCATCCTTGAACCAACCCAACTGGTCTTTTTCTTCCTTTCCTTTTTTTTTTCTTTTGCTATTTGTCCTTTGTCTGCTTCCAATATTGCATCAGAGGTTATAGTCAAAGCAATAAGACAAGAAACTGAGTTGGAAAGGTAAAGAAAAAAGTTGGCATGACTGATGGATTTGATAATTTATATACAAATCTAAGATATATAAAACTGCCCATTAAAACTAAATTGGTAATTCAGCAAGGTGGTGGGATGTAAGAATGATACATAAAAACCAGTAATTTTTCTATGCACCATCAATAATCAAATAGAAAATGAAATAGAAAAAAATACTACTCACAACAGCAATAAAACCTACATGGTTCTGGACCTCTCTGGTAGCGCAAGGGGTTAAGCACCACACTCTGAAGCAATCCATGGCCTTTGCAGCAGTAACTTTCAAGTTCAATCCCCGGCTGGCCAGAGAGAAACCTACATGGCACAGCAGACCTCTCCTGCCTCGCCCATGCTCCCCTCAACAGTGTATTTCAGTCAGTCTGCCTGTTCTGTTCCCCACTCTGTCTCTAGTGAATCCTCTCACTCCCCACATTTCTGGCCTGTACCCCAGCTCTTGTATGCATAAATAAATACATCTTTAAAAAAAATCTACATGGTTCCCAGGCATAAATATATAAAGACAAGCACATGTTTGGGCTATTTACTGTTAAGACCAGAAAAAGAGTGAATGTCAACATAGGACAAACACATAGATATGAAGATAAATCAAATACCAGTTCTTTCCAAATTTTCTGTAAATTATGTCAATTTACAAACAAACCCTAATTGTTTTTTTGGTGGGAGGGGGGAAAACTAACAAAATGGTTTAGTAATTACATGGGAGAGTAAAGATCCAAAATTAGAGAAGACAGCTAAAAAAGAGAAAACAAGGAGGGAAGAGTTGCCCTTTCAGATGTTTGAAACATATAGTAATGGAGAATATTGGTGGGGAGTAGTAGTACATCTGTGTAAAAGAACAGATAGCTCACAAGACTACCTGAGTATACACAGATCTTAATTTGTCAAAAATAGAATGCAATCATAACAAAATGTTCATTTGTTTATTGGTGGCAGGTATACTGGCAATTATATTATCCATTATAGTTTTAATTTTTCTCAATATTTCTAGTGTAATATAATGTAAAAAATCAAATAATACAAGAAGAATCCCAGAGAACAATAAAAATAGTGAATTGGACATAAATGGGTTATTTATTATCTTTCAAATTTATAAATTTATTTTCATTGGGGTAACCTTAAGATTAGGTAACATTAGGATTCCCCCAGATCAGGTATTACCAATGTAGTGCACCCCTCTCTGAATGATCCGTGGTCTACCACGGTTGTACTTCCTTCCCTGTTTGCTCTTAGCCTTCCCCTCTCCCTCCTACCTCTGGCTGCTTCAGTAATGGGTTATTTAAAAAGACTGAATGGATAATGGTTGACTAATTAAACTTAAGAAACAAAACAGGTTAAGAATGAAAGAAGTAACATTGGGGAAAAAAGAATGAAAGTTTCTGCCAAGATGTTTCATAGATTCTTACTGATGAAAAAAACATCCTAACTTGAGATATGTGTTCTTTCAAGTAAAGTGGACAAAACAATGTGCATCTGAGAATGACAGTAATTGGTGATGAAATATGCTGCTTTCAATAAAACCTGGAATCAAATCATAAAAGTCTGCAGTAGAAACTCCAAATGGAAAAAATTTTACTTGCCAAAATCTAAGTGAAACAAAGGATAATTTATTTTTGTGCTATCAATAACAGTATCATGGGAAATTCACATTATTAGGTAAAACACCCAATTACATTTTTTACAATGGAAGGCTCATGATGCATCAGAGAGAGAGATGGTATAAAGCAAAATTAAGGGATTGAAGGGCTGCCCATGACTTCACTGTGATGCTATTGTCACAATGGACTTTCTGTAAAAGATTTTTTGAGCAAATACTATACTTACTGCCTCAATCACCTACCATACGCATAAAACAAGGTTCTAAATGCTTTCTTATAGCTTCTAAAAGTGAAATCTATTTTTAATGGACAAAGATTTTAATTGGTGGAAATAGTCCAAAAAAATGAGCTGCATGATGATATGCAGGCAATTCCAAACCAGATTCCCAAAACTATTGTTGTTAATGGCAACATTACTAAAAGAATTGTAGAATATTGTTTAAAGAAAATATTTAACTATAAGCTTTAGTACGCTTTTTTTGAGAAATTGTTCTATTTTGCACAAATAGTATTTTGTTTTTTTGTGAACTTATAAAGATAAATATTTCAAGGGATATGTAAAATAATGAAGCACATGAGCGCTGGATTCAGCTAGGGATTGAATTCGTGTCCTACCTGTTAAGTAGGATATGAGACTCAGTTTATACATTTGTAAAATGGGAATAAGTGAACTGTGAGGCATGGCAATTGTGTAAACTGTCTAGCATGGTGCCTAGTTTGTAACAGACACTCAATCAGAGGTAGCTTATTATAATTACAAGTGTTAATTTTATGATATTATTACTCATTTGACAACAGATCTGTTGACATTTTTCCTTCTCATTATATTATTCCCATCAGACTTGAGAAATATTAAGCTTTTCATTTTGATTGAAGTGAAAATAAATTTCACTGAAAGATCTCACTGTATGATTGTCAAATCATTTGCAATAAATAATTGAAGTATTCCAGTTAGGTCTTAGATCTATATTTCCCACTATTTCTACAACTTTATCACCCCTTTACTTTAAGATAGTCAGTATGCTGATAATTACTTCTTCCTGGTAAATTAATATGTTCACTTAACATTTTTTCCCAAATAACAACAACAATTACAACAACCAACCAGTGTTTAACTTATGTAACTAATTTGGTAAACTTACTGATAGTGTGTTTTCAAGAAAACTAAAACTACTATTTTATTGCTCTGAAGATAGTAAAGGTGGATCATGTTTTTTATTATTAAAATTTTTTTAATCAGTTTGGAAAAAGACATTCTTATTTATGTTAAATATGATTTTTAATGCTCAGGAATATCATAATTAAAATATTAAACATAGTATCAGTTGACTTTAGATTTACTCACATGCAAAATGAGGAGTTTTACCAAAAATACATTTTTGGAATCTATATGAGTGTCAGGGTTTATGTAGTCTTTTCTCAACTATTTAAATAGTTATTAAACTTTTGTAAGGATATATATGTGTGTATATTGGAGATGCACTTCCCAGTATATGCGTGCACCTATTAAAAATAAATACCTTAGAATGGTTCTAGTTGAAGGACCTTCACTCATCTCACCACCTCAGAAGCAAAATGGAATTTTTCCAAATTATTTTTAATGTGTTAAAACACTACTCCTATGAACATGCTTTGGAAATGTAACTAAATACTAAGATGGCCACTAATATGATTAAAGAGAAAGTAGAGCTTGGCTCTTCTAAGGCAGTTAAAACCATTGTGTGGCTGCCTTACTCAGTAATAAATCACATCTGATATCTGGAAGCAGAAATATCATGTAAGCATTTCTGTTCTTTTCTAGTCCATAAAAAGTCTGAAGATTGCATTAGAGTAAGACTTGTAGTGGGATCAAATGAATCTCACCCACACTATGCAGATACCTGCAGAACTGCTTTATTTAGTAGGGTTTGAGGTTGTTTTACAAAATTGATGAGGCACTTCAGAAAGGCCATATCATGTTTATGATATCTGTAACACAGAACCATAAATTATAATGATTGTTCTTAAATTACACAAACTGAAGAGCATGTTTTACAAGTTCCAATAAATAAGTATAAAAACAACAAATATTACATTTGAAAATCACCTTTTAATTGGTACATTTTAAGTTAGCTTTAGTAATATTAATGCCAGAGAGAAAAGGTAAATAGGAAAATCTGTTTCTAAACGATGTGCAAAAAATGAAAATCTGATCTCATTGATTAAAAATATATTAAAAGTTGGGCCTCCCTGGTGGTGCAGTGGTTGAGCGCTGGGTTGTGAAGCTGCCCGCAGCCTCTGCAGCGCTGGTTCGATCCCTGGCCACCGGGCGAGGGTCCCCATGGCGCGCAGACCTCTCCTGCCGCCCGCTGCTCCAGTCTGCCTGCTCTGCTCCCCACTCTGGCTCTGGTGAATTCTCTCACCCTCCCACACTTCTGACTGTACCCAGTGCTTGTATAAATAAATAAATAAATCTTTAAAATATATATATAAAGGCAATCACTTTAAAAAAATATTAAAAGTTATAGTAATTCTAGGCATGTTTACATTAAAGGAAAGCATATTTTTCCTCTAACTCTACAAGGTTCTCTAAGAAAATGGTGACTGCTCTCATTTCTGGAGACTTTAAGAGCAGAAAAATCATACATATCTTTCTGTTTTAGTACAGGAGCTATTTGTATTCTGTATTTAAAAGAATGTAAAACATGGACCAAATTTCAAGATTTTTTTTTTTATAAATTTTATTGTTATATTCCCCATACAATTGCAGCCCCCCCATTCTGACCCCAATCCCTCCCCTCCCGCCCCCGCCCCCCTAAAAGTGTCTCTGGTTCATAGTTTTTTGTTGATTTTGATTTTCACTTTCTTATATTCATTTTCCTAGTCCCTTATTTAAGTTTTCTAGATTCCTGCTATGAGTGAGACCATCCGGTATTTTTCTTTTTCTTTTTGGCTTATTTCGCTGAGCATGATCCCTTCCAGCGCCATCCATGTTGCTGCAAATTGCATGTGTTTATCTTTTTTGAATGCTGAGTAATATTCCATGGTATATATGTACCACATCTTCTTGATCCAGTCATCTATTTTTGGGCATTTGGGTTGTTTCCAAAGCTTAGCTATTGTAAACAGTGCTGCTATAAACATAGGGGTGCAGGTGTTCTTTGGAATTGATGTTTCTGTGTCCTTTGGGTAAATACCTAGCAGTGGAATTCCTGGATCATATGGAAGCTCTATGTTTAGTAGGTCCAGAAATCTCCACACAGCTCTCCACAGTGGTTGGACCAGTTTGCACTCCCACCAACAGTGCAGAAGAGTTCCTTTTTCTCCACACCCTCGCCAGCATTTGTTGTTGCTAGTTTTTTTAATATGTGCCATTCTCACTGGTGTAAGATGGTATCTCATGGTAGTTTTGATTTGCATTTCCCTGATGGCAAGTGATGTTGAACATTTTTTCATATGCCTGTTGGCCATTTGCATTTCCTCTTCAGAGAAGTTTCTTTTTAGCTCTTCTGCCCATTTTTTGACTGGATTATTTTCTTTGTTGTTGTTGAGTCTCATCAGCTCTTTGCAGATTTTTGTGATCAGTCCTTTATCATTAGTGTTGGGTGCAAAAATGTTCTCCCAGTTGGTGGGGTTTCTCTTTGTTTTTGTTATTGTCTCTTTTGCTGTGCAGAAGCTCTTTAATTTGATGTAGTCCCAGCTGTTTATCTTTGCCTTCACTATCACTGCTTTGGGTGATGTGTCTGTAAAGATGTCTTTGATGTGCAGATCACGTAGTGTTTCGCCTATATTTCCTTCTATATATTTTATGGTTTCAGGTCTTATGTCTAGTTCTTTAATCCATTTTGAGTTGATTTTTGTGTATGGTGTGAGGTAGTGGTCAAGCTTCATTCTTTTGCATGTAGCGACCCAGTTTTCCCAGCACCATTTATTGAACAAACTTTCTTTGCTCCAATGCATAGTCTTTGCTCCTTTGTCAAAGATTAGTTGACCATAAATCTGTGGGTTTATTTCTGGATTTTCTATTCGATTCCATTGGTCTGTATGTCTGTTCTTGATCCAATACCATGCAGTTTTGATGATTATGGCTTTGTAGTATAGTTTGAAGTCTGGGAGTGTAATGCCTCCATTCCCTTCTTTTTTTTTCAGGAGAGCTTTGGCTATTCGGGGTTTTTTGTGATTCCATATGAATTTCATCAATAATTGTTCTATTTCTTTGAAGAATGACATTGAAATTTTGATTGGAATAGCATTGAATCTGTATATTGCTTTTGGAAGGATGGCCATTTTAATAATGTTTATTCTTCCAATCCACGAGCAGGGGATGTCTCTCCATTTCTTTGTGTCTTCTTCTATTTCTTTTAACAGTGTTTTATAGTTTTCTTTGTATAGGTCCTTTACCTCTTTTGTTAGATTTATTCCCAAATATTTGATTTTTTTTGTTTCAATAACAAAAGGGATGGTTTTTTTGATTTCTTCTTCTTCAGATTTATTGTTTGTGTATAGGAAGGCTACTGACTTTTGCATGTTGATTTTGTATCCTGCCACTTTACTGAACTGATTGATGAGTTGAATTAGCTTTTCTGTGGAGTTTTTGGGGTTCTCTATGTATAATATCATATCGTCTGCAAATAGTGATAGTTTGACTTCTTCTTTTCCTATTTGGACTCCTTGGATGTCTTTCTCTTGTCTTATTGCCCGGGCTAGGACTTCCAGTATTATATTGAAAAGCAGTGGTGAGAGTGGACATCCTTGTCTTGTTCCAGATCTTAATGGAATTGCTTTCAGCTTTTCACCATTGAGAATGATACTGGCTGTTGGCTTGTCATAGATGGCCTTTATGATGTTGAGGTATGTTCCTTGTATCCCAAGAATTTCAAGGGCTTTTATCATGAATGGGTGTTGCACTTTGTCGAAAGCTTTCTCAGCATCTATTGATATTATCATATGGTTTTTATATTTCTTTTTGTTGATGTGTTGGATAACGTTGATTGATTTTCGGATGTTAAACCATCCTTGTGTCCCTGGAATGAATCCTACTTGGTCGTGGTGAATTATCTTATGGATACATTGTTGGATTCTGATAGCTAAAATTTTATTGAGGATTTTTGCATCAGTGTTCATTAAGGAGATTGGCCTGTAGTTTTCCTTTTTTGTGTTGTCCTTGTTCGGTTTTGGTATTAGTGTAATGTTGGCTTCATAAAACGTGTTTGGTATTGTCCCTTCCTTCTCAATTTTTTGGAAGAGTTTGTGAAGGATAGGCACTAATTCGTCTCTGAATGTTTGGTAGAATTCATTTGTAAATCCATCAGGTCCTGGGCTTTTGTTTTTGGGGAGGTTTTGGATTACCATTTCAATTTCGCTAATTGTAATTGGTCTGTTTAGGTGTTCTATTTCTTCTTTATCTAGCTTTGGGTGATTGTAGAGTTGTAGGAATTTGTCCATCTCCTCTAGATTGTTAAACTTGTTTCCATATAACTGTTCATAGTAGTTACTGATTATTCTTTTGATTTCTGCTGTGTCCGTTATGATTTATCCTCTTTTATTAATGATCCTGTTTATTTGTGCTTTCTCCCTTTTTTCCTTTGTGAGCCTGGCTAGGGGTTTGTCTATTTTATTGATTTTTTTTCAAAGAACCAGCTCTTGGTTTCATTGATCTTTTGGATTGTTTTTTTAGTTTCAATTTCATTTATTTCTGCTTTGGTTTTTATTATTTCTTTTCTTCTACTGGTTTTGGGGTTTTTTTGTTGTTCTTTTTCTAGATCTTTGAGCTTTGAGATTAGGTTGTTTCTTTGCGTTCTTTCTTGTTTCTTGATGTGAGCTTCTATTGCTATATATTTTCCTCTTATTACTGCTTTTGCTGCATCCCATACATTTAGGATATTGGTGTCCTCCTTGTCGTTCAATTCAAAAATTTTTTTAATTTCTTCTTTGATCTCCTCATTAGTCCAATGGTCTTCCAGTAGTGTGGTTTTTAATCTCCATGAGGTAGGAAAGTTCCTTGCCTTCTTTTTATGGTTTATTTCTAGTTTGATGCCTTCATGGTCAGAAAAGATGGTTGATATGATTTCAATCTTGGTGTATCTGTTGATGTTTGTCTTGTGCCCCAGTATGTGATCGATCCTGGAGAATGATCCGTGTGCGCTTGAGAAAAATGTGTACTCCGTTTTTTTGGGGTTTAGTGTTCTATAGATGTCTGTTAAGCCCAAATGCTCTAGGTCCTTATTTAGAGCTTTGGTTTCTTTACTTATTTTTTGTCTTGTTGATCTATCCATTGTTGATAGTGGTGTGTTGAAGTCTCCCACTACGTATGTGTTTTCTCTGATGTCTGTTTTCAGAGAGGACAACAGTTGCCTGATATATTTTGGTGCTCCTTCGTTTGGTGAGTATATGTTAATGAGTGTTATTTCTTCTTGAAGTATTGTCCCCTTGATCATAATGTAGTGACCATTGGGGTCTCTTTTTATCTTTTTTGTGTTTGAAATCTGTTTTATCTGATATAAGTATAGCTGTTCCTGCTTTCTTTTTTGGCCCATTTGCTTGTAGGATTGTTTTCCATCCTTTAACTTTGAGCCTGTTTTTATCTTTTTAGCTAAATGTGTTTCCTGGAGACAGCAAAAGGTTGGGTTTTGTTTCTTAATCCAGGCTGCAACTCTGTGTCTTTTTATTGAAGAGTTTAGTCCATTTACATTTAGAGTTAATATTGATATGTTAACATCTGTATTTGCCATTGTGTTTGTCTTTCCTTTGATTTTATTTATTTATTCTTTTAATAACTTTTTTTTTTTTTTTGGCCTTCTTTCATTGTTATTCGTCCCTCTGAGGTTCTGGCTTTAGGACTCCTTGTAGTATTTTTTGGAGTGGGGGTTTAGTTGCAATGAAATTCCGGAGTTTCTGTTTGTCTGGGAAGGTCCATATTCTTTCTTCAAAGAGGAAGGAGAGCTTTGCGGGATAGAGTATTCTTGGTTGGCATCCTTTTTCTTGGAGTCTGTTGACTATGTCCCTCCACTCTCTCCTTGCCCGTAGTGTTTCTTCGGAGAAGTCTGATGTCAGCCTGATTGGTTTTCCTTTGAATGTTATCTGTTTCTTCCCTCTTGCCAGCTTCATTATTTTTTCCTTGTCCTGGATTCTTGGGAGCTTTACTATTATGTGTCTTGCTGTATTTTTCCTTTCGTCGTGGAAGTTTGGTGTTCTTCTTGCTTCTTGTATATCAATTTTCAGCTCCTTCTTCACATTTGGGAAGTTCTCTTCAATTATCTCTTTGAATATTTTCTCTGTTCCTACATCTCTCTCCTCTCCTTCTGGTATTCCTATAACTCTTATATTTCCTTTCCTCATGGAGTCAGATAGTTCCCGAAGTCTTTCCTCGTTCTTTTTCCTTCGTACTTCTCTTTCCTTTTCTGTTTTGGTTCTTTTTATTTCTGTGTCTTCAAGATTACTTATTCGTTCTTCCATTTCATCTATTCTGCTTTCATTGCTTTTCTCAGAATTCTTTAGTTCTTCCATTAATTCTTTGATCTCCTGCATTTCTTTTACTTCCCTCTTTAGGGACTCAATTTCTTTCTTCTGACCATTGTTTTCCCTCTCTAGGGACTCAATTGCATTCTTCTGATCGTTGATTATTTTCCCCTTATCATTGTTTTCCTTTATGACTTCTGTCAGTTTTTTAATCACGGCAATTTTAAATTCTCTTTCTGGAAGGCTCAGAAATTCTTCCAAGTTATTGTCGTTGCAATCTGGGGGCTGGCTTTCTTTTTGTGGTGTGCTTTTTCTCTGGAGAGTTGCTAGGTTGCGTGTGGTTCTTCTCCTCCCTACTGTCTGTTTTCTAATTTGCCGTATGCGTTGGGACACTGTGTTGTTGGGACTGGCCGGCATCTTGGGTGGGCTTCTCTGCTCCCCTCTGGTTCCTCCAGGAGTCATCTGTCAGTTTCAAGCAGTCTTTACTGGAGAAAGGTCCCTGTTCTAAAATGCCGATGTGGGGACACACTCCCCTGTGCGCCTGGTCTTCCCCGGCGGTGGGTTCCTGCTCCCCCTCTGGGCTTGGACTGCAGGCCAGAGGGGGTCTGTCGTGGGTGAACTTCCCCCGCTCACCTCTGGCTCCTGAGGAAGCCTTCTGCAGGTAGTCTTTACTGAAGAAATGTCCCTGTTCTAAAAAGGTGATGTGGGACACACTCCCTGCGCATCTGGTCTCAGGCACACTCTTCTGCGCGCCTGGTCTGCCCCGTCTGTGGGTGCTCGCTCTCCCTGTGGGCTCAGACTACTTGTTCGGAAGGGGCCCGGTGTGGGCTAACTCCCCAGCTGGCCACTAGCTCCTTCAGGAGCCTCTGCTGGCTTCAAGTCGCTAGGTGGCGCCAGAGATCTCTCCTAGAGCCCTTGGGGAGCTGATTTTCCACCCCGTGGGACAGGGAGCAGAGCGGGGATGGTAGGGTACACCTCAACGGCTTTGGGGTGCTGTGTCTGCTTTGTGCCCCACCGTCGTGGGGAACCCACGCCCCTAATTTCGTGCCCCGGGTCTCAGTTCCAAAGCCCTCAGTTTCAGGACGTGGGCTGTAGCCCAGATCAGTGGCGCGTGAATGGCGCCTTTTGAATCCCGCTTCCCTGCCTGGGCGCCTTGTTCCTGCTCACTCAGGGAGGGCCTCCGAGGTCTCCCTGCAAGCCTAGGTCGCAGGCGCGGGGACCTGGGCAGCTGCGATCCGATCTGGATCAGCGCGCTGCTTTCTGAGCAAGCTTACCGGGTGGCAGGGGCTGTGTGCTGGTGCTGGTCTCCTCCTGGGGGGCGGGGCTCTCTTTAATGGCGCCTGGAGCTCACCTCCGCAGCGGATCCTGCAGGGTTCTCCACAGCTCCCGTTCACGGGGTGTGGTGGCTGAAATAGTTCCTTTCCACTCACAGTCCCACTTGCTGCGTCCGTTTTTCTTGTTGGCCGTTTTGGTTTGTTGTTTCCCTCCTCTCTGCCGGTCGGAGAGTGCCGACTTTGTGGGCGGGGGAGGGGAGCAGGGTTCTGCGCTTCCCTCCCTTCTGGTCCTCTTTTATGGCAACTTTCTTCTTCGGGCAGTTTGCTGGAGTCACCCGTTTATCTTCCGTGTCCCAGTTCTCACTGGGACCTGCCGCTTTTCCTCCCTATTAACTTTTTTAATGGGAGATCTTACTCGCAGCGTCTCGTCTCCTCGCCACCATGTTGCTCCGCCCCCAAATTTCAAGATTTTACTTTTCAGTTTTGGTCATGGAATACTCAATTTAAATACTCTGCAGACATGGTAGCAATAAGTATTTCATTGGGGTAGCTTTTAATATAGATTTCCTTATTCTCACACAAATCAGAAAATAAAAAAAATCCCTAATTGTTAAGCAGTAAAGCGAAGGTGTTGCTATATGGCTTGGATTTTGATCATGATTCTATACATTATTAATTGTGTGACCTTGGTCTACTTCCGAACCACACGTAGCTATAATACAGTAGCTAACAAAGCTTTTTTGGTATTAAATGAAATAATACAAATGAAGCACTTGAAAAAATAGTTGGCACCTATCATCTCTTGAGTAAATATCAGCTAATATTGTTATTTGTAAGCAGCAGTGCCCAACATTTGTTTTCGCTGAGACGCACAAGACACACCCTGTGATTGATTTTCTACTGAGTAGCCTTGCTTTTGCTCACATAACAAATATACTGGAAGTAAATAAGCAAGAGTGACCTTATTACAGAGATTACTGAATCTGTTCTAAGTTAAAATAAGAAATAATTTAAAGACCTCAGCACTTAATTTCAGTAGCAGATTAGTAACAACACATGTCACATTAGATTATGACACAGTATTGCTGAGAACACTTTTTTTACAAAGTAAAGGGAAAAGAAAGAAGTACCTGGAGAAATAGAGGCTATTGTTTTTAATAAGTTTAGTCGATTAAGTCACTTCCTTTTCCTTCCATCATTCCATCTATCCAACCATCCACACATCCACCCGCCTATCCATCCATCCATCCAAACATTTTTCTACCTAGCAAATATTTATTGAAAATCTGAATGGAGTTGAAAAGACTGAAGTAACTCTGTCAAGAAGCTTGACATGCTCCCCGAGTCCTAGGCTTATTTGTTTTGCTATTGTTTCTTTGTTTTTTACTCTTTAAGGGAAGTTTGAAACCTATGAGGAGGGAGCAAAGAGTAAAATTTCTCTTAATACTCTCAGAATGAACATTTTTTTCTTTAATGCCCTTTTTGAGAAAAAAAAGTGTGAGATTGCAGATAAATGCCTGCCCAATCCCAGATTCTGCTAGATGGAGAATATAGTTGGATCAAGAGAGGTGTGGAAGAGTGGGAAAGGCATCTTTACAAATAATCAGAGTAAGGTACATGAAAGACCATTTGTTTCATTTTTTTTTTCTCCCTGGCATTTATTATTCTGCATTTAATAGACCAACAAGGTGGCTTTTAGTTTACATTTGGGTTAAATACTGTTCTGTTTGGATTAATATAGCAAGTATGATTTACATGATTTTAGCTAATTTTGCTTGTAACTACTATAGGGGAGTTATATTCAAGGTAAAATAAATGTTTTTAACTTTAGGGAGTAACTATTTAATGGTTGATTGTAGCACATATTTATTCAATAAATGATAAAGGAATTGGAATCCAAATCATCACAGCATTTTCTAGATAAACATGTAAATGTATATATATCAAAGAATGTATACAACAGAAAATGGGAAAAGCTAGAAATACTATTCTACTTGTCTCCCAGAATTTCCTGTGAGGTTTTATATAATCAGTAAGAGTAAAAAGTTGGAAGCCAAATTATAGAAGTGTTACGTACTTAAATTACCACTTGTTCCAAATTAAAAGTAATTTAATTGAAAAGTGCTGTGGGTTTCTATTAAATGGGTATACTAGTTTTTCTTGAAAATGTGTGGTGATGATTATGGTTACAGTTGGTGGAGTTCTTAGGACTGCATTTAGTAGAGTATACCCACCAACACTGAACATTATTATGGGTGAAGTATCATCAGACCCTCACTGAGTTGATGTGTGTGAATTCTTAGGGTATGCACTTGGAAGATAGGAAAGCTATTATTTTCAAGAATATTGCCCTTAAATGTTAAAACAAAAGAAAAATTAACACAAGAAAACCAAAGCAGCAGAGAAATAACTATTGTCCTAAGACATCTATTGAATGTTTGACTTTTAAAAATATAAATATAATTTACAGTATAAATTACAATTATTTGTATGATCTACACAAAAATAAATATTAATGCGTTATTTGTATAATATGATTTTTCCCCTGGGTATAAAATTTCCATCTGGTTACATATTAGAAAAAAGAGCACTGATGAAATAATTTATCTTACTTTCACAGAACTATGATACATTGGTCTAAAAGTGAATGATGGCTTTAAATATTCAGATGATTTTTAATAGTGATGAGGGATTTATTGTAGTTTTTACCAAATTTTGGGACACATCAGCATAGAACTATCAAGTGTCATAAAATACATCACCAGAGTAGCAGAGTTATCCTGATGTCATTGTAGTCACAATAAAAAGTCAGTTATCTCATTATATAATGCAGCAATTATACCATGATTCCAAATTTTAACATTTTAAAAATGTAGTCAAACAAAATTATAATGAAAGTCAGAAATTTGGAAATAGCTATGCTTTACAGCATGAGCATGTGCATGCAAGTGAAATTTTGATATGGCCATTTTTATGCCACATATGCAGCAATTTTGGCAAAGTAACATTTTTATATTAAATTTTTAACTTCTTAAAATGACAAGTTCTTTGCACAAATGTTATCTTTAGTCTCTCTCTTTCTTCCTGACTCTTACCAAATCTCTGGCTTGTGGATGTCCAGAAGTCATACTGGAATCCATTTGTAGCTTTAGCTTAACTCAGCCTCACATACCATGAAGAGAAAAGATGAAGGATGGCAGAGTGAGAATGACGTCTCTTATGCTCATTAAATTTGCCCTTAAATGTATTTTTTTTTAATTTTACTTCTTGAAGTGACAGAGTGTCAAAGAGTCTATGTCAAAATGCTCTGTCTTACAAGTGCTATTCTTGTAGAAGATGAACAAGGAAACCTACAGAAGAAAGGACATACATGTAATTACCTACAGTAAGTGGAAAAACTAAGTATAAAAAAGTCTATATATTATTATGAAATAAGACTATTTAAAGATTGGAAAATACCAGGATATTTAAAGTGTTATCTAAACACTGACCTGATACTTGAATTTTCCACATACTGCCAGGTTCTCAGCTCTCACAAGTTTGCTCTGTGGTCAGGTAAGAGTCACTGAGACCTCACCTGAAATGTTCAACTGCTTCAGCTCAGTTCCCCAGATGGTAAGGCTAAAAGGAATTCTAGTTCAATACTTGTAAAGATTTGATCCATTCTATAGGTGAGTATTAATTCTAACTGGGTATTGTTCTTATATCTGAGACTAAGTGCTGACTAGAAACTAGCTCTTGATGTTGTTTCTTGTGCTTGAATTTCTATTTTCATTATGTTTCTTTGTCCCACAGAACACTACCTTTTAAACATTTTTATTTTTTAACTTCAACACCCCATTTCACCATAGATAGATCAACTAGACAGATAATAAACAACACAACAGCCTTAAACAAAGAATTAGAACACATGGACTTAACAGATATTTATAGGGCACTGCACTCCAAGAAAGTTGAATACACATTCTTCTCTAGTCACATGGGACATTCTCCAGGAGAGACGACATATTCAGTCACAAAACAAGCGTTAATAAGTTTATGAAGACTGAAATCCTATAAGTATCTCCTTTGATCACAATGGTATCAAATTAGAAATCTATCAAAAAAAGCTAGCAGGAATATCCTCTTACATGTAGAGCTGAACAACACATGACTAAATCACTTTTGGGATGATGAGGAACACAAAGAAGAAATTAAAAATACTCTGAGACAAATGAAAATGAGGACACAATCTACCAGAACTTAGGGGACAAAGAAAAACACTGTAGTAAGAAGAGTGAGCTATATAGCAATGCAGGCCCAAATCAAGAAATAAGAAAGATCTCAAATAAATAATCTCATCTCTCACTTTAAGGAACTAGACAAAGATAAACAAACAAAACCAAAAGCCAGTAGAAGGAAGGAAATAATAAAAATTAGAGCATAAATAAATGAAACAGAAATAAAAGACAATTCCAAACAATAACAAAACCAAAAGCAGGTTCTTTGAAAAATAGACTTCTCACTAGTTTACACTAGTAAATAAGGGAGAACACTCAAATAAAATCAGGTTTGAAAGAGGACAAGTTATAAAAGACACCTCAGAAACACAGAGGGTATTAGGAGATTACTATGAACATTTGTTCCAGTGGATGAATATCTGAGAAGAAAAACACAAATTCTTAGAAATATACAAGCTTCTGTGACTGAGGCAGTAAGACATAGAAAACTTGAACAGACCAATTACAAACAAGGAAATTTAAAGTCATCAAAATTCTCTCAAAATACGAAAGCCCAGGACGAGTTCCATTAGTGAGGTCGACCAAACTGTCCAAGACAAACTAAAACTTATCCTTCTCAAACTTCCACAAAATTGAGAAAAAGGAAAAGCTGTCAAACACATTTTTTTGAGGCCAACATTATCCTGATACCATAACCAAAGACATCACAAAAAAAGAAAACTGCAGACCAATTTCCTTGATGCATAGATTAAAAAAATCCTCAAAAATATGTTAGCACACTGAATTCAACAATATAATGAAAGGATTGTACCTATGTCAAAGTGGGATTTATGCCAGAGATGCAAGGATGATTCAACCTCTGAAAATCAATAATTGTAATTCACCACATCAACAGAAGGAACCAATATTACTTCAATAATACTTATAAAGTAAACCTGAATAAACATTTAAAAAATTTAAAAATTTTTATATATTTTATTGAGTTAATATACCCATCACCTAACATATTACTATTTTGGGGGTTGTTATCATGAAAAATTTAAGATCTAACTTTTCAGAAAATTTCAAATATATAACACATATCATTAACATAAGTCACCACGTTGTACATTAGATCCAGAACTTATTCTCATCACCTAAAGTTTGTAGCATTTGATCAACACATCCCCAACTCCATTTGATCTTAGCTCTGGAAACTACCATTCTAGCATCTGCTACCATAAATTCAGTTTTTTTATTTTCTACATAAAAGTGAGATAATGCTGTATTTGAGGTTACCTGACTATTTCACTTAGTATGCATAATCCCCTCAAGGTTCACACATAATCCCCTTCTTCATCCATCAATTATCTTCTTTATCCACTTATCTATTGATAGATATTTAGGTTGTTTCCATGTCTTAGCTATTGTGAATGATGCAGAGAACACAGGAGTGCAGATACTGCTTTCAGATCTTGACTTCATTTTCTTTGGACATATATTTCAGAAGTAGAATTACTACTTCATATGTTAGACCTATTTTTAATGCTGTGAGGAACCTCTATACCATTTTCTCTAGGAACCATACCAATTTATGTTTCCAACAAAAAAGCACAGTGTTGTTCTTTCTCCATATCTTCACCAGAATTAGATCATTACCTTCACATGGGAGCTTTGCTACTTCAGACATTATCTTTCTGATGTAGATTATCATCCATTTTGTTGTGTCTCTAGAGATTGCTGTTTCCTGTTTTTCCCACAAACGTGTTCCACCTGCCTATTTGCCTGGTTCCTCCTGATGCCAGTTCCAACTGCAGTCACCTGCTGCGTGTCACAACACTCACTGTATGCTATGTGGCACTGCCTGGATTCACTTCTTCCATTCCAGCTAGACATACTACCTCAACAACCACTGCTAGTGCTGGAATCAAGACTCAGGTCCTGTCTTTCTCAGACTTTCTCTGATAAAGATGCTTCTTTGTGTTGTCATTAGAATTTAATTTCTATTAGTTGGCCACCAAATTTCTTGACAACTAGTATTTGAGAAAGTCCACTTTATCTAAGGACAACTAATGACTAATAGCAACATTTTTATTATATGAACTTGAAATCAGGAGCTACATAACACGCATATTGCCTTTGAGCAAGTTAGAAAGGCACCAGTCTCAACACACAAATTTCAAACAATGGTCTCTGAATCCCACAGCTTATTCCATATAGAGGATTTGGCTATCACAAAGCATAGGGAAATTTCAGTTCTCACTCCCTTAGCTGAGTATCCTTATGCTGAATATAGTCCAGTTTACTGTGTGGTGGTGCATGGAAAGTCCTGATTCTGCTCCTTCAAGTCTCAAATAACAAGATGTAAATGGCTCTTTCCCACAAGAATTCTCCAATCATTTGGCAACAGCCACTTTATTTCCTCTGCAATTTTTCTTCTTTGAGTTAAATATCTCAGGCTTCTTCAGTTATTCCTATTCAGAAATATTTTCAAGTCCCTTAGCCTCCCTGTTGACTCTATTTGGAACATGCTTCCTGCAGCTCTATATTTTTTTTAAGTACACTCAAAACCAAACACAGCAATACTCCAGGTTGGTTTCATCAAAATGGAGAGGTGTGGTATTCTAATTACTCTTGTTCTACAACATTCTGTGCAGAGTTGGAACAAGCTGGCAAGAGAAGCCTTTAAATATCTAGTATTTTAAATCAAATAACTAGCAAAGAAAACAAATCAAAGTTTCATTATCTTAACATTTTTTAAAATGTTAAAAGATGTATAAAGCAAAAAAACTAAGCTGATTTTGTGTTATAAATCTACTGAAAACTTAGTAACATTTCTCTCCAGAAATCAAATGCTGATTTACATACTATCTTCATGTAGAGGGGGAAGGGGGCCTAATGAACTATGGTGGAGGATTATGGATGCTCTGGTGGTGGATGTGGTGTGGTAACACATCTGAAGAGGTGTAATTTTTATACCTTTAAATCATATACAGTGTTGTAAATCAATGTTACTTAAATAAAAAATAATGCAATAAAAATAGATTTAAAAAAGAAAAGAGGAAAAAATATAAATTGTTTTATAAGCAAATAATTTGAGATCATGCAAAAGGGAAATGGTAAAAATAAATAGGCTGCATGTTTTCCATATTAAAGAAGGATTTTCAAATTGTGCCTTCAGTAATACTCCTCATAGAGATCATGAAGTTCAAGGCCCTTAGGCAGTGTAGGTAGAGCACAGCAGTCTGAATCCTGAAACTTCTTTATGATTCTAAATTAATGAACTGTTTGATGATTTGGATACATTGCAAGGATTGCACTGAACTAAAAGATCTAATCAAAGCATGAGTTGCAGGCAGAATAATGTGTCTATTAAACACAAAGGTATCATTTTGGGGGGCTATTTTCGTAAAGCAGACTAAAATATACAAGAAAGAGAACCAACAGAGAAATAGCTGGAGAAAATAAAGTGGGGGAATCTGCGGTCAGTATAATGGAGAAATTTTGAGGTGGCATGATAAGTTCGTAAGCACGGAGACTCCAAAGTCAAATGGATGTGGTCTTAGTCTTGATCATTTCATACCATGTGGTATCTATCCATATTATATGATTTATCTGAGTCTTTGTATTACTGTTTTTAAAAATGGGCTTAGTAGTAGATATTTTAAAGCACTGTTGGAAGAATGAATTAAAATTACATCATATAAGCTCCTAAGGTATAGTATATCTTTAATAAAATGATTTATCTGTCTGCTAAGAAAATTAACAAGTGATATGTTACCAGGAGATAAGTAAAAAAGTGGCTAGGTGGATTCAGATGCTAAATTAGTAATTTTTGTTTGGTTCCAAGCTGGTTAGAAAGACCAGCGTTCACTTTAAGTGGATGGGCAATATAGTTTCCACTCACACAGAGTAGCTGTATACAACAACGCTTCTCTGCAGAAAAACAGACTTTCTCTTTCCATTGCTCTGCATTAAAGATTATGGGGACTTAAAAATTCCCCATGGTCAGGAGTTAAATAACTGCTACACATTGATATGACAATTTGGAATCCTCGTGGAAGAGGGTACATACGCATAGAAGACATTATTAATAATCTCCAGTTGTCAGTAGTAAAGTATGTAGCCAGGAACTAAGTAAATGATATGTCCTAATTTCAACACACTGTTGGTTTTGGAATTGGGGCCAACTTTTCATGACATGTCTCCAGCTGGCATACCAGTAGTGCTGGTTTTCTAGATGGCAAAACATCCTGTTCAGGATCCCTTATGATCAAAAGAACTCAGCATGGGGATTAGCCTGTCAAAGAGATAATGCACTGAATCTTTCAGAGAGTAGGTTTGTGACAGGGCCATTAGGACCCTGAGACAGGTTCAATATTTTATAGTGAATCCACTAATTGTGCTTAGTACCTTTATTACGGTAGATGAGGGAGAATATATCTGAGGTAATTTCCTATTCTTTTTCTGTATTTTGGTTAAGTCTATCTTTCAATATACTTTTCATGATAACTTTTAGACATAGCCACACTTCAATGACTACTGAGTCAATAGGTAGAACATCAAAAAACAAAGGGACTACATAATGACATGGAAAGAAATTATGATTCAGATCCAGAGGATTTGGGATTCAGGTGCAGGATTTACATATTTCACTACTTCAGACTCATGGTTCCTCCAAAGATACTGTCAATATTAAGTGAAGGACTATACGTAATATAATGCAGACCATAAAGGTAGACGTTTCTCAACAAGCGTTTCCTGGATCAAAGGCATGAATAATTTCTTAATTATTCTCATGGAGTGATTTTCCAAATAGCAGAAACTTCACTAGTTTATAATTTAAACAATGTTGAAAGTCACTCAAATGTGGAAAATTTGGTCTAATTCCTTTTTTTAAAAAAGATTTATTTATTTATTCATACAAGAGCTGTGTTACAGGTCAGAGATGCAGGGGGTGAGAGGATTCATCAGAGACAGAGTGGGGAGCAGAACAAGCAGACTGACTGAAATACACTGCTGAGGGGAGCAGTGGGCGAGTCAGGAGAGGTCTGCTGTACCATGTGGGTTGCTCCCTGGCTGGCTGGGGATCGAACTTGTGCTGCAGAGGCTGCAGATTGCTTCACAGTGCTGTACTTAACCCCTTGTGCCACCAGGGAGCTCCTAGTTTGGCCTAATTGTTAGCACTCTAATTTTTCCATTTCCATACAATATAAATCAGTCCCTCTGACTGAAAATGTCAAACATCTGAAATTTAAAAAATCAGGCTGAAAATTTTATTATTCAAAATTTATAAAAGTAAATGAAAAGGAAATACAAGTAATCAAATTATTAAACACATATAGATTTATACAGTTTTCATAATCTATATGCATATAGTCTAAATACATATTTATGTAAATCTATAGCATTACAGCATTTCTAATTTATTTATTTATTTATTTAAAAAGATTTATTTATTTATTTATACAAGCACTGGATACAGTCAGAAGCGCGGGGAGCATGAGAGAATTCACCAGAGCCAGAGCGGGGAGCAGAGCAGGCAGAAGGACTGAAGTACACTGCTGAGGGGAGCAGCGGGTGGCAGGAGAGGTCTGCGTGCCATGTGGGACCCTCCTCCAGTGGCCGGGGAGCAGCTGGGGATCGAACCGGTGCTGCAGAGGCTGCGGGCAGCCTAGCAACCCAGTGCTCAACTGCTGCGCCACAGGGGAGCCCCATTACAGCATTTCTAATTTAGTTAACACAAAAACTTCACTAAGATATTTGGGACAATGTGAGTGAGTGTGTGTGTGTGTGTATGAAACTAAATTACATATTAATGTCATTACTGACAGAAACTAGCGTTTTCAATTACCTCTGCATGGTTTCATAAAGTCAAATTCATTCAAGTTTTGGCTCCTGTTAACATTTTTAATGTCTAATGATATTACCTTATTGCAAAAACATCAGACCTTTTTGCAAATAACTAGGCTAATACTGAAAAAGAAAACAAAGTTGAGATAAAGACTTAACTGAGGTCAGGTACTGACCCAGATTTTCCAAGTAAGCAAACGTTGCTTCCGGAGAAAGTTTGGTATTTTAGAATTGGCATTAAGTTAGTAAGGCTACTAAGACAGTGCTTATTTAGTAACGTGTGCGTGTGTGTGTGTGTGTGCGCGTGTGTGCGTGTGTGTGTGGTGTAGTAAGTATACAGATTTGTAGTCTCATTGGTCTATTAATACTTTACTGATGATAAAAAGAAAGGCAGTAGCACAGAGAGCCAGGTAGCACTGGAAACAGAATTCAGGTTACAGAGACCAGGTGAGCGCGCATGCTGCATTTCAGGCACTAGGGAAAGAGAGTAAGAATGAGGCCAGTTTAAGTAAAAATAGAGAATAAGGGAGAATGATATATAGAGACACAAGAACTTATGACATGGGCAGCAAGATCTAGGCAGCTTTGGTACTTGGGCATTGAGCTGCCTGCAGAGGGAGGCTGCAATCTCTCCGCAACGTCAATAAGGAAACATATGGGCTGAGGAAAAAAAAATGCTGCTACCAGGCACCTATTATTCCCCTGCTAGGAGAAAGTGGTCAAAAGAAAGCTCATACTTCTATTGTTTACTTACAGTACACAATACTCATAAATTAACTGTGTAATATGATTCATTTTTATTAAATTATCAGTCATTTACATGTCTACATTACTTTGGGGTGATATTTTTACTCCTCCATATGTGCACTTGTTTCGCTTATCCCTCACCAAACCTCCTGTGTCATAGCAAATTAAATATTGACATTTTTACCTGTAACTTTTTATGCTACCCATGTTCCACCACTGTTTTAAAACATTAATTTTCAGAATATATAAGACATTCTAACAAAATAGAAAACAAACTCTAAAGAAGTATTTATTACAGATATACCCACATCAATAGGGAACTAATTACTTGCTTTATTGTCCAGGTAAGAATTTGTCAGTCTTTTCTTGGGTCTATCTATTTCCCTTTACCTACTATTGAACTGTTTTTAACAATTAGTTTTTTTAAATTTTTTAAAATTTATTTATACAAGAACTGGGGTACAGGCCAGAGGTGCGGGAGGGTGAGAGGATTCACCAGAGAGAGAGCGGGGAGCAGAACAGGGACGACCAAAAACACTGCTGAGGGGAGCAGCAGGCGCGACAGGAGAGGTCTGCCACATCATAGTTTTTATTATTTCTCAGAGTGGTTGTCAACCTGGCTCTTTCTTAGCAACTAAAGTTGCCCTTCCCTAAGTCCTTTAGAGTCTTTTCAGTAAATTGCACTGGGTTTAATAAGAAAAGTAATTGTGCAATCAAAGAAAAACAGGAATCTAAAATGTGAATTTCAGGGATGCATTATTGAGAAAAGGCAATTGCATCAAAGACAAACTTATTTCTAAAGTGGTATGGTTATTAGTGTTAAGATAATACACCTTACCTCCTGAGAACAGACTTGTTTGACTGTATAGAACTGTCTGGTAATTTGCTCACAAGGATCAATGTATTAGGGAGGGTCTGGAGAAACTGGTCACTCTGTGGCTTTATAGTGTGGGCATACAAAGCAGGTTTCCTCATACGTGTGGGATCATGCCTTTCTTATATTCCCATCGAACACATTTAAGATTTACCTGCTTGCTAAGAAATACATTCTTTGCCCATTACAGAATATATTTAAAGCAATTGAGTCAATTAAACTGCCATAGTTGCTTCTAGTTTTTTGTCTATGTTCTCCAGAAAAATCACACAATTTATCTTTTTTGGCTGTGCTCCTATGAATAGAAGTGCAAAGGTATTTAACCTAGAGGAAAATAAACAAGTGTTACTATTTTTAGATGTAAAAAAGACATTGGTTAGGCATTTTCCCTAGCTTATCAGTCACTTCAGGGTGCTATAATATTAGAAAGAACTTATGAAATATTTTGAGAATTAGTAAAAACATCTTTTGAAAACTATTTGCTGAGAGATTTGAAAGTTATTAAAAAATTTAAGAAGACAGTAGGAAAACAGAGGTTTCTGAGTACTCTGAATCACAGTGAGAAAACAAGTTATTTGCCATTGCCCTTCCTTGTTCAGTTATTAGTATATCTTAAGTAGATTGAAAACACTGAGTCAACTTCCTTTTAAATTCAGTAGACATGACATTCATTCCAACCCACTCACTCCTCCTTGGAGAGTTTGCCTTCCCACTCTCCCAAAAAACAGTTCTCTTAGAGAGGATCTTCCCAGTGAGCCTAATACAGCTGGGTGCATGGAGGTGACAACTGACCTGGGTCGAACAGCTGGATCCCTCTTTGAGGAATACGGAATTGGAGCATAAAGACAAGGGTCAGCTACTTGCATGTGGAAATTTGGTTTGACAGTTCATATAGAGTTGGAGCCAAGTTTAGCACCACTGCTAGCCAGAACTACACCCAAATTCAGAGATCTAGTAGGGCCTGGAGGCCATGAGCAGAGAGAACTGTTTTATAGAGAGTTGAAAAATAGAGTAGACACGGTGAGAGAAGTAGAAACAAGAAACAAAGATCCTATGTTTTGAGTAAATTGAGTTGTTTTAAATGAATTTCCGTATTTGACAACTAGAGAAGACCCATGCTTGTGGGTCTGAAACATACACCATTTTAGGAACCTATTTCAGAAGAAAAATTCAATTTTTCAACAATTACAATAGAGATTTCTGTACAGGACCCATGAAACTTTAGTTGGGGGCCCTGAAGCTTAAGCTCAATTACCTTACAGTCACCCCTGGTTACAATCAAGCAATTTTTGATGAAGACATGTGAGATTCCATTAAGAGTGCTGTTTTGTACTAGGTCAGGAAGAGTAGGGTTGTTTTTATAAAGGGATATTTTTAAAGACCCTTAATAAGGGACAGTCTGGGGAATCCTTTCCTTGGTCCCTCCTTCTTTGGAAGCCTCATGTCCTCATGGGATTCTGAGGGCAACACTCACTAGTTCATTCTCTAACTCCCCACATACCTCATTGGTCTTCCCACTCTTTCAAATTTTGCTGCTGATTTTCTGGGGATGTACTTGTGTTTAAATTATTCTTTAAGGGGATCTCTGTGGTTCATTTTCTGTATTTGGAATTTTGGTGATTGGTTTAAATAGTTAAAAACAATTTGCTTCCATTCTGAGTCATCATTAATAAAAAAAAAAAATTCATGAGGTACATACCATCCCCTGTCTGAATGGAGCTCTATTCTAGTGCCTTTCTGGCCACTCTTTTTAATCTCAGGAGACTTGGTAGCAATGCTTTTTGCTACCTGAACATGTGAGCTCTCAACCCCAAATATTCAGAGGACACCTTAGATAAATGTTATGGTATTATGTATGTCAATACTAATCTCTATGAAAATGGGGAAAAATTCAATTAAAGGGAAAGCTACTCAGAATAGAAGGTCATCTCTCTTCCCTCCTTCTATTCTCCCCCCCACACACGGAGAGGGTAGAGAGAGACTGATTAGAGGGCCATCAAGGGGAGCAGTAAACCAGAAATACATTAACACTAAGCCAAAAAAGAAATAAAGATCACAGGAATTAAATTCATACCCCAAAGTGTATGAAATATAACAAATTTGTTTTGAAGGAGGTCTTTATCTAGAACAAATGGATTCTTACAAAGAAAGTGAACACTGCTTGATCAATGTTTGGACAGTAGAAAATGAATAAACTGATTTTCTAAAAATCACTGACCTTGATAATTAAAAAAGAGAAAAAAAAAACCAAATTCATGGTGATATGCTAGCAAATTTTTTGGTATTATACTAAGTGCTTTCCATTAGTTGTCCCACATAGTCCTCACAACAGCTCTGTATTATTATATATTTTATAGATGAGGAAATGAAAGCTTAGTAAAGTTTAAATAAGTAAGCCAAACTCATACATTGAGTGAAAGTGAAGGCAGCATTCCAATTGCTTTATATTAAGACTTAAACTTTTCCCAGAGAAAGACTGAGAATTTTGTTAAAATCTTGGTGAAGATCAGATTGGACTAAAGTTTAAACAACAGTGGGATTCGAGTATTTGCTATGTTCTGCTAACTTGCAGTGCAGCTTCTGATAAAGACAGAGGAAAAATGGACAGTCTGGGAAAGGGTCACCGCATTTGTGAAAGGGTCACCGCATTTGTGAAAATTTATAATTATGAGTCTCATATGACTGGTATTAGATACTTGTCTCTCCACTAGGCCTTGACTTCTTGGAAAAGGCATTTTCTTCCCTTTACCTCTTGTGTAGTATCTTACACAGAGAAGCAGACCAATGACTACGTAGTAAGGGCAGGGACAAAAAGGGAAAGAGATTTTTTTATCAATAAGAATATAAAATTATAAATAACAGGAAGACAAATAGGTATTTAAAAATCAGGACTCTCAGAAGGAGGAAGTCATAAAGATACCAAAAAATGAGTACAAAGTTTGAATATTTTAGAAGCAAAGATAAAATCATATTGGAAGGAATAATGAATGATACAGTCAAATTGAAGGAAAAATATAAGGAAAAATAATTATAAATTATTTGTCAGCTATTTTGACACTGGAGTAAAATTAAATAGCTTTTTCTATCTATGCTTGTAAAAACACAGTATTATTTCTACCAGTAGATTTGCTAAAGCCATTGATTGATAGGATTTTTTTCTTATAACATTATGTAATAGGAGGATATATGTGGTTAAAAGGGAAAGTCAACTATTATAATAGGACTCTATTATCTTAAATAAGAATTTATGAAGAAACTAGCATTGGCACAATACAATTAACTAAAACTACTGACCTTATTCAGATGTTATCAGTTTTCCTACTCTTTTGAATGTGTGCATAATTTTATGAAACTTGAACACAAGTGTAGCATTGTAAAACCACCACCATAACCAAGATAGGGAACTGGAAAACATCTTTGAAAATGGCAGATTAAGGGGTAGAGAGAAGCCATATATTAGGAAGTTATTCTACAGATGACAAAAAAGAAAGAAGACCAGAATATTTAAATAAAAAAAGTCAGAAAATTAAATATAAAGAGGAAAATATGAACTGAAAAATATAAATATAAAAGTTGATGAGCAACAGTATAAAAATCACATTTTGAAAGTTACTAGTTTCAGAAGATTTGGGAATATAAATGCGACATGCTACACAATAAAGGAATGGTCAAATGAAATAAAAATATGCATATGTCAGAAAACAGCCTTTCGTCTTGAAAATAAAAAAGGGGTTGACAGAAACATAGGAAAATCTAATGTTATTGTGCAAATGCAAAACAATTTTTGAAATAAATTTCTATGGATGTAGAGATATAGATGTTAAGAAAAATGTTACAGAGTCATTATTAAAATCAAAACAAATGGGTAATACAGCTATAACAGGGATTTATAAAAGTCTTATGGAATTGTATATTTTCATAGTTGGTAAAAATGTTTATCTTGATGCTGCAAACAGTCTCTATGCTTCAGTCTCCATGCTTCTTTCTAACAGAGACCACCTCCTGTGACAAAAGTTGAACATCTCAACCACCTTCGCAACTAGGATTTGAATGTACTATCTACCCCTGGATGATGAATGTTGGGTGAAAGCTTGCTAGAAAGTATTCCAGGGAAGACTTTCTTCATGGATTAAAAAAGGAGAGTCAGAAAGAGGGTAAAGGGATATCAAGACCCTCTCTCCCCTCCTACTAAGAATATTCTGGTAGGGACAAGATACTCAAATCTGCCATAGATCTCTTGCAATTGTAAGGTGATAATAAGAGTTACAGAGAAGCTGAAACAAGTTCTTGCCTCTGAATTAATTCTGGATATATTATATCATTGGACTCATTATTCGATTAAGAAAAATCCTCTTGTTTTAGTCAAGTATATCTGAACTCTTCCTTCAGGCCAGAGTACCCTGATTCATTCAGGAGGCAAAGAATCACACAGTAATGCAGTAATCACTTTCTAAATATCTACTATGAATGAAACACTCTACTAAGCCTTTGACTTCAATATCTCTCTGAGTACATGGGTTCATAGAGAGTTATCTATGAGTACATGGAATAGAAATGAGCAAAAGCCAAAAGTAGACCAAAGAATGAGTTTCATCTTGGAGGTGGAAAAGACACATAAGACTTGGGGCACAAGTCTGTTCTAGGTCAATAAAACCATTATTGTTTTCTCACCTTGTCTTGTAAACATGCAATAAACACAAATTATTCCACCGGGCAAATGCTTATTCATACTCTAATTTAATTTAATGCTTAATTCAAAGGTTGACTATCAAAGTCAATATTGAGAGAATTACAATGATCTCATCTTGTAAACTTGTTCGGTGCTTAATACTGTTCTTTCTGTAGAAAATACCAACATTAGAAGTGCACAGGCAATCTTCGCTTCACACAGTAGTGTGGGGCTGTGGAAATGAGCAAACCTCATTATGCAAAGTGATCTTAATAATCAATAGGAAAGATTATGATTGACCCATTATCTTTAAAATTGTCAAAACATTAAACACTCTTTTATTGTGAGCTATAAAATTATGGGGAAATGAAGAAGGATAAAACATATTTGTAATATAACCTCAAACATAACATTGATATTAACTTTTTTTGTATATTAAATATTACTAGTTTGAATAGTGCTTGTTTCCTTCTTCTTATAATGTAATTTACTGTTTGGAAAGGCAATCATATGCAGTTTCTCACCCCATGCACGGAGTCATAAGAGTGTCCTTGGAAATTAACACATCTGTCACCTGATATAGTCAACACAGGTATATGTGTGTGTATGTGTGTGTGTGTGTGAGAGAGAGAGAGAGAGATGTTGACAATGTTTAAGATAAACGCAATAAAGTTCCAAACAACATAAACAAAAAGAGTGGCCTTGGTTCCCAAACATTTCCTATTTGAAGATAAAGAGCCTCCAAACCTGTGACGAGCTTGCTCTGCAGAGGTAATATCTTTCACTGTTCCTTTGTGCTGCTTAAGCATATATGTCAATGTCCCTTAAACACAGGCTTCTGTATTTAAAGCCCTATGGGAAGGGTCAGTATAGTGTCCTTCTATTGCAGCATGAAGTCAAATGTGTGCAACTCTAATGTCAGATATGGAGTGAATCTGCTAGTTATGAGAGGTCGATGTCCTAGGAGGGGCTGGATCATAAGCACATTCTCTCCTCTCTTGCCATAAGTAAATGCTGAGCCAGCACCTATTATTTGGGTTGTCTTTTGTCAGAATCTTGAGTCGTATACTAGTTTCATCCCTGAAGAGCACTTATCTGCCTTTTAACCTTGGTCGCACAACCTGAATACCCAATGGACTGTGAAACATAATATGGAAAAAACGCCTTTTTTTCCTAGGTTTAGATCCACTTCCAACAATTTGTACTTTTCATGGCATGAAAAACCTGAGTGTTCCTTTAATGTGACTTTTTTTTGCTACTGCCATTTCTCTGGGAAATATTCATCTACATGAAATCTGTCACTTTCTTCATGTATGTCAAGAAGTTCCACAGGCTGCAGTTCAAATGGGGCAGTATCAATATTCCCATAGTCAGCTGTTTCTTTCACACCCCATTTATATTTGATTTTAATTATGCTTCCAGAATTACTACTTTTATATCTTTGCTATAGTTTCATTTTTGTTGACCAATTCCTTCTTTGGATTATTCAGTTTTGTAAAATGTCATATGGTTTATCACTGGGAGACAAGAGGCAACAAAATTACATTTTTGCTTTCTATCATGAACTGATAACAGATTAGCAATGGCCAATCACTGACAGCCTTGAAAGAAGTGACCTGACTGGTGACTGAATATGATATGAATCTCTTATATAGTGACTAGTAGATCAAATAACTAGCTGTGAGTTTATGTCCTACAGAATTGCTCACAGTTAATACATCCTGGTTATAGGAATTTGAACCTATTTCTTGGGGAGTGCTGTTAAGTCACTGAGCTTTGGCGAGTGAACTTTGCATACACCAAAACTATACAAAGTGAGGACCACCAGTAGTTTTGCATGTTAATATTCAGAGTTAGTTATAAGAAACTGAAAGGCAGTTTATCTCAAGGAAACTGTGAACTAGAATCAAAAGAATGTCCATCAATCACACTTAATATATGAATAGTCCCATGCCATTAGATAAGTTTTTAAAGTATTACTATATTAAATATCATACAATCAGTATTCTTCTATTCTGTAACTGTCAAAAAATTTCCATTACTAGGAAATTATGAGGATTCAATGAGGGGAGGGGGGTCATGAGAAAAACAGCATGCACCACGTTCCTTTCCCCAAGTTCTCTATCATGCTGACAGTGTTTTTATCTAAGGAATAATGAAAAATATATAGAGACACATATGTACATGTACATAAATTACATGCATTATAATAATATGTTAAGTTTATAGATCATCTGATATCTATTTTATTTATTGCTATCAAGGACTTAGTAAAATTTTAACTGACTTACTTTTATTATTAAATATTTCTTAAAGCACAAGATTTCTAACTATGTAAAAACCTTTATCTAAGAAGCTGAAATTCACACAGGGGATGTTTGCATCTCTGACTCTTTTTTTCTTTTAAAGATTTATTTATTTATTTATCTATTTATTTATTTATTTATTTATTTATTTATTTATTAAATTCACACAGGGGATGTTTGCATCTCTGACTCTATTTATTTATTTATTTATTTATACACGCACTGGGTATAGTCAGAAGCACGGAGGGTGAGAAAATTCACCAGAGCCAGAGCGGGGAGCAGAACAGGCAGAAGGACCTAAGTACACTGCTGAGGGGAGCAGCAGGCGGCAGGAGAGGTTTGCGTGCCATGTGGGACCCTCCTCTGGTGGCTGGGGAGCATCCGGGAATCGAACCGGTGCCCCAGAGGCCATGGGCAGCAACCCAGTGCTCAACCACTGTGCCACCACGGAGGTCCTCTCTGACTCTTTTTTAAGAGAGGAGGTTCCCTTGAATGATGTCACTGTCAACCTCAAGTATTATTGTGAGAAAACAATTAAGCATGATATACGCATGTTGACTTCTCAGAAGACCTCTGAGGGAAAAAGTCAGTGACAGAACTGATAGGATATTTAACAGAACAAAGCCAAATTAGAAATACTTTATATAGCTATGTCTAAAAAATATTTAAATTGCTCACTCAAAATGTAGAGAGTAAGAGTATATACTTTGTTCAATTCATGAGGAACAAATCCCTCATTTTAGTTTCTTTCAAGAGGTATGGATATGAATTACAATGTCTTACACAGGATCCCATATTTTACCATTTGCTTAGTTAAGTCTCAAGGTAAAGTCAGATATACTGACAAATTCAAAGTAACAATTTTAGTTAAGATTTTTTAGGAGATAAGCCTTTAGAGAAATTTTTTTTTAAAATCTCATCAATACCAGAGGCCTGAAATATGCATGGTGAATTCTATAACTCAGATGATAGCAGAAAGTATTTCTATAGCTTATTATGCTCTTGACTCATAAACCACTTACTTCCAAACCCATGAAGTCTGTAACAGTGATTTTTCTCCCAGTCTGACATTAGCCAAAATTTCACCAGTACCTTTCTGGACTACACTAGGTATAATTTGCTTGGTGTCTTTTCAGAATGATTTGAAATACTTAACCAGGCTAAATGAAATATTTGGATTCTAGCTTTGTCTGCCAATATATGGACTACAATATATATAAAACCTTACTCTTGCTTAAATTACTTTTTGTGTACGTATATGTGCTTACTTATATGGTCAGAAGCAAAGATTACCTTTCTTCATTTGTATTGCTCTTTGATTTAATAATTGCATTTTAAAAAAACCACCGTTCTAGAAAAATAATACATATAATGTAACTAAAAGTTGAAGCATTCTTCTAGTTTCTAGTACATTTTTAAAAGGATTTTCATATGCCTTAAAATAAAGTTTCAAGTAGTTTTATCTTGTTTAAAATGATAGACCTGATAAAAATATTTTGGTCTATCATGGCATAGTTTCTTATCTTCCCATCAAAAGCATGAACTTAATTTGAATGTTTAATACCGGGTGAGGCTTAATGAGAACATAATAATTTTCACTGGGTGAGGTTTAGTGCTGTTTCTTTTCTAATGTGTGATAATTGAAGATAAAACAATGACCACTGATAAGTGAGTGCTTATATAGCACTTCTTGTTCCTCTGAATGAAGGAAGAGTATCATTATCCATGGTACAAAATGTCAATATCAAGAGCCGATTGTTCAATGAGGCCAGGGACACTGAAAATGATAATTATGTCTTTTCTTCCACAAGGCCATATAATTAAAATAGGAAAGTTGTGAAGCCATAAATGACACTTCTCATCTGGCATGATAAAATAAATCTTCTTGCTCCAGTTACTCATGTAACATGTCTTTGGGTATACATGTATATACACATACACTTACAAAAATACACATACATACATAACTTTTTCTTTACCAACTGCTTAGGAAGTCATTTAGACATAATTTCCTCAAGCTTTGACACTGAAAGAAGTTGAATAGAGAATACAACCTCTTCAAATGATATATCTGATAAAAGAATATTATAATTTTTACACTAACTATTAGTCTCTCTCTCTCTCTTTTTTAAAGATTTATTTATTTACACAAGCACTGGGTACAGTCAGAAGCGCGGGAGGGTGAGAGAATTCACCAGAGCCAGAGCGGGGAGCAGAGCAGGCAGAAGGACCAAAATACACTGCTAAAGGGAGCAGCGGGTGGCAGGAGAGGTGTGCGCACCATGCGGGACCCTCCTCTGGTGGCCGGGGAGCAGCCGGGGATCGAACCAGCGCCGCAGAGGCCGCAGGCAGCTTCGCAACCCAGCACTCAACCACTGCGCCACCGGGGAGGCCCCATAGTCTCTTTTTTTAATAAGTTTAAACTTTTTTCAATTACTTAGAACAAACAATGACATAATTTTAGAGCAATGTTGATTTTTTTTACATTAATGAACATATATTAATCATAATAAAGAAATATTTCAATCAATAAAGCCACATAATCTCAAAATTGTGCCAATGGATAATATTCTGATCATCTTGTATTTAGTATTGTCTCAATAAAGTGTGATTATATAAATTAGTATTCCATGTATAATGTTAGTCTATTAATTTGACATTTCAATACAATCAGATTTTTATGATATGATTTATTCCTCTCCTATATCTTTTCTCCCTCTTTTTCTAGCTTTTTTGGTTGTGGCAAGTACTTTTTTACTACATTGCAATGATCTGTATTATATTATAGGAGGAGAACTCATTTAAGAACTCAATTTAAGTCTTAAAATATTGAAAATTTAGCTTTTAGCTCTCACAAGCAGTTTGAAGTAACACTGATTTAATACATTATAGAGATTTCAAATATACAGCATTATAAATCAACATCTGTATTTTGGGTATATTTTGGTCACCACCGTAGTTAGTTTTAAATATTGGAAAGACTACAGAAAAACTTGTTACTTTATAATTAGTCCTTATGGGAGAAAAATGAGAAAGGGATAGTTTGTTAGCCACTAATATTATGTAGTGAAATAACTTCATCTTTATATATCTGTATTTATAGTTTACCATCTATCTATTATTTATAAGTATATATAGATTACTATGGTAAAATCTAGCTAAATTGACTTACATATGAACATAACCTATGTCTCGGAAGAGGCATATAAATTATTTCCAAGAAAAACAATTCTGCAAACAATAATTCTACAGAACTAATTATAATATTCTGAACTTTATTAACAAGTATAATTTTTATAAGCATTTTTTAATATGACAGTATTTACAGAATAACTTAGATTTTATGCAAACAACTGCAGAGGGCAGAGAGAAGTCAATGAGACTCAAATTGAATGTGTATCAAAAATCTAAATAATCTGTAATCTACTGTTGGTAACATTTTATATGTCATGTACATGCTGATTTCTTCAGAAAATGGCCTTTTCAGTAAATTGCAAGCAATAGGAATAATGGTGTAAGTATTAAACAAATGGAAATAAAGCTTTACTCAGAAAAGTATGACATATTATGAGTTGAAGTACCAGTAGCCAGACTTGTTTAGATCATAGGAGTCTTTGTTGTGTTGGTCCCAGATTAACAGCTGGAAATGAGCTCAGTTCCTGACTGCTGAGTGCTAATTAATGCTGCTAACTGTTGACACACATTATAAGAGGCACAAAATTGTATTTTTCAAAAAGTGTCATTGAACTAATAATTTTAGATGTATGCTGATATCTTTAAATAGTAGAGGTATTCAACTTACAAAATAAATTTGCATGTTGAACAAGTCTATTAAAAAATATGCCTAAGAATTGCTATCTAATGTTGGAACTACTTGAAAGGGGGATAACAATATGATCCTTAATCTGATAATACACTATTTTAATGAAATGACTTCTTAAATTGTTTTGGAATTCAATAGGACTTTAAAATTATTCACTTTGATTATATATGAATTACCTTCTAAGAAATCAATTACTTTTGGGTTTTGAATATATTTGTAAGAATCATTCTGAGGGCCTCCCCGGTGGCGCAGCGGTTGAGCGCTGGGTTGCGAAGCTGCCCGCAGCCTCTGCAGCGCCGGTTCGATCCCCGGCTGCTCCCCGGCCACTGGAGGAGGGTCCCACATGGTGCGCAGACCTCTCCTGCCGCCCGCTGCTCCCCTCAGCAGTGTCCTTCGGTCCTTCTGCCTGCTCTGCTCCCCGCTCTGGCTCTGGTGAATTCTCTCACCCTCCCGCGCTTCTGACTGTACCCAGTGCTTGTGTAAATAAATAAAAAAAAAAAAAAAATAAATCTTTAAAAAAAAAAAAAAAAGAATCATTCTGAACACAAGGAATGCTGGCTAGTCAAAACACAAGTTTGTTTTAAGGTAAAAATTATCATGAAGATTTGAGGTACTATATAAAAGAATGAAAGCAATTAGGAGCACTTAGTTCACGTAAAATATGATTTGATCTTTATATCCTTATTTTTCTACTGGTCCATGAGTCATGGACACATATTAATAAAAGGTACATCAGCTATCTCAGAATAACACAGCCGCAGTCCCAGGCAAGTAGGATCCAACCAGGAAAACCTGACTTGTTAGAGAAGCTCCAGACTCCGGCTGTGGCCTGGAAAGGCAGTAGTCTTCCATGTTTATATAACACATTTATCTGAGGATTTCACAAACACTCACTTGTCAATTTTCACAGCATCTCCAGGAACTAGATAGTGTGAAGGATTATTATTCTCACAGGAGAGTTGGGGGCAAGAGTCATGCAGAAGATTTGTTTGCCAGGAGTCACAATGAAATAGAATGCTTCTGCTGTGACTGTAGTAGACTCTCAATAAGACCCATTTAATGGAGCTGTCTTGGAGCGTGAACAAAGTAGTCATTGCTCTATCTTTCCTCCCTTCCCCCTTGCCTTCCTCCTTCCTTCCTTCTTTTATTTTCACAATGATAGTTATTTTATTTGTTCAAGGGCTCATATTCAAGGGTTAAACCAACCATAGACTTAGATTCTGTGAACCTAAATTCACATACTAGAAAGAAAAAAAGCAAACTGTGATCTATAAACAAGGATGAAAATAAAGGCTCACAATTAATTACATTTTAGTAAAATTTCTACAGCCTACAATTCCGAAGATCTTTCAGGTCTTTCTAGATGTCTCACAGGGTATCTGTACTTTTTTTGAGTTAAATAATCTTATCTTTCAGCTCCTGGTTGGTAACTGCTTTACATAGAAAGCAGACCTCAAGTAATTCTGAAATAAATAACATTGTAGAACATGCCCACTGTATGAGATGAGCAATCTCATATATATACTTTTTTAGATCCAAACCAAAGGTCAGACATTGAATTATCTTCCAGTTGACAAGACAGAACTGCTGCATCTGCCTGCACATGGTTGACTGAAGACTGTAAACTTCCCTAAAAAATCATAAATGTTTCTAAACAAAAATTTTCTGCCATGAGGAAATAAAAATCTTTTGTCTTAAAAAATTCTTAAGTTTTCAAGAAGGAAACCAGCAAAAATTGATATCTTTAAAAAACATACTCAGTAGACTAATATATTCTGATAAGGAATATGATGTATAAAAATATTTTTAAACATTAAAGTGTTTAAGATTTATTTCAGAATTCATTTTAGGATGTTGGAGACTAAAAATGCTGGGTCTATTTGTGAGTTACTGGCAGTAAATTCATGACAGGGATGTTCATGAGTGAGGAGCAAAGTCATGACAGAATCAGTTTCCTGCACTCTCCCAGTGTTGATGCAGCTCTCTTGAAGAGAACCTTTTTTTCCACAAACATGGAGAGCCAGGTAAAGTGAAGCATGAATGCCCTGTTTTAGTCTGACATTGCTCTCCTGGTCCCTTCTCCTAATGATACGTGTATGTGTAGTGGGCAATCAGGGTTAGCTCCTCCTCACCAGTGGTTTTTCACAAACCATCATGGAGCTTCGTGACGTGAGAGCTATAACTCACCCATTTCTTACAGACCTGTTTAAGAGCAGAGCCTGAAGGAATTCAGAATTATCTGACATCATTTTATCCATTTTAGCAGCACTGATCATTTACATCATTTTATCCATTTTAGCAGCACTGATCCTGAACCATTGCTTAGTTTCTTCTCTATTTGCTAGAATATTTAATGACTGTTTGGGGAACACTTAGATTAAATAACTCAAATTTCAAATTCTGTTGGACATTTGACTAGTTAAATTGATTTTTTCTTTGACTCAATACATGCTTTTTTACAGTGGCTCCGAGTCACATAAATATGTTTAACCTCATCCATAGGATATCTGAAGCTTAGAATGAAGTTTTTAGAAATTGCCCATTAGCCGTTTTTTCTGGGTTAGATAAACTTTTGAGGATAGGTGAAGAGTTTTTGAATCAGCTTAGAGTAGTCCTTTCATCATTCTAAATTACACAAGAATATGTTAATTCTAATCATGTTAGCTAAGTACTTATTAATGAATCAGCATTAATCAATTTTAGTGTTTATCACTGTCAATAGTAAACACAATATTTAAAAGCTTGCACTGAGGGTTTCTCATGAGATATGACATGAGGAGACTACGTTGGCCCTTCAGGTACCCAGCAAATATCACAGCCCTCGTGTCCTTGCCTTCTTTGGGGCATGGCCTGGACTAGTTTCAGAGATTTCCTTTGAAACTAATGGTTTCATCAGTAGTTGTCTTTCCCACCTTTTCTGAGATTTCCTTTGAAACTAATGGTTTCATCAGTAGTTGTCTTTCCCACCTTTTCTGGATAAAGATACAAGGAGAGAAATTTAAGTTTCTTTTCAGATAGTCACTGCTTATGATACATTAGTTTGTTTCTACGAGCAAATTTAATGTAACATAAGCTGTTTGGTTTCTTCTTCTAAAGAGGGGCTGACATCCTTTCTGAGACTCAGATGGTTTCAAGTTTCCACTGATTGACTCTCCAGTGAAGAGGATGAAGAAATTCCTCTGTAGCAGTTAGGCTGCTTTTTCCGTCTCAAAACTTTTCTTTATACAATGCAAAATATAAGCAGTTGGTCACAAGGCAAATTGCCACTAGCTAGTACCTTCCTAATGTCAAGCACAGAACAAGAATTGAGATGAGTGGAAGAAGGGACAATTGGGGGTGCAATCTCATTGGGAGAGGAAAGAGAGACTGAGCAGAATCTACTAGGAGCCCAAAAAATGTTTCTACAGCTAAACTTTGCAATGTCAATTCCCATTTGTGAGTAAAAATGCTTTATACTCCCTCTTTTATTTATTTATTTATTTATTTATTTTTTAATAAATCTTTTTTTTTTTAATAGAGGCATGTTTTATTTATTTATTTGTTTGTTTGTTTTGTTTATACATGCACTGGGTACAGTCAGAAGCGCGGGAGGGTGAGAGAATTCACCAGAGCCAGAGCGGGGAGCAGAGCAGGCAGAAGGACCGAAATACACTGCTGAGGGGAGCAGCGGGCGGCAGGAGAGGTCTACGCGCCATGTGGGACCCTCCTCCGGTGGCCGGGGAGCAGCCGGGGATCGAACCGGCGCCGCAGAGGCCGCAGGCAGCTTCGCAACCCAGTGCTCAACCGCTGCGCCACCGGGGAGGCCCCTATACTCCCTCTTTTAGTAAATCACTGTTGACCATATTTCTACTATCACCATCAGTGTTAAAGGACACAATTGGAGGGAAAGGCATTTTTCCCAGGGATCAACCTTGTCACATTCTGGGGAAAAAAATCAGTAGTTATCTTACTCTCTACCTATCCCTTATTTTCTAGCATGGAACAAACACTGAGCAAGGAAGAGATTTTCACACGAGGATTTCAAAAGAATGAGGCTAGTCTTGGGTATTCTGAATAATTTGTTTATCCAAATGAATATATACTCATCAGGGCTTCCAACTTAGTGTACTTCACTTTTGTAACAATGCTGTTATTGTTAAAAACATTTTTGGGGGACTGATTAAAATGAACTACAACCAATCCCTTTGAGTAGTTTGACAGCTGACAAATTTTCAGTCTTTGAGTCTGAATTTGACTCTTTAACAGCCAAACGTCATTCAGAGCCAACTTTGGTGAGGAAGCTGCATAGTCATACAGAAAAATCCCCTTTGGCTTTAAAACATGATGGTGGAACTATAAAGCCATTTGACTAAGTTATGTACATTAGTGGCTTATAAACTGACTCTACAGTTAATTTCCAAGGATCGTTCCATGACCATTTTGAGAAATGATGGTGTCACTAGTTTAAGTGTGTCCAAGAGCTTTATTTTGAAGTTATATAATATGAAATCAATGTGGGCCTCCCTAGTGGTGCAGAGGTTAAAATCTAAGTGCTATCAAGCTATCGCCAGTCACTGTTGGCATGAGTTTAATCCCCATCCAGGGAGCTAACCCACATAGTACAGCAGACCTCTTCTGTCTCGCCTGCTGCTCCCCTCAGCAGTGTTTTGCTCCTGTTTTGCTACCCACTCTGTCTCTGGTGAATCTTCTCACCCCCGTACCTCTGGCTTATACCCAAGTTCTTGTATGCATAAATAAAATAAATCTTTAAAAAAATATGAAACTGACATGATGTATTTGTTTGAAAATTAGCATCATCAATTTACCATCATCTTCTACAGTCGTTTGTGTTCAAAGTTGGAGTATCATTCACTTGCTATCATTTAATAAGAATTCATTGTATCAACATAATGTTAATATTAAGAGGAGGAACGCAGAGCCAGACTGTCTGGGTCCAAATTGAACTGTGACACTTTGTACTGTGTTGCCCTGGACAAATTACATAGCTTCTTTTGGCTTTTGGTGGGGGGATTCTTTTGGCTTTTGGTGGGGGGATTCAGTGAGTAAATGTATGTACTGCCTTACGTCCACAGTAAGTATTTCATAAATGTCTGTTGTACTGAAAGTTTTTTTTTTTAAAGATTTATTTTTTATTTATACACTAGCTGGGGTACAGGCTAGAGGCGCGGGAGGGTGAGAGATTTACAGAGACAGAGTGGGGAGCAGAACAGGCAGACAGACCAAAGACACTGCTGAGGGGAGCAGGGGGCGAGATAGGAGAGGTCTGCCATGCCATGTGGGTTGCTCCCTGGCCGGCCGGGAATCAAACCTGTGCTGCAGAGGCTGTGGACAGCTTCACAGTGCGGCGCGCAACCTGCTACACCACCAGGGAGGCCTGAAAGTTTTTACCAACAGCCCATTTGTGCCACTCACTGTGCTGCTGAGATTCTTGGTTTGGGATTAAACTCAAGCATTATAATAATAATGAAATAAATTCAAATAAAAATAATAATGAATAAACAACATCACTTTCATATGATTATTTAAGATTGCAAGGTTATAAAATCTTCTAAAAATATCTGTGGAAGGCTTATCTAGGTAATTGCATCAGTGACCAAAACATGACTTGTTATGACAATAGTAGCTAGATGACAGTTATTTTAAATTCATATATGCTAATGGCCCTGAAAATCCTCATTAAAAGCAACTGATGTTTTAATTTGAAAGCTCTCAGCATTTAAACTATAAAAAGCATATTACTTTCATATAATAATATTTGAAGTATGAGCTGTATAGAAATAATTTGTGTAAAATTCTATTACTATTTTTTTTTGAAATGTTGCACACTGTGGAGAGTAAACGGGTTTTGCATTAGTTATATATGAGACAGTGTTCTAATAAGACTTCTGTTTCTGATAGCTGAACTCCCATGGCCAGATCCCACATGTGACCCATGGGTATGTGAAGTTTGGCTTTATAGTTCAGTAGGATAACTTTGGAAGCCTTCTTTTTTGGTCACAAAGGAATGATTTTCAGTCATTCTTTTCAGTTGTATTTATACATTTGCTATAGATACTCTACATGTAGCATATAAAAATGCACCTAAATTTCTCATAAAATGGGCAGTATTAGTACTACCCTTCCAAGAGGATGTTGAAAAATAATAAAGTCTTTCCATAAGGTTTTACAAACAATAGTTTTAGTTTAAGATTGATCCTACTAAAGGTATGATTTCCCAGTTATTTTGGCAGTTGCAATTATGGTTTCTTGGTCTTAAATGCTTAATTAGGAGCCTTTGGAAAGTTTCATGTCAAGCTAAAAATATTTCTAATGTACACTCTGCTTACTCAAAGCTGCATGGAACTGCAATTTACAAAGGAAACTTGTTTCCTTAATTGTTGTGTCAGTCAGCAAAAGCACAGGGAGCAGGCACAGAATAATCTGTTTATATTTAGCTGTGCCAGTGGCCATGAAATGTCACAACCTTCATGTAATTTAGGAAAAGGTTAGGCATGTTATTTCTATAGAACTGATTGCTTTACAGTTTGTTTTATTTTTTAAAAATTATGTACTATTTCACAGGATTTTTTATGTAGGACTTTTATTTTTATCATTATAATTTTGTTTTTATACAACACTTGAAAGTGAAGATTTACATCAGGTTTTAGCAGATTCATATGTTTTTATATTTAGTAATTCACTACAGAAAGTTAGATTAATATAAAATATAGATTGATATATAGAACTTGAATTATAGAGGTTTATCTTATCTGAAATTCTGTTGTTTTTTTTTTTTTACTGTCTTTAGTGTTTGAAGAGTATGTTTCATTATAGAACAGATTTAGAGATGAATAAACTGAAGAGAAACACACATTTTCAGGATGACTCATCTATTTACCAAGTGTGATGAGAGAAAAGGAAAAACAAAGAAAAATGAGCAAACAAGAAGAACCAATGCTTTGCATCTCTATAGCACTCTCTGGCTTTCAAGATTTTCACTTTTATGACTGCAACCATTGCAGGGAGCACTTACAAGGTACTTTCTTATTAGATGAGTTCATCCTCCAAGAGTGTAGTGACCTGTGTTAGATGTGGTTACAAATTCAAGCTTGAGAGTTGGATGGATGTGGGTTATAATTCCATTTCTCTCACTTCCATCATTGTGACCTTGGGCAAATGACATAATGTTTCTGAATGTCAGGTTTGTCTTTTGAAAAATGGTGATTTTGGTAACTGCTTTATAGGTTGTCTGACCACACAAAGGAGTATTCACACAGTATCCACTCAGTGACTCATATTTGGTAACTCTTCTTGTTATCATTGCTAATACTTTCTAGTGCTATAAAGAATAGTAAATACTTTCCAGCTATTGTATAAAGATATAGTAGACTGGACATTGGAGATTTGAATAAGAGAGAAAGGCATTTCCCTCTCTTTCTAGAAATCATTTAAACAGACAATGTCAACATATCAGCTTGCTTATTTCTACATTTCCTTAACTTCCGAACATTATTTCTTAGAGCTGACTTTCTTCCACTAGAAAACATTTTGGCCTAATCGCTAATGAACTTTTGCTTTTTGATGTATAGGAATCTCCAGTAAATGGAATCCTATTACAGTTCATATTTATTCTAGAGATAGTTTTGATTAAACTTATTTTTGGTTTTATGTGTATTAATCAAGAGATAATATGATAGGGAACCTTGACAACCAAGTTCTAAAAACAATTATCTTTTTAGTACATTTATTTTATTCCGTATTTTATTTGAGTATCCCCACCCCTTAAATGTTTCATAATAAATATAGTAGAGAGTTAATTTGTTAATGATGCAAGTGGACATATGATTTCTACATTTTTTAAATTTCTATATCTTTTAAGAAATAAGTGGGCCTCGCCGGTGGCGCAGTGGTTGAACATTGGGCTGCGAAGCTGTCTGCAGCTTCTGCAGTGCCGGTTCGATCCCCAGCCGGCCGGTGAAGTTCCCACATGGCACACAGATCTCTCCTGCCATGCCCGCTGCTCCCCTCAGCAGTGTATTTCATCACTCTGCCTGTTTTGCTCCCCACTCTGGCTCTGGTGGATTCACTCACCCTCCCGCGCGTCTGACTGTGCCCAGTGCTTGTATAAAATAAATAAATCTTTAAAAAAAAAAAGAAATAAGTACTGGATTAAGTGTTCACGTAGCATTATGTATCTAAGTAAAATAAGGGGGATTTTCATGCATATATGTTTTCAGGGAATAATTTGGCATAACTGGTAGAGAAAGAGGGGTTTATAGTAAATAAGAACAGCATGCAAGAAATATAGCCCTATACCAGACTATATCAATTGCTATATTATAGCAGGCTATATTAATAGCAGTCATGGGAGGAATTAAAATAAGAAGAAAATTAGAAATCTAAAAGTATTTCTTTCAATACCCTAAGCACTTTGTAACAAAGGTCTAGATGGAGAGTGAAATGGTATTATCTATAATAGAAAAAGGAAGGGAGAATGTTTATAACATTAAGAGAGCTGAAAGAATGGATAGATTCTATTTGAGGAGGTCTTTTCTAACTAGCTTAAAAGTTTTTGACTTAAGTTCTGGATTTCATCATCAGAACTTAACCAAAATAGTGTGTTTACAAAACTAATGGGAATTATGATAGCTTTACATGAGGTCACCAGTGAACAGTATTCAGTGTGACAGGAAAGGGTGAACATGACACAGTATGGGGTTTAGTTGGAAGCTATGGCATAACTGAGCCAGCAGGCTAGCTTTAAGTTAGGTATTTTTGGCAATGGATTACTTGGAAAATGATAGCTAAGCTCTCTCTATAGTTACTGGAGAGTAGAATTGAATCCACTAGACTGGATGCTCTAGGTGAATGTTTCAGTGACAGTGAGTGCCAGGAACGAAATAAAAGTAAAAGTAAAACATAGTTGTAGATTTTATGTGGAATAGTCACTTTTAAGCTTAAAGGTGTGATTGTGTCAAAATAACAAAGTGTGCTTTCAATATGATATTCATACACTCTCAGGGCTGCGACATACAGAGGGTTATAAACTGCCAAGCTTCAAGGGAGCCATTTGAATCACAAACTCCATAGATTTATATGTTATTGAATGGGTTTCTGGCAAATGGCAGAAAAAATATTTTGTTCTATAAAATCAATATCAGAGTTTCTACTTCTGATGTGGAAGAGTAAGTTACTAACTGAAACTCCAAAAAGTAACTACAAATTCTATCAAAATACCAAAAACAACTATCTGAAGACTTAAGAGAGTGTACAAAAGTAGGCAATTTTGAAAGGGAGTAAAAACATGGAGGAAGGAACCGGCATGGGTTTAGTTTTAGATTTTTGTAGTTTTACCCTGAGGGTAGATGGTTGACAGGAGAAAGGAGACACTAGAAAGAGAGGAGAAATTTCAGAAAGGAGATGATCTGAGAAGAGGACCTTCAAGTTTTGTATATACACTCTGCCCAAGTTCCCTGCTACCTACTAAGCATGCTGTGCAGGACACACTCAAAGCAATCTGAACCCTGATCTGAACCGCACACCGCTATAGGTGAGACAGTTTGCAATTTGACTGATGCCAAAAATACTGCTTGCTAAAACAAAAACATCAGTGCCTTTCAGAGTAATCTAATAGAATCTAGAGTCTCTACAACACACCCACAATATCCAGGACATAATTCAAAACTGATAAAGAGCCAGGAAAACATGACTCATTTTCAAGGGAAAAACAACCAACAGATATCAACCCCAAGATGACCCAAATGTCAAAAATATAAGAGTAATTTTTATAATATGCTCAAGGTAATAAAAAATGCTGCAATGAATAAAATGGAAAATCTTAGTACAGAAAATTAAGTAATAAGATAGTATCTAACAAGTTCTAAATAAATAAGTATCTGGAGGAAAGGGTGTCTTTTACTAATTAGCACAAAGACACTATATGCACTAGCTATCAAATATTCCTAGACTACCTAAACCCTATGGTTCTTGGAAGGCCATAAAATAGTTAAAATTAACCCAGAGAAAATTCTTTTCAGGTGTTTGGAATCAGTCTGATATAAAAAGAAAACTAAAACTTAATTAATAAGCTAGGTGAAAACCAAAACATGCAAATTTTAGTTACATATTTTAAAAGACTTCCAGGAAGTACAGTATATAACATCATTTATACAGAAAATACCGATTACATAAATGGTATGAAGTTAATTGCTCAGAAATTTTGGTTCTGTAACCTTTTTAAAATATTGGTGTTTCTTTAGATATATAATACAAAATATATAAAATATAATTCATGAAGTAAGTAACATTTGTGAGCAATGTTATTATGTTGTTCATATATGTTAGTCACAGCAAAGATGGCAGTAATATTTGTGTATAATTACTGAATCTCACTTACTGATTTCATTTTACAATGTACTATTTTGTTTTTTCCTTAAACAATACAAAGGTCTATTTTGTGAACTACTTTGATGAGAACTTCTTAGCATACAACATAAGAAGCAAAGAAATTATTCAATCAATAGTACCGTGCACAGGAAAACAGTATTTGAAGAAACTGGGCAAGAGCTTTCAAAGAACTTGGTGTCCAGTGATATATGTTATTAGGTTCCTATTTATAATCATCTATCCAACCTGCAGTGTATCTTTCAAATATTATGGATAGCACACACATATCTAATAAATATTTCTGTTTGTAAAAGCAAGACTATTTTGTTAGTAACCGACAGCTTGACTAGACAATCTAATGAGACTCATCGTTTATCTCACATTCTGCTTAGACACAGCCAATAAAATTTCAACTCACACCCCACTGAGGAATCCAATGAAAGGGAAACAACTATGAAAATAAACAAAAACAAAAGTAATGACACCAACATTATCAGCGGTGTGTTGGTACATGTTTAGCAATGGGCTATCAACAAAACAAAATCCTGATTTGTAGCATTGGCCAATTTCTGCGGCATAAGTTCTCTATCCATGGCTGGTTTCAAGGCACTTAAGTGAAATGACAGTGAACACAGATTTGGGAGATAAGTGCAGTAACATATTACAATATAGTCATTCTATCCTAAAGACACAGTGGACATAAATAACCTCAAGAATTGAGAGTAAAATGTAGTAAATAATTAGAAAGTGATGGACTCTGGGTTTTTAATTACCTTTTAAAAATTCAATTTATTTAATTTTAAGCTTAAATAATTTAATTAGTAATAAGGCCATATTGAATGAACAGCTTGCAAAATCCCGAAAATTCAACAGTTGGCTCTTGTGAGTCAGAAAGAATAGGCTCTAGCACAAGGTTGAGTGTAGTATAAAGGATAAGTGGCAAGGCAGATGGAGTTGAAACTCAGCCACTTTCAGATATTACTGGTCAAATTACCTCTTCCCCCTATACCTCAGGGTTCTCATTGTATAATTACAGTATCTACTTTGTAGATTTGTTACAAAGATAAAATGAGGAAATACTTGTATGGCATTTTGCACAATGTCTGAAACAATGATTCTCTCTATGCATTATTATAAATCACTGTGTAACTATGATAACTGCTGAAAAAATTAAGTGAAATTTTTTGATGAGAAAATATATTTCTTATTTTGTGACTTACAGAGTCAATTTTACTTTTTAGATAGCAGACGATCTACTATAAAGAGCAGAGAGGGGGAAATGGTATCAATCAATATGATTGAAACACTGTTTAATTAGCTAAGTATAGTTAATTATAGTAAAACAGAAAGAGAATCCATACATTCTGTAATATATTTGCAGTAAGAAGCTGCACCTTAGGTATTCATTATGAGTAGTTGAGCATCAGACTGAAAATGAATGTTGAAAAGGATTCTGAGACTGTTTCTAGTAAAGAGTACTTTAATAAATAAGCAAAAGGCACTATGGTTAATGACAAGGAGGAAAGAAACCATTATATGCATCTAAAATCCTTGATGTGATTATCTATTCCTATAGTATTTGTAGGAGATTAATGTCATACCCTGCATGTAAAGAAGATTAAAAAACAATAGCCTTTGAACATACTCCTGAATTTTGGGGGTTTCACATATTTAACATGGACTGAGTAAAAAACATGGTGGTGATATGAAAATATTCACATAATTTATGGTCAGAACTAGAGCAAAAAAACAAAATGGTTTAGTTCAGCAGTTTGGGGGAGGAGGAGCAGCTGGAAAATGATATAAAACAAACAGGATTTGGAAGTAAAAGAAAAAACCACATACCTGGCTCTATTTCCACTTGAGAACAACACAACAAAAACAGTGATGCTGAAATATTATTTGGGATATATGTTAATGGAACATACACATGCATTTTAAGAAAAGATTACATAATGGCCTTGCCTTGGCTTTCCAAGCAGAGCAACAATCCTATTTTCACATGAAAGAAGCAAGGCCACTAGGTTCTTGCAATAGAAGGCCAATTCTAATGTTTCCTTATTCACTTTAAATGAATAAGGTAGATCTAATAATTGTGTGTCAGTTTTTTTTTTTTTTTTTTTACCAAGAGGCAGCTTATGTTCTGTGGGACTATTATGCATATTATCCCTGACAGGTATCATACTATCTAGAATCAGGTTTTTCAAATTATAAAAATCATTTCTTAGATTCCCTTCCAGGTATTTGCTTTAGAAAAAGAAAATCATTAATCCTATTTAAGTACTTATTTCAGAGTCAAATGAACACCCATAATGTTCAGTTCCAAACCTCTTACAGGAAAGTGAATAGGTGTTACTTCTTTTGAGCTGTACAGGTCTTGTCAAATTATTCTAATTTAAGGGTAGTTACTTTGCAATCAGTTTAATTCTTTTTTTATACATGCAAGCCACATTTAATGAAATAGTCTTTCTTTTTAAAAGCCTGAACAATATAGAAAAAGTGTAGAGGAGAATATAACAAACATTCATATATTCCACCCCTAAATTCACACATGTTGACATTTTGTCATTTTGCTTTTTATATATTCATTTGGTTTTACAAAAGAGCTGTAAAACTTTTGATCAGGTTGTTGCTCCTTCTATTCTTCTCTTCCTATTCCCGTACTTTCCTCACCAGATACAAGTACTACCACAAATAAGTATGTAGCCTTCTATTCTCTATTTTGTCTTTATTTTTGTATTTCCCCATACAATTGCAACCCCCTGATTTTGACCCCAATCCCTTCTCTATTTGTATGTCTTCACTACATCCATAATCCAAAATTCTTTATAGCCTTTTAAAATGTTTCTTAATAAATTTCATAAAGAATGTAATTTTACCATTATTTTGTAGCTTGTCTCTTTCATACATTCAACTTTATGTTTTTTGTAATTTGTTGATGTTGAAAAATAAAGATATAAAGATATAAGATTATTCTTTTTAATTGCTGTGTAGTTATTCTGTGATATGACTATTCTGCAGTTTATTTTCCATTTTCCAATGGATGGACATTTAGGTTTTTCTGAAAGCAATCCAAAAAAAAGTGATGCAATATTTCATCTTTAAAAACTTATTGCTTTCCAATTTCTAATTTAAAAATTTAATTTTAGTGCAGACAATTTAGAAACCAACCAAGTGAAAAACAAACAAAATCTCTTCCAGTTTCACCATTTAGAAAGTTAAATGAGTACTAATAGTCTTTAAACATTATTGTACTGAGCTCCCTGCAGATACATACTGTACACACATTTGCAAAATGTCATCCCATTATACAGACTGCTTATTGAGGGGTTCATGAATATTTTGACTCTTTCACATATACCTGTTGTTCTAATGTTGTTCTGTTTATAATAATGAATTAATTAGGCCTCTACTAAGGAGCGTTACAAAAATAAAATCTTATTTATAAGTGCAGAAACATGAGGGGCCTGGGCAAGAAAGGTATACCAAGCCCTGTGGATGGTCAGGGGCAGGCAGGTAAGAAGACTCAAAGGCAGGGTGGGACGGCTCAAGTACAAGGACATGCTTTTTATTTATCATGTGCACCTGTGACCATCTGGACAAATATGACCAAGCATGAGCTCATTCCTGATTTTCCTCCCAGTGGTTTTATTATCTATGTGTCCAGTTGTAATTATTTGAGAAAAATGAGTATTTCTTTGCTTTTTGAAAATAATTTGATCCCTAACTGGCATTCTTATGTTGAAGACTTAGTTTTTCTTTTTTGGGGAAATGGGATGGAAGAGTTGGAGACACTTACAGGAGAATTTATTTCTCATCTAATTGCTGCATGACATTCTACTTAAAAAAAAAAAAGAAATTCTGTTGTTGTCTTGAGGTTTCTCTGATTTGAATACTATACTGAAATAGGCAGTAGCCAGTGGGGAAGGGCTTTTATATAAGAAGTTCTACTGCACAATGGGATGCAAGTTGGGTCCCTAAGAGGAGAGGATATGAGATATGAGAGCATCTCTAGAGAGTCAAGGTAACCTGAGAGAAGAAACTAGCAAGCAACAAGCAGATGCAGGCCACATCTCAGTTGAAAGTTGAACTGACTTACCATGAACAAGTCTTGTCACATTATATACAAGACAGATTTATATATATAATTTTTATTTATGTACACACGTGTATATATACTGATATTTGTAGATACATATATAAACAAACATGGATACATAGATGTGTGTGTATATATATATGCACATAAATATAATGTATATATAAGTTTATTTTGTGGGTAGTATTAAAATAAGTATTAACTCTAATATAAAAATATTGCAGGACAATTGGAGAATAACTAGGAGATATTTAAATTAAACATAAGCATGCTTATATTTAAGCAAACAGGGATATAAAGGAGCTGAAATGAAAACATTTTCTTCAGAAATTAGAAGCAAGACATTTTCCTTTCTATTCATGATTTCTTACAATGTTCTTATAGTTTCTGAGGTAAAAAGACTGAGACACCTGACTTTCACTACTTCTAATCCACAAAAAATGACTCTTGTTTCTAAATTTAGTTCATTATAATTATCTGGTTACTCCCAAAGCATTAAAAAGGCTAATTGGGGGATCTAATGACTAACCTCAAAGGAAGAATGATGACTAAAGTATCCCTAATGTAATGAGTATATGTATCTTTGGATGGCTAATGCAGATTCAACCAGTGTCTTTACCTTAAGTTTGTAGTTTTGCATTTATATCCTGAATTGGTGTGTGCAAATTACAGCCTCCAGAGCCCAGTCTCCTTGCCATGGATCTGTGAAGGGAAGTGATGGAGGACGGGTTGCAGCATCAGAGAGCTGCTTATCAGCCCTGAAGTGTGATTGCTTGCTGGCAGACCTAAGAAGTCAGATGTTATCAGACAAGTAACTTGGCTACCCAGATCCCAAATACCCCTCCTGTATTTGCTGACTTTTGCCTGATTGAGGCTTTCTCTCTAAAATTAACAATATAACATTCCATAATATTATCTACTTTAATATACAAATGACTGGTGTCATTCATTTATTATTTATTCACTCATTTACTCATTTGTCAAATATAGCACCTCCCGTCTGCTGGTATGGGTAGCAATAGGGGTGACCCTGATAAACTAGTTCCAGTTGTCTGGGAATGAAGTAATTGGACTGAGAGAACCCCTTCCCTGGAAACCCCACAAAGCAGGAGGTCATGATTCCAAATTTGGTTGATTGTGGGCTCACTTTTCCACGTTAGACTGTGGGGGGAAGGGGTCCCATAAGTTTCTGTAAAGGACTGATACCTAAGGTCACACTCTTTGTTACTTTAATTCAGAGTGTATTGTCTTATTTACCAGACTTATTGTAATCTTTGCTCTTTGAAAGGAGAGAATCCCACAGTGGGATAGCAGCTGACCTTCCCACCTTTAGTTCAGCCCGTACCTAGTGACTCAGGTTGGCATTAGATGGTGCCCTTTGCTGGCACTATGCTGGTAGCTGGGGAGTTGTATAGCAAATAGACAAAAATCCTTCCCTCGAGGAGCTTACATTCCAGAGGGAAGCCAGACAACAAATACACTGTGTAAGCAAGTAGGACATACAGTACATCCAAAAGTAGTAAGTACAGTGTAGTGGGACAAAAAAGGAAAAGATAAAGGAGGGGAGGAGAACAGATAGGGTTGAGAGTGGCAGCAGTTGTCATATATCCTTTTTGCAGAGAGAAATGTAAGGTGTGATGGGAAAAGACAACCTGAAGGCATAGGATATTTGAAGGTGGGGTGAGCATTATGCCAAAGGAAAAATGGAGAAGGGCGTCAGGGAACACTATAAGTGTACCAGGCCAATATGTTTTTTGCTTCTTCTGTTTCTCCACAGGATGCTCTTAGAGCAAAGTTCATTTGGGGGTTATAGATGACAACATGGCCCAGAGGCCCTTAAAGACGTTGAAGCTTAAAGAGGTCTTCTCTTGTGTCATGTGTCAAGATGGAAATATACTGTCTCACCTGCTCACTTCCCAGAGAAATTGTGAGGATCAAATGAGAGAATAGCTATAAAGGTGCTTTGAAAGCAAGGAAAGTTCTCCACACTAGCAAGGAATTGTTATTGAAAAATTGTGTTAGAAATCAGTGGGATGACGGTTCCTGCATCCAAACATTATTAACTGTAGTATAAAATGAGAAAGAGAGATTGCAAGAGGGAGAGATGAAATGCAGGATTTAGTAGGTAAACATATATCAAACTCTTAGTTGACTCTATCCATGTGAAGTGACACCCTTCCTCCTTCCTCACCTTAAGTTCCTGCTGTTGTCTTGCACAGCTTAGTTCTTTGCCGGTTATTTTGTTTCTCACCACATGGCCAATTCTAGAGTAAAAATATTGGGCCTCTCCAGTGGCACAGCGGGTTGAGCGCAGCGCTGTTAAGCTGTCCGCAGCCTCTGCAGCACGGGTTCAATTCCCAGCCGGCCAGGGAGATTCCCACATGGCACGGCAGACCTCTCTTGTCTCACCTGCTGCTCCCCTCAGCAGTGTGTTTCAGTCCTTCTGCCTGTTCTGCTCCCTGATCTGTCTTTGCTGAATCCTCTCACCCTCCTGCACCTCTGGCCTGTACCCCAGAGCTTGTACAAATAAATAAATCTTAAAAAAAAAATTTGCCTTACCCTAATGACTAAATGTGTAAATTGGAGGGCAGGCTCATTTTGCAGTCTCTTCAATTACTCAGGCTATAGAAAACAATAGAGCACTGATGAGAAAAAAATGTGTCTTTAGAGAACACATAAAAAGTGAGGGCTTCCCTGGTGGCGCAGGCGGTTGCCTGCAGTGCTGTGAGGCTGTCCACAGCCTCTGCAGTGCCGGTTCGATCCCTGCCGGCTGCGGAGATGCCCACGTGGCGAGCAGACCTCTCCTGTCTCCCCTTCTGCTCCCCTCAGCAGTGTGTTTCAGTCGGTCTGTCTGTTCTGTTTCCCGCTCTGTCTTTGGTGGGTCCTCTTGCCCTCCTGTGTATCTGGTCTGTACCCCGGTGCTTGTATGGATAAATAAATCTTTTTTAAAAAAGCACATAAAAGTGTCAAAATTAATGATATTTTGATACAAGAAATAAAATTTACAATTTTCTAATTTGCTTATTTTGTTCTTTTTTAAAAAAAACAATTTTTTTCTTCTTTATTTCATTGCATCCCCCACCTAAATTATTAGATATCAGGAACTGATGCATTTGAAACTATTTCCACTGCTTAATTATTTCTAAAACAGTAGGTAAGCAGCATGCAATTAGTTTATGATTCATAAACTTAAATATTAATATTTACAAAAGGAAGCTAATTTCTTAAAACAATATGGGGCTATACCTCTCATGTTTAATATTTTTCTCATTGAAATACAGCGATCCTGCTTTAAACAAGAATTATAGGCAAGAAGATACAAAATGGTACTAACTAATAGAAGTAATTTGGAAAAATGAAAAGGAATCTAACAAAATACATTAGTCTACATCCCTTGGATTCTGAAGGAAAAGTAATCATAGGAAAATGTGGTGGGTGAAGAAGGCCATCCTGATTGATCTGAAGTTGATCAGCTTTACCACAGGTCATGTGTTTGAACATGTCGTCCTCAACATTCACAATCTCTCCATGAACACTTGGTTTGCAAAGTTAATTAGATATTTTTTCATTCCAGTGTTCTCTTTTGGAGTTGTGGAACTAGCATATGGTTTGGCCAACAGAGAGCAACTCAGTGGAGTGGCAGCAGCAGGGCACACAGGGAGCTGTGGGGCAGCTGGCTGACAGTAAGGGTTTGGGTCCGGGACTGAAGTGAGCCAGCGTTTGCCAAGAGCATGCCAGGCTCTCTTCTGCAGCTGTCATCAGATCATAGGTTGTTATGGGGGAAATGTGTCCAGATACAAATGCTGAAAAAATGCATAGGCAGAGTTAGAAAAAGTGTGACAGTGTTTTTTTTTTTTTCTTCAGAAATTCAATGTATATTTAGATGTGAAAATTCTAGTAGGTTCTTACAAGTACTTGTATTGAATGGACTCTGGCATTTTTTAGGTCTTGGTCATTGTGAATGCCACATAGTATCAAAAATATCTGAATTTTATTTATCCATTTTATGTGTGTATCAACAAAAATTTGATATGTCACCACCATGGTATATTAAGAATATGGCATAAATATCCTTCCATTAAAAAAATGTACAACTTGGGCCTTCCTGGTGACGCAGTGGGGTGAGCACAGTGCTGTGAAGCTGTCAGCAGCTTCTGTAGTGCGGGTTAGATTCCCGGCCCACCAGAGAGAAACCCACATGGTGAGACAGACCTTTCCTATCTCACTCATTGCTCCCCTCAGCAGTGTTTTTGGTCGTCTGCCTGTTCTGCTCCCTGTTCTGTCTCTGGTGAATTCTCTCACCCTCCTGCGCCTCTGGCCTGTACCCCAGTTCTTGTATAAATAATCAATCTTTTAAGAAAAAAGTACAACTTGTTGCTTTATCAATCATGAAGCACCTGCTTGTTGTGATTTAAAAAATAAATCCTCTCTTCACTTGAATATTAATGTGTTTATTTTCAATTGGGTATATAAAAAAGTATTATAATAGGTTTGAATTGACAAAGAAGTAGAGGAGAGTAGGCAGAATAATGCTACCCTTCTACGTCTCAGAAATGTCCATATCCTAATCTCTGGAAGGTGTGAAAATGTTATCTTACATGACCAAGGGAATTTGTATATATGGTTAAGAATTTTAGATTATTCTGAATTATAAAAATGCGATTTTAAAAAAGGTCCTTATTAGGAGAGAGGCAGAAGGGTTAGAGATAGAGGAGAAGTGACAGTGATCACAGAGATCTGAGTGACATAAAATCATGAACCATCTACCCAAAATATTCAAAAACACTAATTTGAAAGGAAACTATACTCCCATATTTGTTGCAGGGCTATTTACTAAATTATTTGAAAACCTAAGTGCCCACAGACAGAGGAGTGGATAAGGAGATGTGGCACATATACACAATGGAATATTACTCAGAAATCAAAATATTACTCATGCGATTTGTAGCAAAATAAATGGAGCTATAAGGGATAATGCTAAGTGAAATAAGCCAGAAAGAGAAAAATACTGATGCTGTCATTACCGATGTTGTCACTAATATGTGGAATATAAAGTAACTAAACTAAAAGTCAGATAAAGATAAGCTTAAAATTTAACCCTTGATAGCTGACTACAGAACTGAAGCACCACGGTAGGTGGAGGGATAAGAACAAAGAGAGAAGGAAGCACAACAGACCATGGTGTTGGACTACAAGTGATTCAATGGTGGCTGCACTATGGTGGTGATACTTTATGTGGGTATCCAAATACTACCTCAATTGAAAATAAATAATTAATAAATATATATGTATATACACATATATATATATATAAATGTTAGAGGCTCAGGAAAAAAACAGATAAAAGCTAAATTTACTTAAGACAACACCTAAAGAAATAGAAGCACCTACAAGTTCAGAGACACACAGCAAATCCTTTGGAGTTTATTACAGACATTCCTTGGGGCTAGTGGAGAGATTTCAGAAATGGAGTCACCGAAAAAATCACACACACAAGCATAAGCTGAGTGGGTGCTATGCACAGAACATTCGTGTCTTTCAGTTTCTATGTTGAAGGCCTAACCTGCATTGTAGTAGCATTTGGAGGTGAGGCCTATGGGAGGTAATTAGGTTTAGATGAGATTATCAGGTTGAGGGCCTCCCTCCCCCTAAAGATGGGATTAATTTCCTCATAAGAAGAGGAAGAGCAACAGAACTCTCTCTCCCTCCCTCTCTCTCTGCCAAGTGGATGCACGGAGAAAAGGTAGAGAGAGAAGGAGGGAGAGAGAGCTAGATAGAGTTTTCACTGGGAACTGAATTTGCCAGCACCTTGACCTTGGACTTCCCAGGCTCCAGAACTGTGAGAAATAGGAATCTCTGTTTAACTCTCTGTCCCTCCTCCCCTCCCCTACCCCACCTTATCCCCACCCAGGACACGATGTTGTGCCCTGTCAGCCTAAGCTGACTAAGATAGCAGACAGTAATAATACTTCATGGGCCTCCCTGGTGGCACAGGGGGTTAAGGTGCAGCACTGTGAAGCTATCCGCAGCCACTGCAGCAAGAGTTCAATACCAGGCTATCCAGGGAGCTACCCACATGGCACAGCAGACCTCTCCTGTCTCGCCCACTGCTCCCCTCAGCAGTGTATTTCAGTTGATCCGCCTGTTCTGTTCCCCACTCTGTCTCTGGTGAATCCTCTTGCCCCCCACATCTCTGGCCTATACCCCGGCTTTTGTATGCATAAATAAATCTTTAAAAAAAAAAGAGTAATAATATTTCATATGAGTGAAGTTCAAATTGGCACTGCAGGGCAGAGAGGCCCAGAAGCTGCATTCTTAGTCATTTCAGGAAGTTGAAAATCTTCCCCTATTGGTCTGGAGAGGGTGTACCCAGAAGAGGGCTTTATAAAGATTCCCGGAGGGTAAAAGGAGGATGGTGAGAAGCTTGCTAAGAGTCTATATCTGAAATTAATAGCTTTTTTGAGAGTAGCTGAGAGGAGGGAGGTATAAGGGATAAGACACGAGAGCCTAAATGCTGAAACTGAACTCCTTAGTCCTGGTTTATTGGGCGACAAGCACTGCAAAGAGCTTGGAGAGAAAAACTAGAAATCATTAAATAGAGTTCTGTGAGTCTTGTTTTGTCCAAAACACAACAGCACTTCAGTGTATACTAGGGTCCCAGAACCCAAGAACCACAATAAAAGGAAATAACTAAATTTTAATAAAATGGAAGCAAAGGAGATGGGAGTGTTGATTGGAGGAAAAAGTAATGTCAGAAATCACCACAGTTGGCTGGAGATATAGAGAAAACTGTAATATTTTTTTAAAAATCCTTTTTTTTGGTCACACTGCAATAAACACTATTGGGAAGGAAGATAAAAGACGGTGACATTTTATTTGTGATGGAATATTTAGCTCCAAATGCCTTTTACAATGACAGGAAATAATATATGAGACTCAAGGAAAGGCAATTTGGGAGGAAGACAAGTAAATTTGTCCCTCATTTATATACTGCTGTGGTTGATTTCAAGGAAAAGAATAATGTCTGTAAATGGCAAATGGCATGTGGCCATTTACAGAGAAATGGACCCCAGGATGGACCTCTGGTGTTTCTTCCTCTGAGTATGTCTTTGAGGGGAGTAGATGCTGGGAAAATGTGTGGAGCACCTTTTTTGGATAAATGTCAAATTAATGTCAGGTGATGACATTTCACCACAATTTACAACATACCTTTGCAATCCCTGGCACACCTCTAACATGTGCCCCTCCTGGTTACTAGAAGTCTTATCAGTCTTTTTATCTCAACATCCCCACATACTTTTCATGGTTCTTTTGAAGCCACACAGTCATTGATGGTACCTGTCACTTTTCCGGTCCTATTCTTGACACAAAATGCACATGCATCATTTGTATAGCAGATTCTCTTCCTCAGAAGTCCAGCTGAAATCCAGTGAGATCATTTAATATGGCTGTTCCACATTTATAAATTTACTCATAAAATATTCTAGCAATCACAAGATGAATGCACAAGATACTATTTGGAAAGTGCTAATTCTTGAAGTACTTCTACAAAATCCTAAATTCATAAACACTACATGTATACCGCTCTAAGGCTCCACTGGTGCCCCAAGGCAGATCTTCCTACAGAGGGAAATGATAGATTTCATTGATACTTCTGTTTGCCTGTGTCTTTTTGTGAGTCTTTGATTTGATGCCAGGGAGAGCAAAATACCCGCTGGTTTTCTCTGAACCTCCCCCACCCCGCAGGCTTACTCTATCTTCCTGTACTTAATGCATTTTATTTTATTCTCGCTACTACGAGAAAATGAGATATTCAAGTAAATCACTTATTACACCTACTTTTTTAGAATTTATACATTATTTCAGAACCTATTAAATCCATTTACCAAAAAAAGGAAAAAAAATAGTCACTTACTGGTGACTTGTAATGAATCAGATTATGAGATAGCTTGGTTAGCAATCTCCTCAATATTCCTCCCTGCCACTTCCCCTCCATTGTCAAGGTAAATGTTTAAGAAGAGTTGAGTGTTTTGCCTCTCTGAAATTGAATCTCAGCTTTAATTCTCACCAGCTTCGTGTTTTGTTAAGTGACTTGTCCTTTTTGTGCCTCACCTATCTCATCATGATAACGGTATTGTGGCCCCAGTCAGCCTGAACTTTCACAAACTATGAGGAGTTGAAATACAGAGTAATATATGATTACTATGATGGGGAATGATAATGTCTGAGCCTAATGTGTCTACATTCATATAAAGAAGATGAACACCAACACTCTAGCTGTGGTCAATGAGAAAAGTACACTGTCCTGCCAGAGGAATCTCTGTAAAGGGAGTCTGTAAAGCACAGGGCAGAGAAAGGAATGGGAATAGGGGAGACCAGAGAGGAAGCATAGAAAGGACCAAGACCAGAAACCAGATGTGGCATTCTCGCAAGTGAACAGATTACCCAGGAAGTAGAAGTTAGGGGCTACTAAAAGACTAACAAACAAGGAGCTTAGGTTACCTCCAGAGAAACTCACGAGGTACTGGGCCAAAGCCGAGCTGGCAAAACATGATAGGTGAGAAGTTACTCCACTGAGTGAGACATGCCATTTGTGATGGCTCATCTCAGCCCTTAACAAAGTGATCAGGACGCGACTAGATGTGGGTGATGAAGGATAGCAGTCTTTCCTGGAACAAGAAAATCCATGTAGAGGGTTCCATCAGTTGTACTGATTATTCATTTTAGATATTTCTGACTTGGGTTACCTTTGGAATATTAGATAATTCCCACTTTTGAACAGTCTTGGAAGAAACACAAACCAGCCTTGAGTTTAGTAGTGATTTTGGAAAAGAGCTTCAAGTTATGAAGAAATTTGAATCAAGTTAGGTAGTGTTACAATTTCAGTTTACATTTGGCATTTTTAGTCACAGATTCACTGTTTTATTAGTACCTTAGTTGCTGGATGACTATTAATCCTGTGGATCTATTGCACATGTTACTAACTTCTCAAGTTTTCAAATTATGAAATAATAGACATCAACAATAATAAGTGCTTTCTACTGCACCAAACAAGAATGCACAGACACCAACTTTCTTTTCAGAGTGTGTATTACTTCTAACAAATCACACTACTGAAGTATTACTAAGAAATAGGAAACAAGTTAACTAATTCTATTATTGAAAGTCCTAAAATATCTCTAAAATAATTAACATGAAAGTGTCAAGAGAATCACCCATATGGTTTAATTTTTATACTTCTGTAAGATACAAGTAAAATATAACATCCATTTTAAGTAATGCATAGATTTTAGTTAAATATTAACAGCAATGTTTATGTAATTTTCAAATTAGCTGGCCTTAGCTCTCATAAAGCGAATGATTAAAATAATTACATAGGCACTATAAACACAACTAAAATGTATAACTCTTGGAAAAACACTCTTCCTAGCATTTCTGCCTTGCAATATGCTTACTTTGTGTAATAAACAAATACAATTTCTTAAAATTATAAAGATTCCTTAATAACATACACAACAATACATTAGTGTGTATTAAGTGTCCATAGAATTTATTAAATTAGGATATTTATGGTCCTAATAAATAGACAAACCATTTGGAAATTAGTGTATGATTTCTCAATGGAATTTTTAAATTAATGAGCATTTCTTCACACTCAATACAAGTTTAAAAAAAGTAGGTGTGAATGCTTATTCACAATTTTTTTAGCTCCTGTAGTGTAAAAGGTGTAAGTTAAGCTATTTCAAAACAGCTTAGATTTTTGAAAAAATTAACTGATCAATATAGAAAAATAAAATCTGTCACAGTTTAGTGTGTTCTTTCAATTAACTGAAGCGATTTTGTATGATTTATCTTTAAGTATTCATTTAATGGGCTTGTTAGACACATTGGGCCTCACTTTCCTCAATTCTAAAATTAGGAAGTTGTCAGAGAAATTTCCCCAGCTTTACCCAACTTTAATTCTGTTTCCATGACTCTGTTGAGTGATTCTTTCTTAATCTTGGGCACAATTTTAATACTTTTTTTCTGAAGTATTATTTTTACTTTTATATTGTATTTTCATCTGCTATTTTGTACTTGTAGAATCTAGCTTTTAATAATATCTACCCAAATAAACATTTGAATTTTGGGGTCTTAGGTATTTAAAATGAACATACTCATTTTTTTTTTCTAAAGATTTATTTATTTATTTATTTATACAAGCACTGGGTACAGTCAGAAGCATGGGAGGGTGCGAGAATTCACCAGAGCCAGAGCGGGGAGCAGAGCAGGCAGAAGGACCTAAGTACACTGCTGAGGGGAGCAGAGGGCGGCAGGAGAGGTCTGCGCGCCTTGCGGGACCCTCCTCCAGTGGCTGGGGAGCATCCGGGGATCGAACTGGCACTGCAGAGGCTGCGGGCAGCTTCACAACCCAGCACTCAACTGCTGTGCCACCGGGGAGGCCCCATACTCATTATTTTTTATCACATGACTTAATCATTATAAAACTAGACTAAATAGGTTTATACTCAATTAAAGAGAAGTGGGAAGATATGTTTTCACCATTTCTATTAGTGCTAATAATAACGTCAGTAATATCACATTAAATGAAATTTTTGAATGTGATTTTAGAAATTGTATTATTTGTTACTGAGATCACACTGGTTTACAACACTGCATATGATTTAGGGCTGTAGGTGCACAGGTGTATGCTATCTCAGGTGTATGCTACCACATCACACCTCCACCAAAGCATCCATACTGCTCCCCTAGAGTCCACTAGGTCTCCTCCCTGCTTTATACCACACTCTCTTTACTCCCTCAATAACCTCAACTCTACAAATTCTAGGATTTCTTTTGGTTTAGTTTTGTCAGTTTCATTGTTTTGTTTCTTTATATTCCACATATGAGTGAAATCACACAATATTTGTCTTTCTCTTTCTGATATATTTTGCTTACCATAATCTCCTTCAGTTCCATCCATGTTGTTACAAATGTTAAGATTTCACCTTTTTATTTTTAAATGGAGTCCCATATATTCATTCTTGGTTGTGGAAGTAGGCAAATCTTCAGTATCTCTACCCTAATATTTAACTCTGAAGCAATTTTCACTCAACATTGGCAGTAAACATGTCCCAGAAGTTCCCGGACAATACCCCAAATATTTTTCTATATTTCTCAGATCAGTGAGGCAACTGTATGGACTTCTGTCTTTCACATGCAATGCAAGTTTTAGGAGCTCTGTTTCCTCTCTACTTTTTGCTGAATGCAACTACTCAGAGTCTGATTTTCTTTTTCATCTTTAGGAACTCTGTTGTGAAGACATAACTTCCTCTATTATCTCTGTTTACTAAGACAAAGGTAATGTAAGGACAATTGGAATAAAGAGATAAAGTAATTCAATCATGGGAAGTCAGACCACATCCATGGGCAACTAAATGGCTGGATCATAAAATGATTCATACACCACTTCTGAGTTGTTGGGAAACCACATTAATTGTTATAATTATCTATACATACCATGGATCTCATAAAATTAGAACATCAATTATGTCACTTCATTGGATATGCCACCACTTGCTTTGAGATCTTTCACCACCCACAATTAGTTTTCAAATTTACTCCCTTTTGGTGCATTGGGGACTTTCATATAGACCTGGTATGATCCCCATGTTCTTACAGTCTTTAGTTTTACTATTCACTTAAATTACTGACTTTTAAGGGAATAATAGAAGTAACATAATTCAAAATGTCTTTCCTTTTACTGCCAAACATCTTGAAAAACCTCTATACTCACTGCTTCTACTTTCTCTCTATACATTCTTTCTTAGTCTGGCTTTGGTCCTCACTGCCTCTCTGCTGTCCTGAAAGGCCACCAGTTTCCTCTTAGTCCACCAGCATCTCCTCTTAGGTCCCGTATTTATTTGTAACAATAAATTTCTTTTCTGCTCTTTCCTTCCTGACATTCTCTCCCTCTGTGACTTCCTTGATAATCCAAAGTGTTCACTTCATTTATGCTATTCCATCTTTATGTGCTCTTGCTCTGTAGATAGTGATGCTCCTTCAGTATCTCTCCATAGTCTTTCATTCTTAGGAACCTCCTCCAGTGGTAATAAATGCCAAAGTTTCAATTATGTGGATGATCTCTCCACTAAAAATCTCATGAGTTCTGGTGTTGAATGCACCTCCAACTTAACATATCCCTACTGAACTCATCATCTTCCCTGTTAAATCAGTTCTTCCTTTTGGGCTGCCCAACTCTGCTGCTGTCACCATCATCTGTCATTGGAGGCTCAAAATGAGTCACATCAATTTTTATCTTCTAAGTGCCTCTTGCACTTACCTCATCTCTTCTATCTTCATCGCCAAATGTTTCATCTCTCATCCCTAGTGTATTCATCCACAGGATTTACCAATTGATTTTAATTAATTGTCCTTCTGAAGTTCAACTCGAATCATGCTATTACCTGCTCTAATAGTCCTCCCTGGGTTTTTGCTGCTTATAGAAACTAGTCCAAATTTCAAGCCCAATTTTCAAGGTTCTGAATGGCCAAGAGCCAATTTACTCTTTCATCTCATTTCTCGCCACTTCCTTTTAGTTAAATTAAACTGCTCATAATTACTCCCATGCTTCCTGAATTTTCTAACCTTACCACCTTTGTTCATGCCCTCTTTGCTCACAAAGTCACACTGTCATGTGACTTTCACCCCAATTAAAAAGATACAATTAAAAATCATAAGAACCAGAAAAATAAAATAAAATACACAGTACACAGACTATATATCTATATATGTTTACAAAAATAACAAAACAATCATAAACAAAAACAAAAGGAAATGTTACCCTTCCTATTGTCATTTGGCTTGGGTTGGCAGTGTCCCTAGCACCTTTGTCAATTAACAAGATGAAAAAGGAAGGTCTGGGACTCTATTTCCATGCTAAGTTGTTCTACATGGGTAGAACCTCTGCATTTAAATTTACAAATTAAAGTACTAGAAAGGACTTGATAAGGAAACAATAGTCTTTGGTGGAGATTTAGCAAATACTATTAGTGGAAGAAAGTCACACAGAAATTAGTTTAATAGCATGACATCGGAGTTGCAGTAGGCAATATAGTGTAAAAATACTTAACTTCTGATGCAGGTGTTGTTCTTCACAGGAATGAGCCAGAATATTTTATATTATCTAAGATATCTTCACAGGAATCTACAAGTATAGCAATGATTTTATGACTTCTATTTTAAAGATGAGGAAACAGGGGCATGAAGAGCTTGCTTGAATCATTTCCAATCATTAAGTGGTAGAGTTAAGGATTAGAAGCCAGACAGTCTGAAAGCAGGTTGAGGAATGAACTGGTAGGTCCACACTGTGGAGAGGTACAATGAACGTATCCAATACATCCTATTCTCAGAGGGCCTGCATTCTCCCCAGCCTAGTCTTTGAGGGGGCTCTGCCATCTTCTACTTGAACCCTGGCCCTTTTCTGCTGCTTTTGCTGTGCTTTTCTTTGTCTTCTGCCCTCTGTACCTTCATTTTATTCTGTTCCTTACCTGGAAGTTCTGTGCATGCATGAACTTTGGGGCTTTGGGGCTGCATTGTGCTGGACTGTACTCCTGTTCTGGCAGCAACCCTGCCTGCCTTTTTCTGCTCGCATCCTACCTGGCCCCACAGGCTCTAGAATAGATAGCGCCATGCACTAGGGCTCAGCACTGTCAAAGAGTTCAGGATCACCTGCCCAGCTGGTACTACACATCCAATCCAACGGGGTACACCTGACCTAAGGTAATGTAAACAAAAACCTCCATTTTAAAATGTGGTACATGAGGACTACTAACTGCGAAGCTGAGAAAGATACACAGTTGGATTTAAATATTATTCCTCTATTCATGCTAATAAAGCACTGAAAAATCTTGTAAATTCATGTCACTGTTACAATACAACAAATGGTACCTAAGTAGGTTTCAAAAGTAACCGTTTCCCTACTTGGTCTAACATATTCTCAGGTGAGACCTTTACATAGGGAGAACCCTGGAAACAAGTCTCTGAAAAGGCTATTTGATAAGTTCTATTTGATTTAACTATATATTTCTCAGACTGTTTACTTTATTCCTGATAAAAACAAATACGACAAACTAAAAAAATTATTTTTTTGCAAAAAAAAATGATGTTAGATGAAACATCATAGTTCCTTATGAGTGAATAAAGAGCCTCTCTAGGTAAGGAAAAAAGAAAGCTTAATTTCAAAAGGAAAGCAGTCATATTTAGAATGTTTCCAAAATAGAGTGCATTATCTTATTCGCTATTTAGAAAGTCTTTATAGCTTACAAATCTCTTAGTGAAATATGGATTTTAACTCATTTAAATAAAATAAAATGTTTCCAAATAAAATGTCCCTCCTCTGACCTAATCATTCCATGACAGTAGGTACTGGGGTAAATCTTGGTTTGCTGCTTATTTGTAACTTGCTCTCATTTGTTTCTAAAACCTTTGCAATGTTTCCTTACAGTTAGAACTACAGCTTGGGTGCACTCACCGTGACTTTGTGACTTAGCAGTGGATTTCACCTTTGAAGCCAGTTCTATCAACCTCACTCCATTCTCCAAAAAGCTAATAATAAACCTCCGGTCTCCATTCCTGAGCAGGAGTGACCTTCCACATACAAAGTTTCTCTTCCACTTCTCACTGATTTTTATCGTAACGGTTCCAAGTCACCCTGCACATACAATTTTAGCATTAAGTTTGTGATGGTGTATACAGGGATTTTGCCAGTAAATGAATTCTGACACCAAAGGGTCTTTTAGCATAGTATAAATGATATTCTACACGGGCTTCCTGTTTAATAAAATTTCATTCTACAAACAAGATTTTAGCAACTATTATGTATCATATCACGTGATGACCTATGATTGTAGAAAGTCCAAAGATGGGTTTGGAACTAAGCACCCACAGGTTCACAATCCATTTGGGCAGTAAGACTCACAATCAGTAAGAATCATGATGTTACTATAACATACTGGTGACCATGCTGTTACTGTTACAAAGTATGGGAGTACAGAAAATTAATTGTGAGAGGAGCCTGTTTTAAGAAGACTACTGGTGGAATAGTAATCTTTTTCAGTAGGAAAGACATGTTTGAATGTATCATTTATAGTATATATCCACAAATAGAGGAAAAATAAATTATTATCATTTCCTAAGAGGGGATATATAGAACTTGAATAGCTGATAATATTCAAATGAACCTTCATGAAATTTTCTGAAATTCAGAATTTACTAGCTTTCCTTCCATGGATTCTGGACACGTAAGCAAAGGATTCTTTTGGGAAGAGAAAGAAAAAAACACCCTCCAGGATTTTTCTTTTCTACCAGAAATAAACGTTTCAGAACTGACTGTCAACAGGATTTTTCTTTGCTTCATACAGCACAGGGAATTATTGCGGAAGTTCAATGCCAACTGTGGCAGCTTATTTTGCATACAGGCTTCAACCCTGGCAACTCCCTGCTCCACTGCATTTTGAAGCCACCTGGCGAGATCTGTGTTTGAGCAATGCCACGTGCGACGATGCTATGCCTGAGCTTTAGGCAAGAAGACATTTTCTTGCCCTTGTATAAACACAGGGAAGTGAACCTCATCAGTTTATAAATATGAATACTCTGTACCAAGAAGAATCAGGCAAGTGTTCTTAGCATCTCCAGGTTAATGGTCATACTAATGTTGCCATGTTTTAGGAAATAGATGAAAAGATATTAACCCTTCAAAGTTGTCACTGTGGAAAATAATGTTAACTCTATATGTCAGAATGAAAAACACATGTTTATGCTTCAGATATTTTTTTCCTGTCTTCATTCTTAAACCCAAAGTAATGATTAAGCAGGCCCAAGGAGGCACTTTATTTTTATAGCTGTGCTTACAGAATGCCAAAATGGCACCTGAATGACTTTTCCCCTCTAATTGCTTACAGTCATAATTTCTAGCACTAACATTATAGTAGCTGGGACGGTTTTCAACAGCAAGCACGTCCTATTTCAAATACAGCAGAAGAAATAGAAAGGTTCCCTGCAGAGCTCGAGGGTGAGAAAGTTTGATACTGTCACTACTCCTATGATGGGAAAGGAAAATACATTTCTACTCTGGTCAGATATTAGAAATTCTGTTCTCCAACCCCAGCAGAAGGCTACTTGCAGCATACCAGACTATCAGGGATTTTGTGAAATAATATGTCATATTGGTTCTAGTGTTCAGATCTGTGTACTGTGTGTTTTCCACCTACTCCTTCCTCGAAAAGGATTCCTTTATTCAACAGGTTGAAGAATATTATTGGAAACAGGGACAGTCTCAAGTAAATGGCAATGTTACCAAAGAATTCAAAGCAAACTAACATACTTCCCTGAGGAAGCATGCATAAATGATATGACATCATTGTTAAAGGATATTTAGCTGCAGGAACCCAAAAGGAATCATTTGCTATTTCAGATACAGGAAAATGACAAACATGTTCAAGGGAGTAACAGCTATGCCCTGGGAGCTTACTGAACTGGAACACGCTTTAATGACATGTTAGCTTGAAACCTAACGTATAGTAAACATTTACTGCCCATTGTATATAATGAAGGAGTGGGGTAATGCCTTTTATCAGCGGCTGTTTCTTAATCATCCAGGGCCCATTAACAGTCACAACAGAGGGAAACAGAAACTGTGACATGTGCCTCTAAAAATACTGCTTATTGGCAACTGTTCTCTGGAAGAAGTATTTTGTGTTCATTGGAACCGTTAGTGTGTGAGTGAAATTTTCCAGCAGTTCACAAAAATACCCGGACCACATCAAGGGCACATCTGTGAACTTCAGAAAAAAATGAGAGTAGGGGGAAGCATGAAAGCTGGGTATCTCTGTTATTGGGAAGATTGTCACAAAATGTTCCTGTTTTGATATCATGAGGATTAAGTTGTAGGGAAATGCTCTATGTACAAGTTGCCATCAAATGCATTCAGCATCCAACACACACAGATTATTATTTTTACATGTGTTCTCCTGTGTGCAAGCTTTTGCCTAGTCAACACGGATGTGACTCAAAAAAATGTGGTGTCGCTTTTACAGTCATTTTCATTCACCACCTGGCTTGGGAAAGGCTCCTTAGTTAGTTCCAAGGCACAAGACATAAAAATAGAAGTAAAAAGAGCCTTTCATTTCTCTAGCTTTAAGTCAATTGATTTTGAATAGATACACCCAATCATCAGGATGACTGACACAAGACATAGAAGTAAAGCTATGGTTAATTAAAAGATACTATTGCTTTGGTGTTGGTTACATATCATTCAGTGAAATGGAGGGTTAACAGACAGGGTTTTTACTTGGTTAATACTGATGACTTGAAGTGAAATATTTCAGATCAAGGGCAAGGAAATCTTCTCACCCTCATGGGTGAGTGCTCCTCCTGGGTTTCCTGTTTTCACAATGCATTCAGTAATTTGAAGTTTAAAATTCAAAATCATTCTCTACCACTTAATTAGATATTTCTAAGAATCTCTCAAATCAGTCAACTTCTCTCCTTTCTTTTTTTTTTTTTTTTTTGCCACAAGCCTAGATAAGGTCACCATTGACTCCTCCAAATTCTATTTCCAGTCAACTCTTCGTATTACTGCCAGAATCTGGATCTTTGTGAAACAAGCATTTGCTAACCTTCCTTTGGCAATTTAGTACTCTCACGGTAATGCTGAAGTAATTAACAATACTTCCTCCATCCTATCTATACTACTTCCTTTTCTGTACCATAGCCATACTAAATTTCTGCCAGTTACCCCCAAAGACCACAGTCTTTTGTTGTATAAGCCTTTGCAGGTTCATATGCTTGGCCTCTTGCAAAGAGCAAATCTTAGGTCTTGTCTAAGATGTAAGTTATTCTAGGCGGTTGGGTGGGCAGAAGTCAAAGAACAGGTATGTTGGGTACATACCCCATTAACCTATGTATGAGTGCTAGACAATAATGCAGTATATCAGCAGTTTTCAGGGTCTTGTGAGTCCATAAAGGTATGAGTCCCACTTTCCCATAGATTTGGGGTATATCCTGGACATCTATTTGACAAGTTTCTTGAGGCAGCTATAATGTACTCTATTCAGACTTTAAGAACCAGTGCTTCACCTCAAAATTTATTAAGATAGAAGATAATTACAAAAAGATGTTGATTTTAGATAATAAATCAATAGATCCCAACTCCTTTAACAGTAACTGTGAATGAACACAGAAGAGAAAAAAAATCACATACTTTGTCTTGTTCTTTAAGACTCTTAGAAAAACCATTGGACCAATTGCTAAGAAACAAAGAAACAAACAGAGACAACAAAGAGGATAAGCAACTCTTTTCCTTTAGCCCTATACTAAGTTCTTTTAGATTCTAAGTGCTTATATCCATGAATATAATGATGTAATTCACTGATGATAATCAGTGATGCCTAGCAATTAGGTGTTTCTTTTAATATTAACATTTCCATATTTAATATTATGTCACTCTGAAAGGGCAAACCATATACGTTACACATTATCAAAGAGTTCTTATGTGAATTCTTTACTTTTCAAAACTTGCATTTACCTTAGTTCTTGAGAACTTACTCTTAACCTGCTACACAGATAGATTTTGTAATTAAGACATTAGTAAAAGGAATGGTGAAAGGATAAATTATAAATTGCTACCACTCTCTCACAAATCAATTTTATAATTTGTGTAGAGTAATTTCACTACTAGAAATCTATCCCAAGAAACTAATCAGAGCTACCCCACCCAAGAGTCACAATGATTTTAGTACAAATGTATTCACCATTGTATATTTTATAGAAATGAAAAATTGGAAATAATCAAAATGCTAATCAACATAAAAATTCCAGATGATAGATTAATAAGCCATCAAAATAAGTTTTGTGAAGAATTTTCAAGAAATGAATGATTATGTTGCAAAATTAAGTGGTATCTTTTTTTAATACTTTTGGGAAATTTCCATATGAGCTGGATAAGTCTACATTCCTACTAACACTGTACAAGGGTTCCTTTGTCCCTACATCCTCGTCTACACTTGTTTCTGGTCTGTTTGATATGGGCCTTTTGTACAGCCTTGCAGTGGAATCTATTGTGGTTTTGATTTTTGCTTCCCTGGCAATAAGTGACGATGAGCATTTTTTCATCTGTTGACCATCTGTATGTTTTCTTTGGAGACATGTCTATAGCTCTTCTGTCCATTTTTTTGATTGGGTTTTCTTCTTCCTGTTGTACAAATTCTTAGTAGATCATGGATATCGGGTTTTGTTACCTCTTGCATTTTTGCCTGCCATTTCTTGATCAACTGGCTCTACCTATATTGTTGGGCATTATGTCTCTATCTCCTTTTATGGTCATAAACATATTCAAGAAATTAATGCTAGTTGGCATGGATACCAGTCCATGCAAAATACAAGAGGAAACACTCTTGCAAGCTCCAGTCTTGCTCTGGCCATGTGTAATTTGTTAAGCTTCATGAAAGTCAATAAATAAAAAAACTGCTGCAGACCATCAAAGAGATGACGTCAATGTCCAAAATATTTCTGTGCTCCACTTCTACCCTGTCTTTATTTAGGACTCTATCACCTTTGCCTTTCATTAGATTTTTAGGTGCCAGGTAGAAGTAATGTGCATTGTGAAGCGTCTTTCAAAAATCCAGAAGAGTGACTGTAAGGGTCATGTAAATATGACTTCTAAATGCTTTTGCTTATATTCAAGAGTATAAATTTTATAACACTCTATGCTTTTTCCTCTCTGAAGATTCATGTATTTATAGCTACTACAGTTATCACGGGATGATTATTGGGCTTATATACCTTACAGACAAAAGTATAATTTTCAAGACAGAGAGGAGTCTTTCATAAAGGATCTCTGAATAACCACTTCAGGATAATAAAAAGATGAGAAAGATTGTGGATTTATACATTTAGTCAAATAATCAATTAAAAAAAGTTTAAAGAAGTATCTGATAACAACAAGTAGAATTAATACTTCCCAGTGTTTATGGTCTTCACAGTGACAACTAGGGATATGTGTATTTTAATCTTTGTAAATGTATAAATCATTTAAAGCAGTAACACAATGTAATCAAAGCTACAGAAATGGGGGTAGAGGAAGGTGTCTGGTATGGGACTAATATATAGGACAGGCCTAATACCTGTAGGGATATTCTGTATGGAATCACTGGGCAGACATAGCTAGTATAGATCACTAGCTCTAGTTCTACTTTTGGAAACTGAAGCCATCATAAACTCTTTGAGAATTCTACATGAGTTAAGGTCCTTGGAAAAATGTATATGCTCAGGTTGGTAAGGACCTTAGAACTCAGCAAGGAGGCAATGTGGTTACTTTGTCACCATTTAGTATCTGTTTCTGGGCAAGATTTTATCTTAAATACACTTCATAGATTTTTACATGTAGAAATTAAAATGTTGAGAATTAAGGTATATACGATGCTATTCCACATCTCCTCCGCTTCTGAAATGAAACTGCCTTTGAGACCAGGGAATCAATTGGGAGTATAATGTTAGGAACAAAGATTGTCTCCAGGACAACTACTGACAGCTGTTAGCTTAAGACTGGACTCAGTGATTGCTTCAAGAATAAGGTACTTCTGACAGAGACCAGACTAAATGTCCTGACAATCTCTTAAACAGCTCCCTAATTATCTCTGCAAACATTAACACTGATGCAGCCCTGAAATTGCTAGGGTTGTGGAAGGGTCATAAGGAAAGAGGATTTTTCACTATAATACAGTGATCATATCACAATTTCTTATGTTCAATACAGAGATACATGTTTATATGAGGAAAGAGTTTACAAGCAGAAACAGGTTTTATGAACTGAGCTCTAATAAGACCAGAATGATTGGGGTTGGGGGTCTGAGGTCTGGCTCCATTATTGACTAGCTTCTTGGACCTTAAAAGGATTCTCTACATGTACTTTGAGGCTTTCTAAAGCAAATACTTTGATTCAGAAGGACACAGAAATCCCATCTTTAGACATGTTTTAATTTTTTTTAAGGATTATTTTTTTTTAATTTATGCATACAAGAGCAGGAGTATATGCCAGAAGTGTGGGGCAGGGTTAAGAGGATGCACCAGAGACAGTGTGGGGAGCAGAACAGGCAGGTTGCCTGAAATACACTGCTGAGGGGAGCAGCAGGCAAGACAGGAGAGGTCTGCTGAACAATGTGGGTTAGTTCCCTAGTTGGGAATTGAACTCCTGCTGCAGTGGCTGTAGATTGCTTCACAGTGCTGAGACTTAAGCCTTGTGACACCAGGGAGGCCCTAGATACATGTTTTATATTGATTTTTGTTGTTGAAATGAGACTATAACACAAATAAAATTTTTTAAGTTACAATAACGATAAGAGATTTTGCCGTGCCTGCATAGGGGAACAAGAACTGGGTCAGTGTTTAATTTCATCAGCAGATTAAGTAAGAGGATTGTTTATTTCATTGCATAAAATGTTTGAGTAATCTAAAATTGCTACCAGTATTTTGCTGCCTAGGGGATAGGAGGTTAAATAAAACTTTATTAAAAGTGTGTGGCTTTACTTCCTGACACTCAAGCTGTAATTTGGGAGTGTCACCATGGGGTGGGAATGAAGGTAGATTTTCTTCTGTAACTTTATTAGTGTGGTTTTTAAGATTACATGATATAACATGCACAATGATAAGATACATCAGAGTAAACTGCCCCTCATTGCTTTAATCTGAATTTGGAATGGCCCTATAATGTAATACTTTAGGAAATTTTGACACAATAGCATAACTTAATAGAAATAATTTTTTTTTTCAAAACAGAATTGATATTTTTGCAGCACCCTCTAAAAAGCCAAAAATATGTTTCTGTTACACTATTTGCAAGAGTTTGATGAGCTTACTGTCGGAAGTGAAAGGGGTATGAAAAGTTTTTGACCCAGTGTCTGGCAATCAAGCCATGCCCGATGAAGGCAGTTTATCATTCTCACTCAAGACCAAGAATCAAGTCACAGTCACACTCAAAGACTATTCTGCCAACAGCCAGTTTCAGTGCCTGCCTCTATCCATTGTGCATACTAATCCTGGAGCTTTAATGTTCACTCTCAAGGAAAGTGTTTCTAGACAGGCTATAGAGAATACAGCTTGTTTTCTTTTTGAGTACCAATGGGCTGTACATTTTAGTTAAATTCACAAATGAATGCGTATTAAATTAATAAAGTCACTTGAAAGGGTAGGGAAAATTTTAAGCAGAATAAATAGGTTATCAGAAGCCAAGTGTGATGATGAGGGCCTTATGTGGGCCAAGCTGTAGTACTCAGTTATCAATGCAACAACTAGAAGATGTAGCTATAAAGGTATTTTGCAGATGTGTTTAACAGCTATAGTCAGTTCACTATAAGTAAGGAGATTACCTAGATAATGTGGTGGGCCTCAACAAATTAGTTGAATGACATGAAGAACAAAACTGAAGGTTTCCTGAGGAAGAGGAAATTCTATCTTAAAAATGCACCATCAGCTTCTACTGGTGAGTCCAGCCTGCTGGCCACCTACACATTTTAGATTCTGCCCTACCTCTTTCTCTCCTGGATCTGCTTCTCTGAAGTCTTGACTAATACACTACACTCTTCCAATTATGTCAATAATTGTTTGTAAATTTAAAAATATATACCACACACTTATAGGGTGTGTGTGTGCGTGCGCACGCACGTGTGATGTGTGTGTATTACTCAAGTAGTAGAAGGTCTTACATTAAATATACACAAAGAGGTATCTATGTGAAAAAACATTATTGAAAATAGGAGATGACATGGTCAAATTTAATTTAAAAATAAAATGCTATATTAAAAGGAAGGCAGTATTTGGTCTAATAATGTCAACATGCCATGAACCAAGGACGTGATCAATCCCTTTCTGTATCATCACCTGAGAATATTCACGTGAATATTTTTTTTTGCAAAAAATAACCCCCATTTATTATATATTTCACTTTTCCCCCTACCATCTCTTATATTTCCTTGTCTCTTCTTTCCATGCTCCCTCTAAACCACAGAGCCCTCAGGATATTTACAGATGTCCACTGGTTTCTGAAAGCCTTTTATAAACAGGAGGGGAGAAAAATGTGATGGAGTGTGGTGGAAGACTGTGAGCACATTGGTGGTTGGAAAACTATGCTGACTGTACCAGATGAGAGAAATCCTATATTGTGAAAAAACACGGATACTTAAAAACAAAAACAAAAGATTAAAAAATTAAAAATACCTCCAACAACAGTGCTGAAGAGAATGTAGGGGAAAAAGAACCCTATTACACTGCTGGTGAAAATGAAAATGGGTGTAATCAATAAGTAAAGCAATCTGGGTTTGCCGTAACAAAATTGAAAATGGAAATAATGTCTGACTCAACAATCCCATTTTTTGATATTTATCCCAAGAATATAAACTATCAACACAAAAATCAATACATTCCACAATGTTCAAAGCAGCATTACTTACAATACCTAGTATATGGAAACAGACAAAATCTCCATCAATGGACAACTGGATTGAGAAGTGGTGTATCCATACTATGGAGTACTATTCAATCGTGAGAAAGGATGAAAGGCAGCCATTTTCAATGAAATGGAGGGAATTTGAGAGAATTATGTGTAGTAAAGTAAGTCAAAATGATAAAAACAAATATTAGACATTTACACAGAGAACGTTCATGTTTATGAATTACATTAGTTATTACAATGCATCAGTGAAACCTCATGTTGAAAATGAAATATTAGCTTAAAAAGGGTATTTTTTAAATGTGGGCTATTACATCTAAGGAAATATTAGTTTAAAATATATCTGGATATACCTGTGAACTTTCAAATACTTCCCACTAGCATTAATTATATTCATCTTACATTTCTAGCTCAATAGTCTTGCTCTGTTTGTGAATTATTATTTATTCTCCAAATCATTGTGTACCACAGACTGCTTTATATTGTTACTTGCTATATTTATATTGTTAGTTGTTATAGTAAGTATTTTGTGTCTTGATTCCCATCTAGGCTACAAATTCCTTAAAAGATCATGATTTTTATATTACTTGTTTCTCCATAGAGGCTGGCATAATGTCTGTCATAGTAACATTATTATTTTAGTCACTCAAGAATTCATTAATGGTAACTAATAATGAACTAGGAAGAGCTTTAAAAATTGTAGATAGGATCCTAATAAAATATTGATATTTTTCTGCCAAAAATAGTAGCCAAAATTTGATTCCAATTTCGTTATTATTCACACTATAAACCTATGTTGTAGTTAGTAAAATAAGTCACTATTTTATCAAAGTCTAATTAAATTTCTCAATATGTAATGCATCCTATTCAATTGATTTAATTAATATCACTATAATAACCTATTAAATATATCATTAACGTAATTGGCTGAGCTCTAGTAGTATATTAGGGCATTGCCAATGTGTTATAACAAACAATGTTTATAGTTAAGATCCTAATAAATAAAAAATTGACATTCAGAGTTATAATAAGTTTTCATTTGATATGCTATCCTGACTAACTAGAATAGTAAGTAAAATTGTTAAAGCAGGTGAATTTAGGATTAAGTACAAATTTAGTTACTTCAATGAAGTTGTGCTGAGATTCTATGTTTCCGTTTTCCAAAAAGAAATTAGAATTAAGGTATATCAACAAAACACAAAAAGGCAATGAGTTCATAGAAGCTGCAATATCACTATTTGTTCTGGATAGTTCATTTTCTTGTTTAAGCTAAGTACTCATCTGCCTGAGAATAATCTCATTACAGTCAATGAACAGAGTCACCATTAGCTATTCTTGCCCTTTAATCCTATTACAGTATCTATTTGTATTTCAATTTTTGACCTTTGGAAATGTTAAAATCAGTATTTCCTTCAAAACTCAATATTACTGTCTTTAATATAACAAAGACATCTAATTATGTTGAAACTGGAAATAAACTTTCATGGGTCAGCAAAAATCAGTTTGCTACCTTCCTCATCATCTTGTAATTCCCATTTATGATGTAAATACCCCTGGAATGAAGAATCTGGCTCTTAGCACCAGATAGCACACAATATAGATGTGCTTAAAGAGCTGGGGAACATTCTGCAATCCTTTATATCCTTCAGGTCTTACTCCCTCTCATAATAATGGCAGAGCTATGGTCTGCAGCCTCCGATCCAGGGTGCTTCAGGCACTCTCAGAGATCAGATCCCTGACTTAGGCCTCTTCACCAGCTCTAATGAATGGAGGTAGCTTGTTGTAGACACAGATAAGTTTCTTGGCTCCTGTGATCCTGACTTGCTTTGAAATGGGACATCTATATCACATCTAATTGTGCATTGTTAGAATCCAAGCGGAAGATGAACAAAAGTATGGTTTATGTGGCTGTAGTGTAGTAGATTTTCTTAATATCTCAATATTCCTCCTAGATTAGGCTACTAGCATTTGGAACATATTGAATTTCATCTCTAATTTCAGGGAATTTGACTGAGGTTCTGGTAGAACTAACACCTCTCCTCTTGTGTACATGACTGGCCAATGAGTATCATCTGTATTTGCTTCATAGGCACCTGACCCAAATTGGTTCAAGCCACATCTCAGTCCTTTTTCCTTTTAGTTTTTGGAAAAAAAGGTGGTTTGATTTTGTTTGGATAGGATAATTTAGGCATGGTGCTTCTGTCAACCAACATATCAAGAATCTAAACAGTCTGAATTTAGAAGAAGCACAGCAGAGACAAGAAATGGGAAAGGGAGAGACACCAATCTAATAATAAAATTTGAGTCCTTGTATCTAGCTATGCCAAAGCAAAAAACAGGCTTGGACTTATCAGTTAAGCGAGCAAGCATGTTACCTTATTATTTTTTCTTCAACCAGTTTTATTTGGGCTTCTACCACTTGCTATCAAAAGAAGCTTAAGAAAGAATGGTTTATAAAGTTCGAGTCTAGTCATCTTAATTTTTTTTGCAATGGCTGGAAAATGCCATCTTTTCAGCAAAAGTCACCTCTCTCTGGAGGTTGGCTCTTCGCATTTTGTTTTATTTCTTCATATAGCAATACTCAGTCAATAAAAAATGATATACATGCTCTTCACTAAGTACTAACAAAATAATAACATATACTTACTAAATTACATGCAATTAATTAAATAATAGGAAATCATGTTTAAATTGAACCCTCTGAAATGGTAAACAGTAAAACTAGACTTAATGCTTAAAAATTGCCTACCAATATCTGTATCAGCAACATCTTCTTTTGTTAGTCTTGAAAAACTATAACCAGCCAACAAAGAATGGTTCATACTGAATTTTGCTAAAGTTTATTTTACATACAGTACTTAAAAAATAATTTTGTGTCAGGTTTATGACTGCTTTATCACTCAGTTTTTGTTGTTCTCTATTTTTACTTTTTGGTTCATTTTAGAAATTTTAATTTTTTGTACTTTTAAATGCCTAGGATTTGGCTCAGTGGAGATACCACTTTTGAAACAACTCTATAGCTAAAAGTGGATATAAACATATGTGTAGCATTTCAATGTTCATTTATCACTTGCGGATGTGTCCCGAGGGCTATAAATAGGAAGCATGGGTGCACCAGCGTGTGCTGACATTCATATGCAGACAAATCAATGTGTGCATCTACTATACTTTTTTGTTTCAAATTTCATGGTAATACTTCTTTGTGAAAATTTCATTACTACCATAAATTAAGTTCTGAGACTGTCACTTATTTAATAGAGCTTTTAAATAATTTTAACATTCTAACAATGTCAAGAATATTCACCTACTCATTTCTTCTTATTCCCTGCTCTCCAAATGTCAAGGAGACAGCTCCAAATGTGGCACTCTTGGGCCAGGAGATTCAAAGCACACATGGCATTCTCAGCACCATGTACAAAAATTGAGATCATGCATTTGAAGGGCTGGGCACAGGGCCTTACACACAGTAGGAGCTGAAATTAAGGCCAATTCTCCCACACCTCTTTCCTGTATCTTCCTTTTTTTGCATTAAAGTGTACAAGTGTTCAACATGGAACGGCATCCTTCTTCTCTTTAGAGGAGTATATATTTTAGGATAGTTCTTAGCACTGTCTCACTTAACTCTCCTTTAAAAATTCAATAATTTTATAATGTCCTTCTAATACCCTAAAATAAAATTCAGAAATAAAACAATTTTTCTAAACATATGATTCCCCCCAAAACTGTAATATAAATGAACCACAGAAAGTGATTCAAAATACAAGTATATTTCAATAGGTAAATATTTGAGCATGATACACTTGATTAGAATATATAATTATAATGTTGGACAGTGGCACCTAAACCCAGAATCCTTAAGGCTGCAACTACTGCAAATGTATAATAATAATACGGGCATGTTTTAGTGGTAACTCAAATATCACAAGCTGTGCTGAAATAAATAAAGTATTTTTTTAAAAACTGCAACCAACTCTTTGTTAAGTTCCAAGTAAAACTAACTATAGTTATCTTTTAATTTGCACAGAAGATGCATTCCTGAAAAATTCAGTAAGTACTAAAAATGTGCAAAATACTTATATATATTTGCAAAATGGAGTTAGGCTGAAGTTCAGATGACCATGAATAGGCTTTCTACCTAAATAAATGTCCAGAGAGATTTCAACGTGCAACTAGCCAGTGCACTGCAAAGAGACATTCAGCATGTCTGATCTCAGCTCACACATTGTAAAAACCTGAAAACATCTCATCCATATAAAATATTCTCCTGAGGTGGGTGATTCTACTCCCATGGAGAATAGAGTGATGCATTCAATTTCAAACCACATCTTTATTCGTGATAAAATATCTACAACACATTATAAAGTATTCCACACTCATCCCCAAATTCCTGTAGTGTTGCTGTCAACTGCAGTGAGGACATTACCAGTGTTCCAATGTACCCCTAAATATGTATGGATAGTCTGAGTTTTGAATGTCTTGAAATGGCCTTGAAATAGAGACATTAATTACATGCTTAGTTGGAGACAATGCAATAAGCTTCTTTTGCCAGAGTAATTGGAACCCTGCAGGTATGCTCTCCCAGTTGTTATATAAGAGCAACAAGTTTTAAGGCACTTTAAAAACCAAAGGCAGTTTGAATTGTCATGGGATTCCAAAGTCAATTGAAAAAAATCCTAGATTAAGATAAAAAAACAAATGACCCATCATTGACATACTCTGATTCATGACTCTGTGATTACCAGAATACAGTCATTTTTACGAGTCACATTTATCTAAAGATCTCTTTCATTCAAGAAATGATTTACTTTTGAGACACCTAGGAAAACACTGGTTCCAAAATACTGGAATTTGTAAAGCTTACTTCCTTGTGCTTCAAAAGGTAAAAGAATGACACAGTGTAGGGGTAAATGGTTTTTCAGACTTTTCTGTCCTCCCACTATTAGGATTGCCCTGCCTGATGGGGCATCTGTAGTTGTTACATTGTTACAAACTATCTTATTTACTTCTGTGGGCCATGGGAGAAATATTGATAAAGTTACCAGGAGAAAAAAAGCAGGAGAGAGGCAGGAGAGAGAAGGGGCGAAAGAAGCCAGAGAAGCCCAGAGTGAAGACTTGCCGGGAGCTTGGAGGCCTCTCAGCCTCCTGGACCCCTGGCCCCCCTGCCTGCCATGTACCTGTCTGCCACACTACATGTACAGCTCAATAAAAGCCTGAGAAAGCCATCGAGGGCTCCTTGATTCCTCCTTTACCCCATCTGCACGGATCATAGATAACCTGCTCTGTGCCATTCCTGCCACTACACATAGCAAAACCTTTCCCTACCAAAGCAGAAACAACAGGAAGCTTGAATTTAAGATGAAATTTTGCAAAAGTTTCATGAACAATGATTCTGAGAAAAAATAAACATGATAAAGGAAGAAGATTATAAGACATTTTAAAAAATGAAAGGGAAGTATTTACAGATTTTTGGAATATACAGCACCAGTTTTCTTCCCAGAGTCACACATGCATCTAACAATTTGACGGGCCATCATGACAAAGAAATAGAGGTTAAAGCAGAGCTTTTGTACTCAGAGTTTACAAGGTTTAATTTCTAGGAGTACATTTAGAAAGTGTATCATATTTATTTTCTTTTTTTTTTAAATTTATTTATTTATACAAGCACTGCGTACAGTCAGAAGCGCGGGAGGGTGAGAGAATTCACCAGAGCCAGAGCAGGGAAAAGAACAGGCAGAACGACGAAATACACTGCTGAGGGGAGCAGCGGGCGTGGCAGGAGAGGTCTGCTGCACCATGTGGGACCCTTGCCGGCGGCCGGGGATCGAATAGGCATTGCAGAAGCTGCGGGCAGCTTCACAGCCCAGCGCTCAATGGCTGCACCACCAGGGGAGGCCCCATATTTATTTTCTTTCCGTGAAAATACAGGAGCTTTTTTAAACTAATGGTTTCCAAATTGTTTAAGTAACAAAACCAGCTACCAACCAAGCATAGGCAGAGTCATTTGCTATGAATTTCTGAGGTAGAGATAAATATGTATTTTTCTGAGGTTCCTTTATGGCCTTTGTAGTCAGTCTCCTTCTCCCACTCTAGCCCCTCTCAACCACTGATCTACTCTATCTCATTATGGCTTTGCCTTTCATAATGTCATGTAAATGGAATCATATGTGTAGCCTTTTGTGTACGGCTTTTGCTACTTGGCATAACACTAATACTCCTAAGTATTAGTAGCTTGTATAGTATTAGTAGCTTGTTCTTCTCACATTGTATGGAATTGTATATACTATTACCAGTAGATGAAACATTTTGGTTGTTTCAATTTTTTGGCTTCTGCAAAAAAAAAAAAAAAAAAAAGATGTGAAACATTTGTGTACCAAAAAAGGGTGCACTTTTCTATAAGTCAAGAATTTAAATATTGCTCCAAGTTACATGTGTGCCTTTGAAATGGGGGAAGGGCAGGAGAGAAAGGAGTTAGAATACCTCAAAATGTGACATTTAGGGAAGGAATTTTTCTATTCGAAATTCTGGGTGCTAGCCTCGCCCAAGCACACTTTGTCATCATCCAGTGTGTACACACACACATACACACTACTATGCACTCTAGCTTACTTATTTATTTCTCTCATACGCAAAGCTATATTTCAGGAATTTGCATAAAAACACTCCCTCTGCCTGGCAGGTTTCTCCCTGAAGTCATCCAGTGGCTGGCTCTTCAGAGCTCAGCCTAAACATCACTTCTTCAGAGAAGACCCCTTGATTATTTATAGAAGGCAACATTCTCACCCACCACCAATTACTTTCCAAAACCACAACCTGTTCATTTCCCTCATAGCACTTAAGAAGCTTCATTGTTCTTGTTTGTTGACTAAGTGACAGTTGACTGAGATTTCTTTTTACTAGAATGCAAGTCACTAGGGGGCAAGGTCCTTGCCTGTCTTGCTTACCAATCTTACCTCTAGATCTGGGGTAAATGCTGGTACACAGAAGAGATTAAAAAACTTTGCAGAGGGGCCTCCCCAGTGGTGCAGCGATTGAGCACTGGGCTGCGAAGCTGCCCACAGCCTCTGCAGCACTGGCTCGATCCCCAGGTGCCGGCGAGGGTCCCACATAGCGCGACAGACCCCTCCTGCTGCACCCGCTGCTCCCCTCAGCAGTGTATTTCACCAGTCTGCCTGTTCCATTCCCCGCTCTGGCTCTGGTGTGTTCTCTCACCCTCCCGCGCTTCTGGTACCCAGTGCTTGTATAAATAAATAAATAAATCTTTAAAAAAAAACTTTGCTGAATAAACAAACATTGAATATAATTCTTTGGATCTAAAATTTCTGTTTCTTTCATATTTAATATTTTGTGCATTACTCTTAATTTCCTTAACTTTCAAATCTACTTCAGTTTGATCAAATAGGTTTTTAAACTCCATAGAAAGTTATTTTTCCATTTATACAAGTTATTTTTCTATATTTAATAATGTAGCCTGAATTGACTCCAACTTGCACTAGTCTCCCATTTTATTTTATTTTATTAAAGATTTTTTTTTATTTATACAAGAGCTGGGGTACAGTCTAGAGACACGGGAGGGTGAGAGGATTCACCAGAGACAGAGTGGGGAGCAGAACAGGCAGGAGGGCCGAAAGCACTCCTGAAGGGAGCAGCAGGTGAGGCAGGAGAGGTCTGCTGCGCCCTGTGGGAATCTCCCTGGCCGCTGGGGAATCGAACAGGCACTGCAGAAGCTGCGGACAGCTTCAGAGTGGCGCAGTGGGTTGGGGAGGCCCTCTCCCCATTTTAGTTCATGCCATCCTGACTGTGACTTCTCAGGTTTCACTGAATTTTTTCATTTACATAGAGAAACTTTGATTACTTTAAGAGGAGACCCTCTCATTACTCTCACTCTGTTGAGAGTAAGAGATCTGGACTTCAAGGAAGAATATAGAAAAACTTGTGTTTTTAAGCACTTCAAGTATTGCTTTAAGAAATTTCTAATGTTTAACTCATCATTGTAATAGCTCTGGAGAGACAAGTTATGCCAAATGTTTATCTTGACAAGTTCAGTCTAGTTCTGAATCTGTTTGGACTCTGCAGGATCCCCTCAGCTCAGTACTTATTCTATTCTCTTGCACTGGGACTGATCCAAGTTCATTACAAAATGGCCCTTTGTGAAACGTTAAGTTCAATCTGCTCACCACACTTAGCCAATGAGTTCTTTGCACCTACCGCCCCAAAACAAAACAAAAGGACATCCCTCTCCAAACCTTATCAGAGAAACAGCCCTATAAAATTTTACTAAGGTGATTTTTAATTATTGGGTACAACCTGTAAAATTTACAAATTCATGTTTTCATGTTTCTCCAATTTTCTAAATAAATAGAATTTTGCCATAAAGTTAAAATATTGACCAAAGCAATTAAGATAAAAATGTCTTCGGAAAAAAAATACCACACAAGAATTATGCAAATGTAAGATTTCATGTTTAAGGGGGAAAAAGAAAGACAGAGTTGTCTCCTATGGTTTTGTCCCTCATGAGCTGTGTGACATAACATGAGTGGAGTGGCTGCTTCATGTAACAATTTCCTCATTTTCAAAATGTGATAGCAATATCTACCTCACAAAACAGAATTAATGATTAAAGAACCATACATAAAATGTGCTTAGTTGCTTATCAAAAAGTATATTAAACATATCTATTCTATCACTGAGATTCTCTTTATATCCATACACTGAAATTAATTTAAGCAAGATTTCATATAGTGAAGCTCTGTGTGCATTAAGAAAATTGCACATCTTAAACTCTCAGGTTTAGAATTAGCTTAGAAACATTGTTCTTAAGGTAGAAAAACTGGGCTTCAGTTCCAAAATAGTTGAGGAGAATTGGGCCAACAATTTAACCTTTGAGTTTCATTTCCCCTCATATGCTGATCATAGAGTAGGATAGATTAGGGGCACCTGACCTTTGCTTCAAATTGTTATTACCTGGAAGACTGAAAACATGAAGCCCTGGTGCCACCCTCAGAGAGTTTGGTCTGGGGTGGGGCTGGGCATTGGAATTTTAGAAGCATCTCCTCAGGTGATTATTGCATGAAGCCATAGTTGAAAGCTTTTCATGCTCATTATCGTATGACTATTCCAGAACTGAAAAATAGGAAAGAATAATATTTTTAGGAACTATGCTTTTCCAAAGTATATAAAATGAGACAAGAATTCACTCACATTAAGTAATTTCCCATTTCAAAACTTTAGAAACCATAGAGGGGAAAATAAAAATATATGTTCAAATGATAAAAGATTTTTTACACAAAGTTTTCTTTAATAATACTGCTATAAGCTGCATAATTTAATAAATAAGAGTGCAAACTATTTATAGCTATAAATAATTTACAATCTGGATGCTTTTAAGTAAAAAAGGATGCCCTTAGGCATGCAGAAGGAAACAGAAGGAAACTTTCTATAAAGGAGTCATTGGGTGAAGCATTATTCTAGAAAGTACTATATATGGCAAGTCATCCTCACACAATCCTCTGGTGTAATTACTCTCCTCATCTCACAGGTACCAAAAGTCTTGCTCTGAGAGGTGAAATTTCCATGGTGCTTTCCAGGCAAAGTAGCAGAGCCAAGATTTGAATTTGGATGCTTTGATTATAAACTCATTATACCAATAACATTAGTCTGCAAAATTCCTCTCTCTTTATTTTTCTAAACTTCCATGCTAACTTTTCATTTATTCACTGCACAATTAGTGAATCTGTTCACCAAAAACTTATGTGACGGGTCAGGCAGGAGATTCAAGATACCCAAGTAAAACCACAATTGGAATGGAAATTGTCTAAGTCATAGACATTGAAGCAACCAAGAAATATTTTGGGGAAAAAAAAAGGAAAATCAGGTTGGTTTTGAGGAAGCTATGAAGGCAACATATAATGAATCAGATTAGACATAAACTACGTCATGTTAGAGAGACAGAATGACCCCAGGTGATGAGATGGATTAACTGATGAATACACAGGAAGAATGTGTCAATCAGCAGAAGCTGGTTAAATCTGGAAGTAGAGGAAAGTCATGGTCACAAAGGTGAATGTTGGCAGGTCTGGATGAGTTGGACGAATATGTTTTGGCATGCTGATGGAGCAGGGCATAGTCTAACTGAAGTTGGATACTTGAGTTGTTTTCTTGACCGGAGTGCGCATTCTTCATACAATCTTCTGGTTATTTTGGCTTCCTACCTAGATTAGCTATAGTATTAGAGTACACAAAAAATTTTAATGTCAGTACTTAGGTCTCAGAAGAGATTAAATCAGAATTACCTGGGGTAGGTGCTGGATATTTGTAATTCTTTAAAGCAACTTAAATGGTTCACATATATAGAATCAGATGAGAACCACTGGCAGGGTTTGGCAAATATTTTGTGTAATAAGCCTGACGGTAAATATTTTAGGCTACATGTGCCATAAGGTCTCTGTTGCAACTACTCAATTGTAGCCATTGTAGAAAGAAAGCAGGCACCGATAATAAATGAATATGGCTCCATTCCAGTGAAACTTTATTTATAGACACTGATATTTGAATTTCATACATTTTCATGTCATAAATTATATTCTTCTTTTGATTTCCTTTCAACTATTTAAAAGTGTAAAAACTATTCTTAGCTCATGGCTGTAAAAAACAGGTAGGAGGTTAAATTTGTCTTGTAGGCCAGGATGCCAAACCCTTATGATATAAATGCACAGATCTTCTGACACGTTTCTGAAGGTTCCCTTGAACCTTCCCTGTTTTATCTGCAGCTACAGATTTGGTAAAGTTATGCTTTTTCACACACATTGCTAAAACAGTCTAATAAAAATGTCTCAAGCATCCTAAAAAATAAAATAAAATCTCAGAAAAACAAAATACTAAGTTCTAAAATAGCATAATTTTAAAGTGCATTCATATGAGCAACAAGAAGAAAGATAATGACTGATGGGATAAATGAGATCTGAGAAGACACATTTCATTGCAAATGGACCAGGATGCTAGTTCTTATATATCACTCTCAGAATTTTGTCACCAGGAGCCAAGATTCTGCAGTAAATCAACTTTAGGACTTCAAATAAATCAAGTGTTTCTAAATCCATGAGGCTGAGATCTAGACTCAAGGCAATGATAAAGTCAGGAAGATAAATGCCTACTTTGTAACAACTAACTAGAGGAGCAGCTGGCTTTCCTCATATGAGACTGCTTCCCTCATTACCTTGTGCCATGAGCTCTGTATATAGACATTTATTAGACCTAATTAATGGGTTTTATCATAATCATTATTTAAGCTCCTTAAGCTCTAGAGCTGTGCTACCTAATATGACAGCCATTTGCCATGTGTGGCTATTGATCACTTGAAATGTAGCTCATCTAAATTGAGATGTAGTATAAGTACAAAACACACTGGATTCTGAAGATTTAGTGTGAAAAAGTAAAATATCTCACTAAGTTTTATTTGTAATAGTGATTATCATGTCAATATTATTTTGGTATTATTTTAATATAATATTAACATGATCATAATTTAAAACAATATTTTGGATATGGATATGTTGGTTAAAATAAAATAATTTATCAAAATTAATTTCACCTCTTTTTTTTTTACCTTTTTTAATGTGGATAACAGAAAACTTGTAGTTACCTATGGGACTGTTAACTGTATTTCTACTGGGCAGTGCTGCTCAGGGACTGGGGTTGAACTACTCCAAGCTCAGTGCTTTTGTGAGAGCTTGGAATATGATGATAGGTTCTAAGTGATTGTTGAGGGAAAGAATGTTACTCTTGATAAAGGCACACATTAGCTGTGATGCATGCATACAGGAAGGAACAGGAGTTGCAGACTCCAAGGAGGCAGTGACGGTTAAGCTTGGACTTGAATTAATCAGAGGCTAAAGAGGAAGAGAAATAAGAAAAAATATATAATTTTTATCTTCTCTAGTTTCTTTATGAACATTCTGGACTCATTAATTTTTCTAGTCACAATCTCAACTTCAGTGTGCCTCCAACTTTTGTTGCTAGAGTGTGTGCCTCAGACCAGACAAGCACATAGTGCCTGGGAGACTCAGGGGAGCATGTGTGGCGCAACAGGTTGAGCGCTGCACTGTGAAGCTGCCTGCAGCCTTTGCAGTGGGGTTCGATTCCCGGCTGGCCTGGGAGAAACCCACATGGCGTGGCAGATCTCCTCTGCCTCACCCACTGCTCCCCTCAGCAGTGTCTTCGGTAGGTCTGACTGTTCTGCTCCCCGCTCTGTCTCTAGTGAATTCTCTTGCCCTCCCACGCCTCTGGCCTGCGCCCCAGTTCTTGTATAGATGGATAAAACTTTTTTTTTAATATTTTATTTTATATAATTCTTACATCTTTTTTCATCTTTGCACAATGTATGCATTTTCATTTTGGTTATATTCCCCATACAATTGCACCCCCCCCCTTATTTTGACTCTAGTCCTTCCTTTCCCCGCCCCTCCCTGCCTGCCGTGTGTCTCTGGTTTATAGTTGCTTGTTGATTTTTATTTTTACTTTGTATTGATTAGTCTTTTTCCTAGATGGATAAATCTTAAAAAAAAAAAAAAAGGACAGAAAAATTTACCAGCGAGAACATTAAAGCAAAGAAAGTCTAACTAAAGAACTTTGGTATTGTTTAATTTCCTTCAATGGTCATCACCTTTATTGACTGATGTTTTCTCTACCTGCCCAGAGGTAGAAATTGCCATCAGAGATGTAGAGGTAGGAGAGTGGTGATGGCAGATCGCATATTCATCTTTTCACCTTCTGGTGAGCGCTAGAGGACATATTTCAGTTATTTATGGATGACATGGGCTTTTATGTTCTGTGGTAAACCCATGCAAGCCTTGTCACCCCAGCAAAGGCTCTAGTTAGAAAATCATTCTTCCCCACAGATAAGAAAAAGAAGCCTCCAATAAAAAGACAGCCAAGTCAACAAAGGAAAATTAAAAAGATGCCCAGAAAACTGCATAGAGACATATTAACTCAGAAAAGGAAAATGTCTTTTTCTCCTTGAGCTGTTGATTCAGAACATTAAAATGTAACTAGGTGACACTGGGTTATGCTGATATAGCTACACTTCTCCACTTGTCTTTCACCGAGGGATATCTCTGCTTTCCTTCTACAATTTCTTCACCTGGCAATAAATGCTTAGGATTTTTCTTGTGAAATAATTCTCTTGTTTCCTATATAAAGCCATGTGGGATCAGATGTAGAGAGAACAGGCAAAGGCATATCCCAGAGCCAGGTATCTTTACCTGAACATTTGTTTGAATGTGCTTTGCATATTTCAATGTCCAAATTTTTTTCCCCATAATGTTATGGCACTAAACACCACTGCTATATTATAATGCCATTTTCCATGGAGTACATACATAAACTTAGAATTTCAAAATTCTTGTGATAAAGCCCCTGGAAGTGGTGTTTGGGAAATCTATAACACCCTTTTTTGAGAGTCTGATATTACTTGTCATATTTCATAGGCAAGGTGTAGGCATATCTCCCGCTACCTCTCACCCAGTGGACACAACTTTAAGAATTGCCCTTTTGTCCTGATTCATGCCTGTTTTGTCCTTGTCCTCAGGATGATCCCTCCTCCCACCCCAATCTCTGCAGACTCTGAAGTCAACCTTTTTTCAACATTACCCAAGATTCTACACCAGGTCCTCACCAGGGTCCCTGTTTCTACTCTTCTACTAGAGAACCTCTGTCTTCAGCTATCTACAGCTTCTCTCTTGGCTTATTTATCTAAATCCTTACTCCTGGTCTGCATTCATTGATTCATTCATTGGACAAACATCTTGTTAGCAACAAGTCCAGTTCTAGGTTCTGTGGGTAATGCAATGAGTAGCTTGAACAGATAGAAAACAGATCATCGAAGAAATTAGCAAACAAGAAAATTCAATGTCACAAAATGAAATGGGAGATCAGATGACAAAGAGGGAGGAGAGTCCTCTCTGAGGAGATATTTCAGCAGAAACGTGAATGTGAAAAACATTCTCTTCATTGACCTTAAGACCTGCATCCTGCTTCCTAATATTAATTCATCAGAACAATAACCAAAAAAACTTGAGAGTGAATTTTCAAAGGAAAACAGCACAAGCTTTATTACAGTGAAGTTTCTTGAGAATTTACCCCCTTACGCACACACAGTTTATAGTACTCTTGCTCAGAGGAAATCATAACATGAATTGCACAGTCTGGGTTCAGGGTAGTAGATGTGGAAAGAACCTGAGAAAACCGCTGAAGTCACCAAATCTCTCTCTAGTATCAGTTTATGCCTCAAGTTTGTATGTGTGGGGTCTATGTGTGTGGGTGCCATTGTGACTGATGAAACTGAGTAAGCAGGCCCAGAAAACCATAAATGGTTTGTGTCTAGCCTTTCTCTGTGAAAAATGAATGGCAAACAGAATGAATTTCATACCATCTGTGAAACAGGTAACAGATTTAAGGGACATGTCAACAAGAAAATGGTTTGTAGGAGAAAGTATAAATGATGTGGCATTGAAAGTTAAGGCAATGTCACTGTATTGGTGAAAATTAAAATGATTTTAACTCCATTTTATTACATAGGTGTTACATGTCAATTCAATCTGGCTAGCTCTAAAATTCTACAATTCTATATTGTGGGAACTCAAGATTTCAAATAAAATGTGAAAGACTCCCTTTGTGTTTGATAGCTTGAGTCACTTGCCATGCACTTTGCACACAGTTCTTGATATTTTTAATCCTGAATAAGAGCAGAATGTAGTGTAAATCAAGGCATCGACAAGGCCATGCTTCCTCTGAAGGGTCTATGGACAAAATTCTTTGCCTCCGCTAAGCTTCTGGTGGGTTCTAACAATCCTGTGTCTCCCCTGGCTTTAGCTGCCTCACTCCAATCTGTCCCTGTCTTCACATTCTTCTGTGTGCCCTCTCCTTTTCTTATAAGGACACATTAATTGAGTTTAGGGCTCACACTTAGCTGGCCACCAATCCATTATGACTTTAACAATTAATTACATCTGCAAAGTTCCTTTTTCCAAATTAGACCACATTCTGAGGTTTGGATAGATGTGCATTTGGATGGGACACAACTCAACCCCCTATAGGTACCATAAGATCTACATTTAGATAAAAACAGCATAACTATGAAAAACAATAAACAATGGATAGAACACTGGTTTCAGTGCTAGGAAACTGGGACTGGTTCCTTCTTATCTGACTCCACTGTTATTGCCTTAGGCCCAGTTCTCAGCATCTTTTATCAAGGCCACCAGCTTCCTGACCATGATCTTGCCTTAGCCAGTCTGCCTATGTTCAAATTCTGCCTCTGCCACCTTTTAGTTTTGGGACCTTAGGCAAGTTACTCAACCTGTCAGTGCCATGGTTTCCTCACCAATGAACTGGGAATATTTATAGTTCCCTATAGGGTTCTATGATGATGAAATGATTGAATTCATGTAAATCACTTAAATAGTGCCTGACCCAGAGTAAGTGACAGCTTGTAATTTTTATAATTATTAGTCTCCCTGTTGTATAATCCATCTTGCCTACTACTGAACTAAAACTCAAACCATGTCTGTCTCTTCCTTAGAACATCACACTTTATTACCAGATAAAGTAAGTTCTTATTAGATGCAGTGCTCCAGATATCATAACTCTCCCAAATCTACCACCCTCCGCACCCAATCGTCACCCTACGTTCTGGGTGCACTGAGCGAAACATGATGCTTTCTCATGCCTTGATTTCACATATTCAGTCTTAAGTCTGGAACACCCCTGGCTCCTGGGGACTATTGACTCAGGTCTGCTTAATGGTCAGGGGTCAGCTCCCCAAGAAGGCTTTCCTGAGGCTTAGTCAGAGTGATGGGGTCCTCTCTGTTCTCTGAGCATATCAATCCCTCACATGTGCTTGTGCTTGTTTGCTGACAAATCTTCTTTTGTGGATTAGGAGTTCCCTGAGGCTAGGCAAGATGTGTTTTTGATTACTAAAGCTCTAAGTCCATGGAAGGAAATACAGCATGTTGGTTAACAACATGTGGTTGGAGTTGGGCAGACCCGTGTTCTACTTTTTACCAGCTGTGCAAACTTGGAGAAGTTATTTAACTTGTAAATTGGGGTAATAAACTACCTACTGGGATTGAATAATGGTTGCAGTGTATAATGCCAAGAATGTATTAAAGAACAATTAATAAATGCTTTTAAAAGTTCTGTTAGCTGAGCATAAATGAAAAAGGTCATACAAGCCTGCAGATTGTTGCTGTCAAAAATTAAGTCTCTTACTCTTAATAGCCTTATTTTAATCTTTTTTTTTTATCCTCAGTAATTCCCTTGCCAACACTCCCTAGTCTTCACCCAAACTCTCACTGCTATCCTAGGATTCTACTTAACTTCCTCATTTTTAGTAGATGAGTCTACCTCTCACTAGAGAAGAAATGAATAAATAAGTAAATAACAAAGTCTTCAAACATCATCGCCTTCATCTTTCTGCTGCTCACCACCCTCTCTGGAATACACACAAATACACACACACACACACACACACACACACACACGGGTCTATATATTCATTTTTGGCTATCCTTTCTCCCAGGGAAGGACTATCAGCCCTCCATCAGTGTATCCTTCTCCCTGACTTCTCCTGTCTCTTACAGCACTCTGCCTCATCATGCCCCCTTTCATCAATGCTGGCCTTTGCAGTGGGCATCTTATAACCTACAAATACGCTTAACACCTCATTGCAAACAAAATAGTTAACAACCAAAAAGCCTCCCTTAGCTCCGCTCCTAGATGTGTTCTTCCCTTCCCTTTCAATTCATTCAAACCTTCAAAAGATAGTCTATAAAACAGTCTTGCCTTCTTAATCTCATCAACCCCAATTAAGTACAATGAAATAATCTCACAGTCATCTATGTTCTCCTCACTGGCAAATCAATGGATATTTTTAGGTACTATTTTTAGTGGATCTTCTACATGCAACATACCACTCACTGGTCACTCTCTCCTGAAAACTACTTAAACATCTAGATTCTGGGAAACAACTCCCTTCCAGTTTTCCTGATAGATTTCTGACTTACTTAATTGAAATTTTTCCTATCCCAAATGCTGGTGACCTTATGACTTGCCTATTTGGTCTGCTATTCTTTCCACTGCTCTACTTATCTCAGAGGCAGTCCTTGAGAAATGGCATCCACTTTTATGATTTTTTTTCTTAACATACCCCATGACTCTCAAATTGATATATCTTTCCCAGAGTTCAGAGTTGATTATTATTAGCCTGGAATTTGAACTTCTCTGACTGATTCTATAGGCACTTTAAATTTAGCTTACTTAAAGTTGAACTCATTATCTATTCCCCTGATCCTCTTCCCATATTCCCTTTCTTTATAGGGAATACAATCATACATAGTCATCAAAGTCTAACATGTAAAGTATCAGGGTAGGGACTCAAGGTGGTGTTCATTTGGTATATATATGAAATCTAGAGTGGGCTTCTATAGCCTAGGAGTGAAGACAAAAGCTTTGGAAACAAATCCTGATTCTATAAAGAATCATCTTGATGGTCTATCTTGATTAGGTGAATACAGGGCAAGAAGATAACTTTTGTTTTAGGATAAGAGGGTTTATTATACGTTTTTTTGATGTTTACCCAAAACTGATTCATTTGCTGACATTCAAGGCTGTTTTCTGGGATGGAGGTGGACAAAATGAGTAATGGAACCCAGGGCTCGTGTGTATCCCTTGAGATTTTAAGTTGTAAGGACTTGCTGGGGAACCAGTTAAAGACTCCTTGGCCATCACACTCATCTATCCACTCCACTTGCCCCATCCCATCCAATGAATCATCAGTCATTTTTCTTTAATATCCTGAATACACCTTCTTCTTTCCATATTTCCCACCACCTTTCTAAATAAGCCCTTTACCATCTGTCTTGTGAGTAGTGCATTAATCTCTTTGACAGGGTTTCCAGCAATTAATCTTGTCCTTCCCAAATCTATACTCCACAAAACCATCTAAGAGACCTAACTTAAATTTAGAACCTTTCAATACCTTTCCATTTCTTACAGTATAAAGATTCAGTTCATTATGTGATACAAAACCGTCTATAATGAAGCATATGCAGTTTAACTCTCCTGGCTCCCTACTGGCACTATTTTGTAGTAACAGTAGATAGCATAGACTTTCCTCTATACAATACATTATTTCACCTCTTCTGTTTTATGTTTATATGATCAGTTTTCACTTGTAAAATCTTCTCCTGGCCTCCCTCATCTATATAAGTCCCGTCCATTTTCCAAAGGCTCAGGTGGTACCTCGCTGTGTCAGGTGATCTGCTCTTGAATTTTTATGGCACCCTGCATTCATGGTTACTGGTCTGCTATCATGTGGTAGGTATTCATCCATTCATTTGCCCGCCTTCTGAAGGATAAAGTCACATTCATTTTTATAACTTTAGCACTTGTCACAGTACTTGAAATATAATAGATACACAGTAAATGCTGTTCAACTGAATTGGTGAATTCCAGCTCTCCTAACAATTTATTATGACCCTGGGCAAGTCCCAAACTCTCTAGCACTCAGTTATTTCATATAAAGTTAAGGAGCTGAACTAATCTCTTAAATGTCCCTTTCAATTCCAACATTCTATGATGCTTCTATTATATTTGTTGAATGAGTGTAATGGAGTGAAAATTTATTTTTAATAGTCTGTAATTACTAACAAAAACATTCTCTATTTCACCACTCAGTTCTGCTGCATGAAATTTAATATTAAGAGTTTAACTTAAAATATCACTAAGTTATAGTTCATAAAGCTCCCACCCTAATGTGCTGAAATAAATAAAAGTAACTTACATTCATAAAGTTTAATCACTAGAAATGCATACAAACTTTTAGAGAAGGAAAAGAATAATTACCGTATTGTAGCTGGCTATTGAGTTATGAAACTAGATATCGTTTCCTACTCTTGTATTTTCTTATTATTAATAACTTGATTCTGTAAGTCATGTCTCCTAGCTTAAGTTTAGCCAATGCTTACTATGTGGGTAACTTTTTATTTTAAATAAATTTCATTTTGGAATAACTTTATACTTACAGAAAAGTCGCAAAGGTTACTACAGAGTTTCAGTACATCCTGCACTGTTTACCTACTGTGAACATCTTGCAATAGTAGAGCATATTTGTTATGATTAATGAATCAATATTGATGCATTATTATTGAAGTCCACAGTTTATCCAGATTTCCTAAGTTTCCATTCCCTTCTACCCCCAGTATCCTTTTTCTGTTCCAGAATTCCACCTAGGATATCACATTACATTTGCATGATATACCTTAAGTTCTTCTAGGCACTGACAATTTCTCAGATTTTCCTTGTTTTTGATGACTGAAATTTTGAGGAGTACTGGTCAGCTATTTTGTGGAATACCCCTTAATGTGGGAATTTGGGTTTTTTTCCATGAATAGAGTGGAGTTATGTATTTTGGAAGGAAGACCATAAAGGTAAAGTGTCATTCTTTTTACATCATATTATGGGTACATACTATTAATATGACTTATCACTGATGATATTGACCTTGATTATCTGGTGAAAGTAGTGTTCATCAGGTTTCTATAAAGTTACTTTTTTCTTTGCACCATGTTTAATTCTCTTTCCTCTGCTCAGTGAGCATCAACATGCTCATTATTATTTATTATTTACTTATTTCCAAAATATGCTTATTGATGTAAAGTCGATTTACATTGCCATATCTGCTTTGGGTGCTATAGGTTTAAATCTCTATAACTGTATGTTTTCCCACTTTTCCCACTACTAGTGCTCCATTAATTCTCCACTATGTTCCTCTGGGTCCCTTCCTCCCTCACTCCCAGCCTACCACCCTCCGCCACTGGTTGCTTCAGTTTTGAGTCAGATGTTAAGATTGACCCTATGGTTCTATATATTCCACATATAAGTGACACCATCCAGTATTGTTACTTTTTTCCTTGCCAAACTGGATGGAAGTCAATGTGCACAGTCTGTCCTCAAGGGGTTGGGGATATATGCACCTCCTGGAGGGCAGAGTATCTGCACAAATTATTTGAATTCTTCTGCAAGGGAGATTTGTCTCTTCTCCCTTACTTACAAATATATCCAATCACTTATCAGTATGGGCTTATGGATTATGGGTTATTTTCAAAATATCATATTTACATTAAAAAGAAGTAAAAGGAAAACAAAATAAACATGAAGCAGACAAGGGGACAGGGAACCAAGATGCATCAGCTTCATTGATGCTAATCTAATTCCTTTCAACTAATTGAAGCCCATGCAGAGTGGCTTTAATGGCTTCAAAATTACAATGGAGTACAAACTGCATAAGACAGTGCATTTTAATCTACAAGTCAATTTTCACAGACTGAACAAACCTGTGAAACTAGGACTAACTGAAGAAAGAAAACTACTGGCCCTCCAGGAACCCTCACATACTTGGCTCTCTTCCAGTTATGATATCCTTTTACCCCACAGTAACTCTGATCCTCAATTATCCCAGCACAGAGTTTTACCTGTTTTTGAATTTCATATAAATGGAATTATATCTTGTGTATGCATTGTGTCTGACTTCTTTCACTGTATCTCATGGGTTTTAGTGGAGTCTGAGTTAGCACTGACTGTGTGAGATACATAAGCTCTTCCTCACATTAGCTCATTTTGTAATTCTACCAACCACAGGAGGGAGGTAGGTAATGGATGGCCATTTTGCAAAGTTAACATGTATTAATATGGTCAAAATACAAATGTCTTGCCTGAAGCTATTTTCACTTCTGTGAAACTCATTTTTACTATTTTACCAGGATAAAAAAATGAGTGCACTGTTTTGTACATAAAGCTATTCAACCTACATTAAACTGTGCACATATGTTGTAAGTTGATATCCACTTTGTAAAATTTATCAATTATCTGCCTTATGAGTTTCCTCATTGCATTGTATAATAAGATAGATTATTGGAATGGCTGGTTATAAATTCAGGCCTACATTGTAATTATGAGTATGATCTTTTTTTTTGTTAAGGATTTATTTATTTATGCATACAAGAGCTGGGGTACAGGGTAGAGATGCCAGGGATGAGAGAATTCACCAGAGACAGAGCGGGGAACAAAAAAGGCAGACTGACTGAAATACACTGCTGAGGGGAGCAAAGGGTGAGACAGGAGAGGTCTGCTGAGCCACAAGGGTTTCTCTCTGGCCAGCCGAGGATTGAACTTGTGGTGCAGAAGCTGCAGATTGCTTCATAGTGCGGTGCTTAACCCCTTGTGCCACCAGGGAGGCCCTATGTATGATCTAACAATGTATTTTTCTGTGGTGAATATTCTAAAATAAAATTTTTAAAAAGATAGGTATTTCAGGGATAAAATATCTCAAGACATACATTCCATTAATTTAGGGTCAAATTTCATAATGCAATATTGAAAAATAAGTTTTCATTGTATTTTTTTATTTTGTTGAGGTTATGGTGGTACACAACACCATATCTGATTCAGATGTATAGGTTTATACTATACATCCATGGTACCACAGCCCACATAGTCCTCTACTGTCATCCATTGGGCCCCTTGCACTTTTTGTCCACAACTTTCCCCTACTCCTCTGGTTGCCTCAAAACTACAGTAAGATTTATAGAGTTTGTTTGTTTGGTTTGCTTTTGTCTGTTTCCTTGTTTTTTTTTCCTCCTTTTATTCTATATTTGAGTGTACTCATCCAGTATTTGTCTTTATCCTTCTGACTTCACATAGAATTATTTTCTCCAGTTCCATCCATGTTGTTGCAAATGGCAAGAGTTCATCTTTTTTTTTTTTTTTTTCAATTTTTACAGCGGGGTCATATTCCATTGTGTATATACACCATATCTTCTTATTCCACTCACCTGCCATTGGGCACTTAGGTCATCTGCATAATTCGGTTATTGCAAATAGTGTTGAAGTGAACATAGGAGAGCATATATCCCTTTAAATTTTATATTCTTTGGGTAGGAGTGAGATTGTTGGATCATACAGTAGATCTATTTTTAGTATTTTAAGAAGCCGCCATTCTATTGTCAATAGGAGCTGGGCCAGTCTATATTCCTGCAAATAGTGTATAAGAGTTCTTTTCTCCACCTCTTCACCAACACATACAGCAATATTTTTCACAAATTCAGAATAATAAGTATACTGAAATAGTAAAAAGTATGCACCAAAAGACATATAAAATGAGTTATTATTTTAAGGCAAAAAATCTTAACCAATTTGGAATTATAAATTATTTTAGAATTTGTTGAAAACTATAGACTATCTCCCCAGAAAACACAGCCCCCACCCACTTTTTTTGCATATAATAATTCAGGGATTCTTGAAGTCCTTGTTTCTTATCGATAAATACTCTGTCCATAAAACCCCTCCCCTACTGCCTTGTTCCTGCCTTTCCAGCTTCTCAACTCACTATTGAATAAATCTGTTATCAAAGTCACTATTGAATAAATCTGTTATCAAAGTCACAGAAGTACTGTTTTAATGAAGTCTGAAAAAGTTTCCTATTTATAAATCACATTACCATTAGCAGCCAATTTTAATTTACTGAAAACAACTTTGGTTTCTTAATGGGCTAACCATTCCTTTCTTCTTTTATTCAAAAAGTAACTTAATTCAACTGAAAGTATATTATTATTTTCTTGAGTTAGAATAAATGAGTATTTGCACATCTTGTATGACCCTTGAATGACTATTCACATTTTGAGATCTGCTTTTGTCAAGCCCTTCTAATAAGCACCCCTTCCTCAATACACATATATGCCACAGAGATTTTTCTCACTCTTCCCTTGCCAATCACATTTTCAGGAGGTGGCTGCTACTTTCTCCTTCTCTAGATGTGTTTCTGACTTAGTGCTTTTCTTTGATTTTAATCCCCTTCTGTCTTACACTTCTAGACTAAAGGTCCATTGAAGGCTGACAGGATTTCATATCTGTTTATGTATCTGAATGCATGATACAGTATCTGGCATTTTAGTAAACACAATAGTTTATGAATGCATAAATGAATGAAGGCAATTTTCCTTAAGTTGTACATTTATTTAAAATTTTGATTGTGGTGAGAACATTTGACATCTACCCTCTCAATAATTATATCATAATACAGTATTGTTAATGATAGGGACAAAACTCCTTTGGGGGCAATATTACTAATTTATGATTGTTTACCTAAAGTACGATTAGTATTTCAGTTTATTCTATGATATTTACACACAAGTACTAAATGCATCTTAATAGACAAGGAATTGGAACATCTAAATCCACAGGAAACAGGGCATCCTAAAGGTGTAGAAAATGAAACTGGCCTACATATATGAATATCTGTTCCTTTTACTTTAAATAATGATTGATTTAATATTGGATGTATTTAATTTAGAAGTAATTCAGGTCATTTTACTGTTTATATATCCTAAGATGACTCTTTGGTAGATTATATTTAGTCTCACTGCATTTTATCCCTTTCAAAGATTATAATAGTTTCATTATATTTTATTCCTTTCAAATCACTGAAGTAAATCTATTTGTCATCCTTTTCATTCAGACATGAAGTCATAGAAAATTTTCACATTCCTATACTGATGCTTTATGTATTTAACACAAAAGCAAAAGAGTAGGTGAGAAGTCTTATGTCATGTGAGGTTATGCCTGCAAGTCATATAATAGACTACCTGTCCTTCTGCCTCTTTCTGCTCCCTTTTGTTTCTATTTTGGGGTTATTGATAATAGACTGATTTCATCTAAAATAACTATAATTTCACCCAATAAAACTAGAATTTTATGGAATTTATGCCCCCTGAAATAAAAAATTCAGTTAAATGAACCATTGAAATCAATTTTTAAGCCACAACTCTAACATTTCTCAACCAGTTGCTTGAAATGGTATTGAGAGGACTTCTATGCTGTTGTACGTTTAATGATTTACAGAATTGTTTCCCTTATTGAATGTGGTTTTATAACTCATATCTACTCTAGGTAAGCTCTCTCCAGGAGAGTGTGATAGAAGGTGTCACCTGTCAGCACAGTCCCTAAAAATAGTTCTTAAATAGTTTGGCTGACTTTCCACTTGAATCAAATTAACAGCTGTTGAGTACTTTGCCTCACTGAAGTGTCTTGAACTTTTTATTCATTTTCCTCACCTTGAAACAAACCAAAGAAAAGTCTGTCATTTTAACTTCTTGTCCTTTATACATAATATTTTCAGATAAAGCTATTAAGTAAGTAGTTTCTAAAGGAATAGAATTGCATTTTAGAGGTTTTATTTCCTTCTGTACATCAGTGGTAGAAGCTCAAAAACCATATGAAGTAGATTGTGATGTAATAATAGAGGTCACTCATTTGTAACAACTTTAATTGTCTTCCTTCCAGTTATGTTGGGTAAAGGATTCCAGTCTCTATTCGAGGTTCATTCTTTTCCTATGTAGATTATGTATCTAGTTTCATCTAGTCTTGCACATACACTTGTCTACTAGATAACTCTACTTAGATATTTAATAGGCATCTCAATCTTTACATGTCTGAAAGTAAACACTTAGTCCTCAGCCCTTCCCCAACACTAAAGATATTCCATATTTTCCACTCTCCTCTCCAGCATCTGGTACCACTAATCACTTAATTGTTCAGGTAAAAGCCTTGGCATTTTCTCAGCTTATTTTCACAACCAGTATCTAATGTGTTAACAAAAACTCCTGCAGACTCTAGCTTTAAATTATCAGCATAATAAGACTACTTCTTATCACTTATACTGCTACCAACCTAGGCCAAACCACCATCATTTCTTGCCACCATCACCAGACTATTCTTTATTGTAATAGTCTCAAAATCGATCCCTCTGCTTCCACTCTTATCACATCAATCCACCATCTTTTCATCACATAGCCAGTTATTCTGAAATTTACAATCTCTCTCCAAAATCTTTCAAAGGCTTTTCATAAAATTTAGAACAAATTTCAAAGATTTAACCATGATCTACCTGACCCTGCATGATCCTCACTTAAGTAGTCTCTAGAATTCAACTCTTGCCACTTGCCTTTGACCCAAAAGTGCTCCAGTCATACAGTATTGCTGTAACTCTCCAAGAACACTCCCATCTTAGGGTCTTCTTGATATTCCTCTGCCGTGCCCTCCTTTCTCCAGACTATTGCAACACTTGCTTCCTCACTTCACTTAAGTCTGGTAAGAGGTGTTCCCTGACCAGCTTATCTAAAAGTGGTCTCATCAGTTATCATTATTTTTGTGTATAGCCTCTTCTGAATATAAACTCCATGAGGGCAGTTTTTATTCTTGCTGCATGCCCAATTCCTAGAATAGGATTTGGCATATAGCAGGCCATAAATAAATATTGCTGAATGAAAGAATGTTTGTGTTTATTACTACCATCCTAGTTCAAGTCACTATTGTCTCTTGCCTAACAAATCAATAATCTCCTAATGGGTTTTCCAGCTTCCACTTTTGCCTCTGATAGTCTAATATTCATAGCGAAGATAGTATTACATTTTATATATGCTAATCAAATCAAGTTAGCCCCCTGATTAAACCCTCCAGTAGCAACTCATCATACAATTCAATCAGAATAAAACACAATACATACAATACAATCATATGATACTATTAAAATTTCTTACTTGTGGTATCTGAGCTGTGTTCTGCCTATCTCTTGGTATTTTTTTAAATTTAAGTTTATTGAGGTAACATTGATTTATAACACTGTATATACTTTAGGTATATATGTTCACGCCTCTGCAAATATATGTCGCTACACTACATCCAGCACCAAAGCACCAATAATCCTCCACCATAGAACATAAAGGCCTCCATGCCCACTTGGTATTTTAAGCCACATTTCCACCTTTACCAGTACATGCCAATCAAACTGATCCTCAAGCACTTTAACTCATTCCCCAAAAAGAGCCATTTCTGTACCAACTGGTCCTTCTTCATGGAACACTTATGCCCAAGTCTTCACAGGGTCAGCCTGTTTTTTTTTTTTTTTTTTTGTTATTCTGCTTAAACATCACCTTATAAAAGGGACTTTGCTGACTACCAAATATAAAGTTGACACTAATCACTGACTCATCACTGTTTCAGTTCTCTGCATAGTGCTCATCTTGATAGATACACTTTTTATTTATTAATGATTGATTGTCTGCCTCCTCTCCCCTCCTCATCTTTAAGAGCTGAACGATTGTGCTCATCTTGCTTAACACAGTATCCATAGCACCTAGTATAGTAGTGCTACATGCTAGTGCTAAATATTTACTTCTGCATAAAATAGTACATATATTTTCATTTTATTTGATGCCAAACACCAATTTTGAACAGGATCATGTACAAAAAAGTTTCATTCAGGGGTTTTGTTTTCTTTTTTTTTTTTAATCTGTATTTTTGTTTTTTGTCATTCCAAATGAGTACAATTTTTAATTGGCTTAGTTCCTGAGTATGCCCTTCACAAATGCAGTCTTTCTAATTGCTTATTTACATTTTCTTTTAATATTTTAGATAGTTAATATAAAAAGGATGATTATAAGCCCTCACGGTTGTGTTGTAACTTAAAGTATGCAGGGTCATTATATAAAAGCAAACACTTGATCAGCCCTAAACCCTATATATATTCATTAGTGTTGTATTTTGAAATGAAGACTAAAACGTAAAGAAGTAAATGACTTTCCCAAGGATACAAAACAAGGAAAGAGTAGAGCCAGAATTCACCTCAGGTTTTTTTTGTTTTTTTTTTTCCTTCCTAAATATCTTGTTCTGTCTACAATCGTCTGTGATTACCTCTCAAGGGACTACCTGGGAACATGGAACGTTACAAATATTCCTCCATATATCTTTCTCCTCTTTAGGTTCTTCTCTTACTTTACAAACCTTAAGTAGAATAAGATGGAATTCAGAGAAAGAACTATCTGAACCCTTCCTTTTGAGACAGAAAGTACAACAGGAGCCTCTGACCTGAAATGAACACCTTTCCTCTGACAACATAATTTGTCCTGGCATTAAAGAATTAGAATTGCAAAAATTAATATTAAGCTTTCATATATGAAGAATCTTGACACGACAATAAAGGGGCACAAAGTATGACTTATAATTGACACATTATGTGTTTAAGGAAGGATTTATTGAGAAACACTGGAAATTTGCAAACTTTTGGGAAAGAATATGATAGCAGATGACTATATGTATGGGAGAAAGATAAAAAATAGGTTCTTGAACCTGTAATTTTAACTCCCATGCTATTTCTTTCAAATGTCTACTCAGATATTGTTTATAATAACTCATTCCTTTAAGGCCAACACATCCCGACTGTAGGGTTACTATGCCTGTTGAAAAAATAATTAATGTAAATTTGTTAATATTGCTTAGTGTGCTGTGGAAGTGACGTATAGTGTCCAGGGTATTAGCACTTTTTTAAAAAATAAACAAGATATATCCATATGCAGGAAAATTTTTATATATTTTATAAATAAGTGATGTATTACATTGTTTACAGTTCATAGATAACTAAAATCTTCCATTTATGGAAACAATTATTGTCATAAAATTGATCTATTTGGAATAACAGCTTATCAATATAGTTGTGTAGGGTTTTTGTGTGTGGGTGTTTACTATAAGCATTACTGAAATAGTTTAATACTACCCAATTATTTTTCATACACTGAAAAGATGGGGTTGAATGTTTAAATCAGTGTAAAAAGAAAATCTAACCAAGATGAATGAATGTAATATACATACTTAAGAAACTTGTAAGACACAGCAGTAAATGTAACTTGTCTGAACAGTACTGAATACTGCACATTCAGAGAATGTGTAGTGTTACTTATTCATTTAATCACAACACATTGCCATCTTCTTATTTGGGCAATTAATTTATTTTAATACCTGGGAAATACTGCCCAACTTTGGAGGTTAATCTAAATTAATGTTCTCATAATTTACAATCATATTACATTGTTGATCATGATTACACACACACACACACACAGACACACACATTACACTGTCTTTTATTCCTGGTATTTTCAGAATGCTTCATTGTCAAGCATTATTTGACCTCTGGGAAAGCTAACATTTTATTAAAATGATAAATGATCTGACAGCGTGTTATTACATGCGTTATCCTCAATTAAAAGATGTGGAGGGTCCAAACTAAAACGATAACATCCTAAGGTCACCCAGCTAGTTAGTGGCAAGACTGTTTCAAACACAGACCTATGCTAGTGATGTGATGCTGTTTCCCTTTCTCCTCCACCTATGCTTTGTCAGAACACTAAAGCCATGCCCTAAAACTTTTAAATATGGGAAGACACAAGAAAGAAGCATTTTGATTTTGATTCCCTATTCTCTCCAAAATATTTGATGTGATTTTTAGAGTTCTTCATATACAGAATGCTAGGAGATATTTTTGATTGGGCCCTTCCAATAGGTTTCTTTCTGGGAAATAGTGTATATGTTCTATAGGTGGGAGCTGGGGTAAAGGAAAATATTTCCTGATAAGCCCTTATCTCAGCTGTGGTGATGAGGAGGTGGGGGGGGGGTGTGGGACCCACAGCTTTCTCAGTACAAGCTTCTAAGTCTTTGTGATTGGGGAGGAAAACCAGGACTTTCAGCACCTGGCTTTGGTACCTCAGACATCATCTAAGAATTGTGGTGACTATTGCTTATCAAAGGTTTGCTTCCAAATGTTACTACTGTTATCAGGGATAAGAATGTCCTAAATGTAACTCCATGATATACCTGGGGATATGTGCGAGCTGTGATATTTTAGTTATTGCATCTCCTCCCCAATCCTTATTTAATGATAGAAAATACTAAGCAAGAAAATATGCATATAATGTTACTGCAAAGATATCTTGGAAAGTACAGATCAAGAGGAAACTACATAATGAAATGACATGAAAGATGTTTATTGTTTAACAATTCTTGAAGAATTATAAAAAGTAAAACTTTATAACCTTTTATGTTTACACTTGTGACTAGTTATTAAGAACCATGTATTAACGTTAATTATTATTTGTAATGTGACTTAATAAACATTATTAGAAAGAAGGTTAAAGGGGAAAGTGAAATCAAAGATGAACTAATGAATTTTTAAATGATTTCAGTCATTAAATTAGTCAGTTTTTAATCTATTGAAACTTAGGTGGAAAATAACTATAATTTTTACTGTATTCATACTTTTTGTGATCTCTTAAATATTTAAGTTTATCTTACTTGAGAATCTGTAAAATGATAGTGATTATAGCTATTTTGTTAAAGTTCTTTTCCCAAACATACTATAAATCCCAGAGAAAGGAGAAAAATAAATTGATTAATCTTGACTCTTACTATTTTTTGAAACTTACAGTAACATCTGAAAATGAAGAAATCAAGTCTGCTCAAGGGTTAAGTTCACAATGTCAAATTTCAAGTTTACATTCAATTATATCTCTACATAATTTACCTTGATATACATCCTTTAATTTCCTCAGAATTAACAGATACACCCAAAAAAAGGCAGCCCCCATGAGAAAAGGTCAAAGAGGGTGACTATCAACATGATAAAAATATGAGATAAATAATGAAATAAAATCTGGCCATGACCATGGAATTCAAACTAGGAATTAGAAACGCACAATTGTGAAAACTGAAAGCACAAGCACAAAATGTGAAGCAAAGTGGTATGCCTGCCTTTCTTCTGTTAATCTTTCCTTATGAAAATTTTCCAAGCACAGTCACTGCTGAATTTTTTCTTCCCTATAGATCAGTAGAGCAGATAAGCAGGTGCCTTTAGGGTTTAGTTTATCACTTTTGACAATAAATGCAGTTTTACATTATGAAGAGGAATGATGTGCGAATGGGCAGTACTCATTCAACCAATAACTGGTAAAAAAATAATACCCACCCATTTTAGCCCAGAGGGTTTCCATGGGAATCCTGTCTATATTAGTTTTGGCAGAGACGTGTGGCTATTTTTAGAGGATTTGAAAGCAACTAAGTATGTCTTTCATTTTTATTCCAAAGCTGATGTGGTATGTATGATTATGAACCCTCTCACCCCATGAACATACCACACACACACTCACTCACACAGTCACTCACACACACACACACACACACACACACACAGAGTCCTGAAAAAACTATTGTATTCAGCTTTAATTTGGGTACAGCTCAAAATCAAAAGCCAAGTCACAGGCTCTCTTTTTCCACATTGTTCAGGTACGGACAAGCCTGTCTTTTTAATTAGCTCCAACTGCTCTTAAAACTTTACCAAAGTGAATGCTACATTCTCTTTAAACCAAAATTTAAAACCTAAACCAAGAGACTTTCTTGGTACAGCATGAACTACTGGATTTGTTTTATTAATAAAAGTTACCTAGTATAGACAAAGTCCAGTAGTACACCTTCACTGTGAAGAGAAAGTCAGCATCTGGAAGGATTCTTTCCCCTTCCAATGAAACTTGTTCAGAGGAGTTTGGTGTCATTCTGGGAGAGGACTGCTGAGCATTTCCATTTGCTCTGCTTAGTAGTCACTATACTTCTCCTTGCCCCTTCACCCTTGTAGTAAGAGTTATCTTATTTGCACATTTTATCTACTTTCTTCCCTTTTTTCTTTCCATACTTTTTAAGTCTCACATGGACTTCAATTTGAAAAATGACTGTAGTGTGTATGTGCAACTTTATCCATTAAAGTTATTTTGTGTTTTTTTTTATTTTAGTTCTTTTCAGTTGGCTGTAAAATTTATAAAGTTTACTTCTTATCAGTATTTAATACTGTCAGATATACTACTAGTTTTGGCTAGCAGTTTCCCCTCTAGGAAGGAGTTCTCTCTAAAGGAGAGGATCATTAGCATGGACCAATGGTTTTATTTATTTATCCAAACCAAATTTTGAGAACAAAAGGGCCAGAAAAGGACTGTACCAGGTAAGCTGCAAGGCATGGCTATCTACCCATAGGAAATGGATTTACATTTATGTCCAGGGCAATGTTTCCACTAGGAAAAATTATTCCAAAATGCTCAGCTGCGTGGTCATCATTCTATGGGAGGGTAAGTAAAAATGGAAAGAGGCAGACTATTATTATATGAAGCTGAGTTGAGATATGCTCCTCCTTTAAACTTAGTCAAGATCACCTGGAATGGATGACTCTTTCTTCTACCATAATAGCTTTTTTTTTCTTTCAATCTTTGCTTATGACTGGAGCAAGATAGAGACAGAAAGATCTGGAGAAAAGGAAATTTGTTTGCTAAAACTTACATTTTTTGATCTCAGATATACAGCTCCAAGATTTATGGCTCTGCTTTTGGATTTAGAACCAATCTCTTCACATTCCCTGAGAGGAATCTCAATGAGAAGGTCATTTATCTCCTAAGGTTTTAGATTTTTTGCAATTCTGATTGCTGCTCAGTAGTGGCTCTGTGTGGAGAGCCAGGTTCATCTGTACTAAGAAGCATCATGTGGTGCTTTTGACTTTCTTTTGGCTTTCAAGTGTTTTATCTAACAGAGGGCTCTTGAAAGTAAAAGACACCCTTCCCCCATTTTCTAAAACTCTAGTTTCAATAGTATCTCTCTGATTATTCATGTTGAAGTTTCTCTCCACTCAGGGTGATGTTAATAACCACTTCTGCCCAACATATTTTCATTCCTCTCATTGTATCTTTGGTTTTACAAAGTCAGAATTCTGGAGAGGACTGATCTCTGGTATATCTCCTCTTTATAGATGTATACCTTACTTTTTATAACAATAAACCAATGGAAATATTAACAAACAAATATGCAACATAAGTACACAATCTAATTAAGTGAGTATATTCAAAGATTATAGACACTGAAAATATATTACAATTGCTTTAAGTCTCTTTTCTATTCCTTTATTCCCTTTGTACCTCTTTTCACATTTTCACATTTCACATAATACAAAGCCTTCTTGCTCTGTTCTGTCTCTCAGTTCAAGCTACAGCTCTCTATTCTATCTTGAATTCTGGTCTAATCTGAGCTCTCTGTGGTTATGTAATTGTTGAGGACACAAAGTGAAAATTTACACCTGTTCCCTTGAACCTTCCCTGGGTTATCTGAGCTACAGATTTGGTAAAGTTATGTTTTTTCACACACATTGCTACAACCTTCTAATAAAAATGTCTTAAGCATCCTGAAAAATAAAATAAAATGCACATAAAAACTACATACTAATTTTCTAAAATAGCATAATTTTAAAGTGCATTCACATGAACAACAAGAAAGAAAACTACTGATGGGAAAAAAGAAGATCTGAGAAGACACAAGTGAATTTCACATGGAATTCCATGTTATTAAAGAATATAAAAAACACTCAATTTTGAGACCATAATCTTATAAACAGTACCATGGGGCCAAGAAGAATGGATTCTTGTTTATCTTCTTCCTGCAATGCCAGCGGCCAATGATGATCTCCATTCTCCAATTTTCCTGCACTTGGCTACAAGGAGACTCTGGGCACCTGAATCCATGTGTGCCTCTTTCAGTTGTTCCACTAGTGGCTCTGTTTTCCTGTACTTGTGCTGAATTTGCCTCCTCCCCTTACCAGACTGGCAGCTACCTGAGAGCAGAGACAGGGCCACTGCAGCCACTGAAAAATCTGGTCTAAGTCTGGCAAATAAATATTTCTTGAATTACTCTGACTCAAATGCTAAGTTCCTCAAACTCCAAAAAGAGCTAATTGATATGGCTTGTAAATTCATAATTTTGTTAAATTTCTTCTTTTCTTAGAAATGTATTTAAATAAAATGTTAACTTCCCAACTGTATTAATTTTTTCATAGCAGAAAACTCTAAAAAGTTAAATAAGACCTGTACAAAGAGGATGTATGTAGTTTCCTTAAAAGATGCCTAAATGCACAATAATTAGGCAGTGCTATGTGAATAGCAATTTAGTAGGGCACCTTGCTTGGGCAACTAGGCTTCATCATTTGTTACTACTACAATTCAATTTGATTCACGTTCTTTTTTTTTTTTTTTAAGATTTATTTATTTATTTATATAAGCACTGGGTACAGTCAGAAGCACGGGAGGGTGAGAGAAATCACCAGAGCCAGGGCGGGGAGCAGAGCAGGCAGACTGACAAAGTACACTGCTGAGGGGAGTAGCAGGAGGCAGAAGAAGTCTATGCACCATGTGGGACCCTCGCCAGGCGACTGGGGATCGAACCAGCACTGCAGAGGGTGCGGGCAGCTTCGCAACCAGGCACTTAACTGCTGCACCACTGGGGAGGCCCAGATTCACATTCTTTAAGGCCTCACATGGGTGCTATATGAAAAGCTCAACTTCAGTGCTATATTACAGACCAAATAGTTTCTTTTATATTTTCATAAAAAATCTTAAATTTCATTCCAGTATAAACGAAGATGAAATTATTTTAAGGCCATTAACATCATTCTTTATATTTGAATTGCTGTATTACATTCTATACATCTGCAAGGTGACTTTCAATATGCAGAAGCTGCCCTTTATACTGATTTAATAACACATAAGTAATTCCGACATAATAACAAAGTTTTGTTTTTTGTATATTGTCTAGATTCAAAGGAATTTAAAACTATTGTATTTAAATGGATTTAATTTACTTTTATTAAGAACGTATGTTTATTTAAATAGACATGAATTGGGAATAATAAATATGTTTCTGAGATCAGTCAGCCATTAATCTTATGTATAAAACTTACAGGAAGACAAGTACAATGTTAATAAATGAGAATTTAGGCTCATCACAAGGTTAACCTCATCACATGCCATCCATCACCTCCGAACACCTCCCAACCTCAAGCCATGGAATTTACAGCACTTTCACAGTTACTGCTTTTTGAAAAATTATTCTAATGCCTTTATGTAGACCCTTTGGGGTCACAATAAAAAAAAATCTCTAAAATAAAAATACTTCATAACTTTATGAATTATTAGCCACTAACAAGATGTAAGATATCACTGGGGAATATATATTCTCTTCTAAAATACATATAAAATGGAATTCCAAAATGTTTTGACCCATTTCAAATCCCAAATTAGCTAATGCTTGCATTTGTTTAAGAGGTGAAAAGGGGAGACCCACTTGGACAGAGGGTGTAATGAAGCAGAAATCAAAGAAAGACTTGTCCCCCTCTATCAACAAACAACAGGCAGAAGATGTACACAATTATAACTTTCCTTGAACCCAATAGAGAGCTGAGGTGCAAGGCAATAAAGTAAACTAAACTCCAAAGAGTGACATGCCCTTCAAGAGGTATATGCAAAATCTTTCCTTTTTTTTTTTTTTTTTTTCTTTTTTTGGTGTGGGAATTAAAACAAGCCTGGGAAAAAACAGGGGACCTCTTTACAAAAGGGTAAGGAGAAACTGACCAAAATTGTAATGAATTTATAAAGGACAAATGTGGACTAATAATAGGTAGGAATTTCAGACTCAGGGTAGTCCCAACTTACTCATAAACTCTTGTCCACAGGCCTCCACTGGGTGCTCAAGAGGCAGACAGCCTGGGAGCAGGAAATTCCCGTCGCAGAGGCAGAGACATGCAGAGGCTGCTACTGGGGTCAGGCATTAAGCCAACAGACCTACAGTACAAGGAAAGTTAAAGGAAGTTCTTCATATACAATGTGTCCATATCAATGAAATTAATATGTTCTTTAACATACTTGTTTATACTTCTAACTTATTTATCTTGCGATGTATTTATTGCTTAAAGAAAATGAACTTGAAAAATCTATTTTTGTTTGCTTTTTGTTTTGCTGTCTTTTTAAAAAAATATTTTATATAACATTATGTAAGTCTCAGGTATGCATCAGAGAAATCACTATGTGTATATACTACACTATACAACATTTAAATTCACCACTATAAATTCAATTCTACCTATACCTAAAATCCTCTCATCTCTGTTAACTGCTCTTCTTTTTTTATTAATAGCTTAAATGCCTAAGTCCATTCTGCCACTCCTGAGATCAACTTCTCCTATTATCCACTCTACACTCACCAGTATTCCATCTTGTAGATTGATTACAGGGGAGCAATTAATTTGTGATAAGTGTTACTACTAAGCCTCCCATCTCGAATATAAATACCATAAGAAAAAGGACAATGTTTTAATTAATGATCTCTGTTCACCCAGCATCTGATTCTGTGTCTTGTTCAGGATAGGTACTCAACAAATGTTTGATTTTCCACTAAGGGATTACTGGTCATGCTGCAAAAATAACTTAACCCAGTGAGCAGAATAAACAAAACCCAAATCCCAAACAAACAAAAAGCAAAGGTTGTATATATACTTCCCAGTGACTTGGGGAAATATATACAAATATTCTGATCATTATTTATTCTTAAAAAGAGTCAATAACAATTAACAAATAGAGCTATACAGAGTGTGCTTCACATGTACTTAAGGACAGAGCAGGTATTCAGTGTAGTGCAGAGTAGGTGTTCAAAAGTCAACCCACTGTTTTTTGTACTAAATCACAGTGATGCCTCTTTCAGTTTCAACTATGTCACATTTTAAGAATGTTTTTTCATAGAACTCATCAAAGAAAAATACATATTTCTGATTCAAGGATCATTTGATTAAAGTGGACTATATAAAACTGACATTTGACTGTTTTTCACTTCCCAAAATGGCAATTTTAAGTGGTTCAAAATATTTGCTGATTGTATTCTTAATATGTATATTTTCATTACATTTCTCCATGTTATAATCAATATGAATGTGATCTGAGGACAGAAAAATGCACCATTTCCTTTCCTGTTCCCCTATTACTTAAAGAATAGACTCAACTACATAGTTATTTAAGACTCCTCAAACCTGGCTTCAACATACATTTTTCACCTATATTTTCTATACTTTATCTACTCTAAGCCCAAAGCATGCCAGATGATTCATTACCTAAATGCACACCCCTGTCCTTTTGTGAATCCATGCTTTGGCATGGATTGTACCCTCTTCTTGGAATTACCTTTCAACATTTCTTATCAAAAGTATGCCCACCCCTTAAAATTAAGCTATTTTTCTTTTTCTTTTTAAATAATTTATTATTTTACTTGTGGTAACAGAATTCTCCCCATTCAGGTGTTGATTAACACCATAGGGTACTCACCACCAAATCACCCACAGCACATCACCATAGTCCTTGTGTTCCCTTTTCTCCTTTTTCCTACCCTTCCTCTCCCCCCTCCCTACTCTGGCTGCTTCAGTTCTATAGTCAGTTTTGAAGAGTTAGCTTTAAATGCTGTTTCCTGCTCTCCCTCTACAACTCTCCTTTATCTCCCCCGCCCTCTACTTTGGATAACCCTTCTTATATTAAATTAGGATTTGAAAACATTTTTCTATTGAGTCAAATGGTAGCCTTCTTAATAATAGGAACCATATATACAAGCCATTTTTTGCATCCCATTACCAGCTTTATCCCAGCAAAAAATGTGAAACAGCTTTGGTCATCTGGCCCCCCTGAAGGTGTTTATGTTTAAGGAACATAAATTGATGACGCTCACAAAATACATGTTGAAGGGATGGAAATGGGAGGATAAAACAATAAAAGTTCTCTTTTAGGAAACTATAATCAAACAGGCATTTATGTGGAACAAGTTGCACTCTTCAAGAATCATTGTAGCTTTGCTTAGAAGACTCAAAAATCATCATAAGGTTAACATAACCAATGAATCAGGCACTTTTATTATGTATCTTTAATTCAAAGAATTTTAACTTCAAATTCGGAGTGCTAATGTATCAGAAAGAACCATATTTAATCACATAGAGTAACTTCACAATCTGAAATGTTAAAAGAGTTGTGACTTTTTTAATCTAAATGGATTTTTAAAAGTATACTGCAGCTACATGAAAAATCATTTCAACTTAAAAAAAAAGCTCATTGCTTTTCTTTAACCCAGCCTATGGCCCATATTACCATCATCTGGTTTTAATGTTAATAAAAGTAGTAAATCCAAGGCACATTGATAATTCATTGAGGTTTATCTGACCTGAGTATACCTAAAGTAGTGCTAAATTCACAAATCTACCATGTTGACAGGGCATTTTCTTTTTTGATATCTGAATCTCAAAATGACATTGAAATTGGTCTCTGGTAAATCTTTATTACTTAATTACTAGTAGTTAATCATATCACTTCATAGGTCACATATTTCCAGGGTATTCTTTCACACTCAATAGAGATAGGGCATTTGAACTCACAAAACACGCTTTTAGGAAAAGCATTTGGGAGCTTCATTACAAGGAATGCCAGTGACTCACACTGTGGTCAGGTTATTTGCTGCTTTGTACTTAAGTTTCCCTGTTGACAGAAAGTATGTAAAATTTTCTATGTGCTATTTTGGATATCATTATAATAACAAGATATACAGACAAAGACTTCGTGGAATTTAACTTCCATATTATGTATTTTGCAATAAAAATTATAGGCAAAGAAGTAATTATGAACTTTAAAATTGTTTTCACTTTTGGGGGGTAATTTTTTATTGAAGTCACAGTGTAATATAACATACAAATTTCACATGTAAGTCATTATGAATCAATATGTATATACAACTTTAAGTTCACTGTAAATATAGCTTTACCCATGAATGGTGATTATTTCTTTGACAGGCTACATTAATTTATATGTTTGTTTAAAATTAGATAATGCTTTCTGGAGAGACACATAAAAATATTCTGTGAAAAGAAAAACCAAATGTCTCAATGGTATGTCAAAAACAACTCTAAGTTAATTTCATAAATGGAAATAAAAACATTTTAAAAATATTGTCAGTGACTGTTAAAGGCATGATTATTCCCTATGTGGGCTATTTGTACCTTGTATTTTTCCATCCACCTACCTATGTTTGGCCAATTTCCCTGCTCATTTTCTGTGGAATGGAAAGAAGAGCAGAGCAGGAGAAATAAAATATAATGAAGTTCAAATCCTTCCTTTTGGCTGCCTGTGGGCTCTTGGAGGAAGTGGTTCAGAATGAGTTTTAAAAGCAGGTACTGAACCTTACAGAATATTAATGGTTTTAATTTACCCACATTATTCCATGTAAAGGGGTAGCTGAGGATTAAGCGACTGACCAATGGCATCTAAAGTTTATTTTGGGATCAGAGTTATGCTCTGATTCCTACCCACATCTAAAAAATAATCCGTTAATTAAAAACAGCTCAAGATCAGGTTACTGCAAACTATAAGCAAAATTCTCTAATCAGCTAGATAAGTTGGTATTCTGTTTGAACTTTTTATAGAATCTCAATCTAGATATCAGAGCAAGGATTGCTGTTAAATAAAAATACTTTTGTAGGTTATTCAAATTTTTCTGAATGGTACGGTTCTGTCATGGCAATTAGCAGTAAGAGAAATATGAATAGAAAATAAATATGTAACTTAGAATTTGTTCACGATCCAATAGTTAACTCCCTTTATTCAAGAAATTTGAGTCATGGGCAAACCACAGGTGGTCAGGGAGTGGGTGAACCATGACACATCTGTTTCTCATAAAACTAGACTGCCCATTCTAGAGTCTCTGCTTTTTCTGAATGAAATACATTCATGTGTGAACATGTCAGAGCCGGTGCAGGAAAAACACTAGTTTTTCCTGGCACATCTTGTCCTCATGATTTGCCTAATATAATACTTGGGCCTACTTACTTCTTCTCAACATTTAAGACTGATATTCACAGAGCTCTCCAACAACTTCTGTCTACTGAGGCCCATTTTCTAAATATTCTGTGCTCTCCATTATGAAAATCTGCCTACAGATTCTTTAGGAACAATTGCCTGATTTTATTATATTTTCATCCAAAATAAATACTAAATGTATTTTTTTTAGTATAGGCTTCATATTTTTTGATGCAGGTACAAATATCACAAAAAACCTATTTAAACCATGGAAGAGCAAGGCTTAGGAATTAAGTCTGCTCTTCCTTATGATGGCTGAACTTGAAGTCATCGCTGTTTCTCAAACTTTGATGTATGTCCAAATAACATGAGGATCTTAATAAAAAGCAGACTCTAATTCATGGGTAGGGGTAGACCTCAGGTTTCTCTTTGTAACAGGCTACCAGATGATGGTAATTTTTTAAGTTGAAATGATTTTTCATGTAGCTAGGTATACTTTTAAAAGTCCATTAGATTAAAAAACTCACAACTCTTAACTTTTCAGATAGTGAAGTTACTCTATGTGCTCAAATATGGCTCTATCTGATACATTAACATCATGAATAGAGTTAGAGTAAAGCTCTAAAATTCTATGGTCTATGAAAGACATTTTGAGTATAAAGGCTCCTACAGCCAGTCCTTTGGCAGGCAGGTTATGACCAATCATATCATATGAAAGCCAAACTGTGTTTATCTCAGCTTGATTACATCTCTGTTTCCTTAGTTTTTACAAGTATTTGCATTTAGCAAGAGGTAAAATGATTACAATCAACTGTAACAGTGTTCACAGACAACTTCTTTCTAGCCCCACCATCATTCCCCCTCTTTCCTGTTCATTTTTCTACGATCTTACAACCCACTTTATTCCTAATAAGATATTCTAAGCTTTTTAGAAATGTGCATATTATATACTGGGAAAGATGGAGGATTTTCTTTTGTGGGATTTTTCTAAGAAAATAGTGACGTGAAATCAAAGTTCCACTGAAATACAATTCATGTGTTATATAACTAACTGGATGCTAATGCCATTGGAGACAAAAATTATATTTTATAATTGTATTTTTATGATCCTGTATCTTCATTTTTTGGGTCAAATACTAGGTACTATGACATTCTAGTAAAAGTAATAAATTAATTTCAAAAGAAATAAAGTTGTAGTATTTAATGGTGATATTTGAGCTTGTCTTCTAACCTGCCATTGTGAAACAGAGGACACTAAACCCAGCACAGAAATTCCTAATCTTTTTTGTGTCATGGGTCACTTTAGCAGTTTCAAAAAGATGTGGAGTCATTTCTTTAAATTCATAAAATTAAAAAAATTTCATTGAAAAACAACAACATATAATTATCTGAATATTAATTTTTTATTCATTAAATAACAAGGTTTAGCAACAGGTCTAATAGCTAATATAATTTTGAAGTAGTGATTAGAATAAATGATATTTACAGTACTTTCTATAACTGTGATATGATTTAAAAACAATCTATGGGGCCTCCCCGGTGGCACAGCGGTTGAGCCCTGGATTGTGAAGCTGCCCGCGGCCTCTGCAGCGCCGGTTCAATCCCCGGCCACCGGGCAAGGGTCCCATATGGCGTGCAGCACAGACCTCTCCTGCCGCCCGCTGCTCCCCTCAGCAGTGTATTTCATTGGTCTTCCTGTTCTGCTCTCTGCTCTGGCTCTGGTGAATTCTCTCACCCTCCCGTGCTTCTGACTGTACCCAGTGCTTGTATAAATAAATAAATAAATAAATAAATCTTTAAAAAAATTAAAAAAAAATAAAATAAAAATAATCTATGGTTTCTTAAATTCATAACTTGTGGATAACTAATTTTCAACAAAGGAACCAAGAATATACAATGGGGAAAGAAAGGATAGTTTCTTCAATAAATGGTGCTCTGGGAAAACTAGACACCCACAGATCAAAGAATAAAACTAGACTATTATCTAACATTATACATGAAAGCTAACTCAAAATGGATTAAGGACTTGAATGTAAGAACCAAAATCATATAATATCTAGTAAAAACAAAGGCAATAAACTCCATGACATTGACCTTAGGAGTGTTTTTGTGGTCTTGATTCTAAAAGCAAGGAAAATAAAAATAAGCATAAATAAATGGGATATCAAATTCTAAAACTTCTGTGCAGTGAAGGAAACTATTATCAAAAAGGCAACTTGCTGAATGGTAAAAGATATTTCCAAGTCATATATTTTGACAAGGGGCTAATATTCAAAAGATATGAAGGACTCATATAAACTCAACAACAACAAAAATCTTAACCCAATTAAAAAAAATGGACAGAGGTTCTAAATAGACCTAGTCCAAAAAAAGAGATACAGATGACCAAGGCATATGGAAACATGTTCACATCATTAATCATGAGGAAAATGAAAATCAAGATATATGAGATATCACTTTACACCTGTGAAAATGGTTATTATGAAAAAGATACAAGTGTTGGAGAGAATATGGAACCTTTCTACACCATTAGTGGGAATGAAAATTGGCACAGACACAATGGAAAACAAAATGGAGATTCTTCAAATTATGATCCAGCAATCTCACTCCTAGGTATTTACCCAAATGACACAGAAACAGTAATTCCAAAGGGCACCTGTACCCCTATGTTTATAGCAGCACTATTTACAATAGCTAAGCTATGGAAGCAACCCAAATGCCCAAAAACAGATGACTGGATCAAGAAGATGTGGTACATATACACAATGGAATATTACTCAGCAATCAAAAAAGATAAACACATGCAGTTTGCAGCAACATGGATGGCGCTGGAAGGGATCATGCTTAGCGAAATAAGCCAGAAAGAAAAAGAAAAATACCGGATGGTCTCACTCATAGCAGGAATTTAGAAAACCTAAATAAGAGACCAGGAAAAAGACTAATCAAGACAAAGTAAAAATCAAAATCAACAAGCAACTATAAACCAGAGACACACTACGGGGGGGGGGGGGGAGGGGAGGGGAGGGACGGGGAAAGGAAGGACTAGTATCAAAATAAGGGGGGGGTGCAATTGTATGGGGAATATAACCAAAATGAAAATGCATACATTGTGCAAAGATGAAAAAAGATGTAAGAATTATATAAAATAAAATTTAATTTAAAAAAAAGAGTAGAACTATTACATGATCCAGCTATTCCATTTTGGGGTATTTACTGAAAGAATGTGAAAACACTAATCAAAGAGGTATATGTACGCCTATGTTCACTGCAGCATTATTTACAATTGCCAGTATCTGAAAACAAACTATGCATTTATCAATGGATGAACACATAAAGATTTAGTACACACAATGGAATGCTACTCAACCATAAACAAGAATGAAATCTTAACACTGGCAGTAACATGGATGAATCTTGAGGGTACTACATTAAGTGAGACAAGTCAAAATGGAGAAAAACAAATACCATACGATTTCACTCATATGTGGAATAGTAAAAAACAGACAAAAATATAGAGACAGGGATCAGACTGGTTGTTACCAGAAGGTAAGGAGGTTGGGGATTAGGAGAAATGGGTAAATTATAGTAATTATATAGTGAAAGATGGAAATTAGATTTTTGGTTGTGATCACATTGCAGGTGTCAATTTATAATGTTATAAACCAATGTTACTTCAAAAAAAATTCTGATTTCTATTGGTGCCAATACTATTGTTGCTTGTTACTTATATTCATAGTTGTAGGAAGTCTCAAATATCAGTTAGAGTTAGTAAAAATAAGGATGTATTTTTTTTTTCTATTCCAGTTGGGGACCTTGAGTAATGAACCCCTGAACTAGAGACAGAGAAATACTAGAATTATAAAACAACAATTAAGAGATCTCAAAATCCATGCCTAACGAGAGAGATATAAAAAAAGGAAAATATTCATACTGCTTGAAAATTAACTTTTAAAAACCTTAAAACCTTTATCTTCTTTAAGTCCAGTTTACACTATAATATCTCTTTTACTATAATAAAAGAGTTTGAAGTTCTGTTGGATAGAACGAAGTAGTTTTCATTTGCCCAGCTAACTTGGGTAGCTGCTACATTAGTATATATAAAGTATGGTATATATTAAACATTGTAATATAGCATAATATGAAAGGATACTGGGCCTCCCTGGTGGTGCAAGGGGTTAAGCACAGCACTGTGAAGCTATCCACAGCCTCTGCAGCATGAGTTTTATTCCCCACAGGCCAGGGAGCTACCCACATGGCGCAGCAGACCTCTCCTGCCTCACCTGCTGCTCTCCTCAGCAGTGTATTTCAGTCAGTCTGCCTGTTCTGTACCCCTCTCCATCTCTAGTGAATCCTCTTACCCCACACCCCCACACCTCTAGCCTGTACCCCAGTTCTTGTATGCATAAATAAATCTTTAAAAAATATATTAAAGGATACTGTTGGATCCCAATTTATTATTGGGTACTTGGGTTTCAATTTATTTTCCTAAATGGAAATTCCTAACTTTTTCCTTATTCCTATACCTAAAATTATATCAATGTTACTTTGAAAGAAAAGATGGTGCTCCAAGATTTTGCTTAGATTTATTTTTAAAAAGCACTTAACTAAGTGTACCTAATCTTGTTGAAAAGCAAGAGGGAAAAAACAATTCTAAATATCTTCATAAAAAGCACCTTATTTTCTTTTACTATTGCTTCATATTTTAGTTCAATGACAGCTACCATTAGTATCTGTCAGCAGTTCCCTGGCAAAGGAGGGGTAAAGAATGACTCATCCTTGATCACTCATGTCTGCTCTGGTTCATTTGAACTGCTTCCCAAGATTTTTAGAATAAAGATAAAAGTTTGACAGGTCCCAATGAGAAAATCAAGAGAAAGAGAAGAGCCTGCTCTCAAGGAACTAGGTCTTAGGGCAAGTAAACAATGACGCAGAATTTTAAATGAAGTGGCAATCAGAAGCAAGGGGAATAATCTTGATGAAATTGGCATCTGCAGTGTATTTTCGGGCTGCAACCAGAGGTTTTCCACAGGATTCTACAAAGATTGTGCTAAAGAATTATAGAAAAGTTTCAATAATGGCATTGTTATGGGATGAATTTTATTCTCCCCCAAAATTATATCCAGGTCTTTAACTTTGGTACCTGTGAAAGTGACCTTATTTGGAAATAGTCTTTACAGATATAATATAGTAAGGCAAGGTCACAATAAATTAATGTGAGCTCTAAATCCAATGACTGGTGTACTTATTGAGAGAAATTTAGAAGCAGAGACACAAGGAGAGACAGAAGGAAAGCAGCTATGTCACGACAGAGACAGACAAAGAGATTGGAGTTATGGCAACTACAAGTCAAGGAACATTAAGAATTTCTAGGAACCACCAGAAACTGGAAAGAGCCAATAGAATTCTTCTCTGGAGCCTTCTAAGAAAATATGACCTTATGACACCTTGATTTCAGATTTCTGGCCTCTACAACTGCAGGAGAATAAACTGCTGTTGTTTTAAGCCAGTCTGTGGTAATTTGTTACGGCAGGTCTTGAAAATTAATACAACCACCTCCTTTAAGAACACAGAACTGAGGCATCCAGAAGGAGAGGCATCTAGAACTGAGGCATCCAGAAGGAGGACAGACTATGGTGGAGGACTATGCATGCTTTAGTGGTGAGTGTGTTACAAGAACTACATCTGAAGACAGAGATGCTATACCTGCAAAATACTAACAAGAATGTAAACCAAAATGACCAATTTTTTTTAAAAAAAAAGTGTAGAAAATTCACTATGGCTAGCATCTTGGTGGCACCCTAATTTCTGTCCCATAGTTACTTTAATTCCAAATCAAAATATAGATTCAGTTTAAAGAGAGCATGGTTGTAATATCCCTATATACGTAGACTAAAATTTAGGAAAAGGAAATTTAGGAAAGTACCCTAACTGATCCTAGCCTTGACTGCTGCTATTACTGAATGATGATGGTAACAAATTGGGGTGGCTTCTAGAAACTGCAAGGAGTGTGAAAGCTATACGTAAACATTTAATCTTTTATTGATCTGATAGCATAATGAATTGCTAAGTCTGGAGAGCACAAGTCAAGCAATCAAATTACTAGAGGTGAAAAGAGTATGAAGAAGCCAATGGTTTTCTAAATGACCTTTTCAGTTTTGAGGACCAACTGCATACATAGAAATAGACATAATTTCCAAAATTTCTTTCATTGCAGGACTTTTCAATGACACAGCAATAAGATAAAGCAAAATAAATGTTACTGAGAAGATATTCTTTAATGTTTTACACTAATGTCTACTTACCAGGAGGAACTGGGGAGGGGATAAGGATAGAATATTGGCATGGGTGGCTTACGGGAGAGAGAGTGGAATATGAGCACACATAGAGGAATGAAAATGTAGCTCCCAAACTATAATATAAAAATACACCTAAGAAATAACGTTAGAGCTCACCACAGATATGCCAGCTTTGCTCTCCTGGAGTAATATAGAATTGCATTTCCTCACTTGCTTGCAAGTTTTGTGTGACCATTTGACTTACTTTGGTCAGTGAAATGTGGACGGTATTGGCATATCATTTCTGACAGAAAGTTTTAGGTGTCTGAGCAAGATTTGCCAGCGTCTTCCCCTTCATCTGGTGATTATGGAAGCACATGTTAGCATGAAGCTTCCATTAGCGAGGGTCTCAATGAGCTGAGCTGCTATAGACATGAAGCATGAAACAAAAATACACTGCTTTTTAAGCCACTGCAATTTGAGACTTTCTGTTGTTACTGCAGCAAAATCTAGCTTATTGTGAGCAATACAATAACAAAAATTTATAATGCATCCAGTGCTTTATTTTAACCTCAGTTAATACTTCATAAGATAGGCAGGATTTAGATTAGTAACACCAATTCACTAAAGAGAAAAACTAAGGCTTAGCATTACAAACTTGGTAAGAATACAAACTACAATTTAAGCCCAGGTCCAGCATTCTTTCCTTTATAAGTTGTTTGCAATAGATATAAAGTGAATTTAAGCATAATGCTAATAACAAGGCCAAAATAAGGACTTATAATAAAGGGTATTTGTTTATTGTGTACAGTATTACTCACTACCTGGAAATTTATAAATGTAAGTTTTTGAAATTGTCACCCACTGTATTTTATAATGAAAAATAAAAATGAAATAAAATGGGATTGTATTTACTACACCTGCGTTTTAAAATTCAAATGAAGCTGCATGTAAAGTCAGATTAAATTCCAATAAAATAAATTAACTTAAAACATAATTAAATAACATTCAATGACTAAAATAATAGTCAAAGTCATTATTTGCATTATAAAAGGTTTTACTAGTTAGATTTAATAATATTTTGAGTGCATTACCTAGGGAAAAATTAACTTATTTGTTTATTAATGCTTTTATGCATACAGTTACACTTTTTATTCATTTCCATACTTTGATCTTTAAATCTACTAAGTGTTTAATGACTGCTGCTACATTATCAAAGCGAAGAACACATTTTAGATCAAGGTAGATCAAAATTTGTTAAAATAATCAAAGGGTTTTTTTTAAAGAATTTTTGCAGAAGTTAGAACAGACTTTTCAAGCTAATTCAAAGCTAAAAACATTGATGGTTGGTTTAACCTCTGAAAAGATAATTTTCTTTATTGATTCATTCATTCATTCATTCATTCATTTATTTGGTATCCATCCCCCACTAATTTTTTTTTAAATTTAAGTCACATTGATTTACAGAAAAAGCGCATTTTATATTCCAGTTTTTGTTGACTGACACTTTTTTCAAAGAAACAAGAGTATTTCAGGTTTCTTTTAGTTATAGCACAATGGGCATGAAAATAAGCATGGCTACATTCCCTAGATGTGAGAGATAATCATAGCAGATTTGAGGCAAATCAGATAGTTATACTGTAATAAGTTTGTTATGTGCATTTCTGCATTCGAACTTCACTGAAGTCTCCCAGAGAAACTCCAACTCAAGGGCATGGTCTCAAAAGACCACCACTGCTGCTTGTTTAGAATATTTGAGTTTCAATAAAATCATTGAGGTCAGCTGCACTATTTATTGCATTTTACATTTAAAAGTATTAATTTACATTAGCAACAAAAGTATCTCACTGCATAATCATGAACATAAATAAACAGATATCAGTCCATGAACTAACCGGAAATCTTGAGCAGATCATACTTAGAGAACTGTAGTTATTTATATCAGATACTGAGAAGAAAGTTGATCTGTAGATATAAATTTACTGATATAAATAGCAGTAGAAAGAAGAGTAGGGAACATCACATTTGTATGTGTGAGCAGATCAAATAGAACTTTTGCAACCTTTATAAACTTTGAAAACTATTTCCCATATTGTATTACAAAGGCATCTATTATACAAGGAAAGTTTTGCTGAATTATGTTTTAAGAGAAACACAAACTCCATGATATTTGAATTGTACTGTATTATATATTCAAATATTACAATAAAGGATACTAAAGCTATCTTCTAAGCAGCCTTCCCCCATTACTTCACCCTTAAAAAAGATACCCTACCATTCTTCCTAACCCCATTAAATTACTTTAGATTATTTTAACAACCAAGTCTAAAATTCATCCACAAGCCAGGAACCTTCAGTTGCTTCCCTATTATACGAAAGTAGCTGAGTGTCAGGGGCAAGTATGGGATGAATGTCAGAAAATGAGGGGGGTGGGATGGGAGCAGGGTGGGGTGTAGGAGTGTGACAGAGTTCTATAACCAACTGGTATTAAATGGCCTTTAAAACTTAAAACAGATGATCCTATCCTCCAGAGTTTCTAGTAACCACAACTTTTCCTATTCTTTCTGACATATCTTTTAGATTCTATTTCTCATACAGCCTAACTAAGGACTTGCTTCCTCAAAGGTATTTGCTTTTGTTTTTTGCAGATTTGTAAGTCTTCCTGAAAAGTTTCTTAATTCCTACTTGATGCACAGAATAAGCTGTTTTCAGTTATTTTGAGCCTTTAAAGATTTATTTTTTTTTATTTATACAACAGCTGGAGTACAGGCCAGAGGCACAGGAGGTTGAGAGGATTCACCAGAGACAGAGTGGGGAGCAGAACAGGCAGATGGACCAAAAGCACTGCTGAGGGGAGTAGCGGACACTATAGGAGAGGTCTGCTACGCCATGTGGGAATCTCCCTGGCTGGCTGGAATTGAACCTGCACTTTAGAGGCTGTGGAGAGCTTCACAGCGCTGTGCTCTCAAGTCATTGTGCCACCGGGGAGGCCCTATTTTGAGACTTTATAGTACAAGACATAATTGCACATTCTAAGTCCTGTTTCCCCATTCTAATGCTCCATTTTTTTTTGCCATTTAGAGTACTATAGATTAGAAACACTGATAACACTTGGAAACTTTTAGAATGCAAATTCTCCCCTCTTTTATTTCTCTAGCCTAGTACATCAGGACTTCATTTTAATAAGACACCCTAGAGATTCATAAACTCATATAGGTTTGAGAAACAATGCCCTAAGAGACATTTGAATCTATCTTCCTCAGTTGAGAGACTGACTCTCATTCACTCTTAGGACTCTTTCTTACAGACTGGCTGATGAATGTGATTAAAAAGTTGAGGGGGTCTATCCTCCCAATTAAACCAAAGTCTTCCTGGTTATTCATCACAAAAACTGCAGAAAAGGGAAGATATGTGTGATCTTAAGTGACATTTGATAACCTAACCATGAGCTCCTTTTGAGAATCCATTTACTAGGAAATCTTACATCCAAGCTCAAGACAACCAGGACTCAAGTGATTGCCAATTTAATTTTTCTGAACATCCAATGCCTATCTCCTATCCCCAGGGAAACAACAAGCATATCAATGACTTTATGTGAACTCTTACCAGACTCTTCCCTATTTTATAAGTGGTCAGGTTCACTCTCATACTTTTAAGTCTGAGAGAGAGGGAGAGAGAGGACTCTGATCATATTATTTCTGGTGGTTACTATATGAAAAATTTCATTGTATTATAAACCCTGGAACAAGACCTTCACAATCACCAAGTCTTAAAGTAATGTCTAGGTTTCCCTCCCAAAAGATGCTAAATTGAAGCATCAATCAAATCATAATTAGAGGAAAGATGAAATAATTGGTTGGACAAAGAAAAAAGAACTGAAAGAACTTAGCAGCACAAATCCCTAGGTTTTTATCTGGAATTCAAAGTATCACATGGAACCAGCAGTTTGGCAAAGTTTTCAGAATACAATATCAATACTTCCCATAATCTGTCCTTCCAATTGTATAACTATTCCTAAAAAAGTCTTTGGGGCTTTCTCGGTGGCACAAGGGATTAGGACACAACCTAAGAAGCTATCTTCAACCACTGCAGCATGAGTTCGATCCCTAGCCAGAGAGCTACCCACTTGGCACAGCAGACCTCTCCTGACTTGCCTGCTGCTCCCCTCAGCAGTGTATTTCAGTCAATCTGCCTGTTCTGTTCCCCACTCTGTCTCTGATGAATCTTCACGCCCCCCCCCCCAACACACAACTCTGGCCTGTATCCCAGTTCTTGTATGCATAAATAAATAAATCTATTTCATCTCCCTTATGGACTGGTTGAGCATGGCTCTATCTACTAGCTACATTGTCACAAAGCACTGTTTGTTCTTTCATTGAGAATCTCTAGGCTTTTAGTCTTGTAACAGCTCTTATTAATTCAGATGACATCCGGTATTTAGTCTCCCAATAAAACAGCTACATATAGCAAATCTATCATTTGCAGAGAATTTCCAGTTTCTGACTAGTAGAGAACTTCCTCTCATAACAAACTGATCCTGGTCACTTCTCTGGGTTTCCTTCCTTCACTCAAAATGATTCAGTCTTAGTCTCCCTTGACATCTTTCTTATAAACCCTTCACTACTAGATCATTCATTCCCAGAGATCAGGTACTCTTATTCATCTACTGTTTTGAACTGGTAAGAGGTTCTCAATAAATATTTTGAATTGAGGAATGGATAAACTAAATTGCTCTCGGCAGAGGCTGCTATAGTCAGGGAAGACATCAAATTTGTTGAGAAGGCTCACTATATAATAAATGATTGCTATAATAAAAATTGCAAAAATTATTTCTCTAGCAACTACTTCAGTTTGGGTTTTTTTTTTTAAATTCAATTGGCAAAACCCTGAGCAGAGAACACAGATAAACTGTGAGCCTATATTCCTTACCCAAAAAAACACTACATTGTATTTATGTTGTTTTGAGCTGCTAAATTTGTGGTTGTTACATTGCAATAGATAACTGATACAATAGCCTAATCTTATAGTGATGTAAATTTTCTTAAAACATGAGTTAATTTTATTTTCTCATTTTATAGATTTATAGCAGATGAAGCAGACTCTGAGTGACATTAATTTCTAGGACCATAAAATAGTAAAAGAAGAGCTGCTGTGAGAATTAACAGGTTCTCAGCCCAAAGTTCTCGGCTCACTGAACATACCATCTGTAGCTCTGCTGCCTCCTCTGATAGAGAAACAAATTATTTAGGGGACTGTGATTTCCTTTAAATGTTGTGTTTGTAAAAGTGGTGTCTATATTATCACTTTTAAGAAAGAATAGGTTTTAAAATGGAGTTTAGTGAAGCGGCGCGCTCAGCGTTTCTGTTATGAAAGTTCAGAAGCAACAAAGACTAAGCAGAATAAAACCAAAATGAACAAATTAGTGGAAAGGTCACTGATAGAAAGGGAAGTGGTAAAATTTAAATGTGTCTCTTCTGTCTTATTTGTTGACTCCATATAAAACATCAAAAAAAGTGGCTTGAGTCCTTCAAATGGAACACCACTGTCAGACATTTTCAGCAGTTACTCTATGGAGCTACCCAATGGAGAACTGATTGCTATCACTCCTCACAATTACCCCTCTTTTCACAATTCTCATTAATTATTAATTCTTTTTAAAAAATGTTTTAAATAGACTTTTTATTTTAGGGAAGTTTTTGTTTTAAAGCAAAATTGAAAGGAAAGTACAGAGTTTCCCCCAAATTCCCTCTCTTGCTCCCACACATGTGGCCTTCCCTACTAACCACATCCAACACAGAATAGTGCATTAGTTACAAGTGATGGAACTATATGCCACAGCTTTATCACCCAAAGTCTATAGTTAATAATAGGATTTGCTTCTGGTGGTGTATATTCTACAGGTTTTGACAAATGTATAATGACATATATCCACCACTGTATTATCATCCAGAATATTTTCGCTGCCCTAAAAATTCTGTCTTCTCATGACATGCACCGCAAAGACATCTTTACAGACACATCACCCAAAGCAATAATAGTGAAGGCAAAGATAAACAGCTGGGACTACATCAAATTAAAGAGCTTCTGCACAGCAAAAGAGACAATAACCAAAACAAAGAGAAACCTCACCGACTGGTAGAAAAGTTTTGCACACAACACTAAGAAGCTAGACTTGACCAATGAACTACTTAGGCACTGTCCTTGGCCAGTTTTAGTGTCCCTTACTGCCCTGTCACACAACCATCATTTATACTTTCTGGAAGTCCTCTGAATACAAAGACAGAGATTATGTTTTAGTCATCTTGGTGATTTCTGTACCAGTTATAATACCCTTTGGAGGTTATATTTTACCTCCTTATTGAGGTTTCTCAAATCTAAAGAAGAAAAAAGAACATGAGGTTCAAATCCTTTACAAAACATTTTGGAGTTGGAAAAATCAAAGCAGTTATTTCTATTCTGCTCATGTTTTGCTGAAAACTAAGTTGTCCCAAGTGATCCTAAAAAGTGAAAAATAATCAAACTGTACTCATTTTATTCATGTTGCTATTTCTCTCTTGGTATCGTCTTTCTCCCTTGTCTAAAAACTTTGAGCAGAAAAGGAAAACTATGACATCAGAACTTATCTCCTTGAAATCATTCTCCTCTTCTCCCTTAGTAACAGAATCTTTATATTCTTATACAGATAAGGATAGGATGAAGTGAAAAAAAGTGTGGCTTCTGAAAGTGCAGCTGGTAGGCTTAGCTTGGAGACTCGTATTTTTTGCCTGTTTCTCCCTGTTCTCATGCCTAAAATGTGAAGATGGTGAGAGCTGTGGTAGATATCTTGAACCAGGAGGCAAATTTAGGATGGAAATCATACACTAAAGATAGTAGTAGGAAAAGAAATAAGCATCCTAGACTACTGATATTTATGGAATTGCCACACTAATGTATCAACATACATAAATCAGGTACAAGAGAGAAAAACAAACCCTTGTCTTAAATAAAGTTGCTCTTACAAGTGAGAACTATTATAGGCAGTGAAGTTTAATTGATAAAAATTCTTAGATCCATTTCTTTCATGCTTCTGAATGACAACTGTTCTGTTCTTCCTTGGCCTTTCTATATGTATTGTGCCTTGCCCAGACAAATTTGGTTTTTGTTGAATAGGTTTTTGTTGGATAGTATGACAACAGCTTGTTAGCACTCAACATGCCATACCTTACCACCTGTTCCCTCACTTTCACTTAAATCTTTCATCTGCCTGCTCACTACATTGTGGGTCTGTTTCTTCTAATCCATCAGGAATCTGGATATAGAATCAGGATTTAAAAAGGCTACTAAGGGGCCTCCCCTGGTGGCGCAGTGGTTGAGCGCTGGGCTGCGAAGCTGCCGGCAGCCTCTCCAGTGCCGGTTCGATCGCTGGCTGCTGGCGAGGGTTCCACATGGCGCACAGACCTCTCCTGCCATGCCCGCTGCCCCCCTCAGCAGTGTATTTCGTCAGTCTGCCTGTTCTGTTCCCTGCTCTGGCTCTGGTGAATTCTCTCTCCCCCTCCCCCCCCACCTTGTGCTTCTGACTGTACCCAGTGCTTGTATAAATAAATAAATATATCTTTTAAAAAAAGGCTACTAAGTCCTTCTTTCTCAGCATCACATATGCTAAGCCATAAATAGATTCAAAGCACTTAATGAGAAATATCTAAGAGCCATATGAAGAATAATTTAAAAATGCTTCTAGAGGACACAAAACAAACCTGAACAAGTAGGAATGCATACTGTATTCTTGGACAGGAAAACTCACCATACAAATATTCATCTTTTCAAAGTCAATTTAGAACTGTAATGGTATGCAAAAGAGAAGTCATTTGTTTTCCAGCTCAAAATAAGATAATTGTAAGGTTTATATAGAAAAATAAATAAGACCATTCAGGAAAATTCTAGAAAAGTGTAATGAAGAATGAATAACTCTACTATGTAAAACACCAGTAAGCCTCAATAATTAAACTAAATCCAATATAAAACTATTTCATGAATAAAAATGTAAACTTTAGGGAAAAAAAGATCAGAAAGAGACACGAATATATACTGAATTTTGGCATATGTAAAAGTGGCATTTCATACCTGTAGTGAAAAGTGTTGAGACAACTGAATAGCTATGTGGAAAAAATACTGAATCCTAGCCTTCTCTGTACAGACCTCAGAACAATTTCTAAAAGGATCAGAAACTACATGTAACAAGACAAAATAATAAAGGTACTAGAGTAAATGCACATGAGAATTCTTTTTTATAATCTTAAAGTATAGAAAGACTTTTCTATTATATAAAACTATAAGCCATAAAATAAAAATTGACAAATTAGTTCATGTATTAAAAAGCCAAATGTAAATCAAAAGTTTCTTAAAAACTTTAAGCAAAGTCAAATGTAAAAACTATTTACAATACAAAAAACCTAAAAAGGACTCATTTCCTTGTTCTATATGCAAAGCTCCTATAAAATATTCACTTACACCATAATCTATTAAGGGAACAAACCAAAAATTAACAACAACCTAATGGAATATGGTCCTGGTCTAAGAACAGTTAATATGTCTTGTAAAAAAATACAAACAGCTCTTAAGTAGATGAAATGAGTTCTTCTTCTTTTATAATAAAAAAAATTCACTTAGGAAATTGGCCAATTTCCAAAAGATTGCTAACACAAAGTTTGTAAGACTGCAGATAAAGTGGCCCTCTCTATGCTGTTGATGGAAGTAATATTGCTAAAAATTCCATTGAGGGTAATTTGGTAGTTTCTTTTAAATTCTGTTGCTCAACCTTTTCACTTTCAGATTTTTTTCCTACAAATAATTGTCACCAATGTGTGGAAAGACATATATACAAAAATATTTATTGCAATATTATCCGTAATAGCAAAACATTTGAAATAACTGCCTTTAATGGGGGGAGGCTGATAAACCACCTAGTTTTAAAAAATAATGAGTAAGTTCTTTCTGTACTGATACATAAAACTTATATATAAGATATGGTAAGTGAGAGAAAGGACACTTATGTTATGTTATTCTGGGTTTTTTTTTTTTAAGACACAGACAATAGATACGTTGGAAGGTATATTGTCTACTTTATATATTTGCATACTTTTTGACATTTTACCATTAAAATATATTATGTAGTCAAAGATTAAAAAAAATTTTTTTAAAGATTTATTTATTTATTTATGAAAGAACTGGGGTACAGGTCAGATGCATGGGAAGGTGAGAGGACTCACCAGAGACAGAGCGGGGAACAGAACAGGCAGACTGATGAAATACACTGCTGAGGGGAGCAGTGGGCAAGACAGGAGGGGTCTGTGGTGCCATGTGGGACCCTGGCCGGCTGGCTGGCCAGGATCGAACCGGCACTGCAGAGGCTGCAGACAGCTTCACAGTGCGGCGCTCAACTGCCTGCGCCACCAGTGGAGGCCCAAAGATTCAAAATATTTTTTAATAAAGGAAAATATGTGTAAATATCACTAAGAACTTTATAAATTTGAAGACGCGATTATGTTCTAGGAGCTGTAAAGAAACAAAAAATGTCAAAAATAAAAGAAATATTATTTTTCCTTACTTATCTTGAAAATCCTGATGACTTCTGGATACAGACCAAGGCAAGAGCTGATACAATCTCCTTTTCCATTTAGCTCACTGCCAGGCAGCAGCATCATTACCTAATCAAGGAACATTCTCTTCCTCCAGGGTAGGGACACCTAGCACCATATACATTCAATGGGATTTCAGAATTGCTACCAACCAGTGACTGCTTGTGCCTCTCATTTTCTTCCTTTTTGAGTGGAATGTTCACTCCACTGTTTTACAATTATATTTCTGTAGAGTGTGTTGGGACTGGAGAGGATTAGAAAACTTGTCTTTCAAATTCACATGTCTCCAGACCAAGAGCAGCTGCAGCTGAAACTGATATAAATCATAATAAAATTATTAATTTTGAACCCACCTTCATAAATTAATGATAATTCTGGTATGTTTAGGAAAGAAACATTATTAGGATTAAGGTAATTTGTATGTGAAGGCATGTGAATAATTGTTATCTAGAAGATGGAACATGGTAAACTGTATTATTGTTCCCAATTCCCCACTCTTTTCCCATAGCTATGCCATATACTACGTGACTTTGCAGAAACTTTCATTAGAATCAAGGCATATTTCCTTTCCTCATTGATGTTAGTCTTGACTATCTGTTTTATATGACCAGTGGAAAGTTGGGAGAAGTAATTTGTGGAGTGTTAAAGGTTTTAGTCTGATTGGGCTTTGGCAAATTTTCTCTGCTTTTGTCATAAGAAGATTAACCTACATAGCTTCTGGTTTAAAGAAGTGAGAAATGGGCAAAGAACCTAGACCAAACTTGCAACTTACATTTTAAAATTTATTTATTTTCTTGTATTTTTGTTAATTCTTGAATAGTATTGGATTTCTCCCCTCAGGTGTAATCCTGATGGTTCTCCCATCACCATACCACCCATGATCTACTGCCACAGTCCTTTGTGCTCTTCACTCCCATGTTTCACCTCATCTCTCTGTCCTCTGCTGTATGCCTCAGATCTTATAACCAGCTTGCAACAAACTTGCAACTTAAAGCAAAACACAGCTAAGGACCATCTAAATCAGCCAAACCCCAAGCAATCCCTACTGACATTTGAAGGAAAAAAAAAAACACTCCCTTGGGCTTGTGTTTTCTGTTATCCAGTGTTATGGTGGTAACAGCTAACTAATATATCGGTCCAGGAATCTGAAGACTTACTGAAAGGACAACAGTTGCTACATACTGATTCCAACCTATTTCTCAGGCAATTGTTGGGGTATCCCGTTGTATTTGTTACATGTTTACAAAAGCCCAAAAAGATCCAAAAACATTCTGAGGTCAAATGGTTACTATTTAAAAATAATGGGGGGCCTCCCTGGTGGAGCAGCGGTTGAGCGCTGGGTGGCTCCTGCTGCTCCCCTCAGCAGTGTACTTAGTCAGTCTGCCTGCTCTACTCTCCCCTCTGGTTCTGGTGGATTCTCTCACCCTCCCGCACTTCTGACTGTACCCAGTGCTTGTATAAATAAATAAATAAATAAAATATTAAAAAAAAAAATCATGGGGATATTCTCTGAGGTGGGGGGGCACTAAGTAGTTACATGTTATAGTTGAATTTTAATATGAAAACATTTTTTGCTTAGTATTTAGAAAAATATTTGAATATTATGAACTGAAAAATCTTACTTTCAAACTAACAAGTGAAATCTCCTCCCCCCAAACAGCAATATATATGATCAATCAGTTTGGGGGAATTCACATAAGTGTAGGAAAAATGATTGCTACTTCATTAAATGTATAAAGAATTTATACACTTTTTTTGAACATCAGTTTATATATTAAAGGCTTAATATAACTTATATTATCACCAATTAGATTACAATAAAACTTGATACTGCATTAAAAAGACTTTGACAAGATACCATGTTTCCTCTATTAGCTGATTTTTTTAAACCAGTAATGTTCAGGAAAATATCAGGGGAATACTGAAAGTAAAAATATATCCTTATTTTATCAAAACTAAATTTGCAGTATCATGTTTATTGCAGTGCTGTTTACTATATTTAGATTATGGAAGCAACCAAAGTTCTCCAAAATATATGAGTAGATCAAGAAGATGTGATATATATATATTATATATATATATATATATATATATATATAAATAAACACAATGGACAATAACTCAGTGATCAAAAAAGAAAAACTCATCCCATTTGTGGCAACATGGATGGAGCTTGAAGGGATAATGCTAAATGAAATAAATCAGAAGGAGAAAGATAAAATTAAATAGTGACACTAATTTATGGAATATAAAGTAACTAAACAAACAGTCAGATAAAGCCAAGCTGAAAAACCAACCCTTGCTAGCTGACTACAGAACTGAAGCTTCAAAGGCAGGGGTGGGAGAAGGGTAAGAACAAAGAGGGAAGGAAGCACAATGGTCAGTGGTGATAGAATATGGGTGAATTGGCGGTGGGTGCAGTACAGTGGTAATACCTAATGGGAGGTATCCCAATATTATTTCAATTAAAAATTAATTAAATTAAATAAAAAATCCTTATTTAATATATGTAAAATATTTTTATTATATTCTTTAAGAGAGTTTGTTAATTTCATTATGTGTGAACTAATACATTATTAGGATTATATTTAGTTGTTTAAATTTGTTGCAATGCGACCATGTTACAAGGTAAAACATAACTTGTATTTCTGCTCTGAAGCTTATGGTAAATTAAACAATGTATTTTCTACTGGACTTCAATGACTTTTTTTTTTTTAATGAAAGAGACTCACAGCTAGAGGGCACAGACAAACATTTTGCAAAAGTATAAACTGTTGTTTATTCATGAAGAAAACCACATGCCACCAGTTCTACAAAGTAGTATAGATTTTATTCAGCATTGTCTCTCACTTTTTAGCCATGGAACTCGTATGGTGGCCAAGGGGAGCGCAGAGGCATAAATCCCTCAACAAAGTAAACATTTTCACTTTGCCAGAAGTCTCCCCATTGCATTTTAAATCCTCTTATGCAGTGTGTGTGAGAGTGTGTGTGTGTCTCAAAGTCAGAATATCTCTTTAAAGCAAAATGGACAATTTCCCAGGGCACTGGGCTACTAGGCAATGTTTCCAGGTGGGAGCCTATAACAAATGTGATTACCCTTTCTGTATTCTAGGAAGAAAAGACAAAGAATAGACTGTCCCACACTGAGTTGCCTTTCAGGTAAGTTAATTATTTACAAAATTAAGTCATTTTTTAAATAAAAGTGGGCAAAGAAAAAAGAAGAGCCAATCTTTTCTTGACTTAAAAATAAAATAAGACAAGTGGTAAGTTCCTAGGCATGTATTTAGTATATTTAAGTATATTTATTCTTTTTCTTTATAGCAATTCATTTCATTTTTCATCTTGCTCCTAATGCCAAAAGTAGTCATTATTCCCAATTTTACCTAACATTTTAATATCACATTTCTTTGGTAATATGGAGCTATTTTATATGACTTAAATAAAAATGAGCAATTCCAAGCATTCTAAAACAATTAGAGTGCAACCAGGGAGAAAGTATCTACATAAAACATATAATCATGTTTAGAGATAAAATACTTGCAAATAAACCTGAGTTTCTAAATAAGAAATTATGTCAAAAGAAACTCAATTACCTAAAAAAATCATATTACGACATTAGCAGACAAAGGAAGTGCAGAAGATGTAATAGACCTTAATTTTAGAATAGTAGCTCATGAACTCTCATTTGAAAAATGAATTCAAATTAGCTGGAATAGGAGAGCTCTCATCTGCACTAAAATAGCAGAAAGGGTTGTAAAGGGAAGGTAATGATGAATGGCAATGTATTAAATCACATTTTTTTTCAAAATGGTTCCCAAATCTAATGTATTCAAAGTACTTAAAATACTAACTATTCATACAATTACCTGAGATGATAGAAAGAAAGGGAGGGAGGGAGAGAGGAAAGCAGGCAGATTTTATGTGTTTCCTGAACACTTGATAATTTCAGCATTGCTACAACAGTATGTCCTAAAAGCCCATGGGACTCATAAATATGATAGTTAAGCATGTCCTTACATATTAGATATGTACCAAATTTTCCTTCCATAGTTTCTCATATTATTGCCACATATAAACTAACAAGTATATCAAGACTTACAGAAAAAGAATAAGTAAAAAAGATTAAGTGCCAATTACATTAACAAAAGTTAACATGTACTGGACTCTTACTATGTTCTAGGTACTATGCTGAGACTTTAAATTTATCACTATAAACATTATTTTTCCCATTTTACAGGTGAAGAAACCTAATCTTATTTTCAGACAGCTAATTCATATGAAGCTAGAAGTGAAACACTGTGCCAAAATTCCATGCTCCTTTCATTATATCACTTCACTATTATTATTTCCATTGATTGCTATTGTTGTGATAATCATTATCACAGTTACTTTCATGGAGTTAGCAGGAAAACAAAACCATGAACACATTAAAATTTAAACCATGTAGTTGAATAGCTTTTCAAGACAATAATCATAATATGCTGAATGACAATTCATACTAGGGAGTCCTTTACTCTGATTCAGCTACCATGCCAATTCACCTTTAATGGGCCATTTCTGAATTTCACAATTCTATGAAGTTGATACAATTGAAGGCACTTTGACCTGAGACTTTAAGAATCTTCACCAAAAAAAAAAAAAAAAAAAAAAGAATCTTCACCAAGGCAGTTGTGATAAAATGAGGATTTAAACCCAGACATCCTGATTTGAGAGATTTTGTGCTTAACCACTCCTGGACAGAGATTCTTAAATCTCATATATATATCACACAATAAATAGCACAGGTCTGATTGCCTTAGGACTTCAGAGAAGGGAAAGTTGCTCTTGACTGGGAAGGGCAAGGAAGACTTTTCTACAGCAAGAGACAGGAGCTCCGAAAACTTTGTTGCTCTCACTGACAGAAAGACAACAAAGAAAGAATATGTCTGGTAGGTGGAAAGTGAGCACAGCTCAGAGATGAGAAAATACAAAATATTAGTTCAGCTAAAGTGGAAGAAACAGTGAGAGAGGAGTACTTTGAGAAAACAAAAGTATTAGTTTTCTATTGCTGCTATAAAAATTACCATATTTTTGGCTTACTGGTTGAAAGCAACACAAACCTACTACTTTAAGTTCTAGTGGTCAAAAGTCCAAAGTCAGTTTCACTGAGCTAAAGTCAAGGTAACAGCAGAGCTGATTCCTTCTGGAGGCTGTAAGGGGAAAAATCTGTTTCCTTTCCTTTTTCAGCTATCGGAGGGTGTGTGCCTTCCTTGGCTCAAGAACCCTTCCTGATACTATGCCAGCCAATTGCTTCTGTCTTTATATACTAACTCTGTGGCATGAGTTCAATCCTGGGCCAGGGAGCTAACCTACATATGGCTCAGAGAACCTCTCCTGTCTTACCCTCTGTTCCTCTTAGTAGTGTAATTTAGTAAATTCACCTCTTCTGCTCCCCACTCTTCTCTGGTGAATCCTTTCAAAAGATCCCCTCTCTCCTGCACTTCTGGCCTACACCCCAGTTCTACAAAAAAAATTTCCAACAGGTGATTCTTAAACAGGTGATCAAAGCTCACACTTTAAGGAATGCTAGTCTATGCCACTTAAATGACTTCATAGATGTACATTCACTCCATCCCCACTCCATGCAGGCATTCAGATCAGCATTAAAACATACACAAATCTTGAAAATCAAATGAAAGTTTTTAGTCGATTTACCAACTAATTGTTTGCAAGATTTGCCAAGGGCCTCAAATAATAGCAATGCAACAAAAAGACATGTTTAAGCATAAAGGAAAAAAAGTTACCTGTTTTTCACAAATGGAAAGAAAATAACTGAAAATTGCTGTGCATCTCACTTATTGGACGCTTAGGATGGACCAGGCACTGTTCAAAGGACTGTGTAGGATCAATTCACTTAATCCTTTCAGTCACAGCCCTCTGTGGCAAATATTACAATCTTCATTTTATGGTTGAGAAAACTGAAGTTTGCAGGGATTAAATAGCTTGTTCAGTATCAACAACTATAAAATGATAGAACTCGTACTTGGTCATTTGTTGTCTGGTTTGTAAATTCATGTGCCTCCTTCTTTGTTGCATTGTCCTCTGCAGGAAGCTAATTTACGAGATTAACTATTCTACTTATAAATTTAAATAGAAAATCTATAACACCTAATAGATATACCTCATTATTTTTATTTTTTAAGATTTATTTATTTATACAAGCACTGGGGTACAGGCCAGAGGCGCGGGAGGGTGAGAGAATTCACCAGAGACAGAGCAGGGAGCAGAACAGGCAGAAGGACTGAAATACACTGGTGAGGGGAGCAGCGGGCGGGACAGGAGAGGTCTGCCACACCATGAGGGAATCTCCCTGGCCAGCCGGGAATCGAACTGGCGCTATAGAGGCTGCAGACAGCTTCACAGCACTATGTTCAACCGGCTACTCCACCAGGGACGCCCCCTCATTATTTTTAAGAAGGAGAAAATTGAGAGGAGACAATAAAGATGAATAACCCAATTTTGAGATTTTACCAGGCATTAAGCTCACCATCTCTGGGAGTTCAAACAAATCTCTTAATCATCATGTTCCCAATCTGGGGGGAAAAAAAAATGGACAAAATAATCTTGAAGATCTTCTTTTGCTTGGTTTTACAGAAGCTTTATAACTAGCATTATGAAGCACATCAAAATCACATATATACATTGTTTTCATCATGTTTTTCTTGAAGAAGTACTTCTATATATTGGTAGAACCTTCTTTGGCTGAAAAATAACTACATCTGAATGAAATTAAAGAAAACTACATTCTCAATCTCTCTAGAATCTATGAGAACAAAGAAAAAGAGATTATTCTTTACCACTCACTTTTTCTAAGCATACAGCAACATAAACAACATGATAGAGCAGAGACCAAAAGGACTCTAAAGGAGTAGGCAAAAACTTCCTCCAAATGGCAACAATTAATTCATTAGACTCAAAAACTTAAGTGAATGTAGAAGAGTGCTTTCTTGGAAGTCCTGTCAGCTTTTTTATATAAAATATGAAATACGAAAAAGCATGCAGTCCATGGTGGATTAAAATAAATAAACCTACCTGAAGATTAAGTGAGCTGTACACTTATAGCAGTAAAAAGCAATAGAGAAGATAGTAAAACTGTAAAAAGTTGACATAATAACTCAAAAAGACAAGGTCTGAAGCACCTTAGTAAGGGACAAAGGACCCTCCTGAGGTCAAATGGAATGATGATGAGCACTGCCTTGGGTGCCAGACAGATCTCTGGCTTTGGATCATGTCTCTAACAATGACTTAACATTACTGAGTCACCACCAGAGTTTAGTTTAGATATCAGACAGAAGAAGGATAGGGATTAAAACAAATATGAGATTCTACTGTAGTCTGGGACAACGGTGACACTCTGACTCTATGGCATCAAGCCAGGAAAGTCTAAGTCGAGTTCAGTCTTTGAGGAAGTGTCTTGGGAGAGGTCTACAGAATAGCTGCCAGCCTGAGAGCTTCTGGAGATGGTGCTGAGAGCAACATTATCTGTCCAGTCCCTTATGAGTTGTTCCAGGAAGCAAGGGAGTTACAGAGAGAACCAGAGAGGAACCTATGAGAGCTACCCATAAGTGCCCACCAGGCTACCAATGCCAGGATGCCACCTTCACAGATAGGAACCTTGAAACAGGATGCCACAGTTATGATTTTATTTATTTATTGAAGTAACAGTGGTTTACAACAGTGTATATGATTCAGAGGTACAGGCTCACTCATTCAAATGTATGTTCCCATAAAAGTGCATGGCTTTGAGTCACACAGACCTGGCTTTGAATCTGACTTGGCTTGGGCATTTAATACCCAGGTGTCTAACTGGTAAAATATTAACCTCATCTCATTGGTATAAGAATTAAATGAAATACTGCTGGCATACAGCTGAACTTCAGTTAATTAAAAATGCTTTATCATTACTTAACACATCTGGGATGCACTCAGAAGAATCCATGAGAAAATGGCTATTAAGAAGTGGAGTTAGCTTTTAGAAGCAGCAGGCAAAATGGAACGTGAGGGATGCCTAATATCTACTCTGCCTATCTTCCATCTCAATGAGCTTCATCTTTACAGAAAGGAGAGAGTTTAGTCTCTCAAAATACTTCTCTCAGTGAAGAAAGATCACACTTCCATCAGAATACTGATAGCATAGTAGGAGCTTAAAATCTGAGTGGGTGTTCAGACTACTATTACTGGTTCAAAGAAAGATTAGCACAGCATCTAAGGGGGTACAAATGTGTTTTGTTCATCTTTGTATACTCTGCAGATGCGAACAAGGTGTTGATGCTCAATAAGTAGTTGTTGAATGAAAGAATAATGAGTAAAAGTTGAACAAATTCTCTCTCCTCTAATCCCAGTAGTATCTTTTTTTTTCCACACAGAAGACAATTGAAATCCATGTTTGAACTATTTCTCAGGAACTATTTTCAGGAAACAAAGTCAGAAGATTTTTATAATTCGATACTAAAAGAGCAACCAATAAAATACAAGCAGACACAAGAGCAGGCCTAAAGTAGGACCTATATTGGGGACTTATATTTGTCCTTAACTGTCTGGATACACCCCAAATATGTGAAAGGAATTCAAATAAGACCATAAGAGGGAGCAGAAGGGAAGATTCTCAAGACTTGGCATAGCTCCTGAATCTCCAAATGAAGAACAAGATAAAGATAAGGCAGCTGCTGCTTAATGCCACCAACTGCTGAAGGAAAACTGGCAAGCAGAGTAGGCCAGGAAAGGATGAGGCCTACATTTGTAACATAACTAACTATTCAAACCCTCTTAGAGATAGTTCATCAGTTCTGAGGAATTCTTTTATAGGTTCATGAATATCAAAAGGAATTCAGAAAAAATAAATGCTGGCTACCAGGACAACCTCAGTTTCTAAGGAAAGGCAACTCTGGGAAATTTTTTTAATACCAGACAAGGAAGAGAGGACTTTTCACAGCTTTCCACCAAAGTAATTTGAGAAAATGTGAGGGTGGTCCATGCAGGAGGCATTGTGTATGCTCTGGGGTGGCTGCTGCAGGTGGAAGAGGTGCACATATCAAGCACAACCCCTCCCTTCAGAGATTTTTGGCTAATGACTGGCAGCACAATGTCTGACTGTGAGAAGGAGAGTCATGTGAGGTCATGGAGGGGAAGACTCCAAGGCAGGATTCCAGCTACTGTTGGTATTACTGTAAAAAATGAGTAAAAACATACTAAACAAATGGCATTTAAAAACAAAGAAATTTTTAAAACACTTCCTCAGTGCTAGGAAACTCATTCATAAACACATAAACATAATTATTCATCTATATTTTAATTTTTGGTGGCTTAGATAGATGTTGAAAAAATCTAAAGACAGCCAGCCCTACAGACAGGGATTCTAAATTAATGACGTAGGTGATTCTGTGTCTATCATCTTTAAATATGTGGCTACTACTAAGATAGAGTCCTGAAACCTGTAGCCTTTCTAAAAGATTGTACTGGAAATATATGTTCCTATTCTGACACTTCATATGTGGTATTTTCTAAAATCATATGTCATACAAGAACATCTTTCCATAACACATTAGTTGGTAATTCCTGGGAAATTCAAAATGACCAACCATTCCTCTTAAACACATCATTTACAACACAGGTTAAAGAAGACTAGGTGTTAAGTATCCAAAATGTCTATATTTGCTTAAACTGGATAACTGGCACTCTTTTCTGTGACAGAATTTCTGAAGCACATCAAATTATGCCAGTCAGATTCCACTTCAATAGGTCCATTATTCACATTCTGTCAATAATTAGAAATAGTGCTTACAAATAAATTACAATATCTTCAAGAATCATTACCATTCTTCCCACTAAACTGCAAACTCCATGGGAGCTCTTTTTTGTTTATAGCTATTTTCCCAGTCTCTGGAACACTTTTTGGCATGTAGTAGGTGTTTAATAAACACTGTGCTGATCGAAAGCATACATGAATTTAAATTGCTCCTTTGAGATGTCAATGGGGAAGTGGTGGCTACAGTGGAACAAGAAGTTTATGTGTCACTGTATGAATAAGTATCTCTAAAATCTCTTCTATAAAGATTGCTTTTGTTAAAACACAATTTTTCATTCTTATCTCACTAAAATTGAACATTTTTTTCAAGCATCAAAAAACCTAAACGTGACAAGATGCATACCTGGCATCTGATATCTACTCAGCAAACAGTAAGTGAACACCCACCATATACTGCTAGTGGGCCAGCTACATACCAGTGAAACAAACAGATGTGATTTATGTCATAAAAACATGAACATAAATTCAGTCCTGTAGCTATAGACCCAGTGTTTACAAAATGTACCCTGGATAAATTTGTAGAAAGTAAAGCTTCTGTTGAGATTAATAATGAAAACCCATGCAGAAGCCATTAAAGCATAATTTTATCCACTGTTACTGGTTTTGCCAGAGCTATATGAATAATTTTTTTTAGATATGACTTCTCAAGACAGATGATTAATTGAGACTATACTACAATATTCAGGTGTTGTGAAACAGTAATCCTTTTAAAGAAGTCAACATCATGAAAACATAATTAGAATTTTTATCTAGTTATTAAGCCATAGCACAAAACCAAATGCCATTTTTAAAGGTATTTAATGTCATCTTATAGTTTCCTTTTTTCCAGCTAGAGCCATATCTCAAAGTAAGTAATAAAACCAGATTGATAAGTTCTAGAGACATAATGAACAGTATGGTGACTATAATCATTCTGTATTTTATATTAGAAATCTATTCAATAGTAGACCTCAGGAATCTCACCACACACAAACACACATAGAGAATATAAAATGTATGTTAGCTTGACTGTAGTATTCATGTCATTATATACCTATGTATATCACACTATACACCTTAAGTATATAATACTTTTAAAAAGAACAAATTTCAGCTCAGGCAGGAAGGAGGTTCTGTCCTTTTTACATTTTAAGGAGGGACCAAGAACTATTACTATTAAGTGAAGGCAGGAGTTGATTTCAGCAATATTTAGAATTGGCTTCTGCTCAATCCTCTTTTCATTATATACTTCAGGATCTTGTCTGAACCTCTGTACCAAGAATGTCTGCAATAATCAAAGGGCAGTTACTGCAAGTGGTGAGCCCACAGTGCACAGGACTGTTGTTACTGTGATGAACAGCCAAAGCTTGCTAGGTGAAAGCCAGTGCCCCAAGGAATTTGGCCTGGGGATTTGGGACAGGTCAGGGGAACTTGATTATACCATGAACACACCCAGAAACTGATCGGTCTGTGTGCTACAAACACCAAGTATGTTCTTCAATGATCTCACCGGTAGGTACAGGGACTGCAGTTAATCCTCCACACCCACCCTGCAATGACCTGCCTGAAATTGGCCACATTAAAGATGAATCACTCTCACTTACTTCGGTCCAATTAAAGATATATAGTCACTAGTAAACAACTTGCAATTTCCTTCTTTATCATAAAACATATTTAAATATCGAATTTGGCCCCAATAGAAAGACAACTATTTAATGACAGAAACTAATACTGCGTTATTTAGCTAAATTGTATAATTTTAAGACTTGCCTATATTTAAAAAGTTCCACTTAGGGGCCTCCCTGGTGCCGCAATGGGTAAAGCACCATACTGTGAAGCAATATGCAGCCTCTACAGCACAAGTTCGATCCCCAGCCGGCCAGTAAGCAACCCACATGGTGAAGCAGACTTCTCCTGTCTCTCCTGCTGCTCCCTTCAGCAGTGTATTTCAGTAAATCTGCCTGTTCTGTTCCCTACTCTGTCTCTGGTGAATCCTCTCACCCTCTGCATCTCTGGCCTGTACCCCAGCTCTTGAATGCATAAATAAATAAATCTTAAAATGAAAGTTCCATGTAATTTATAAAAGCAATTAAGCTGCTCACCAAGACTGTATTTTTCCTCTTTGTAACATTTATTTTTGTTTGTCCATTCCCTTTATTATCTCCTGTTAGAAAACAGTTCCTAGCATTAATTTGTTTACTCTAAATATGATAGCAAAAATTCATCGAATTTATTGCCCAAACTCCCTGGTGCCCATGAAAATGGACCTCAGGATATTAAGGGGAAATCAAGTTTTTGCTATTTTTGCACTGCCTTGACATTAGCAGTTATCACTTAGAAACCAATAGATATTTAGTCTGTATATGAAGGAGTTCTGACATATATCAGTTGATAATCTGCTGGCCATTAGTGAAAGCACAGTAGCTATCAAACAGTACTCAAGGCTACCTCTACCCATATTTATGACAGAGAATTTTTATGTCCTTTTGTAACCATACAACATTAGACATAAAGTACATAAGCAACTCCAGAACTACATCAGAGGAAGAAGGGAAAGCAAAAATTTTAATGATATTGCACAGGATGTTGTGTGGTGGTTTTCAGTTTATGGAAGACCCATTTCTATTTTGAACTCTGAAAATTGTTCAGAGTTGGTGTGAGCTACAAAATGGGCAACAAAAAACTCCTCCATGAGCTACAAAAAAGCTCAGACAAAATTTTCGAGTAAGAGAACACAGCAGTCACTGTAGCACTGCACAGTCAGGATAGCACTTTACAGAGTCTGCTGGAAGGAATCTACTAACTCCTTAGAAATACATTATTTGGTATGAACTTGAAATCTCACATGGGTAATTAGGTAGAAATTAAGACTTAGTAATTAGAATCCTTAATGAAAAAAAGGACTCACCAGGAACATATGTCTCTAAGGTGTTCAGAATCTATGCCCCAAATGATAAAAAGTGCCCTTACAGAGGAACAAATGAAGCCTGTGAGGGAAAAAAAAAAAAAAAAAAAAAGCTGCTTCAGGGAATCTGACAGCTCTGGGAACAGGATGGGCTCTGGCAACCTCAAGTGTACTGCTTTTCCTCCTCTCTTTTACTGTTCCTTTGCTGTTTTTCTGTATTTCTTCTCTTCTACCCGCCTGTAAGTGTCGGCAACTTCAGGGTTTCATTCTTGACCTGTTTCTCTTTTCATATTAAACTCTCTTCCTACGTAATACATCCACCCACACACCCATTCATTCATTCATTCGACAAATAGAGATTGAGTGTCTCCCAAATATCAGTACTGTTTCATGAACCTGGGATACATCAGTGGACAAAACAAATAAAAACCCTCTGTATACCTAAACTGTAGCAGGTTTCAATTGCTATCTTTATACCAGTGACCTCCAATCTGATATCTCCAGCATCCATCTGTTCTCTGGACTCCAAGTTCATCTATTTAATGACATTTCACTTAGATATTTTAGAAGCATCTCAAATTCAACATCTCCAAAATGGGACTGGTCAGGTTTAGAGGTAAAATTCTGAGTCCTCACTTCTAGAATGCTATCAGCTTCCTTCTCTCTGTGAAATTCAAACATGTAGGAATAATGCTAGTGCTGTCAGCTTCATTAGTAAATATATTAATCCACTTCTCTACATTTTCATTGCAATCATCAGGTTAATTAATCTCTCTGGAAATTTGTGAGTGGGGCTGGCCTGAACTGACTCTTCCCTGCTTCAATTTTTCTTTAGCCAGATTGTGTGTAAAAATGCGAATTGACATGTCAATTCCTTTAAGACAAAGCCAGAGTGCTTCAGAGTCTACCAGGCCATGTAGATTCTGCTTCGCTCAACCTCTTTCATCTCTTTATGTAGGGCTTTCATGTTTGCTTTCAGAGCTTCAGCCACTGGCTCTCTTTCAGATACTCAAACACACTATATGCTTCCCAAATGTAAAACCTTAGCTCCCATTGTTCCTCACTGCTTTACTTCAAGCGGTGAACTATTTATCCGTCAGTCGTCAGTCCATAGTTCACTAGCTCATGGAAACTGTATTAGTCTGATGTTGCATCTATCAATATAACAAAACATCAAAGACTGGGTGACTTAAACAAATGCAAATTTATTCTCTCACAGTTCTGGAGGCCATGCCATATGTCTGAACCAAGGTGCCTCTCCCTGAGGCCTCTTTCTTGGCTTGCATGTGCTTGATCATCTTGAAGTGTCTTCACATGGCTTTTTCTCTGTATGCATGAATTCCTGGTGTCTTTTCCTCTTTTTATATGGATACTGGTCCTATTGGATTAGGATCCCACTCTTCCAATACCCACTCTTCTCCACTGATTTGGAGGTCCAAATCAGTCCTCAGTGGAAGCCTCTCCTGATTTCCCAAGTTAGGTTAGGATCCCAGTTAATTGTTCTTTTAATACCTTGTATTTGTTACAAAGCACCTTACACAGTAATAACCAAAACTGTCTGCTATGTACAGTTCTGGACCTTTCCTGTCTCTCTTACCTTATCCTTCAGCACTGCCTCACTCACTCAAGTCTCATTGCTGAGCTTCTAATATGTCAGTCACTTCTTGCTGGACACTTCATGACTCATTCCTTCCCTTATTCAAGTCTCTGTTCAGGTTTCATTCCCTGAGAAGTTGTCCTTGACCACTATGTCTCTAATCACATTACCCCAACCTCCAAAACTTCTATGCCCTTACATAGCTTATTTTTATACCACCACACACCATAATAATCTCTACCTATTTATTTATTTTTATTTGTTTACTGTTTTATTTGCATGTCAAATATAAGATTCCTAGGTGTAAGTACTGAGTTCTCTAAGTCTAGAACAGGTGGACACAGGAGGCACTCAGTGGTTATTTTTTAATGAATAAATGACTGTTTATCTTTATGGTTAATTTGATTCTTCTATGTTTGCCCTATCTGACTGTAGTTCCTGTCATACAGTAATAATGTCTTTTATACTCACCAGTGACCAGGCACATAAAACTAGTGGCTGGCAAATACTATGTTCTTAATAAATACTTGCTGAATGAATGAATAAAAAATAAAAGCAAAAGTTGTGAAAATTTATAGAAAACATCTTGAAACAATCTGTAGAACATGAAGAGAAGTTTGTGGCATTTCTGGCTACTTCACAGTTCATTCTGATTTATCAGGGATGCACCCTCGGTTTAAACATGTCTTTTCTGGGCCAAATCTCTGTTAGGGGCCATAAAACTGCCATCACAGTGCTATGAAAATAACAAGAGAAAGAGAATAACAGTATTTTTATTTCTAGAAATATTTCCTTTCCAAGGAATAAGCATAATGCCAGATTATTTATTCGGATGGTCTTTTAGTTCACCATTGAATGAGATTCCAAGACAAAATTATTTGGATGTTTTGTATGGATTGAAATAAGTATTTCAAAAAGTCAGCAATAAAAGTACACATTTAGAATAACTCCTACTCCAAACCAAGTGATTTTTTTAAGTGAATACATTCTCTATGCCAGTTTTCTTTTTAAAGGATCCTCAAAAGGGGAATTGATCAATATTACATTTAGATAAGTATCACTTTGTAATTTGTAATAAATAGGTGTAACTTAATAAAGACTATATATGTAACGTTTTTACATATATACATAATATATATACTTGTAAAAATATTTTATAAATATTTTACATGTAGAATATAGTGTTTTCTTTTTCCTCCTAAATATTCTGGTAGGAATATGATTACTTGTTGAAAAGTACATGAGCCAAAAGAGAACATCACCTCCTGTCATTTTCATATGTCTCTTATCTAGAGCAAGTTTAAAAAATATTAGTTTATTAATAAATACATAATATTTGTATAATATATAAATATTTATATAATATGTAAGAAATAAATATGAGTGAACTGTAATTTTTTCTCTTCGTAATGGGGTAAAGTTCAAAATAATTCCATGTTTTTAAGGACATCTAAAAGCATTTTCCCTTTTACATTTCAAACTTTTTTTCTACCTCAACTCCCTTCAATTTCTAATCTTAATACATATGTGTTAATGTAAGTTGATTTTAAAAAAGCAAATCTATGACTGTGGTGCCACTTGGTTGTAATTAAAATTGGCATAGTAAAACAGTACATTGACAAGGCAAGAAAATTTATTGCAGGAAACATTATGAAACACAAAGGGTAAAAACTGATGTATAACAAAGATGAAAAAGTAAAGTTAGGAAAAATCAAGATAGCCAGGTGGTCCCTACTATATTCATTAGATGTGAGCAGAAACTCCCTTTCAATTGTGACAGCCAAAAATGTCTTCAGATTTTGCTAAATGTCCCCTGATGGGCCCAAACTTCTCAGCCAGAACTTTATGCCACTTTTGAAGAAAATCATATCACCTCTTCAAATTCTAGCTGCAGGTTTGAAGAATTCCTCTTCTTGCTTAGCCACACCTACTCTTTCCCTCCATTGACTCCCTGTCATATTTCCAAACGAACTGCCTTCTGCAAGGTTCTAAAGAATTCTCTTCACTCTATTTATTTCATTGGTTTCTCACACTCATTTCACCTTGTTCTACTTTGGGGCTTTGCAAATATGTTTTCCATGATATCAAAATGTACTTTCTCCAGACTTGAGTGTCCATTCCAAATTGTGCCTCCCAGGAAGTTCCCCTTAGACTTCCTACTGTGGACATGCTCAAGATCACTGAAATATTTATTAGTGACACAGGACATCTAGAACTAAGTGATGTAGGTCTTCTGTTGTACTGCAATGATACTGTATCTATAATATAGACTCAATTTTTTAAGAAAAGGAGCCATGTCTTAATGCTTCTCATAGTAGATGACGGAATGATCAATGAACTACACCTTTAAAACTGATAATAAAAAAATAGAGAAGAAATCTGAACCTTAAACCAAAAAGAACTATAGTTTGGGAGCTGATAGAGAGTAAAAGGCGAGACTTTTGATTGTGCTACTGATAGAGTAAATGCCTGACCATCAGTGATGGACAATGAAAATGTGTCTACTTGCTCTGGACAACTAGAAGAAAAATGCTTTTGTTTCAGATTTTATTAAGAAGTTCTATTGCAGTTGAACAACTAAACAGGTGCATATAAAATTATAAAAAATAAAAACTATAATTGGTACCTATCTTGTACTTGGTTCTAAAAAAACTATTATCAGGTTGATGTATAATTTAAATTTCAGGAGATTCAAGGATCATGGAATAAGGTAAACATTCTTAAGTATTTTATCTTAATCACAATTTACCTCAAGCAATTCTCTTTTTAATGGTTTTCAATATTATTCATTTAAATTGACAGATATAAATATTATTTCATTTCCTACTGAACACAGACCTAAACAAACAAACCTAAAACAAACACAAACACACAAAAGCAGGGTAACACCTGCAAGAAGAAGAATGTTCACATATGGAACACTTGTATTATCAAGACAAACTGATACTCTTCTCTATTAATTTAATTAGTTCTTCCACCTTGATAGTTAAGAATATGAACACCAGTTCTCTAGTGTGATTGGCAACTCTGGTGAGACACAGAATTTCACATTTATTAATGGAAATTGTCATGGATCATTAAACAGATGATTAAAAAGAATCATCTCAAGAGTTATGAACCCTGAATAAAAATGACAATTTAAAAAATGGTTTTGTGAATGTATACAAGCCATTTATGAAGTAGCCAGTTGCCACTGCAAATTGGAACTCTGGTTGCACACATGTCTAAATGGATATACACACATGCACACACAATCATAGTTTGTATGACCATGTTATTTAGACATCTGTTCTTAAAAAACCAAGAAGCAATCAAGTTAATATGTTTTCCCTATCATAAGTATAATACACATAGAATGATTATGTTGGTGTGGGTGTCTTCATGTCTTCAGTGGGTATTATTCATGTTATGAATGTGAATGAGCATAGAAAATTATCACATGTATTTCTAAGTATTGTTCTTCTGACAAGAAGGGGACAGATGAAGATGAGTTTCTAGTCATTCATGGTATGGATTATTATAGAAAAACTTTTCTTTTTATGAACATTTGCAGTAGTCATATTCTCATTTTTGGTTAAATTATGCCATGGTTTTAATTTAGATATTTTAGGCAGGGACCTTGATGTTTTCAAGGCCACTATGATATCAACTTAGAGTGCCACAATAGGAGTTGACTAAAATAAGCTCTTGCTTACTTGAGTTGGTATGCTTTCTCTTTTATTTAATTAAATACTAAGAAATGATTTGGGAATGGAAGGAATATTAAGCAAATGGTTATAACTTAATATGTATGAACTAAACACTTGATTATCTATGTAAATACAAGCATGTATATAGGTACTTAAATACATTCATGTATGTTCTCATATTTTCACAATAATAAAGATGTGTATACATAAAAAGAGCATATGCAATACAAAATAAAGTCATTACTTTGTATATTCACTATATCCCTATATTCACACATTTATATGACATATTATTCTATTTTATGTGTTTGGTTACAGGTCTGTTTACACTCTGGAGTATTGCAAACCTCTGAGGAATGGTAGTTACAATGTATCCTGAGTGTCCACCCTGCTGTGTCTGTAAATGAAAAAGTACCAATAAGTGTCTAATGAATGAATGAATATCTTTTTTGATTCCTGTCTTAAAACAGACATCTTTTAAATTTCAATTATGACAAGATACTTTATAAAATATTAAACTCATCAGGATCTCTCAATGCATGTATAAAATACATTTTTTATTTCAGCTTGTACTCAGAGAATTTTAATGCATCCGCTTTAAAAAGGAGACTAATAGCCAGATTTATAGGTTAATACAGTGTTTTTTTCTTGAATGACCCAGTAATTTATTCTAAAAAAGGAAAATACAGCTATACTTCGGAATATTAATCAAATTTAATTTTATAATGCCTAATATTTCTGCTTTTTGTTGCCATATTTAACCAAAATTCTAAGGTGAAATAATCAAGCTCTTCATGAGGTAAACATTTGTCAGTTACTGCAAAATAATTTATGCAAATATAATACCTCATTTTAATAGTTAGGTAGCTATTTATTACTTTGTTTAACTTCTCTCCCCCTCTCTCTCTCCCCCCCCCACACACACATCTTACTTTTTTATAGAGACAGCAGCACCAAAAGAATATTTTTTTTAATCTTATATTATACTTCTTATTTTGATTGTTTAGTTCAGGGAATTTGAGCTTGTCAACATTGTAAAAAATATAACAAATAGCTTTCAAATTGAAGTAATTAAGGTATAAAACCTGACATCTCTTTTTAATGCTAAAAATTAGGGCTGATAATTACTTTGGAATTCCCCTCCCTTTATTTTTTCAATAGACCACAAAATTATACAGGAGGAGAAATTTTTACAAATTTTTATTTATCTTCAACACTATCTTTGACAGTAAAACCTCAATGCATGTTTTATGAATAAGTTGTGCATTAAAAACACTTCAACATTTCAACTTGCACATACTTTCAACTAAGGAAAAACTTGTATTTCTTTTATTCTATCAGAAGCAATTCTACCATCATTATCTTGGGAAAGTTTGTCCTATTCATACTTCACAAACTGACAAAAGTAGTAAATAGATTCATATGAAGATATACTCTAGCTTTAGCTTCTGTTGTTTAAGTGATGATTGATAGGCATGCCTTGAGTTCTAATGATCCAGGCTATCTGTTCTCACAATTTAACCATCTAAATCAATGTAAGTAAGTAGTGATTTAAGACAGCCCATGGTGCAAATAGTAAAAAAGTTACCCCCATGTGGCTAAGGGATGGAAGTGGATGAGATTGGGCATCAAAAATAGAGTAAGGCACATCACACAGAAGAAACAGATTGAGCAAAGGTGGAGGCAAAACAGAACATAAGTCATTGGAGAAACGCTGAATACTTCAGTTTATTTTCTTTTTTCTTTTTATTCTATTTATTCTACATTTTATTTTATTTTATTTTAATAAATTTTATTTTTATATTCCCCATACAATTGCAACCTCCTTATTTTGACCCCAAACCCTTCCCTCCCCGCCCCCCACCCCCCATACAGTGTCTCTGGTTCATAGTTGTTTGTTGATTTTGATTTTCACTTTCTTATAGTTATTCATTTTCCTGGTCCCTTATTTAAGTTTTCTAGATTCCTGCTATTGCAATTGTATGGGGAATATAAAAATAAAATTTATAAAAAAATAAAATAAAATAAAATAAAGACACCAAGGAAGAGTAAAATCAGAAATAACATGAAAGCAGAGCTTAACCACTGTGGAAACAATGAAGTGTCTCTTTGTTTCCGAATTAAGGGGTCATAAATATATCCTCCAATGTAACTTCTCTGTAAATAACTTATATTTACTGTTATAGGACTGTGATCATCTTTTAAATGCAATAAACTTAATGGAGAAGAAGGAAAATGGAAAAAGTATTTTTTTATTTAAATATGTTATTTTATATAATTCTTACATCTTTTTTCATCTTTGCACAATGTATGAATTTTCATTTTGATTATATTCACCATACAATTGCACCCCTCCCCCTTATTGTGACTCTAGTCCCTTCTCCCCCACCCCATAGTATGTCTCTGGTTTATAGTTGCTTGTTGATTTTGATTTTTACTTTGTATTGATTAGTCTTTTTCCTGATCTCTTATTTAGGTTTTCTAAATTCCTACTATGAGTGAGACCACCTGGTATTTTTCTTTTTTTTTCTTACTTATTTCACTGAGCATGATCCCTTCTAGCTCCATCCATGTTGCTGCAAACTGCATGTTTATCTTTTTGATTGCTGAGTAATATTCCATTGTGTATATGTACCACATCTTCTTGATCCAGTCATTTATATTTGGAATCCAGTCCAAAAATGGGCAGAAGAGCTAAAAAGAAACTTCTCTGAAGAAGAAATGCAAACGGCCAACAGGCATATGAAAAAATGTTCAACATCACTTGTAATCAGGGAAATGCAAATCAAAAATACAATGAGATACCATCTCACACCAGTGAGAACAGCACATATTAAAAAAACTAGCAACAACAAATGTTGGCGAGGGTGTGGAGAAAAAGGAACTCTCCTGCACTGCTGGTGGGACTGCAAACTGGTCCAACTGCTATGGAGAGCTATGTGGAGATTTCTTGACCTACTAAACATAGAGCTTCCATATGATCCAGCAACTCCACTCCTAGGTATTTACCCAAATGACACAGAAACATCAATTCCAAAGGGCACCTGCACCCTTGTGTTTATAGCAGCACTATTTACAATAGCTAAGCTATGGACGCAACCCAAATGTCCAAAAATAGGAAAACGTATGTTTTACAGACTAAAGCGAACACAAAAAATTATAATAGATTAGATTAGCAAACTGGAGATACACAAAAATCAAATAACAGCATTCCATGGTTAAAAATAGATTTCTAATTATGGAAAAAGTAATTATAAGCAAAGATGAAATTTTACGTTTTAAATGAATGGAAATAACTTTCCCATCACTAATAACAACTATCTTTCAGGAAAAAAACAAACAAACATTAACATGTATGGTAAATGTAGCTATCAGAATACAGAAAGAACCAAGACAGTATTTTAAAATATAAGAATGAGATATAGGGAAAGCCTAAAATCACATTTATGTCCCCCTTGTATTAACAAGAAGCACTTCAAGTTACAAAGCTGCTATTGGCACATATTATTTTACATGTGATTTCTTTTGTAACATTTTAAATATAGTAAGAAATTCATTGCTACACTTGTCTAAAGTAATTTATTGAGCACTTCATACATATATAGGTCTGCAGGGTAATTACTGAGTAATCCCTGAGAAGTGAGAAACAATGCAATTTATAAGGACATAAAGAATATCTAAAAACAGGGCCTCCCTGGTGGTGCAAGGTGTTAAGATGCAATCTATGAAGCTACCCACAGCCACTGCAGCATGAGTTTGATCCCCAGCCAGGGAGCAACCCACATGGCATAGCAGACAGTTCCTGACTCACCCGCTGCTCCTCTCAGCATTGTATTTCAGTCATTCCGCCTGTTCTGTTCCCCACTATCTCTGATGAATCCTCTCGCCCCCCACACTTCTGGCCTGTACCCCAGTTCTTGTATGCATAAATAAATCTTTAAAAAAAGTATAAAAACAAAGATTTAAATAATGAGTGGCCTTGAGACTCTCAGGGAGGGACAACGATGGAGAGGTGACCACTCCTGTACACTGGGAATATGTCTGCCCTGATCAGATATTTCCTCTGTCTGCTGGTCATGAAAAATCATAGTAAAGGGCCTCCCTCGTGGCGCAAGGGGTTAAGACGCAACTTATGAAGCTGTCTGCAGCCTCTGCAGCCACTAGTTTAAGCACCTGGCTGGCCAGGGAGCAATCCACATGGCACAGCAGACCTCTCCTGACTCGCCCACTGCTCCCCTCAGCCATGTACTTCAGTCATCTGCCTGGTCTGCTCCCCACTCTGTCTCTGGTGAATCCTCTCACCCCCCACACCTCTGGCCTGTACCCCAGCTCTTGTATGCATAAATAAATACATCTTAAAAAAATTACAGTAAGGCTCTTGTGGGCTGCGGATGGGGTGGAGTGACATCAACAGATCTGAACCCTAAAATAGACCACTCTTGTAGCGATGCTGAGGATGGCATGAAGGAAGAACAATTCAGTTAGGCGACTGAAAGAGAGATGAACAGGAACTGAGGCAGGTCAGTGATGGCAGGGATGGGGAGAAGGAAAATCAGTGAAGTACTTTAAAAAGGAATCAAGGGCCTCCCTGGTGGTGCAAGGAGTTAAGCACAGCACTGTGAAGCTATCCGCAGACTCTGCAGCACAAGTTCGATCCCCCGCCTGCCAGGAAGCTACCCAAATGGCGCAACAGACCTCTCCTGTCTCGCCTGCTGCTCCCCTCGCAGTGTATTTTAGTAGATCCGCCTGTTCTGCTCCACAATCTGTCTCTGGTGAATCCTCTCACCCCCCACACCTCTGGCCTGTACCCTAGTTCTTATATGCATATATAAATAAATCTTTAAAAAGACTTATTGGGGATTAAAGCCTGAAAACTTGAAACAATAACATGAACAATTTTTCACTTGGATCTGCCAAAAATAAAGTGTATAAAATTAAATTTCACTGTAAAGTCACTGTTTTTTCAATTGCAATGGAGTCTAGAATAATGTACTCTCCATGACAATGAGAATGTATGTTTGCCTGTCAATGTTTCTGTGTGAATAAGTCACATGCTCAGGATGGAGAACAACAGTTCAACTTATCTGATGTTGTACATAGTCCTGGAACTGAGTCTTAAAGTATTTCCACAGAGAATGGAATAAAACAAAGAGTTTTTGTTCTTTGAAATTCAAAAACACATCTTTCTCTACTTGAACCATAGCTATTGCAACATTCCAAGAACTTGATGCATTACTATCACTTATAAAAATTAACCTATTTGCTAAACCTTTTTATGGTCTCCATAAAAAAAGAAAAAAATCTGTATTTCCTTAAACTTGGTCAATAATTCAGGAATGCCCACTTTTATTTCCCTAAACCATAAGAATTGGTGACTAAGTTTGGTTTTTATCTATCACTGAAGCAGGCTTCACATGGCTATAGAGATTTTAGTATTTTATCTTTGCTCAACTTCTCACTTAAAAAATCTTTCACTAAAACGCTTTTTCAATGAAAAAAATGCTTCAGTGAAAAAAGCATTACATTCGGCCTCCCTGGTGGTGCAGGTGGTTGAGCCACACTGTAAGCTGTCTGCAGCCTCTGCAGCGCGGGTTTGATCCCAGCCAGCCGGCGAGAATCCCACATGGTGCGACAGACCTCTCCTGTCACGCTCACTGCTCCCTTCAGCAGTGTATTTCTTCAGTCTGCCTCTTCTGTTCCCCGCTCTGTCTCTGGTGAATCCTCTCACCCTCCCGCACATCTAGCCTATACCCTGGTTCTTGTATAAAAATAAATAAATATTAAAAAAAAGCATTATTTTGTGAATATTTGCTTTCCTCTAAAAGAGTGTTCGAGGATATGCACAATTGAAGAAGCACAGTCAAGAAAGTAACATTGAGCTTGTTTTGAATTATTCTGTATCATAAAATGTGGAAAGAATTTACAATTAGTTAATAATATAGAGAGTATTTTAATAATATAGTTATATAAATCAGGGTTTATAAACTACATTTAAAGACTTTTACTTTTACTTTTTACTACATATGCATGAAACAGAATAATACTTAACTATGTTTATAATGTTGCCTATTTATAAAATGCAAAATTTGTTATTAACGCTTATACAGCGTTTTATTTGTATAAATTTTATCTACAATATTTGGTACTTCTTTTTGGAAGTAAAAAATGTTGTAAAACATGTTCAAAAAATGTTTTGAGTTTAAACTAAATGCAGTTTGTTTTAGGAAGTTCAAAGTTGAGATAAAAAACCTTAAACATTATGTAGTTTTGCTTAACCTTTCACAAGTATATAAACATAAAAAATGCAGCTGATTTTCTGGACTGCTTGTTAAATTTTCATAAACGCAAAGCTCTAATTAAACATCCTTTTTTCTAGAACTGGTACAAACATACATACTTCAATAAAGTGTACCAAAACAAATTTATCAGAGCATTTCAGTAAGTGAGCTAACTACAAAATCCCTCAGGATTTTGGTATTAAAGACCCAGCTTTTTTTTTTTTTTTGAATAAAATACAGAACATTCTTTTTAATGAATACATACTTTTTACTATTGGTTTCAGCAATTGTACATTTATGCATGCAAATTAAATAAATACATTTCTGAAAATAAAGACTTTCTATTATTAATCATATAAATAATACCATTGTAGCAATCAAGCATACATAACTATATTTTTTAATTGGTTAAATCAATTTTATTTTAAATATTAGGAGGAAGAATATACCCCAATGTTGATGGGACATCTACAGTATGCCAGGCTTTTTCAAATATGTTCTTATTTAATTCTTTTTTTGTTTGTTTTTTTTTGGTTTGATTTTTTTATAATAAATTTTATTTTTATATTCCCCATACAATTGCAACCCCTTATTTTGACCCCAATCCCTCCCCTCCCACCCTCTACCCCCTATAGAGTGTCTCTGGTTCATAGATTTTCGTTGATTTTTATTTTCACTTTCTTACAGTTATTCATTTTCCTGGTCCCTTATTTAAGTTTTCTAGATTCCTGCTATGAGTGAGACCATCCGGTATTTTTCTTTTTCTTTCTGGCTTATTTCGCTGAGCATGATCCCTTCCAGCGCCATCCATGTTGCTGCAAATTGCATGTGTTTATCTTTTTTGAATGCTGAGTAATATTCCATGGTATATATGTACCACATCTTCTTGATCCAGTCATCTATTTTTGGGCATTTGGGTTGTTCCCAAAGCTTAGCTATTGTAAATAGTGCTGCTATAAACATAGGGGTGCAGGTGCTCTTTGGAATTGATGTTTCTGTGTCCTTTGTGTAAGTACCTAGGAGTGGAGTTGCTGGATCATATGGGAGCTCTATGTTTAGTAGGTCCAGAAATCTCCACACAGCTCTCCATAGTGGTTGGACCAGTTTGCACTCCCACCAGCAGTGCAGAAGAGTTCCTTTTTCTCCACACCCTCGCCAACATTTGTTGTTGCTAGTTTTTTTAATATGTGCCATTCTCACTGGTGTGAGATGGTATCTCATGGTAGTTTTGATTTGCATTTCCCTGATTACAGGTGATGTTGAACATTTTTTCATATGCCTGTTGGCCATTTGCATTTCCTCTTCAGAGAAGTTTCTTTTTAACTCTTCTGCCCATTTTTTGACAGGATTATTTTCTTTGTTGTTGTTGAGTCTCATCAGTTCTTTGCAGATTTTTGTGATCAGTCCTTTATCATTAGTGTTGTGTGCAAAAATGTTCTCCCAGTTGGTGGGGTTTCCCTTTGTTTTTGTTATTGTCTCTTTTGCTGTGCAGAAGCTCTTTAATTTGATGTAGTCCCAACTGTTTGATGTAGTCCCAGCTGTTTATCTTTGCCTTCACTATCACTGCTTTGGGTGATGTCTTTGATGTGAATATCACGTTGTGTTTCGCTTATATTTCCTTCTATGTATTTTATGGTTTCAGGTCTTATGTCTAGTTCTTTAATCCATTTTGAGTTGATTTTTGTGTATGGTGTGAGGTAGTGGTCAAGCTTCATTCTTTTGCATGTAGTGACCCAATTTCCCCAGCACCATTTATTGAACAAACTTTCTTTGCTCCAATGCATAGTCTTTGCTCCTTTGTCAAAGATTAGTTGACCATAAATCTGTGGGTTTATTTCTGGATTTTCTATTCGATTCCATTGGTCTGTATGTCTGTTCTTGTTCCAATACCATGCAGTTTTGATGAGTATGGCTTTGTAGTATAGTTTGAAGTCTGGGAGTGTGATGCCTCCATTCCCTTCTTTTTTTTTTTCAGGAGAGCTTTGGCTATTCGGGGTTTTTTGTGATTCCATATGAATTTCATCAATAATTGTTCTATTTCTTTGAAGAATGACACTGAAATTTTGATTGGAATAGCATTGAATCTGTATATTGCTCTTGGTAGGATGGCCATTTTAATAATGTTTATTCTTCCAATCCATGAGCAGGGGATGTCTTTCCATTTCTTTGTGTCTTCTTCTATTTCTTTTAACAGTGTTTTATAGCTTTCTTTGTATAGGTCCTTTACCTCTTTTGTTAGATTTATTCCCAAATAATTGATTTTTTTTTGTTTTGCTAATAAAAGGGATGGGTTTTTTTATTTCTTCTTCTTCAGATTTATTGTTTGTGTATAGGAAGGCTACTGACTTTTGAGTGTTGATTTTGTATCCTGACACTTTACTGAACTGATTGATGAGTTGAATTAGTTTTTCTGTGGAGTTTTTGGGGTTCTCTATGTATACTATCATATCATCTGCAAATAGCGATAACTTGACTTCTTCTTTTCCTATTTGGATTCCTTATATGTCTTTCTCTTGTCTTGTTGCTCTGGCTAGAACTTCCAGTATTATATTGAAAAGCAGTGGTGAGAGTGGACATCCTTGTCTTGTTCCAGATCTTAATGGAATTGATTTCAGCTTTTCACCATTGAGAATGATATTGGCTGTTGGCTTGTCATATATGGCCTTTATGATGTTGAAGTATGTTCCTTGTATCCCAAGAATTTCAAGGGCTTTTATCATGAATGGGTGTTGTACTTTGTCGAAAGCTTTCTCAGCATCTATTGATATAATCATATGGTTTTTATATTTCTTTTTGTTGATGTGTTGGATAATGTTGATTGATTTTTGGATGTTGAACCATCCTTGTGTCCCTGGAATGAATCCTACTTGGTCATGGTGAATTATCTTATGGATACATTGTTGGATTCTGATAGCTAAAATTTTATTGAGGATTTTTGCATCAGTGTTCATTAGGGAGATTGGCCTGTAGTTTTCCTTTTTTGTGTTGTCCTTGTTCGGTTTTGGTATTAGTGTAATGTTGGCTTCATAGAACGTGTTTGGTATTGTCCCTTCCTTCTCAATTTTTGGGAAGATTTTGTGAAGGATAGGCACTAATTCATCTCTGAATGTTTGGTAGAATTCATTTGTAAATCCATCAGGTCCTAGGCTTTTGTTTTTGGGGAGGATTTTGATTACCATTTCAATTTCGCTGCTTGTAATTGGTCTGTTTAGGTGTTCTATTTCTTCTTTATCTAGCTTTGGGTGATTGTAGAGTTGTAGGAATTTGTCCATCTCCTCTAGATTGTTGAACTTGTTTCCATATAACTGTTCATAGTAGTTTCTGATTATTCTTTTGATTTCTGCTGTGTCCGTTATGATTTATCCTCTTTTATTAATGATCCTGTTTATTTGTGCTTTCTCCCTTTTTTCCTTTGTGAGCCTGGCTAGGGGTTTGTCTATTTTATTGATTTTTTCAAAGAACCAGCTCTTGGTTTCATTGATCTTTTGGATTGTTATTTTAGTTTCAATTTCATTTATTTCTGCTTTGGTTTTTATTATTTCTTTTCTTCTACTGGTTTTGGGGTTTTTTTGTTGTTCTTTTTCTAGTTCTTTGTGCTCGAGATTAGGTTGTTTCTTTGAGTTCTTTCTTGTTTCTTGATGTGAGCTTCTATTGCTATATATTTTCCTCTTATTACTGCTTTTGCTGTATCCCATACATTTAGGATATTGGTGTCCTTCTTGTCATTCAATTCAAAGAATTTTTAAATTTCTTCTTTGATCTCCTCATTAGTCCAGTGGTATTCCTGCAGTGTGGTTTTTAATCTCTATGAGGTAGGAGAGTTCCTTGCTTTCTTTTTATGGTTTATTTCTAGTTTGATGCCTTCATGGTCAGAAAGATGGTTGGTGTGATTTCAATCTTGGTGTATCTGCTGATGTTTGTCTTGTGCCCCAGTATGTGATCGATCCTGGAGAATGATCCGTGTGTGCTTGAGAAAAATGTGTACTCCGTTTTTTTGGGGTTTAGTGTTCTATAGATGTCTGTTAAGCCCAAATGCTCTAGGTCCTTATTTAGAGCTTTAGTTTCTTTACTTATTTTTTTGTCTTGTTGATCTATCCATTGTTGATTGTGGTGTGTTGAAGTCTCCCACTACGTATGTGTTTTCTCTGATGTCTGTTTTCAGAGAGGACAACAGTTGTCTGATATATTTTGATGCTCCTTCGTTTGGTGAGTATATGTTAATGAGTGTTATTTCTTCTTGAAGTATTGTCCCCTTGATCATAATGTAGTGACCGTTGGGGTCTCTTTTTATCTTTTCGAGTTTGAAATCTGTTTTATCTGATATAAGTATAGCTGTTCCTGCTTTCTTTTTTGGTCCATTTGCTTGTAGGATTGTTTTCCATCCTTTAACTTGAGTCTATTTTTATCTTTTGTAGCTAAATGTGTTTCCTGGAGACAGCAAAAGGTTGGGTTTTGTTTCTTAATCCAGGCTGCAACTCTGTGTCTTTTTATTGAAGAGTTTAGTCCATTTACATTTAGAGTTGATATTGATATGTTAGCATTTGTATTTGCCATTGTGTTTGTCTTTCCTTGGATTTTATTTATTTATTCTTTTAATAATTTTTTTTTTGGCCTTCTTTCGTTATTATTCGTCTCTCTGAGGTTCTGGCTTTAGGATTCCTTTTAGTATTTTTTGGAGTGGGGGTTTAGTCATAATGAAATTCCAGAGTTTCTGTTTGTCTGGGAAGGTCCTTATTCTTTCTTCATAGAGGAAGGAGAGCTTTGTGGGATAGAGTATTCTTGGTTGGCATCTGTTTTCTTGGAGTCTGTTGACTATGTCCCTCCACTCTCTCCTTGCCCGTAGTGTTTCTTCGGAGAAGTCTGATGTCAGCCTGATTGGCTTTCCTTTGAATGTTATCTGTTTCTTCCCTCATATCAGCTTCATTATTTTTTCCTTGTCCTGGATTCTTGGGAGCTTTACTATTATGTGTCTTGCTGTATTTTTCCTTTCGTCATAGAAGTTTGGTGTTCTTCTTGCTACTTGTATATCAATTTTCAGCTCCTTCTTCACATTTGGGAAGTTCTCTTCAATTATCTCTTTGAATATTTTCTCTGTTCCTACATCTTTCTCCTCTCCTTCTGGTATTCCTATAACTCTTATATTTCCTTTCCTCATGGAGTCAGATAGTTCCCGAAGTCTTTCTTTGGTCTTTTTCCTTCGTACTTCTCTTTCCTTTTCTGTTTTGGTTCTTTTTATTTCTGTGTCTTCAAGAGTACTTATTCGTTCTTCCATTTCATCTATTCTGCTTTCATTGCTTTTCCCAGAGTTCTTTAGTTCCTCCATTAATTCTTTGATCTCCTGCGTTTCTTTTACTTCCCCCTTTAGGGACTCAATTTCATTCTTCTGCTCGTTGATTATTTTTCTCATATCATTGTTTTCCTTTATGAGTTCTGTCACTTTTTTAATCATGACAATTTTAAATTCTCTTTCTGGAAGGCTCAGAAGTTCTTCCAAGTTACAGTCGTTGCAATCTGGGGATTGGTTTTCTTTTTGTGGTGTGCTTTTTTCCTGAGGAGTTGTTAGGTTGCGTGTGGTTCTTCTGCTCCCTACTGTCTGTTTTCTAATTTGTCGTATGCATTGGGACACTATGTTGCTGGGACTGGCCGGCATCTTGGGTGAACTTCTCTGCTCCCCTCTGGCTCCTCCGGGAGCCATCTGTCAGTTTCAAGCAGTCTTTACTGAAGAAAGTTCCCTGTTCTAAAATGCCGATGTGGTGACACATTCTCCTGTGCGCCTGGTCTGCCCCGGTGGTGGGTTTCCGCTCCCCCTCTGGGCTTGGACTGCAGGCCAGAGGGGGCCTGGCATGGGTGAACTTCCCCTGCTCACCTCTGGCTTCTGAGGGAGTTTTCTGCTGCTTTCAGGCAGTCTTTACTGAAGAAATGTCCCTGTTCTAAAATGGCGATGCGGGACGCACTTCCTGCGTGTCCGGTCTCAGGCACACTCTTCTGCGCGCCCCCTCGGCCCCCACCGTGGGTGCCCACTCCCCCTGTGGGCTCAGAATACTGGTCGGAAGGGGCGTGGCGTGGGCTAACTTCCCAGCTGGCCACTGGCTCCTCTGGGAGCCTTCTGCTGGTTTCAAGTCGCTAGGTGGCGCCAGAGATCTCTCCTAGGGCCCTTGGGGAGCTGATTTTTTTCATCCCGTGGGACAGGGAACAGGGAAGGAATGGTAGGGTAAACCTCAACGGCATTGGGGTGCTGTGTCTGCCTTGTGCCCCACCGTCGTGGAGAACCCACGCCCTGAATTTCTTGCCCCGGGTCTCAGTTCCAAAGCCCTCAGGTCCAGGACGCGGGCTGTAGCCCAGTTCAGTGTCCTCAAAAATGGCGTCTTTTGCACACTGCTCCCGTGCCTGGGTGGGTGCCTGGTTCGATTACTCAGTGAGGGACTTTCACCTCAGTGAGTGTCCCCGCCCATCTCCCCGCAAGCCTAGGTTGCAGGCGAGGGGACCTGGGCAGCCGCGATCCTGATCCACGTTTGCTTTTCAAGCGAGCTGCTTTTACGCGCAAGCTTACCGGCTGGCCCGGGGCTGTGTGCAGGTCTCCTCCTGGGGTCTCTGTTGTTCTCTAATGGCACCTGGAGCCATTCGCTCACCTCCGCCAGGGAATCCTGCAAGGTTCTCCACAGCTCCCGTTCACGGGGTGTGGTGGCTGAAATAGTTCCTTTCCACTCACAGTCCTGCTTGATGTGTAGTTTGTTCTTGTTGGTCGTTTTAGTTTGTTTTTTTCCTCCTTTCTGTTGGTCGGAGAGTGCCAACTTTGTGGGTGGGGGAGGGGAGCAGGGTTCTGCGCTTTCCTCCCTTCTAGTCCTCTTTTATGGCAACTTTCTTCTTCGGGTAGTTTGCTGGAGTCGTCCGTTTATCTTCCGTGTCCCAGTTCTCACTGTGACCTGCCGTTTTTCCTCCCTATTAACTTTTCTTTAATGGGAGATCTTACTCGCAGCGTCTCCTCGCCGCCATGTTGATCCACCTCCTCCGATAACTATATTTTTAAGACCCAACTTTTATTTTTAAAGATTTTATTTATGCATGCATACAAGAACTAGGTTACAGGCCAGAGGTGTGGGAGGTGACAGGATTCACCAGATACTGAGTGGGGAACAGAACAGGCAGATAGTCTGGTACACTGCTGAGGGGAGTAGCAGAGGAGTCAGGCCATGCCATGTGGGTAGCTCCCTGGACAGCCAGGGACTGAACTCATGAACTCATGCTGCAGTGGCTGCAGATAGCTTCATAGTGCTGCACTTAACCCCTTGCACCACCAGGGAGGCCCCAATACTCAACTTTTTTCAATTGTTTTTGTTTTTTATTGCTGTTATTGCTGCTGCTGTTTTCTAAAATAAGCTAAACAACAAATGAACTTAGTCCTCAGCTATGTTGTCAGATGACAGAAAAGTGAAAATGTCATTTTGTCTCAAATTTACCATACAGCTGATGAGCCTAAATACGTTCATGTTTTTTTCATTACCTCATTAATTCTACTAGAAGTCCCTCCATAGAGATTTAGCTAGGAGGTGGGTTTGCTCATCCATTCTCTACCTTGCAACCCAGCAATTGTGATGGATGGGCATGGAAGACCTGCCTGGGGCATGTGCAGATAACAGATCTGTAGTTTATGTAAGGTTCCCAAGGCACTGTTTGCAACTCTGTCCCTGATTTTCTTTTCAAGAAAGCATGTAAATTTGTAGTAGAGTGAATGGGATATTGTTTTAGGGGTAATCTTGTTTCCTGCTATAATTCATGTTGGAAAAATGCCTTTGTATACTTTAGCTTTTTATTGTATTATTTTACTATTATGAGTAAATTATTAGGAGCATATCTAGCAACTGGTACTGTGGTTGAGAATCTCAGAAATGGATACTGTGTTCTAAGATAGAAACGTCACCTAAACCTGATAATTTTTCTTTGAAAAAACTTAAATGGGAGGAAGTTGAATGTGCCTGAGTGGAGCTAGGAAGGTGATCATAGGGATGCGGTTTATCATACTATAATCATATTATTTGAAGAATTTAGAAAATGTTCAATGCAAAAAATTTAATAGTTACAGAGTTCTTTTAATTCAGTGAAGGGACTGGATTCTTAAACCAAAGAGAAATGGACTGGGGTCTCAGTTTTGTCAGCTGTGTGAGCTACCTGTACATTTCAAAGTTGAAATAATAAATAATACTTATTGCATATGGTTGTTTTGATTATTAAAATATCTGATTTTAATGTCTTTCATTTATTGAGTGCTTACTCTCTGCAGTTCCAAGTGTTTTATAGAAATTATCTCATCTATTTTTCAAACAAGTCTTTGATGGGTCTAGTAATTATCACCATTTTACATACAAAAAAGTATATACACAGAATAATTAATTTTCATGAAAAGTAAGGTATAATGTAAGGAAAGCATGATGCCAGAAAGAGACTGGATAAATGTTAACTGTATTGTTCACATAGGTTTAACAGTGAAAGCAATAAGTATAAAAGTATTTAACCTAAGCACTAGTGTGCTAAATTTCAAATTAACTGAAGTTCAAATTAGCCATTTCATTTGCAGCATAAATCAAACTAAATGGCTAAGAATGAAAATTATGTGATTTAAGCATTCTTAATTAAAAAACTTCAATTCATCAAATTATAAATTCTTGAGATCAATAGTCATCATCTGTTCCTCAATTATAATATTTATATAACTCACAATGAAATGTGGGATGGTGATAATTTTCTAATGAACTCGATGATACAAACAACCAAGCAGGAAATCTAACTTTTATAGTAAAAAAAATTTTTGACCTAAATTATTAATTTTAGAGGTTAAGAGAAGAATCACACAAGGTCTTACTCTCAGTTGATATAAATAAGGGAATTGTTTACCTCCTTTTTTGACCACTGGAGCAATTTATGAATCTCTAAATGACAGGTTGTTAGCATTTAGGTACTGATTGTGTCTTTAGTCAAGATTTGTTTGAACCTGAACATGGTCATCTGATAATTTCCTATCATATATAAGATTGGAGGGCTGCCCCCCATCACCCCCCTCACCGCCCCCGCAGTGGCACAGCGGGTTGAGTGCTGTGCAGCTGTCCGCAGCCTCTGTAGTGTGGGTTCAATTCCCCGCCGGCCGGGAGAAACTCACATGGCATGGCAGACCTCTCCTGTCTCGACCGCTGCTCCCCTCAGCAGTGTCTTTGGTCCGTCTGACTGTTCTGCTCCCCCCGCTCTCTGGTGAATTCTCTCACCCTCCTGCGCCTGTGACCTGTACCCCAGTTCTTATATAAATAAATAAATCTTTAAAAAAATTAAAAAAAAAGATTAGAGCAAAACTTTCTTCCTTGGGAATGTCTTTAAATTTTCTAATTCTGGCATTCATCATGGATTACAGTTTATTTTGCTGCCCTCACCTGATTTCTTTGCATATATCTTAGAAAAAATATTCTTCCAGGAATAAACCTTGAATTTTTATCCCAAATTTCAGCAGCAGAAGTCACTAAAATAAGCACAGCTGTGACCCATCATGAGTTATTTGATTCTATAACTATTCTATATAGCGCTTTCTTTCTCTCCTTGCATCCTACTTGCTCACTCCATGTTTCAAATGGTGCTCAGAAACACATAATTGGCTAAATATAGGGTATAAGTGAACAATCTGAATGACTGGTAAAAACAATCATCTAATAGAGCTGCAGAACCAATACACTGAAATACTGTTTCACAGGGAAATGGTCACTCAATGATTTTTGAGAAGAATGAAATCACAAAGTCAAACCCTTTTTGACTACAGTGATCACCTAATTTATACATAGTAGTTTTATAGAACAAGCTAGAAGTTAGAGTGATACCACCATGAATGCATCCCATCTTGTCAGAATGACCTAGACGAAGAATATTACATAAACCTATAGTGATAAATATGGCAAGATAAGGAAATGAAGATTAATACCATGATTGACTGACATGAGTCATCGGAAAGTGAGCATAACAAACCTGGTTATACTCATCTTCAATAAAGTTTTTGTACAATAAATGAATTCCAGAAGCACTACAAATATAAATTTGGAATATTGAATCACATTTAAGAAACTGTATGTGTCCCTATACAAAAGTATTTATTATTGTAAACCAGGTAAACATCTGTTTTAGGAAATCCCTAATTTACTGTATGTTTTAATAGACTAGATTTTCTTAAAACAGAGAAATCTTGAATAACAATGGTTTAGAGGACTTCTGCTAAGAATAGTTTAGAGTTCATTCAGCATTTGTAATATTGCAAAGTAGATTTTGCATGTTTATTAACTTGTGTCTCTTTTAAAGGTGTCTTCTTTTTCTCCTATAGTTTAAGTAAGCATAATACATTGGGTTTAAAATAGAAATAGAGTATATAAAAATTATGGTGATATAAGAAGCATGGTACAAGAGAAAAGACCTTGCTTTATCAAGTGTCCAATATTTAAAAATGCTTTACACTAACATTTTTTCAAGTATTATTTTACACATGCTTTTAAATAGTTTCATAAATTTTCTACAAATAATTTGTTTTATTAAAATGCTATGTTACTTGATGTATAGTATTCCATTGTTTCTCCACTATATTAATGGGGATACTTAGATTACTTACACACTTTCATTATGGAATTCATGCTATGAAAAACCTTATACATATTATTTTATATATTTGTGATAGTTTCTAAATATTTCATATAGAGGCAGAATTTCTGGGGCATACAGTATACATTCTTTCATATTTACTTAGTATTTCCAAATTGCTTTACTAAATATTTTTTAGATTTATTCTTTTACCAGCCATATAAGAACCTACACTGTTCATATTAACTAGAACTATACATATAATATGGATAAATCTCTCCAAATATTTTTAAATAAAACAATTTATATACAAGTTTAAGTTTTCTAAAAGCCATAGTGTATGTGTATTATGTGCATATGTATATATGGCTTATAGAAAAACTCATAAGTAGTGAAAGTACAAAAACAAGCATGTGTGGAACTGATAGACACCAACTTAAAGATAATGGCAGGGGAAGAGTGGACTGGAATGGGAGAGTAGGACTTTAACAGTTTGTGTAAACTTCATTTGTTTGTAAGAAAATGTGAAAGAAATGAGGCCAAAATGTAATACCATTTTATCTAGCAGGAAGGTACAAGAATATCTATTATTATCTGTGCTCTTAGGTGAGCTTAAAAATTCCCAATGAAAAATGAAAACATTATTGAGCTTAGGTAGAAATTTATGGCTTTTCTGAAATACAGACAGATGGTACTTCATTTGACAACAATGATCAGTTAAGTGAGCAAACATTAGACAGTACTCTTGCCATAAGAAAGGTGTAGTTCTAATGTAATGACAACAGCACACTTCTGTAGATAATTTGTCCAGGGATTTTCTCCCTATTTCCTTAAAGCTATTCTGTGAGCTAGTCAGGATGCCAATACTGTCTTTACTTCGTAGACAAGGAAATCCAAACTCAGTGAACTCCATTAATTTGCTGACAGTGAGTTACAGAGCTACTATGATAGGCCCAAGTCAGAACCAGAGCCCAAGACTTCTTAGGCCAGTGCATTTCTTCCTGACTCGGCCCCACAATGCCCCTGCATCTCTCAATCCAAGAGCAGAAATGACCAAAAAGGGATGCATCTGTCATTTTGTCAAGCATTCATGATAAAATAACAAAAGCCATTAGTGGTCCAGCTAGTGGCCAAGTCCTCCTCCCAGACGCAGTGACACACCATGCAAAGCCTCTCAAAATGCAATTGTGTCCATGCTCCATCTAAGGGGCACAAAGGTTGCATATTTCCTGTGTACTATTTCTCATGGAAATTATATCTTGTAATATATTGAAGAGGGCAGTTACAAGAAAAAATAATCCATATTTTACAAAAAAAATGTATAATTTCTCACTTTGAATGATTTTAATGTTTAAAACAGGGTGGGATTGTATGAGTCTGTCCTAGTTTTTGCTGGGCAAGAGCAGCAGGCATTCACACTTATGGTCCCAAAGGAACAAAATAAAACTAAAAATTTAAGCTAATCAATATTTCCCAAAAGTCAGTAAAAAGAATATATAAAAGAGAAACATGGAGTTCTGACATTTTCAGAAACTGAAGAATCTGAAGTAATATATTTCTTTCTTTACTATAATAGTTCTACTTTCAAAACTGAGGGCCAAATGTGAAATAACTTAGGTTTTGATAAAAGTTGAAAGAAAAAATCTTTAAAATCATAGTGCCTTTTTTCCAAATTATCATCAGTTGACTAGTTTTAATACCTCTGCTTATATGCTCATAATTGGGATTCAATTTAATCAATTAAAATATTCAACTATCTGAGTTAGTATAGCTGGAGTCTTGACTATGGTATTATGTATGACTTTATCAGTATTAATAATCAGTCCTAAGTCTACTCCTAGGGTTTTCTTTAATGCCATAATTAGTTCATTTTCCTGTAATACTTCCTTTTTTCTCTCCACGGAGAGGTAGTTATTAAGTTCCCTCTTTCACTCCCTAGAAAATCCTTTACTCCATTTCTAACATTTTTTTCCTAACAAAAGACCTTATGAAATTAACCTAAAGAGCACTAAGATTCAGATAATGTTCTAATTGTTAAATCTGTTGGTTCTTTTTCAATTTTCATTCTACTCAACTCCTTGGCAGCATTTGGGATTCCTTATCAACTCCTCTATCTTAAAAGCTCTTTTTGCTTGGCTCCTAAACACACTTCCCTGGTTTTCTTCTAATTACTCATTCACAGTTTTGTTTGCTTATTCCTCCTCCTTTTAACTCCAATCATGGATATTACTAAGGATTCCTTCTTTCTTTTCTGCTTGTCTTATTTTATCTCCTTTCCCTGGGTCTTCCCATTCATGGCTTTAATTATTATCTATACATTTGCAACTCATACATTTATATCTCCAAGTTTAATCTCTTTTCTGAAAACCCAAACCCAATATGTTCTTTATATTGCTACTAGAATATTATCCTTTTTTATAAATGATCACACTTTCGTTGAAAAATTAGAAGGACCCTCTGGGGGACAAAGTCCATATTGCTTAATATTGCATACGAAATTTTCTACATTATGTATTTTCTAGCCTCAGTTGTTTTTTTCACCTAAATTATGTTTGTTAAAGTAAAGTAGGTTTACATCTTTGTATGTGTTCTGGGGGTTATATATTCAAACCTGCAAATAAATACTTTCACAACCTGCCCTCTACCAATGGCCCAATAATCCTCTATGTTCCATTGTGTTCCTTCTTTCTCAGCTCCACTCCATCACCCTCCCCCTCTGGTTGCCTCAGTTTTGCAATCACATGTTAAAGAGTTTATTATTGGATTGTTTTTGAGTGACCCTTTGTTATGATATTGCTACTTGTCATAAACCTTGTACCACCTCACAGTAGTGCCTCACCAGACCTCCTTCTTTTTTCTGCATTTTCTGCACTGACCATATTTCTAATATTAAGAACATCAAGACACAAAGGCTGATAAACATATTCTTACCAGTATAGAAGGACCCATTCCAAGTTAGGACTATTAGGAAAAGCAAAGCATGCTTACAGGGCTTTCTTCTCTTTGTCCATAATCTTTGGATTATGTCAAAAATGTTCATGTTCCGTAGAATATATTTACACAGTCTTGGGTAAAGGAACCCATATGAATTCCTCCTGTAGGAGGAAGAATTCTCCTGTTGATTTATTACTTTAACCCCAAGTTATTTTCAGAAGATAAGAGGAAGGAGACATGTAAAGAAGAAACAGACCAGTTGAATGAACCTTGATAACCAAGGAGTGACCCTGCTGCAGGCAGAAGTTTCTCACACACATGAAAAATTAAATCTGACTTATTCAGTGAAAATAATTCTTCTTCTGTGTTCTGTTAACATCTAGTTTATGCTCAGATTATAACTCATAGTACATTTATCTATAATTACTTGATTTTATGTTCATTTTCACAAATCAGTCTGTGGCTCCTGGAACAGAGCAGATGACAATAAATTAGCAATGAACTCACCAAGAACAGCAATACCTAGGATGTATGTAATGAAGATGTTTCTTCATTATTCTTGTAATCATAACAATGGCCATATTAAAACAGCACAACGTGGTCAAAGAAATTATGAATTACCCTATAAACTATGTAGTCTACCCAATTAAACCAACATATTCATAAAATAATCAATTACTTTGTACAATTAGAAATAACTGACCCTATCTACTAGAAATTTTTCAAATAGGATAAATTAGTTGTGCTGGCTCATGCTATTTATGTTTAAAGATACAAGTTACTTTCCTAAGCAATTCCATCAGAATCTCATCTGTGGTTTTCAAAATCCACTAAGAATTAATGACACATTTATGTTACAAAAGAGAATCTCGCTCAACCGAAAGGTGCTAATTTTCTAGTTATGACAGGTTGAAATACAGAGTGCCCAGGAGACTAGAGTATGTGCTCAAAATGCCAGGTAGTTACCGAGAAAGTGCTGGTAATAACTCCTTTTCTGATTTCCACATCTCTAATATTCCTGTTTCTATTCCTTTCCTGATATTTCACATTTACGTGACTTCTTTCTCTGCAATTTAGCTCTTTATTTAGCTCACAAAGTAGGCATTATACTAAGGAGGTAGAGTATTCATCTTTTGGCGTCAGTACCAGTTGCCCTTAGCAACCACCACTTGAAGGGAAACCTTATTTTCATCTGGTAACTCAAAATAGGACTAAAGGGTCAACTGCAGAGCAATTGTGAAAAGCAGGTCTCACCCCATGCAAACTGGCACGTTACTCAATACAAGACCCTCTTTCATTTGGAGCTAAAGAATTTGGGAGTCTTGTTCACAAATATTTCATAAATCACAGGGTTTATAAATTGATTTCTAAACAAATTTTGTAAAAATAAAACTTGGAATCCATTTTAACTTGAAATCTCTTCATTATTGAGAGTACAGAAAGAAACCATATAATCAAAACAATTTAATACAAACAGGAAGACAGAAGAAAGGAATATTCATTTCAAATGTGTTATGTCAAGTACTCTGAAACTATAATTCCTTTTGAATTTACTGATCTATAATTTCATTTCAAGCTTCCAAGAACCTAGGTTACAAAGTAAAGCCAATATGCTGCCCGTTATTAGTTTATTTTTATTTTTTAAATATTTATTTATGCATACAAGAGCTGGGGTACAGGCCAGAGATGTGGGGGGTGAGAGGATCCACCAGAGACAGAATAGGGAACAGAACAGGCAGACTGACTGAAATACACTGCTGAGGGGAGCAGCAGGCGAGATAGGAGAAGTCTGCCTCACCATGTAGGTTTCCCCCTGGCTGGCTGGGGATCGAACTCATGCTGCAAAGGCTATGGATTTCTTCATAGTGCAGTGCTTAACCCCTTGTGCCACCAGGGAGGCCCCCCGTCATTAGTTTTAATAAATGCAAATGATTAAACTAATAAATGCAAATGATTAAACAGCTAATGATTCGGGATATTTTTGAATCATCTGATACTTAACAATTGCTAATCTATTGCTAAGGGAAAATTAGAGATAAATGCTAATTTTCATTCTTACTATCCTCTTTGAAGCCCCTTATATATAGCTCATTTAATACTCCATGTGATATTTAATATATACTCTATATTAACATTCTTTTATGAATCAAAGAATGAAAAAGTTTGTACATTTCCATTTTTTAAACTTAAGAAATCTAAAACAGACTTTTTCAGCAACATATTCCAGAAGTTATATGCTGCCCCATGTTAGAAATCAATATGAGTTTAGGGAGAGGGATGTTGATACCATAGCATTGTTTATGTTGACACCAACAGGTTTTTCTGTGCCACTATGTCTTTTTCTTGCAAGATGCCTAGTCATTGATGCTGGTAAAATCAATGTTTTCCATATAAGTCAATTCTGTTCAATATGTATGACAAGACATCTTACTACTGCTCTGTCCACAATCCTACTACTTAAGACATGAGTTATGCACTTATGAAACACAATTTAGGGGGAAATATAATGCAAAGAATAGTTCAAGTTGAAGCAGAGAGAATTCGAAGCATGTCACAAATTTAAGGTGAGTGACATAAATATGATGATGAGGAGGATAATGATGAAATTGTATTAATAAAATCTGGAATATGATTATATATAATTGCACAACTGTTTTCTAGAAACAGGATATTTTCACATTTTTGCAAGCTATTCCAGCTAAAGTTTGAAATCCACATGTTGCAAATTTAATCTTGCACTCTTTACCTCTTAGTAGAATAAAGAAACAGAAAATAAATCAGTTACTGATTTATCCTATGGGGTTTTGTTTTGTTTTCCAGTTCCCCTTCAGCACTACATTCAGGTTACATCAAAGACTATTGTTTTCAACTAAAAAGACTAAACATAATTAACCTATTTTATAATAACGAACCAGCAGAAAGAGAAGACAGGAAAACAAATTTACAATTGCACTAAAAAGAATGAAAATCAAAATAAAAAGACAACCTATAGAAGATCCACATTGTACATCTGATAAGGGGTCATTATCCAATATGTATAAAAACTTCATACAACTCAACAAGAAAACAAACAACCTGATTAAAGAATGGGTAGAGGATCTGAAAAGATGGCCAACAGGCACATGAAAAGATGTTCATATCTCTTATTATTCAGGAAATGCAAATCAAAGCAATGAGATGTCATCTCACACCTATGAGAACAGATATCCAAAAGACAAGACACAAGAAGTACTGGGGAAGATAGGGAGAGAAAGGAATCCTTGTACAATGTTGGTAGAAATATAAATAGGTGCAGCTATTAGGGAGAGCAGTATGGTGATTCCTCAGAAACTTAAAAATATTCTGTGTGATCCAGTTATCCCACTTAGAATTATTTACCTGAGAAATACAATAAAAGTAATTTGAAGGGATGTATGTACTCCTTTATTTATTGCAGCATTATGTACAATAGCTGAGTACAAGTATATATTGTCTGATTTTTTTAAAGATTTATTTTATTTATTTATGTATACAAGAGCTGGGGTACAGGCCAGAGGTGTGGGGGAGTGAGAGGATTCACCCGAGACAGAGTGGGGAGCAGAACAGGAGGATTGACTGAAATACACTGCTGAGGAGAGCTGCAGGCGAAACCTGAGAGATCTGCTGCACCATGTGGGTCACCTCCCTGGCCGGGGATGGAACTCGCGCTGCCGCGGCTGCCTATAGCTTCAGAGTGCTGAGACTTAACACCTTGTGCCACCAGGGAGGCCCGTGTCTTTGATTTTTATTTGAACCCAGCCCTCAGCTACTAAAAAAATCTGCCACCTCTCAGATTTATCTTTCCAAGTGGACTGCATACAATCCTCTGGGATGGAACTAGCATGAATGCATTTTACTGATAGATAGCAAGGATGCTATTCCACATTGTCCCCATATTCTTCTTGAGTCTTTCTGAGTTGCCACTCAGTGCTCTCTCACCTAGTCTCCCTTGTTACATATGTTTACCTTGTGGAGGTCCTGACGAGATGGGAGATGCTACCTGAGATTACAGAACACCTCTCTTTGTTGGAGACTTTGTGCTTATTTCCCTCTATGATGGCCAACTCCATGACAAGGAAATTAGGCTCATAACCGAGGTCCACTAGTCACTACCTCCCTGTCCAGACCCCAAACTCTGTTCTGACTGCTGACATTAGAAATCGCCACATATTTGGAGAGTGGTAGGAGTTGATGCTCAATGTTCATACTCCAACTGGAGGACTCCAGGGGTTGTATCTGTCAAGTTTATCACAAGCCTCAAAATTAATCGTAGTTAGACCATCAGTAAATTAAGAAAAATTGTTTAATGTCTTAATATAACACTTTTAATAACCAGAACTCTTCAAGTAGTTTTACTTGAACTATAAGAACTTAGTCACCTGGGAGGTCTTGAAGAGCCCTTAAGTGCTGCACAAAAGATGCTCTTTCTGAAAGAAAAAAAAAGCTGTTTCTTCTTTTTCATTTTACACATTTATTTGTATGTATTTGGTATGATGTATGAGTCAAATAACAGAGGAAAGACAATGTCATATGCCAAGAACTGCAACCCAAACGGAAATATTTTCAAAGCATCTTGTAGAGGAGGAATAGAGCAATGTCTTTAATGGGACTGCTAGGCCTTAAAATAAATGAGTGAATGTAAGATGATATGGAAGTCTACAGAGATATCAATCAGGTTCTTTGAAAGTTGGATCAGATTTGAGGGATCTTGTAAGAATTAGGTTAGCTCCCAACACTCCAGAAAATCCTCTAATCCTGGAGAACTCCAAGAATTTCCTATTTCATCCTTGGGTGAGAACTTCCACTCTCTGTGATAAACAAGTAGTGTTTTGACATACATGTAGAGACTCCTTAAGAGAAAATTACAATATTTTGGGGGTGATTCTAGATTTTACAAGTCAGAAATGGGCACCGAAGATATTGAAAGGAAATAGTTTCACAAGATGATTTCATTAAAACTCTATCACATCTTCTTCTGAAGAGCCCAAGATTATAGCATGAGGATGACAGCAAATCACAGGGATGTACTTAAATAGATAGCTATGCAGGTGAGGATCAGTAACAAAAGCAAACAAAACAGGTTCATTTGGGGGACACATTCAATGTCTGCATCTTTTAGACCACATGAAAAATATTCTCATCAATATTTTGGGTGTATGACAACTATAGTCTTGAGGTCAAATATCAATTACCCATCTTTGACTAGTTCAAAGAGATGGACTTTGGATTTAGTCAGTCTGTGAATTCTACCTCCATTACTTACTAGCTATGTGATATAGGGAAATCACTCTTCAGTGCCATACCTCTCTCATCTGTAAAAGGGTGATAATAAAACTTATCTTAGAGGGGTGTAAAGTCAAAAAGCAAAATATAGTTGCAAAGTACCTAGCAAATATTAAGTTTTGAATGAATAAGCGCTGCTGTTATTATTTCCTATCATCCTTGTTACTATCATCACAGCTTTAGTGACAGACAAGCATCATCACACAGGAAACCCTCTTGCCTGCTTCTCATCTCCTTACTATTGTGATTTCCCAAACAAGCAGGGCGTATGGGCATTCCCTAGGAGACTACACAGGTCACTCAATGTGCATAGTGAAAAAAAAAAATGTGCATAGTGGTTTACAGAAGCAAGTTACAGGGCGAACAAACCTTTCCTCACCAGTGCATGCTTTTTTACTCAAGCACTTTGGTATACAATTAGTAAGTGTTATTTCTAGCAGCTTGTGATTTGCAGTAAGTAATTGCAGTTTAGTGTTCTTTCTTCTATTGCCACTTGCTAAACACCCACTTAAAGTATCAGATCACAAAATTCACTATAAATTGAAATTTATGTTTCCTTTTGGGTAATCTGGGAATAATCCAACAAAGACAATGAGGAAAACATAATGCTAATTTCTACTCTTGGTTTCATAATACTACATTGATTATTTTCAGACTTAATTTGGTGTGTAACAAAAGAGATATTTCCTCTTATATTTTTGTTAATGTGGATTCTTTTCATTTGTTTCAACCAATGAATTTATACTACCAAATGTCACTCAGAGTAAGGATAAGCAAAATTAACTTACTGAGGCATTTTAGTGAGAAAAAAATTCTCCTGTTCTCAACTGCCTGAATAATGGAAGGCAGAGCTCTTTCTAAAGATTTTTCTTCTCACAAAATGTGGTTATATTTAATATCAGAGAGAAGGCAAGGGTGTTAATTATTACCATCCAGTTAGAAATTAGCATGGATTATATTCTCGCTCCTACTCTTCAGATTTTTAATTAATAATTTTTTATTAAGGTATCATTGATTTATAACATTATATAAAGTTTATACATATATAGCATTATAACTCAACAGCTGTATACTCTACAATATGGTCACCATGAAAAGTCTAGTTCCCATCCATCATAAATTGATCCCCTTTTATATATTTTACCCACCCCCAACCACCTTCACCTCTCTCTGGTAACCTCCAATCTGTTCTGTATATCTGAGAGTTTGTTTTTGTTTTTCATTTGCACATGAGCTTTATTTCTTCATATTTCACATATGAGTGAAATCATATGGAATTTATCTTTTTCATCAGATTCATTTCACTTAACATAATACCTTCTAGGTCTATTCATGTAGCAAATGACACTATTTCATATATTATCATAGCTGCTACTCTTCAGATTCCAAATGCAAAAAAAAAATTACATGACCCAAATGTTTATCAACTGACTAGTGAATAAATAAAATGTAGTCTATGCATATAATAGAATATTATTTGGCAATAAAGAGGAAAGAATACATATTGTTATTTGTGACACTACTGATGAAGGTTAAAAACATTCTTCTAAATAAAACAAGTCAGGCACAAAATATTACATATTGTATAGTTCCATATATATTAAATGTTCAGGAAATTTATAGAAACAATAGATTAGGGGCTCCCCGGGGCTAGGATGATAGCGTGCTGGGGGGGAGTGACTACTAATATATATGAGGTTTATTTCTGGAATGATAAACATGTTTTGGGATTACATAGTGGTGATAGTTGGGAAACTGCGAATATACTAAAACTCATTGAATTTTATGTTTTAGAAGAGTTACTTGTATGGCATATAAACTATATCCCAATATTCTACACAGAAAATTGTTGATTGTCACTTTCAAAACAAATATTCACTACAGCTTACCTTGTAAGGTTCAATGAATTCTCAAATGACACTACATTAGCAAAATAAGTTTGAAATCTTTATATGTAAGTCTCAAGTTGGTGCCCATAGTTTTATTAACAGAATTTCTTGCTAGTTTTGAATTTTAGAAAAAAAGTTACCTTGGGTAATTCTATAATTTTACTGGCTTTTCTCACAGAACAAAAGAAGCATTTAAGTTATATTTATTTTTGTTTTTGCAATGAAACAGAGTCAAAATGGAATTAAATAAGAATTAGATTCCATGGATTCTTGAAAGCAACAGCAGATCAAATGTGGAACATACCCAAAGTGAGGTAGAAATAATAACTTAGTACACTAGTAAAAAAGATCACACAAATTGAGGGGGCGGAGCAACATGGCGGCGAGGAGACGCTGCGAGTAAGATCTCCCATTAAAAAAAGTTAATAGGGAGGAAAAGCGGCAGGTCCCAGTGAGAACTGGGACACGGAAGATAAACGGGTGACTCCAGCAAACTGCCCGAAGAAGAAAGTTGCCATAAAAGAGGACGAGAAGGGAGGGAAGCGCAGAACCCTGCTCCCCTCCCCCGCCCACAGAGGCGGCACTCTCCGACCAGCAGAGACGAGGGAAACAACAAACCAAAACGCCCAACAAGAAAAACGGACGCAGCAAGTGGGACTGTGAGTGGAAAGGAACTATTGCAGCCACCACACCCCGTGAACGGGAGAGGCGAACCCTGCAGGATCCGCCGCGGAGGTGAGCTCCAGGCGCCATTAAAGAGAGCCACGCCCCCCAGGAGGAGACCAGCACCAGCACACAGCCCCGGCCGCCCGGTAAGGTTGCGTGCGGAAAGCGGCGCGGATCCGGACCGGATCGCAGCTGCCCAGGTCCCCGCGCCTGTGACCTAGGCTTGCGGGGAGACGGCGGAGGCCCTCCCTGAGTGAGCAGGAACAAGGCGCCCAGGCAGGGGAGCGGGACTCAAAAGGCGCCATTCCCGCGCCACTGATCTGGGCTACAGCCCGCGTCCTGGAACTGAGGGCTTTGGAACTGAGACCCGGGCGAGGCCCTCCCTGAGTGAGCAGGAACAAGGCGCCCAGGCAGGGGAGCGGGATTCAAAAGGCGCCATTCCCGCGCCACTGATCTGGGCTACAGCCCGCGTCCTGGAACTGAGGGCTTTGGAACTGAGACCCGGGGCACGAAATTAGGGGGAGACGGCGGAGGCCCTCCCTGAGTGAGCAGGAACAAGGCGCCCAGGCAGGGGAGCGGGATTCAAAAGGCGCCATTCCCGCGCCACTGATCTGGGCTACAGCCCGCATCCTGGAACTGAGGGCTTTGGAACTGAGACCCGGGGCACGAAATTAGGGGGAGACTGCGGAGGCCCTCCCTGAGTGAGCAGGAACAAGGCGCCCAGGCAAGGGAGCTGGATTCAAAAGGCGCCATTCCCGCGCCACTGATCTGGGCTACAGCCTGCGTCCTGGAACTGAGGGCTTTGGAACTGAGACCCGGGGCACGAAATTAGGGGAAGACTGCGGAGGCCCTCCCTGAGTGAGCAGGAACAAGGCGCCCAGGCAAGGGAGCTGGACTCAAAAGGCGCCATTCCCGCGCCACTGATCTGGGCTACAGCCCGCATCCTGGAACTGAGGGCTTTGGAACTGAGACCCGGGCACGAAATTAGGGGGAGACGGCGGAGGCCCATCCTGAGTGAGCAGGAACAAGGCGCCCAGGCAGGGGAGCAGGATTCAAAAGGCGCCATTCCCGCCCCACTGATCTGGGCTACAGCCCGCGTCCTGGAACTGAGGGCTTTGGAACAGAGACCCGGGGCACGAAATTAGGGGCGTGGGTTCCCCACGACGGTGGGGCACAAGGCAGACACAGCACCCCAAAGCCGTTGAGGTGTACCCTACCATCCCCGCTCTGCTCCCTGTCCAACGGGGTGGAAAATCAGCTCCCCAAGGGCTCTAGGAGAGATCTCTGGCACCACCTAGCGACTTGAAGCCAGCAGAGGCTCCTGAAGGAGCTAGTGGCCAGCTGGGGAGTTTGCCCACACCGGGCCCCTTCCGAACAAGTAGTCTGAGCCCACAGGGAGAGCGAGCACCCACAGCCGGGGCAGACCAGGTGCGCAGAAGAGTGTGCCTGAGACCAGACACGCAGGGAGTGTGTCCCACATCACCATTTTAGAACAGGGACATTTCTTCAGTAAAGACTACCTGCAGAAGGCTTCCTCAGGAGCCAGAGGTGAGCGGGGGAAGTTCGCCCACACCAGACCCCCTCTGGCCTGCAGTCCAAGCCCAGAGGGGAGCAGGAACCCACCGCCGGGGCAGACCAGGCGCACAGGGGAGTGTGTCCCTACATTGGCATTTTAGAACAGGGACCTTTCTCCAGTAAAGACTGCTTGAAACTGACAGATGACTCCTGGAAGAACCAGAGGGGAACAGAGAAGCCCACCCAAGATGCCGGCCAGTCCCAACTACACAGTGTCCCAACGCATACGGCAAATTAGAAAACAGACAGTAGGGAAGAGAAGAACCACACGCAACCTAGCAACTCTCCAGAGAAAAAGCACACCACAAAAAGAAAGCCAGCCCCCAGATTGCAAAGACAATAACTTGGAAGAATTTCTGAGCCTTCCAGAAAGAGAATTTAAAATTGCCGTGATTAAAAAACTAACAGAAGTCATAAAGGAAAACAATGATAAGGGAAAAATAATCAACGATCAGAAGAATGCAATTGAGTCCCTAGAGAGGGAAAACAATGGTCAGAAGAAAGAAATTGAGTCCCTAAAGAGGGAAGTAAAAGAAATGCAGGAGATCAAAGAATTAATGGAAGAACTAAAGAATTCTGGGAAAAGCAATGAAAGCAGAATAGATGAAATGGAAGAACGAATAAGTAATCTTGAAGACATAGAAATAAAAAGAACCAAAACAGAAAAGGAAAGAGAAGTACGAAGGAAAAAGAACGAGGAAAGACTTCGGGAACTATCTGACTCCATGAGGAAAGGAAATATAAGAGTTATAGGAATACCAGAAGGAGAGGAGAGAGATGTAGGAACAGAGAAAATATTCAAAGAGATAATTGAAGAGAACTTCCCAAATGTGAAGAAGGAGCTGAAAATTGATATACAAGAAGCAAGAAGAACACCAAACTTCCACGACGAAAGGAAAAATACAGCAAGACACATAATAGTAAAGCTCCCAAGAATCCAGGACAAGGAAAAAATAATGAAGCTGGCAAGAGGGAAGAAACAGATAACATTCAAAGGAAAACCAATCAGGCTGACATCAGACTTCTCCGAAGAAACACTACGGGCAAGGAGAGAGTGGAGGGACATAGTCAACAGACTCCAAGAAAACAGATGCCAACCAAGAATACTCTATCCCGCAAAGCTCTCCTTCCTCTTTGAAGAAAGAATATGGACCTTTCCAGACAAACAGAAACTCCGGAATTTCATTGCAACTAAACCCCCACTCCAAAAAATACTACAAGGAGTCCTAAAGCCAGAACCTCAGAGGGACGAATAAAAATGAAAGAAGGCCAAAAAAAAAAAGTTATTAAAAGAATAAATAAATAAAATCAAAGGAAAGACAAACACAATGGCAAATACAGATGTTAACATATCAATAATAACTCTGAATGTAAATGGACTAAACTCTTCAATAAAAAGACACAGAGTTGCAGCCTGGATTAAGAAACAAAACCCAACCTTTTGCTGTCTCCAGGAAACACATTTAGCTACAAAAGATAAAAATAGGCTCAAAGTTAAAGGATGGAAAACAATCCTACAAGCAAATGGACCAAAAAAGAAAGCAGGAACAGCTATACTTATATCAGATAAAACAGATTTCAAACTCAAAAAGATAAAAAGAGACCCCAAGGGTCACTACATTATGATCAAGGGGACAATACTTCAAGAAGAAATAACACTCATTAACATATACTCACCAAACGAAGGAGCACCAAAATATGTCAGACAACTGTTGTCCTCTCTGAAAACAGACATCAGAGAAAACACATACGTAGTGGGAGACTTCAACACACCACTATCAACAATGGATAGATCAACAAGACAAAAAATAAGTAAAGAAACTAAAGCTCTAAATAAGGACCTAGAGCAATTGGGCTTAACAGACATCTATAGAACACTAAACCCCAAAAAAACGGAGTACACATTTTTCTCAAGCGCACACGGATCATTCTCCAGGATCGATCACATACTGGGGCACAAGACAAACATCAACAGATACACCAAGATTGAAATCATATCAACCATCTTTTCTGACCATGAAGGCATCAAACTAGAAATAAACCATAAAAAGAAGGCAAGGAACTTTCCTACCTCATGGAGATTAAAAACCACACTACTGGAAGACCATTGGACTAATGAGGAGATCAAAGAAGAAATTAAAAAATTTTTTGAATTGAACGACAAGGAGGACACCAATATCCTAAATGTATGGGATGCAGCAAAAGCAGTAATAAGAGGAAAATATATAGCAATAGAAGCTCACATCAAGAAACAAGAAAGAACGCAAAGAAACAACCTAATCTCGAAGCTCAAAGATCTAGAAAAAGAACAACAAAAAAACCCCAAAACCAGTAGAAGAAAAGAAATAATAAAAACCAAAGCAGAAATAAATGAAATTGAAACTAAAAAAACAATCCAAAAGATCAATGAAACCAAGAGCTGGTTCTTTGAAAAAATCAATAAAATAGACAAACCCCTAGCCAGGCTCACAAAGGAAAAAAGGGAGAAAGCACAAATAAACAGGATCATCAATGAAAGAGGAGAAATCACAACGGACACAGCAGAAATCAAAAGAATAATCAGTAACTACTATGAACAGTTATATGGAAACAAGTTCAACAATCTAGAGGAGATGGACAAATTCCTACAACTCTACAATCACCCAAAGCTAGATAAAGAAGAAATAGAACACCTAAACAGACCAATTACAATTAGCGAAATTGAAATGGTAATAAAAAACCTCCCCAAAAACAAAAGCCCAGGACCTGATGGATTTACAAATGAATTCTACCAAACATTCAGAGACGAATTAGTGCCTATCCTTCACAAACTCTTCCAAAAAATTGAGAAGGAAGGGACAATACCAAACACGTTTTATGAAGCCAACATTACACTAATACCAAAACCGAACAAGGACAACACAAAAAAGGAAAACTACAGGCCAATCTCCCTAATGAACACTGATGCAAAAATCCTCAATAAAATTTTAGCTATCAGAATCCAACAATGTATCCATAAGATAATTCACCACGACCAAGTTGGATTCATTCCAGGGGCACAAGGATGGTTTAACATCCGAAAATCAATCAATGTTATCCAACACATCAACAAAAAGAAATATAAAAACCATATGATAATATCAATAGATGCTGAGAAAGCTTTCGACAAAGTGCAACACCCATTCATGATAAAAGCCCTTGAAATTCTTGGGATACAAGGAACATACCTCAACATCATAAAGGCCATCTATGACAAGCCAACAGCCAGTATCATTCTCAATGGTGAAAAGCTGAAAGCAATTCCATTAAGATCTGGAACAAGACAAGGATGTCCACTCTCACCATTGCTTTTCAATATAATACTGGAAGTCCTAGCCAGGGCAATAAGACAAGAGAAAGACATCCAAGGAATCCAAATAGGAAAAGAAGAAGTCAAACTATCACTATTTGCAGACGATATGATATTATATATAGAGAACCCCAAAAACTCCACAGAAAAGCTAATTCAACTCATCAATCAGTTCAGTAAAGTGGCAGGATACAAAATCAACACGCAAAAGTCAGTAGCCTTCCTATACACAAACAATAAATCTGAAGAAGAAGAAATCAAAAAGACCATCCCTTTTGTTATTGAAACAAAAAAAATCAAATATTTGGGAATAAATCTAACAAAAGAGGTAAAGGACCTATACAAAGAAAACTATAAAACACTGTTAAAAGAAATAGAAGAAGACACAAAGAAATGGAGAGACATCCCCTGCTCATGGATTGGAAGAATAAACATTATTAAAATGGCCATCCTTCCAAAAGCAATATACAGATTCAATGCTATTCCAATCAAAATTTCAATGTCATTCTTCAAAGAAATAGAACAATTATTGATGAAATTCATATGGAATCACAAAAAACCCCGAATAGCCAAAGCTCTCCTGAAAAAAAAAGAAGGGAATGGAGGCATCAGACTCCCAGACTTCAAACTATACTACAAAGCCATAATCATCAAAACTGCATGGTATTGGAACAAGAACAGACATACAGACCAATGGAATCGAATAGAAAATCCAGAAATAAACCCACAGATTTATGGTCAACTAATCTTTGACAAAGGAGCAAAGAATATGCATTGGAGCAAAGAAAGTTTGTTCAATAAATGGTGCTGGGAAAACTGGGTCGCTACATGCAAAAGAATGAAGCTTGACCACCACCTCACACCATACACAAAAATCAACTCAAAATGGATTAAAGAACTAGACATAAGACCTGAAACCATAAAATATATAGAAGGAAATATAGGCGAAACACTACGTGATTTGCACATCAAAGACATCTTTACAGACACATCACCCAAAGCAGTGATAGTGAAGGCAAAGATAAACAGCTGGGACTACATCAAATTAAAGAGCTTTTGCACAGCAAAAGAGACAATAACAAAGACAAAGAGAAACCCCACCAACTGGGAGAACATTTTTGCACCCAACACTAATGATAAAGGACTGATCACAAAAATCTGCAAAGAGCTGATGAGACTCAACAACAACAAAGAAAATAATCCAGTCAAAAAATGGGCAGAAGAGCTTAAAAGAAACTTCTCTGAAGAGGAAATGCAAATGGCCAACAGGCATATGAAAAAATGTTCAACATCACTTGTCATCAGGGAAATGCAAATCAAAACTACCATGAGATACCATCTTACACCAGTGAGAATGGCACATATTAAAAAAACTAGCAACAACAAATGTTGGCGAGGGTGTGGAGAAAAAGGAACTCTTCTGCACTGTTGGTGGGAGTGCAAACTGGTCCAACCACTGTGGAAAGCTGTGTGGAGATTTCTGGACCTACTAAACATAGAGCTTCCATATGATCCAGCAATTCCACTCCTAGGTATTTACCCAAAGGACACAGAAACATCAACTCCAAAGAGCACCTGCACCCCTATGTTTATAGCAGCACTGTTTACAATAGCTAAGCTTTGGAAACAACCCAAATGCCCAAAAATAGATGACTGGATCAAGAAGATGTGGTACATATATACCATGGAATATTACTCAGCATTCAAAAAAGATAAACACATGCAATTTGCAGCAACATGGATGGCGCTGGAAGGGATCATGCTCAGCGAAATAAGCCAAAAAGAAAAAGAAAAATACCGGATGGTCTCACTCATAGCAAGAATCTAGAAAACTTAAATAAGGGACCAGGAAAATGAATAACTATAAGATAGTGAAAATCAAAATCAACAAAAAACTATGAACCAGAGACACTTTTAGGGGGGCGGGAGGGGAGGGATGGGGGTCAGAATGGGGGGGCTGCAATTGTATGGGGAATATAACAATAAAATTTATTTAAAAAAAAAAAAAAAAAAAAAAGATCACACAAATTAAACATTGTTTCAAAGTAAGGGCGGGGGCGGGAGGGGAGGGATTGGGGTCAGAATGGGGGGGCTGCAATTGTATGGGGAATATAACAATAAAATTTATTATCTAAAAAAAAATAATAAAAAAAATAAAAATTAACATCTGTAAAAAAAAATATCAACTTACTACAATTATAATATGTCAAATATACATGTTTTAAGTTGAGGGCAACCACAAACAAAATAGTTAAAAGACTGTACAATATAGAAGGAAAAATGAAAACAATATTTAATCAAAAACACAAGGTAAGAGAAACAAAGAACATAAACTTGTGTGAAATAGTTGTATAACAGATATAATCCAACTATATCAGCAATTATATTAAACATAAAATGACTAACCCCAATACAATTAAATTAAAAAGCAATAATAATACCTACATGCTACTTACAAGAGACACACTTCAAAATAACACAGAAAATCTAAATGTAAGGAGATATACTGCATATTACTAACCAGAAGAAAGCTAGTATAGTCCAAACAATATCAATGTAGCTGTTAAAGCAAGACACAGTACTAGAGAAAAAGAGAAAAAAAAAAAAAGAAAACAAAGATAACTGGAATATCATACACATATTTTGAGAAAAAGCCTTGTTTTATATTTTGGTTTTCTAGCAACTAAGGCAAGGAAAATTTCCAGAAAAACAAAGAGTAAAACAGATTTTATTTAAAATTGTACACATATATGTATATATGTGTGTGCGTGTGTGTGTTACTTTTTCCTTTACTTCTTAATGTAATGCATTTGGAAGGATGTTAGTGTGAAGTTTTATTTTATACTTGAATAATAATGTGTAACAATGTGCTGATTAAGAGCATAAGCCAAGGAATCAGACTAATTTAAATTCTGACTCCCAATTTATGATCTTGAGAAAGTTTCTTAATCCAGACCTCACTTTCTCCATCTGTAAAATGAGGATAATAATAGAGGGTCGTGAGAATTCAATGGGACAATGCACTCATTTATTTTTCATTGTTTTTTTAATTGAGGTGATATTTGTTTACAACAGTGTATATAATTTAGGGGTACAGACATGCAGCTCTTCAGTATGTGATAATGGATCTAAAGTATCTAATATGATCTTGGGTAGGAGGCAAGCTAAAAGTATTGTTGGCATCATCTTTGCTTATCGTTGCTTTATGACCTTTTATAGAATCATTCCTTATTTCTGTGACACTTCTGATAGAATTGACAGATTTCAGAGAAACAATGTCACAAACCAATTCAACTCTGCAGTGAGACACTTTCTTCTGTTTATCTCAAAAGTTCAAGTTATAATTCCAAGAAACCACACATCCTTTTTGCTAACAGGCTAACCACAATTTCATAAAATATCTTTTTTCCTCATAAACAAAGTCAAACATAATATCGTGTTCATCTGATTACAAGCCAGAATTAGTTGCCACAGCATGGACAATAATCGCAGTAATTACCAAATACCCAGGAAAAAAAAAAATCACCTGAGAAAGAGATGTGGTATCCATCAGTGTAATGTAAAATGAAACATGAACAAGGCCTCTCATTCAATTTTGTGTGTGGATATTTGATTTGCAGTTCAGTAGTGTTATATTGAATCTATAAGTAATTCCCAGGGACTCACTATGTTTTGAACATGATAGGTACCTAGAAAAAATTTCTTATTCAGCTGAATTCCCTAGTACATACTAGGTATTACACATAGAAACCGAAGTTAAACAATGCACTCTTACTAAAACTTAAAATCTTATTCTGAAACATGTATTTAGAATAAAAAATAGTCAAGTTCTTAAATTACAAGATAAGGTGTAGTGAAGGCAAGGCAAGCATCCAATAAAATGTTCATACCAGATACATTTAGTCTCTGTGATACTAGATACAGATCACATTTCAAGATAAATTTAAGTAGTTTAGAAAAGTTCATGGTATGGCCAAAAGTGATGGTAATCTTCACCACAAGTTCCCTCCCCTCATGACATCTAATATAAACATTCCTATTTCATTCACAAAGAACTATCCACCGACACCATTCCTGGAGATAATTTCTTTTTTTCTCATTTTTTTTTTTAATTTAGGTAATACTGGTTATAACACTGTATATGATTTAGAGGTGTAGGATCACACCTTTCAGATGTATGTTGCCATACCACAATCACCACCAAGGCACTGGAAGTTCTTCACCATGGTCCATGGTGCTCCCTACCCAAGCTCTCCCCTCCCCCCATTAGCCTCAATTCTATCACTAAAACAAAAGGATATCCTACTGGAAAGGAGGAAATATTTGCACAGCATACATCTTTGTTTCTTAAGAAACAAAGAGTAAAGCAGATTTTATTTAAATTTTTTTAAATTGTACACATTTATTTAAAATTGTACACATATATGTATATGTGTGTGTGTGTGTGTGTGTAACCAGTGTACCTAAAGGCTGATGATGATATTTCTGAAGGACAGCACCTGGAAAGTCCCAGGCACTCCTTGGTTACTGATGAGTTTACTGTAACTGCCCCTGGCTTGTTTTACTTTGATTTAGGAAAAAAGGGCTAAGGAAGCTTCAATGATGTGTATCACGATGGGTATTTGATCCTGAGAACCAGATTTTTTTTTAAGATTTATTTATTTATACATGAACTGGGGTAAAGGCTAGATGTGCAGGAGGGTGAGAAGATTCACCAGAGACAGAATGGGGAAGAGAAAAGGCAGATTGATGAAATACGCTGCTGAGGGGAGCAGCAGGCGAGACAGGAGAGGTCTGCTTTGCCATGTGGGATTCTCCCAGGTCAGCCAGGATCGAACCTGTGCTGCAGAGGCTGTAGACAGCTTCACAGTGTGGCGCTCAACCGCCTGTGCCACCAGGGAGGCCCTGAGAACCAGATTTTGGCCGACTTGTTAGGGAGACAAAATGAACTGAGATGACAATTACCTCACTAATTTGATTTGGTAGTCCAAGGAGATAAGCCTTAAAAATTTCAAAGCCTGTTATGGAAACACTCTCTCTCTCTCTCTCTCTCTCTCTCTCTCTTTCTCTCTCTCTCTCTCTCTCTCTCTCTCTCACACACACACACACACACACACACACACACACACTCTCCAGGTCGAAAGCAAAGCTGAAAAGAAAAATACTAACCAGAAAAGCAGCTGTACTTGAGACCTAGATGCCCCAATTATCCAAAAGAGCTCCTATTGTTTGTGTCTGTATTAGTCTACATCAGGCTTTTGATTAAAAACAGAATGTAAGTTCTAGACGTATCAATTTAATCTCCACATAAAGACTTTTTAAAATTTAGTATTTGTAAGGAATCAGGATAAAATTATTACAACAAAGATTTCCCCCAGATTTAAAGAAAAGATCAAATCTACAGAAGACACAAAAATAAGATACTAATAAAAATAAAATAAATAGATACTAAAGATGTAATGCTGGTCAATTAATATCACAATTGCAATATAAAGAAATAAAAAGTAACAATTTCTTCACCAAGGTCTTATTTTCTATCATTTCCACACATAAATCTTTATATTCTTTCTAAATCTAGGAAAGACTGAGATGCTTACTCTAGAAATTTACTTTAAAAACTATGGACATAGACATCAATCTGCTTCTTCCTGGACTTAAAATGCAGTAGAAGTATACTTCTATGTCATCCATCCCTTCTATGTCATCCCTGATCAGGCTCTGACTCAGTATACCTGCGTTTACAAACAAGTGAAATATTTTATAATGGACTTTATTCTATTACTCCACAAGGCTGGAAAACAATATTTAAACAATCCAGGAAAATAGACAAAATAATTTTCATTCTTTTGGATGTATTGCATTCCCTATACTTCTCCTATTCCTACTTTACATGCTAAAAGGTGTGTGTCTCTTTGTTCAAGGAAAGAGTGGAGAATGACCAATCTTTTCAATGGAGTGCTAAATAGGATGTACAGTAGATAAAGGAAGGTTAATCACGTCCCAGTAGTACCTCAAAAATCAGTTCTTTTTGAGAGTTAATGAAAACAGATCCTAAATAATAGCTCCAAAGTTACAATCCTCTGATTTGTTAAAACAGTTACATAAGGAGCAATATAGAGTTTCAAAATCAATAAGAGGCTCAGACTAGATGTATTTTAGAAATAAAGAAAAAAAGTCTGTCCTAGTAAACTAGGTTAAAATGTCCAGTGATTTACCTCCTCAATTCTGAAATGGATCAATTCTTCTAAGACACTGCTCCCACCTCATAAAATCACTACTCTAAAAATTAATAGTATAAAGCTATGGGAGTACAAAACCCTGAGGCTAGTTTAAGAGGATCTATGGTGAAAAAGGGGAGATGAATGCTATAAAGGCAGAGTTTCACTGGGGGTCATTCTGGAAAACTGTGACACATAATCTTCAGAAGCATGCCAGGCAAGTTCACAGTTATTATCTCACTGGCAGCTCTCAATAGTGTCTCAATCTTAACCACTGATGTATAATTTCAGATGTTGTTGTATATCTGTGTAAGAAGCAAGACTGCAAGACAATGTGGGAGCAGACACTAGGGCCAGAATTGAAAACTGCAATCAGAGGTCCAAGACAAAGACTGGTTTTCCACAACAGAATTCAAAAGCACAATTCAAAAGCTTAAATATTACTTCACTCCAAGATAAGTTAATACAATTTAGATCTCCTCTAATTCTTTCTGGGAATTAAACTTTTATTAGTAATATAGGGCAATTTTATAATTCTTAGAAAGTACTTGTATAGAAAGTATAATTAACTTGAGAATTTAACAAATAATATCATGACTAAGCCATAACAGTATTTGGGATATTTAATTTTAAAATTCAAGTGTCCCCTAGGTATCAATATATGACAGCTTCTGGGAAATATAAACAGAGAAGGTTTTTTTGCTTTTTTCATCTCAGAAAGACCTGAGACAGCAAAAAATTACTATTGTATTTTTTAAATGTTGAACTATAGTGCCTTATATAATGGAAAATCTAAAGTGCAACTTAGTAAAGAATTTCCTACAAAACAGTAAGTCTTACTGAGACTCAAAAGACAATTAATCAAGACAATTAATCACACCAACTCCCAACTTAAGTTATTTTCATTCAGCAAATCCTGAATCTATCCTCCAACCCATCTTATTATTACCAAAGTTTTGGGAAAGTGAAAAATAACTAGAGAGAGACAGAGAGAGAGAGACAGAGACACACACACACACACACACACACACACACACACACACACAGAGAGAGAGAGAGAGAGAGAGAGAGAGAGAGAGAGAGAGAGAGAGAGAGAGAGAGAGAGAGAGGTTTTCCTTCCCCTGTTTCCAAAAATAATCTGTAGTGGCATTTATTATTCATTGTATCATATCAATCTTTAAGTTTTCAAAGTTACAAATGCCTATAGTTTACAAGATGTTTCATTAGAATGAAAGAAATAATTTCTCAATGCTTGTAATATACTGTAAAAGTAAGACTGATCAAAATTCTAGAAATAAAAACTTTTTCATGTTAACTTCTTCATACAACTGACTTGGGGAATTTCTGGTTTGAGGACATTTCATTTGATTTAATCCAGATGAAACTGCTTTGTTACTATTACATTAATATAGAAAATAATTCCCAATGTCCACTTGGTGACCTTCTCAAGTTATTGAATCAAAATAAAGGTATCAGAGGGTTAAAAATCTGAACAGAGTAGTTAGCCAACTGACTTTTACAGGAAGAAGATAAAGGATAACAATGCTGATTTCCAGTCTACGTGAACAGCAGGGTGTGCACTTTACTAAATGTACAATATCCTCACTCAAATCCTCCCTCTTCATTACTCTCCATTTCCACCTCTTTTCTAATGCAAATCCCTCACTGTCTGAATCCTTCCTCTCTAGTTTTCCTGTCTGCCTCCCTCTCTTCCTAGTCCACTTTTTTTGTTTTCTTGTCTTCTCACCCAACTCAATCATATTAAGTAAACATAACCTTGGAAAGGAATATGTTTCACTATTTCTATACTCATTAAATAAATTTCTTTCCAATATTTTAAAATAAAAATGGAACATTTTTCCAGGAGAAAAACACATTTAATGCACTTGTATTTAATGTGTGACTTTTCATTATTTATTTTTCTGTAGGTAAATAATCACTACCATGAAATCAAGAAGTCCCCTAGAATTCATATGGAAAGCACAGAGCAAAAAGCTGAAAAGGAGCACAACCAGGACTGTAAAGTTCCAGTCCCTGATTCCAAGGCAAGGCTGAAGATAAATTATTCCCAACTAATTTGGGACAGTGTTCCAAAACAGGATTCCAAACCCGGAAGCCAATTCCATTTTGTAGTGTTGCTCAGTATTGTGAAGTTATTCCCAACTAATTTAGGACAGTGTCCCAAAACAGAATTCCATAACTAGAAGCCAACTCCATTTTGCAGTGTTGCTCCGTTTTGCAAAATTATTTTGTTCAACAAATCTAAATAATTCATGATCAACTTTCCATTCTACTCAACATTATTAGCTTTCATAGTTTTCACAGGCTTGAAGGCAACTATTGGTTTATCTACCGACCTTCTCTTTCTCATGCTTAATGTCCACACACCATTGAACCTTTTCACATGTGCTTTTTCTCACTCCTCTTATTTTTTTCTGTAATACTATTCTCTCTATACTTTTAATTATGAAGGTGATAAATATTAGAAAATAATAATTATAATAGTGATAAAATCAGAGAAAATATAATAATTTATAAAGTTCTTTCTTGGCCATGGTGTCTTCTGATTCTAACAAATCCGTAACATAGGTATAACAGGAGATATGGTTCCCCTTTTCCCTAGATGAGACAAACTGAAACCCCAGAAGGTTGTCACTTTTCAAAGCATGTACAACAATGTAATACCAAGGACTAAACTGGAACTTTGGACTTCTGACACGAAGGCTTCTATACTTTTCATTAAAATACCACATTGCACAAAAAATAAAACACTAGGATACCTACTCATGCCAAAGCCCACTATGCACATAATACAATCTCAGTGTATCTTTTTGTCTTCTGTTAAATATGTATATTTAAACACTATGCATATATTTACCACAAATATTTCCTGCTAAGAATCTGCATGCTCATGTGCTCTGCCTTCATGGACTAGGTGCAAGGAAGCCTGTTGTCATGGTTACTTGGATAATTCTAATATATTTCCCCATGTATAAAGGTGAAATTACTACATATTTAATAAAATTGATGCTATTTCTTGAATGAATAATATTAGAAAATTTAAACCCAAGAAGCAGCACAATTTTGAAGAAATGAAAAAAAAAAACATACCCAGTGTCATTACCTGAGACGTTATATAAATGCTGGAAACAAAAGTCTAAGAAACCCTCTGGTTATTCTGACAAAAACAAATCTAAGCTTCTAATACAGCTTTGCAGTTTCTCACTGTAGCCTACTCTTGGAACTCAAGTCTATACCTACAATTTTTATCTCTCAGAAAATGACTCATTTGCTTACCCAAAATAAAAATTGTCTTCTTTTATGGACTAAATGTTTGTGTCTCTCCTAAAGTTGATATGTTGAAACCCAATGTGACTGCATTTGAATATTGGGCATTTATGGAAGTAAAGTTAAATGAGGTCATAAGGGTAGGACCCTGATCTGATATAAAAGAAAGAGTTCCTGTTTTCTCTTTTTGCCATGTGCAGTCACATTGAGAAGCAGTCCATGTCCAAGCCAGAAAGAAAGCTCTCATTAGGAGCAAAATCAGCTAGTCCCGGGATCTGGGACTTCAAGCCTCTAGAACTGTTGAAAAAACATGTATCTATTGTTTAGGCCACCAGTTTATGGCATTTTATTAAGGCAATCCAGGCTAAGACATCCATTGATCACTTGGAATAACTTACAAGTAATATTTCATTCTTTGACAAACTGGGCCACTTCTTAGTCCCAAATACCTTTACTGTCTTTCCTTATTCTAATCTCTCTACTTCATTGTTTGCTGTTAAATTTAATCTAATCCTCAACCATCTCATGAGATGGAGTTCCATCTCATCTCATATTCACCAAAAGTTTTTCTAGACTTACTACCACTAACAGACACACAGACAAACACATATAGAATAGACAATCAACCTTGACTCCATTGTATCAACTTTCATGTCTCAGGCTTAATTTACTTTATCATTTTCACCAAACTATAAATTCTTCAAAGGAAGAGACCATCTTTACTTATCAGTAATCATGTTTAGTCAACACAATTGAATTGTATTGATTTGAACTTTCACATTTCCTTAATAATGTTTAAAATTTTGAATTTATTCTAGGCTTACAAAAGAGGCAAAAACAGTACAGACTTCCTATATATGCGTCACCCAACTTACCCAAAGGTAACATCTTAGACAATATATTTATCAGAACTAATAACACTATTACATGATAATAAATTAAACTGCAGATCTTATTTGAATTTCACCAGTTTTTCCACCTAATGTTATTACTCTTATCCAGAATTCAATTCTGGACTTCTCTATTGGATTTGTATTTCATGACTCAGTTCCCTCAAATCTGTGACAATTTCCCTTCACTTCATAACCTTAAGGTTTTTGAAGATTATTGGTCAGTTATTTTGTAGAATATTCCTCAACTTGGGTTTTTTTACCTTTTCTTTTAGGATGTGATTATGAATTACTAACATGGACATCATCTACAGGGACAGGGGACTTTAATGTGTCTTTATTATCCTCACACTAGAAGATAGGACATAGCTATATATCTTATTACTAGTGAAGATAACTTTGAATATTTAGATAAAGTGGTATCTTCTGGGCTTCTCCATTGTAAAGTGACTGTTTTTTCCTTTGTAATTAATAAATATTTTTGGCACATTACTTTGAAATTATATAAACATTCTATATCTCTTCCAACTTTCATCATTCATTTTGGCATCCACTGGCAGATCTTGTTAGCACCAGTTATTTTGTGTGTTTACCTAATGGTGATTTTCAATTTTTCTTATTCTTTTCAACTATCAACTTTCAAAACAGACTGATCAACTTGTAGTCCTCCATAGATGAAAAAGAGGCAAAATCGCAATTCCCCTGGATATTAAAGTGATGGGTAAAGTTTGAATAAGAGTCTCAGGCATCAACACAAGTACAATGATAGGCCCATGGCATCCACTTCCAATGCAGGGACAGGTATCAGACTGATAACTTTGGTGGTTATTTTAATTTGATAGATCAAGCCCATTATACTCTTTTTTTCCTCCTTTCATGGTGAGGTCCAACTTTTAGCTGAGCTAGTCTGAAGGCTTACAAAGGTAATTAAAAAAAGGTATTTTGGGATCATAGAATAGAGATGAGACACATTTCCTATCAGAAACTGTTTCTTATATTGTTTTTGAATAAAACAGCATTTCATTAATTTCTTAATGAATATTGGCTGTTAAAGCAGCACATTTTTAAAAATTTGTATTAATTGTTTTATGTGGTGATTGATCTTTGCAAATATTTTAGGAACCTTTACTGTAGTTTATATATTTAAAATGAAACAAAGAATTTAGGAAGATAGCCCAAAAAAATCATTCTTTTAGTTAGAACTCTAGCAGTTCATCTTTGTTATTACACTAGTTAGAACTCTAGCAGTTCATCTTTAGGTGAAGATTACACTTGCTAATGTTCTTATTGGACTCTTTGCTACATTTTACTATAAATTTTACAACGATACACTTAAATTTTTAAGTCAAAATGTTCATAATAAAGTGGTTATGAGGAATCTGTAATTAATTATTAAAATATGTATCTGTTTTCATGTTAATATGTAATAAATCTACATTTCAGATCAACACTATATTTGTAAGTATTTTAATCTTTCCATACATACATAATTTCAATTATTTATTCAAAACAAAATTAAGGAATCTTTAAAGGTATAAATAAGATTCAAACTTATAAATCTAATTTGATTCAAACTGGGAAAAAAATCACTAGTCTATTAATTTGATGAAAAATATTAAATTCCCTTATATTTTTCAATGATTCTGCTTTTGACATTGATACTGATGAGTTACTAATGTCAAGAAGCTGGGATAACACTTGGTTTCCCCATAAAACAATATGTAAATTTAATTCATTTTTACATCATTTTTATAGACTGCTAAAATGAATATACTTGTAGAGTTGGAGTTTTTCTTATAATGTCTTTAAAGCCTTTATAATATCATGAGATATGGTTCTATTTCATTTTTCCTTCATTGTCATTAACTTCTGAAAAGTGAATATTTCATTTTATTTTTAAAATGTGAAAATAACCCAATAAAATCCCTGAAGATTCAAGTTTTCTATTCTCAAGGATAAGTTACAAGCACATGGGGAAGCTACAAAATTGTTCCTACTGTACTTTTACATTCATTCCTAAATTAACCCATTTAGGAACTCCTAGTTCGGAACTGTTTACTTTTATATTGTTTATGTTAACTAAGAGGAAGTCTGACATTCTTGTGGTTCACTAAATGACTCTGAAAGCTATTCCAATCAGGTAGAGAACCAGTCCTCCTGTTATATTTATCAGTGGCATGTCTTCTTGGGTATATTACTTGAAGGACAACAGGGTATACATTACATAACCTCTAGCTACACGGGCAGCTCTTGACAATTTGCACCAAAGAGGGTAAACAGGTGGAAATTTGAAAAGGTGAATTATTCATGAAAAATATTCTTATACTCTGAAAAATATACAGGTTAACAGATGGAATGGGGGAGGGGGGAGCAAGGAGAAGATAGATGATGGAAGGGAATAGAATTTGAAACTTCAGGAGGAAGCTTTGGCGGAGGGGTGAGTGAAGCATGTGCACATATGGAGATGTGAAGATGTATCCCCCAAATTACACAGCTATGTAAATGACTGACAAATTAATAAAATTTGAGAAAAAAGTATATAGTTACATGGAAAGGAAGGAAGTTGTTTCAGTGCTTTAGGCAGTTACCATCCTTCTCATGATGTCATATGAGTCCTGATTCAGAAAATGGTTTCTCATGTAATGTCCAGTCTACAATGTAAATAATCCATACACAGTTAATTAGAGGCTTGTGAAGGTTCTACCAATTCTCTTTCCAGAAATTCATGGCAATTCTTGGATAGATCTAAATGACAACAACAGACCTTCAGATTTTGGTTATTTTTAAACATTATATTAAACAAATGGATTTTGTCCCCAAATCACAATCTTAGAACTGGTTTTTTAAATTGCAACAGGTAATGTGAATATTGTCTTATGTAAAGGGGAGTGTATTTATTTGTAAGCAAGACTTGGTTGCATATTTTAAAGGGCTTTTAGTTTTAAAAACAATGTTTTTATCCTGAAATATAGTTGTACATTAGGCATAGTCTAACTATCTGATAAAATACCTATGTTGCTAAGTACTTCATGATGTTAGCAATTCAGGGAGATTTATGACAGTAACAACTTTAAATAACAAAACTTACTTCTTTACTTCATGAAGTTCATTTCAGTCATGTCCTTAAATCAAACATTTGAGCATATTATTTTCTCCACCTGTTGGTTCATGAGTTCAATTTATTCTTCTTGCTTCCCATGTAGCTTGCCAAATACTTAACAAAATTGTACTTCATTAATATGAATTGTATTCTTATAGAAACATTTGTATTTCATCCCATAAAATTTGAAAAAGTTGTTCTTTTGAAAGGAAATCTTATTTTAGAGATGAAGTTTAAAAATATTGCACTTTAGTGGTTAGTCCTAGACAGATCACTTCTCTAAATCTTAACTTCTTCATGTGGGGATTTATATTTGAGATTTATTTTTGACATGATATGCCAATTTCAGTTTGATTCTTAGTTTATATGCTTATAACAAAAATTTAAACACTATTATAATGAAATTCCATTTAACTTTTAGAGGAGTGTCACATCCTAACAACTTTGTATGGGGCAAAATTTACAGGAATAGGAGTGTGTTTTCAGACGACTCACTCTGTGCCTTCAATATAAAGAGCCAACACTGTAGGTGTCCAAAAATACAAAGGGAGTCAGAGGGCTCAATCTACTTGGAAGTACCTCTGAGGTTACAATGGTTTAGGTAACCTCCAGATTATCAAATCTAAATATAATTATTACTAGTGTTATAGATAAAATTATACTGTTCAACAAATAACAGGGCTTACTTCCTAGAGTCCTTTACGTTGGACTAGGGTTAAAATTAAGTAGAATTTATCACAGAACCATAGAGTAGATCCAAAGGTAGACCACTCTGAGAAAAAAGAATGGAAAATTACAAACATAAAATTGGGAATCTCAATTCACAGTCTAGGAAGGGGTTATGCAAGTGAGGAACTATGAAACTTATAGCTCATTCACTTTTCAGGAAATTTGCCTCTCTCTATACCCTATAAATGCAGACGTTTTGACACCTTTTTCCTATCTCAGAAATGGTCTTCTATGAATCCCACAAAGTCAGGTAGCAGACCAAAATATGTTTGGTTCTTTTATACCAACTGCACACAGTGTTATAAGAGGACAAGTTTAGCTAATTGCCATGTGATTTTAAGGCTTCCTCTTTCAGGGCTCACACTACAACTTCAAAGAAGTAGGTGAAAAGTAGGTGCCATTGCTCCTTGCAACCACAGCACCTTTCTTTACTAATTGGCTCCTGACTTGTCTTACACAACATCAGAGACAGTGATGACTGAGATTTTCTTTTATATATATATATATATACCATTATATATATTATATATATTATTGTATACCATTATATATATACCATTATACGTGTGTGTGTGTGTGTCTGTGTGTGTGTATATATATATATATATATATATATATGCACACACACACATATATATACACACCTTCTTCTTACTTTAGTTTGGGGTTTGATGAGAATTAATGAAGGCAGATCTCTGATGAGGCTGATCTTAGTTCTTGTAAAACTAGAAAAGCATCCAAACAGTGAATTCTGGGTAAGTTGTAAGATCTTTGGAGAAACTACTTCATTTTTTGGAGGTATTAATGGAACTCCCAATGACCTGATTACAGAACATTTCTTGAGGAGGCCAAAGAAATCCTGACGAGAAGTGTGTGGGATTAGCGATGCTTAAACTAAAGTCTGTAACATTATCTAGTCTTGAAGGTCCCAGGCGATTTCTATCCTAAAATTGTCTCCTACTTCAATATACTGGTGAAAGTCATCCATGCTTGGAGCAGCCACTACTGATGAGGGGACAGTCACAGGAGAGTAGGTGGGAAAATGCAGGATTTGGGAAGGGGGCATGAGAAAGAATGTATAAGGAAAGGGATGAAGAAATAGACCTCAGTAGAGCTCAGTTTCTTCATTTATATGCAAAAGATAAAATATTTTGAAACCTCAGACCAGAAAGGATATCCCTCAAGAAGTGAATTATGTTAAATACCAAGTATGATTATAATTGCAGTATACTTCACATCCTTGACAAATCTTAATGAAATGAAACTTTAAGCCTCCTTGGAAACATGACTATTTTAATGATCAGGCAGTTACTATTGTACTATGCACAGTTTTCTGGAAGACCTTTAAAATTTTCATCCTGGCAGGTTTTTAAAAGAGCAACATGAAAAGTTACCACTATGATTCTCTATGCATTGATAAGTTCAGAGAAAGTTTGGCAATTATCCTAGATCACTATTACAGGCATTAGCTGTCAAAAACAGCCTTCTTTTATCAACAATTAGAGTGGATTAAACAAAATAAAACAATAACAACAAAAAGGCAATCTCCTAAAATGGTTATGAGTGAGTCAGTTCTTAAGTTGCCAAAACCACTGTATTTGCTAAATGACACTAAGTCCTTTCTAGAGGTGAAATAAAAAATATCCATTAAATATATATAAATGTGCTTTTCTAAGAAGTAACCTGAGTTTTTCATCACTTACTTGTTTCAGTTTGATTATTTGTGAACATTACTTAATTTTTAATTTCTTTTTTGTCTCTCATGGGCATAGTGTAATATCATCTGTCTAGTAGCTGCTCCACACCTGCTTTTCAATAATAAAAACATTCCAGACAAAAGTTGTTTATGTCATCACATCACCACCACATTTTTGGGAAGTTAAAAAGAATGAGATAGAAATTAACTACAGTTATATTACCATACAGGGAAAAGACAAAATTTTATTTATATATGATACCTAGATACAAATATCTATTTTTCTATGTAGTAATTTTTTTCCTTCCTCCCCCACATGTAGTACTTTTAATCATTAAAAAATATTATACAGTAATTGTGACTAAATAATGTATTTAAATGATAATATAATTTATATTCAGCTATACCAGGGGGTGTGATGTGAATGCACTAAGAGAAAAGAAAAACAAATATTGCTTTCAAAATAGATAAACAACTGTGCCCCCATTAGGAGAGACACATGAATAGAGATCATGTTATACATAAATTCAGAAAGGAAAAGAAAATATTAAACAAACATGGATGAGAAAAGAATAAATGTATGGGGAATGATGAGCATAGTGCCCCGATATCACATACTCATTTTGAATGTGGATTTCTCTATTTTAGGTGCTAAGGTAGATAAAAATAAGCAAGTGCTCTTGAAGTCCTGCATCTCATGAAACTTATTCCAACCCATTATGAGATGCTATAAATAGAGAAAAAAGGCTGACTCTGTGCCAAGAAGTGTGCTAAATGCTTTACATATATGAACCCATAAAGAACACACTTAGGAAGGTCAAATAAACTGGCCAAATCACAAAGCAAATAAAACTAGTGAAGTTACAACCCAGCCTTTAAGCCTCAGTCCGTAAGTCTCTAAAACTTATATAATCACCTCTCTCCAGGGATTCACACACGGTGTGACACCATTAAATATTAATCATCATTAATATTAAAAATATTTCCAAACCTAAGTAAGTACAAAAAGTGTAAAGCCAAGCAAAGATATAGAAGCAGCCTAAATGTCTGTCGATGGATGACTGGATCAAGAAAATGTGGTTAGCTACACTATGGAGTGCTATTCAGCCATTAAAAGGGATGAAATGCTGCCATTTCAGGTGTAGTAAAGCGAGTCCCAATAATAATTCACACAGCCGGCAACTGGATAATGTAAAATACTTCTTAAAAATCAGTATATATCAATAAACACTGTGAGTGCTCTGAAGCCCAGGAGGTTGGAAGGAAAGGCATACTTGGTTATGAGGTATGGTGAAGAGAAAAAGAAATAAATGTAAATAATTTTTAAAAATAGTGATCAGAATAGGGCCTCCCTGGTAGCACAGGCAGTTGAGCGCAGCGCTGTAAGGCTGTCTGCAGCCTCGCAGTGCGGGTTCAAACTTGGCCGGCCTTGGAGATACCCACATGGCGCAGCAGACCTCTCCTGTCTTGCCCACTGCTCCCCTCAGCAGTGTATTTCAGTCAGTCTGCCTGTTCTGGTCCCCACTCTGTCTCTGGTGAATCCTTTTTCCCTCTAGCACATGTGGCCAGTACCCCAGATGTGCATAAATAAATAAATCTTTAAAAAAATAGTGATCAGAATATATCTAAGTAAGATTTTTTTTCTCTTAATGAATATGCCTCATTGTCCTTGCAACAACTGGAAGCATGGAGAAAGGATCTTTTTACCTCAGGATCCCTTACTTTAGAAGGACTTGGCTCAACATAAAGCCAAATAACTGGAAATATATGTAAAGAAGTCAGCTCCTATAGCATAAAAATCTCCTATGTGTTTTAAATGATAATGGAGCAATTTTATTATAATATTATAGATAGATGATTAACTTGTTTTTTTTCTAAGAGTAACTCTTGATTTGGGAATAGGACCTCAGGGCAGGCATTTAACTTTTGTTATTTTAATTATGTAATTGTGCAACAGTTTTCATGCTAAATAAATTGACCTTGTATAAGATTTAAAAAAATCAAATTTTAAAATACATTAAAATATGAAATCATGTCAATTATATCTGGTACTCCATTCAGTAAATTCACAATATGTGATTGTTATAATTTAATTAGAAATATTAATGACATAGAATTTTACATTTCTAAAACAATAAGGACTGAAGGATATATTACAGGTTTAGTTTTTAGCAAGAGAGTTACATCTCACTATATATAAGGAATTTCTTTTGGACAGCTATTTAGATGTCGATATTTCAATAAAAGAAGGAATATTGGGCCTCTCTGGTGGCACAAGGGGTTAAGACGCAACCTATGAAGCTAACTGCAGCCTCTGAAGCAAAAGTTCAATCCATGGCCAGGGAGTTACACACATGGTGCAGCAGACCTCTCCTGACTCACCCACTGCTCCCTTCAGCAGTGTATTTCAGTCCATCTGCCTGCTCTGTTCCCCACTCTGTCTCCGGTGAATCCTCCCCATACCTCTGGCCTGTACCCTAGTTCTTGTATGCATAAATAAATAAATCCTTAAAAAAAAAGGAAGGAACATATTAGGACTGGGTAATGGATGAAATTTATGCTTGCTTAAACTTATGGATAAAATCAGATGTCTTATTAAAATTTTGTCACCCATAAAAATAAGTCTTTTATACATTTTTACCAGTGTTTTTTACTATACACCAATATTTAGATTATAATGACTTAGTTACCAGTCCGATGAAACACAGTAACACTAACACTTTCCCACTGAATTATAAGTTTTATAAACAGATATCGACAAATAATTTCTTTTAACTTCTGCTAGTTCTCATAAGGAATAGAATTTACTGATGCATTTTTCTAACAATACTCATTACTTATACCTTAATAACAATACTTTAAAATAGTGATGTGCTTTTGGATTTAAAAAAAATACTACAAAATGATAGCAATCAAAATAGTTTTGGTATTGGACTAAAAACAGAGACACAGATCACTGGAGTAGAACTGCTAGCCCAGAAGTAACCCACACACATATGGTCAGTTAATTAATGACAAAGGAGCTTGAGCACACAGTGAGAAAAGGAAAGCCTCTTCAACAAATTGTATTGGAAAAATTGGACAGACACACACACACAGAAGGGAGGGAAGAGGGAAAAAAGAGAGAGGAGGAGGGAAAAGGGGAGAGGGGGAGAGAGAGAGGGAGCAAGAGAGAGGGGAAGAGAGAGAGAGAGATTAGATCATAATTTAACAAAAGACACAAAAATTAACTCAAAATGGATCAAAGACTTGGATAACAGGAGAACATATTTGCATATCACACATCTGACAAGGGGCTAATTTCCAAAAAAATGAAGTACTTATACAATCTAAGTACAAAAAATAGACAACCCAAGCATAAAATGGGCAAAAGAACTAAACAGACTATTTTCTAAATAAGACATTTAGATGGTCTACAGGCACATGGAAAATTGCTCAATATCACTTATTATAAGGAAAGTACCTACCACAACCATAATGAAACAACACCTCACATCTATGAGAAGCCTATATCAAACAGAACAAAAATAACAATTGGTAGGTAGTAAGAATATGAAAAAAGAGGAATACTCCTCCACTGTTGGTGGGAATGCAAGTTGGTGCAAAATGAGACACTCATGTCAGAATTTCAATGAGGAGTAAAGTGCAAGATCAACAGTAAAACCTAGCAATGGTAGTTCCAGTGCAATTAAAACAGTACCATCATTTAAGAGAATACTTGGTGGTTACTCTGTGAACTGCTAATTACTTCCTTACACAAACAGGATTTTGGGCCTCCCCTGGTGGCGCAGCGGTTGAGTGCTGGGCTGCAAAGCTGCCCGGAGCCTCTGCAGCGCCGGTTCGATCCCCAGCCACAGGCGAGGGTCCCACATGGCGTGCAGCCCTCTCCTGCAGCGCCCGCTGCTTTCCTCAGCAGTGTATTTCGTCAGTCTGCCTGTTCTGCTCCCCACTCTGGCTCGGGTGAATTCTCTCACCCTCCTGCGCTTCTGACTGTACCCAGTGCTTGTATAACTAAAATAAATAAATCCTTAAAAAAATTAAAAAAAAAATAAACAGGATGTTAAGAAACTTCAAAACAAAATTATCTTTCAAAACACATTATTTTGTTGTACTTTTTATTGATAAAATAGATTATCACATAACTCTTGCATATGACAATATACTATGTTAAGAATTAAACAGTTATAAAGAAAGAAGAGAAAACTGAGCTTAGATTTTGAGTGCTCATGCTCTGGAATCTGATCGCTTAGGTTCAAAGCATGGTCTGCATCACCATTGTCTGAGTGATCTTCAGAAAGTTATTTAGTGTTGCGTTAACTCAGTTTTTTCATGTGTAAGATAGGCATGATGATAATAAGAGATCGTGGGAAGGATAAATGAGAACAGGTATGGACACTTTCAGTAGAGAATCTACAACATAGTAGATGATCAACATAAATTAGCTGTTATGTTCTTATTATTTCAGTAATATCACTAGAAGGTTTTGAGTGAGAAAGTATCGATTACGATCTGACTTACGTTTTAAAAGATTCACCCATACCTCAGTATTGAAAATAGATGGAAAGGACAAGAATAGAAGCAGAAGAATTATATACACAGCCACTGCAGTAATTATCAAACTTCAGAGTGGAGAAAGTGGGGAGAAATGGGAATGTTACAGAGATAACAAGAAAGATTTTCTTCTCAACTGAATATGGGGTTTGAAAGAGTAGAGATAATTAGAAATTGGTGATTTTTAGTTTTGTTTGATTTTTTTTTGTGTGAAAGGGATTGCTTATTTGCTTGCTCATTGTCGGGTGTTTTTGTTTGTGTGACTAGAAAAATACTGTTTGAGGTGGCAAGATACCTACACAGGCACGGCTATGCAGGTGCTGATTTGGGATGAGATGACAAGAATGAATAAGAATTTGTTTTGTACATGTTCAGGTAGAGATGTCTATCAGACATGTGGCGATGTCAAAGAGGTACTAGGATAAACAAAAGAGGAGATGTCTGGGCGAAAGATTTAAAAGTAGAGTCACAACACAATTGATTAAATCATATTGTATAGAATTAGCCTCAAATATAAGATGGCAAGTTGAAAGACAGCAATCCCAAGTGGAGAGCAAAGCACAAGGTAAACCACTTTTCTCTTCATAGGGATTTTTAAAATCCGTTAAATTATCTGAATAATTGCTAAGCTGTATGCACTGCATGCTTTGGCATTGTATGAATGTTGTTAACTATGTCTGGAAGTCTTAACCTCTTTAAAGCCGCAGATTACTATAAAAAATTGATGATTCTAAGAAATGACTACCATGAAATGTGCCTAAGAACACAGGAAGAACACAGGAAGTGGCCAATTCTCAGGAAGTAAAGAAGTTTTGTCTCAACCGTTGATCCAAGGGTCACTAATCATTGCTTAGTTGGAAGATGCAAACATTAAAATAACTCTGTAATTCAAATTGGTATCTGTTTATAGTCTATAATACTTTAGCACTTGCTCATTCAGTCAGCCAGTCACTAGGAATAAATATGAAAAGTCAAAGTGTAGACTAGAGAAACACAGTTGTTAAAGTAGAAATCCCATATATTCTACTAATGGCTCTTCAGTGTTGAGGAAGCACAGAGAGGTTTTCAGCAACTGGATCCATGTGGTGCCAGCCAGATTGAGAAGAGGTAACTTTTTAAAAGAATGTAAAAGAATCCAGGTATTTGCAAGATTGAGTCTATGGACTGGAAGTATGCTAGAAGAGCGTACGCAGGAGGAGGACTTCTCTATTGGCTTCACTTTGACTCCTGTAACTGTTTTTTTCTTATTTTTAAAATGAACTGTCTTCACATCACTAAAAATTAAATAACTGGTTCTTTAAATGACAAAAGTGAATGTAACTAATTGACACAATGAAGCAAAGGATTCTACAAATTCTTTCCATACAGTTGGGAAGGTAGATTGAATCGTCCATCACCTAAGCACAGAAGAATAGAATTTCAGAAGTTCCAGGAAAGTTTCTTGAGCTGTCCATCTATCTTCCCAGTCTGCAGATGACCAAAATATCATAAATGGTTATAACTCATTTGAATTTAAGTTGTATATTAAAATGTAAACATTGTGAGAAGTTTGGTGATATTTACATCATAATGCAGTTGAGTATATCCACTTCTGAGGACTTTCCCAAGAAAAATAAAGTTGGAGAAGCTACAAGGTTAAGAATAACAACTAAGAATAGTAGATATGGGAATTCAAACTTAAACTAATATTATTTTATAAAATAAATTAAATTCTCTTGTAAAAATGTAACAATTATACAAGTTTGACAAATATAAAACTGTATATATATAATCATTTCCAAGAAAGCTATGAATTTCTATCCATAAAGCCATTTATTTGAGGAAAGAGTTTTATAGTCTTGGCACATCTGACAAATCTAAGCAAACTTATTAAGACCCTCCTAGGAACTACTGTGTGTAAACAAGACCCACAGTGTCAGTTTTTTCCCTTAGGCTCTAACAGTCTACGAGGTAGCTCCAAGAGCTTCAAAAGTAAAATCAACAATTTCTTTTGCTCTGAGAAAGTATTTCATGGAATATATTTTATGGAAAAGTCCCCAATAAGTTATCAATAAGATGAGCTAATGAAGAAATAGATTTTGAAAGAGAATGAGAAAACTGTCACTCTGTTAAATATTGAAAAAATTATACCATATTTTCAAAGACCTCACTCAACTAAAAAACATGATTCAATCACTAACAATCTGAATGGAGTTGAAAAAAAATTAAGTAGTTTTTTTCAATTCATCAATTTATCAGACTTTAAAATTTACCTTATTTCATAGTATTTTGGTCAAAATTTTCAAAACATGTTTTATAATGCTATATAATAATGTCCTGAAGTACCTAGTAACAGTGATATGTACCCCAGAAGCACTGGTCAATGTGTGAGTGATTATGTCCAGGCCCAAACTGTCAGATACAGAGACAGGGGCTCACATGGACATACATGCATTGGGTAGCAAAATCCTTCTGGAGCATAGATCTCAGGAATTTGAGATGATTTTTTTTGATTCATAAATTAAAACATTAAATTTGCTTTTTGCTAGATGAGAGAGAGGGATATAAAAGAAAAGACCAAGAATGATTGATAGATTGACCATCGATTCTTGTTTTTATAGTTATTTGTGTTAGACATTTTATTATAATTAAATGCATTTTAATGTTGCAAGCAGTAATGGATGAATAAGTAATATGATATCACCAACTGGAATGCTCTTTGCTCAGAGATTAGTCTCTTGGAAACTGAGATTTATGAAAAATAAATAAAGCAATACAAACATACCAATTATTTCTGTAAGAATATCAGGTAGAGATTCATTTGAAGACTTGTCCCAGAAGCAAACGTGATTTCTACTATGTAGTGAAAGAGGACAGCAGATGTCTTTCCAAAGTAAGTAAAACTCCTAGGACAACCAGTTCATAATACCATACTGCTTTTTCTTTTTTTTTTAAATTGAGGCAGCATTGATTTACAATGCTTTCTGTGATTCAATGATCTATGTACTGAATCCCAAGTAAGATTTGTCTGGACAAACAGAACAGACAGGACAAGCAGAACAGAGGGCAACTGACTATTTTCTTTTTACTCTGCTTTCATGACCTATGAGAAGATTCAATTAATATAGAACAAAAGTGGGGCTCTGCCACTGAGATTCATCTATGCCAAATCAGAGCACTGATTAGGCTGTGCCAAATATCTGGAAGCCAAGGAGAAAATTAAAACAAATATCTAGACATGGGCTCTATGGAATTCCACATGAAATGTTTCCAAATATTTGCATATTGGAAGACCCATATATAGAGTATTTCCTTTTAATTCCATCCTGGTTCAGACTTTCATTAACTGCTAGGTTATAACAATAGGTTCCCAGCCAGTTTTTCCAGCTCTCATTTGTCTTCATTTCAGAATCTACTATATGCACAGCAGTCATATCAGTCTTCTAAACTGCTGCTGCAGTAATATCATTCTCCTACTAAAAATTTATTAATGATACTTTATTGCCTACTTAATCAACCAGAATTCCCTCACAGTAGCACTCATAGTATGCCCTCACACCTCCCTCTCTTTCCTAATCTCCTAACCTCCCCCACTTTTATGTCCCTTTCCCTCCAGCTGAGAGGAAAATCATTCTCCAGAAGCCCCAGGCACCAAGCCTGTCTCCAGGTCTTACTTCTGTTGCTCCTGCTGTTGGGAACTTAAGATCATACTTCTTAGTCCACATTTCTAATTCTTCCCTTTCCGTGAACTTTTTTTTTTTTTTCTCTACTAGATTGTCTCTTTCACCTTAGAATCTATATCATCAAAGAAATGGTGACCAAGAAGCTCTCTTCTTCATGTTACAGTGTTTTATATAATTGCCTCCTTATGCTTGATGGTTGTGAGCTGCGTGGTCTGTAGACCCTAACACAATGCTTAAAATTGGGCAGTCAATAGGTATTTGTTGATCCGAACTGAATCTAGCAGTATCTGAGATCTCTTTTGGTAATTAGCTGTTGGAGTGCCAACATTAAAAGTCCATCATAATGATTCTAAAATGATTCTAAAGACCTTTCCCAGTTTTTTATGCCTTTTCCCACACATGATGACTGAAATAAAACAATTTTTTGAACTTAAAAAAAAAACTCATGCAATTAAACTTAACAAAGGAAGGTAAGCATTATTTACTAGAAGTATATCTGGTTTCCTAAAAACTGTGCAGAAAGTTGAAAAACTAAGCATTTTAAAACATTTGAACATACTTAATCAGAATTTAGGCAAAAGCACACTCATTAAAAAACTTCAATTATTTCACTTTTATGAGATGGCATCAGGTAATATGTATAATCATTTTCACAGATAACTGTTGTAAATATAAGCTAAGAATAGCTTTATTTTCTATCACCATAACTTAAAAGAATTATTTAAATCCTAAAAAGCACATTTAGTTCTCATAAAAGTGATTCTTCTGAGCATCCACAACTTTTTGAAACTCTGCTCCCTAATATGGCACTCTCTTGATAAATTTTCATTCTTAGAAATTTCTTCCTTCTTTTCTACTCTCCTATTGATAATTATTGACCAACTTTTCATGCCTCACAAATTGTTCCTTACTCCTAACTATCCCTCAAAAAACTGGCTCACAAATTTGTATATTTTCATCTTATGCTTCTCACACAAAAACAAGCATTTAGCACAGTTGGACCACAATGAATGTCTCCTGAAGAACAAGTAAACAACAACATAAAAGCTCTCATCCAATTAATGAGATGGCTATAGTACATTCTAACTAACATCACCTTTATCACTTTTAATTCATTATATCCCAAACACAATTCAGTAATTCCCCTTCTCCCTCAAGCCTTCAAACACTCCCAATTCCCTCCCCCAGGACTCCAATTTCCTATAATCCTTTTCTAATATCATGTGGTCCCAAAACACAGGAGTCACTTCTGTGTAATTCCTTTCTGTCTTCCCCTATCTAAAATGTTCATTATTCCTATTATTGTCCCTAATGTCTTATTTTTGTCTGTTTGTAATATTAATGGAAATATAACATCTAGTAGGTAATTATATAGGTCACTAAGTTAAGTTCTGTATGTATTATTTTTTACTAATTCTCAAAGTAACTCAATGAGAAGTTGCTACTGTTATTTCTATTTTACAGATAAAAAAGTCTTGCAAATATCTATTGAATATAAAGATATGTAATTGTGTAAGAAATCTGATGTCCAGATCGGCATAATTCCATCACATAGTCAAATATATAATACTTATAATTTAATTTTTCCTAGAACATTTTCTCTAATAAACATTGGAAATGGCTTTCTTGAAAAAAAAAAAAACACAAGATAGTTTCACTTTTGTTGTGTTGATACCACCCCACTGATAAACTGATAAACGGGAATCATGGAGCAGACTGCACAATGCAGGATGCTGCTTGAAAAGCAAGATCCTGGCCTTTTTATTGATAGAAGAATATGCAGCAACAGTTGTAAAGGGAAGGAGAACAAAGAGAAAAGGGAGAGATGAAACTAGAAGATGTAATATGTCATCTATAGTTTTAGAGGTCATAAGTTTTCCCCCAGGCACTTCTCATCTGCTTGATGACTCGGGATTGTAATTGAAATCAAGGCCTAAATCCCCAGCCATGGTTTAAATCTTATCAACAAGGGTTCCACTGATAAGCTTCTGAATCTAGCATCCATGAAAACGGAATCTCATGTTCTTTTACAAGGGTAATCATTGAAGGGATAGGTGGCAGTTATCAAATGGCACCATGGGATTGGAAACTTGTTGGTAAAAACAGTTCTCAGCACACTGCAATATACTCTGTGGTATCAAAAATTTAGGGATTACTCAGAAATACAGGCATACCATAATGCAGCAGATGACATTCTTATCACACTGGAAATGCTCAGAGGTGAGGCCATATATGCTACAATACAAGATCAATTATATTTAGATGAAGAGCATATACTCAGATATCAGATGTAGCTCTTCATGCCTGGGCTTGAGTTCTTGATGACACTGCTCTGATTGGTCCTTTGCCTCCATCAGGCAAGGAGCCTCTGACTCCTATCTACAATTCATAGACAGTCCCCAGACAGCAATAACTGGCTAAGTTGATAACGCAGAAGCAAAACATGTTTTAACATAACAATTGGCTTATGAAAATGCTAATACTGATTGTAAAATGGTGCTCACAGCCACAGTAGTCAAGCCTCAAGCCATCACAGAAATGCTGCAGGCTAGCCAGGATATTGGAACAGAAACTCGTAAGGCACTGGTCTTGGTTCTGCTTTACAAATCATAGCCCCTTGTTGTAAGTATGGGCAAACAGGCCATTTAGGATTAGCAGACCCACACACTTTACTTCTATAAACAATTTTCTTCAGCAAGAAAATATACTATTTCTGTATCCACACTCAGCAATGGGAATTAAATATATTTGCACTTGCAAAGTCAAATACCATATTTGCAAATATGTTACTGACACTGATATTAATATAGTAATTCTAAATAATTGTCTTTTAATGAGCAGTATAATGACCACAACAGAAAATGATCAAAAATACAGCAAAGTACAAAAAAAGGAATTTTCAGTTTCTCCTTTGGGTAGCATCCATTATTTTCTCCTCTGTGATTAGTACTGAAAAAAAATCAACATCTATGAAGCAAATTTCACAGAGACAAAGATAAAATTACATAAATAGAAATTGATTTTTTTTTTTAAGATCTTTAATCTTTATTTTTTTTTTTTTTATAAATTTTATTGTTATATTCCCCATACAATTGCAGCCCCCCATTCTGACCCCAATCCCTCCCCTCCCGCCCCCGCCCCCCTAAAACTGTCTCTGGTTCATAGTTTTTTGTTGATTTTGATTTTCACTTTCTTATAGTTATTCATTTTCCTGGTCCATTATTTAAGTTTTCTAGATTCCTGCTATGAGTGAGACCATCCGGTATTTTTCTTTTTCTTTTTGGCTTATTTCGCTGAGCATGATCCCTTCCAGCGCCATCCATGTTGCAGCAAATTGCATGTGTTTATCTTTTTTGAATGCTGAGTAATATTCCATGGTATATATGGACCACATCTTCTTGATCCAGTCATCTATTTTTGGGCATTTGGGTTGTTTCCAAAGCTTAGCTATTGTAAACAGTGCTGCTATAAACATAGGGGTGCAGGTGTTCTTTGGAATTGATGTTTCTGTGTCCTTTGGGTACATACCTAGGAGTGGAATTGCTGGGTCATATGGAAGCTCTATGTTTAGTAGGTCCAGAAATCTCCACACAGCTTTCCACAGTGGTTGGACCAGTTTGCACTCCCACCAACAGTGCAGAAGAGTTCCTTTTTCTCCACACCCTCGCCAACATTTGTTGTTGCTAGTTTTTTTAATATGTGCCATTCTCACTGGTGTAAGATGGTATCTCATGGTAGTTTTGATTTGCATTTCCCTGATGACAAGTGATGTTGAACATTTTTTCATATGCCTGTTGGCCATTTGCATTTCCTCTTCAGAGAAGTTTCTTTTAAGCTCTTCTGCCCATTTTTTGACTGGATTATTTTCTTTGTTGTTGTTGAGTCTCATCAGCTCTTTGCAGATTTTTGTGATCAGTCCTTTATCATTAGTGTTGGGTGCAAAAATGTTCTCCCAGTTGGTGGGGTTTCTCTTTGTTTTTGTTATTGTCTCTTTTGCTGTGCAAAAGCTCTTTAATTTGATATAGTCCCAGCTGTTTATCTTTGCCTTCACTATCAATAGAAATTGATTTTTAAAAATGTATTCGAATCTAAGGGGAACCTAGAGAAAACACTAAAGCACTTAAGGTGAGGGAAGACTCAACAGTGTACCTAAGACACACTGTACATGGCTTGCTCCTCTGATTCTGACAACGTGCAGGCTGCTTACCACACACCAGCAAGAAGGCATCACAACGTGGAAGACCCAGAAGATGTGAGAGCTGTAACACACTGTAATGAAAACCCAAGGGAGATAGCTGTTTCTTAAAAAAAAACAAACAAACAAACAAACAAACAAAAAAAACACTCTTAGGGAATAAACAAACCATAGTAAGCAATTGCTACTGTGATTTGCAAATTTTGGGAATACTCGTGAATGTCTGTGACTAAATGGTGCCAACTGAAATGCATACATCCTTCTTTAAAACCATCACTGAGGAAAGCAAAGATATACTAGGCACCAACTGGGGGCCTGGATATTTGCATTTCTCATTACATGCAGTCCTCATGACAGGAAGACGTTCTAACCATCCTCATTTTATAGAGGAGGAATCTGGCACCTAGAGGTTTTCTTGTTTAACATGCTTAGAAAAACTTATGAAGCAGAAATGAACTTTGTCTTCTGACTAGGATTCTATTTTTTACTGGCATAGAGCTTCTTTTCAGGGTTATATTATTTGTTTATATTAATGTGTGCCCTCTACCTTTCCAAGACTTTTAAGCAATTCCCTTATAGGGCAAGAGAAGAAGTAGGCTATGATATGAATCGGAAAAAGTCTAAAGAGTTCAAGGATATCCAGATCTTCTTTATGTTCCTAAAAATGCGTGCGACAGGGTAGAGAACAGATGAAAGCAAGAATCACTCCCAGTTCCATTCTGCTCAATTCTAGAGAAACACCATCAAGCTGTTTTTTATGAGGGTTGAAAGGGTAGGAAGGAAGGTCAGGGAAGGCTGGGGTAAGGGTTAAGGTTGGGGTAAGGGAAAGGCTGAGGGTTAGGGTTAAGAGGGTGAGAAAAATGACAGTGGGACTCAACTTGCAGAGAATGATTCAGAGGAGTTAATATCCCACTTTGCTGAGGAAGCACATAATCAAAACTTCATCTTCTGAAACTAACTAAAAAAGACAAGACCAGAAAACCTCCTTTTCTTTCTTTTTGCTTCTGTCTCTAGCACTTTTAAACTTGCCTACACCATTACAGAATATTTTGTTTAATTTCCTTTTAACATCCTAGTGAGTATTTGCAGTGTTTCTTAATTTATATATAGTGTGGTAGTGTTTCCACATAAGTCCCCTGAAAAATAAAAATAACAATGCGAGTGCCCATGTGTGATTCTGTGCTTTAAGATAGGAGGAGATGGAAGAAACTTACAAAAACCTGTTTCATACCTTATCCACCCCTTCATCAAAAAAATCTGTAACTCATGAATAAAACATAATGTGACTTTTGCCTCAGCGTTATAAAGATTGGTATAAGTTTTTAAAATGTTATTGTGTTATAAAGTTTAATGGAAAAATTTTCTTTCCCTTAAAAAATAAACCCAAATACCACAGACATTTCCCAAAAATTCCAGCTGTCTGCTTGCTCTCCTGGTGTCTCCAGAGCTATTTTATTTTTCTTCCATTGGTAGCTTAAAGGTAAACTCTTTGATATCTAATGCCATTTTAAAGAGTTTAATGGAATTAAGACTTTTTTCCTGGAGTTCTTAGTAGTTTATTTTCACATAATTGAAGCACATACTGCAAAATTGGGGTGTTTTAATTGGAAAACTTTCCCTACTAGCTAAAAAAGTGTCATCTCGAAGAAAAAACATACTTTGAAAGCAAAGGAGAGTTTAGTTCAACAATTTAATAAATATGCTAGACTAAGAATGAGTGTGAAGTTTTGGGAGGGCCAGACATGGGAGGAAATAATTCCTAATTTGTAACAAAGTCCAAGAGTATTTCTAGTAAAAATATTTTTACATACTACCATATCCAATGTATTGCATTTTTTTCTCTCATGTACCTTTTTCCACAGAAGCAATCACAGCCCACGTACATTTCTAAACAGAGAGCATCCATTTATGTATCCATCCATCCCTCCCTCCATCCCTCCCTCCATCCATCCATCCATCCTTTCATTCATTCATTCATTCAATTCAAATAAAAGAGTGTTCATTCCACACCGACTAGTGCCTGACCCTATGTTAGGCACTAGGGAACAGAGATGAATAAAGAAATATTCCTGCTCTTGAGGATTCAGAGCAGATAAGTACAATGAAGGGGCATATTAAATGAACATTTAATATTCATTAAGTATTTGACAAAAGATATAACAGCAAGGCTCTAAGAAGGCAGAAATCTCACCTCTTGCCTCATCTCCACACACAAGGTATAATCCATAGTTCACAAAAGCAATTCACAAAATATTCTCTCTGTGATGGCCTCTGTTCCTGTTTTCTCCCACCTTCCTCTTCAAATGACTTAACTTTAGCATCCTCCGTCCATTAAATTTAAGAAATGTGTCTCCTGATTAGTCTCTCCTCCATGACTAACAAGGATTAGTTATTGCTTATTTCATTCTCATAGCAGTCTGTTGTTTCTGCAAAAAACTGCAACTACTTGAAGGGAGGGACTATTTCTTTCATCTTTATATTACCAGTGCTCATCCTGTAAATATGCAATGAATGAAAAAGAAAGTAATTACAAGTGAGCAAGCCCCCTACACTAATAGAGTTCACTCTTTCCTCCCATAGACATATATTCCACCCCACCCCAACTACTGAGAACTACTGGTTTTTTTTTTTCCTTCTATAAAGGTAAGAATTTAAAATATTTTCTCTTTTAAATGGATTTTCCCCCACAGCACAAGCCATTCATTTACTCTCCTGGCAGAGAAAAATAGTAAAGTGTCAAAATGTCTAAGCCAGTTTGAAAATATTCTGGAATTTCTGATTTTTTCCCCTTGCTTTTTACACAGCTATATAAATGTGGGCCTGTTCTGAAAGTCAGCTTAAAACACACATTCAGGGTATTTGCAGTACTTTTTTTCTTTTTGCATTTCATTTGGCTGGACAGTTGTTTAAAATGTGGTATAATCAGACTGTACCTATTTATATTGGTAATTTCAAAATAGATGCCCATGAGTCACTGTTTTTATATACTTTAGCTAGTCAACTGGTTCAGAGAAACAAAATGGCCAGGATAAATTACTAGAACAACAATTACTAGATGAATGATCTAATACAGATGAAGTTATAAGAAAGAAGACAAGAAAAAGAAACTAACTAATGTCAGGTAAGTGTAATCAACTATATGATCAAATCAATAATGATGAAAATATCATTTCAAGAAGAATGAAGAATGGAGTTTAATACTATAATAGCGTTCTTAAAAATTTAAATCATGAAAAAAATGTATAAAAGTCAGAAAAAAAGACATAGTACTTGCAATGAAAAGATTGTATTGGATATATTTATGTCAGTTACTACAATATTTATTCAATGAACCAAGCTTCTGGGATTTCATTTCTATTTGCCACCTGGTAAATAAAAAAGTGTTAAGTTCATGTGGTCAGTGACCTTTTACTAAAAATTTCATTCTTTAGTCATATTCTGCATTGGTGGTCGGATTTTGATGCCAAGAATTTGCTTGTCATCTGAATTTCCTTTCACATGTAATTTTGCAGCTGGGTTACACCATCCTAGGTGATTACACATGTGGTGGCAGAACTGGCTTCTGGATTTTCTATGTCCAGTAGCTTCATACTCTAGAGAACCATTTAAGAACCAGTATGAAACAATTAGAGCAAGGAGAGACTCTGCATATTTTAGACATTTGTGTTTCAATATCTAAATCAACGCACCTATGGAGTTTGAGTGGCACAAACTACTGAAGCTCCATCTCCAGAATCCTGCATATAGTCATAGAAATTGCATCATTAATTGTCTTCACTGGAGGATTTAACCAAATTGATCTAAGGCAATGTGTCTATATATGAGGTCCTTAACCAAGGTTCTTCGATCCCGTGGTCCATAAACTTCTGGAAATGTATGTAATCGCGTGTATATGTTTACACACATTTGAGTTTTTATTTATGGAGACAGTACACAGTCTCAGATTTCTTTCATATTCTGAAAGGTGTTGTAGACACAAATCACTTGGAATCTCAGTCCTTGCAGCAGAAGTTTTGGTCAGGGATTTCTGATGCATTTGCTACTCAGGTGTCAGAACTCCTCTGTTGCTGTCCATATATGCACAGCTGCACAGCTGTCCTGTGTGCAGGACAAAGCCTGTGCTCAAACACAGCCATCTCTGTTCATTTGTTGGTTTGATCATGTGAAGTGGCTCCTTGATTCAATAACAAAGCAAATTTTCCTTGATTAATTAATACATCTAAGCACACAATAAAACTAGTTTAGAACTAAAACTGGATCCTAATCCATATCATCTGTTTTGAGAAATTAACTGAACATAATCACTCCCATTTCCTTTCTTTGGGATATGTCTCTACATAAACATGCTTACGCTTTCTTTTTCTCTTCTGAGATATTCAAACAAAAGGTCTGAGACTCATAAAATGAATGTTCACATACCCATCATTTGTTTTGTCATATTTCTTTCAGAATTAGGTCTTTTTAAAAAAAAATTAATCAGATACAGTTGCATCACCAGTATGCCTCTTCATCCATTTTCTTCCTTCTTTCCTCAGATTTAAATCTATCATTGTACCTATCAAATCTGAATTTTTAAAGAAATGTTTATAGCATATATCTAAACTAGTCTTAACAATATATAAGTATTGGCTACTAATACTTACTGTTAGTTTTCAAATAGTATATAGTTGGTCATGACTGTAAGAATATTTTTGTATTTTATTTTTCGCTTAACATTAGGTTTGATCAATACTGATTCATGCAACATTAGTTCATTCCTTTCAACTACTGCATAGTATTTTATTTTATGATACTGCCAGTTATTTATCCGTTATTGTCAATATGGATATATGTTTTTTTCTTACTACCAATGTTGCTGCAGTGGAATTCTGTGTTTCATGTGCCCATCTGCATGACACCCCATGATGGCTTCCCTGGTCTTTGTGGCAGAAGCAATCCTTCCCTATCCTCATGCACAGTACTACTGTTCTTTCAAGGTCAAAGACTCAGCTTATCCATGTCAGTCTCTATGGTGCTTGGCAGTATGCTTCAGTACATAATGAGTCTGCTATAAATATTTACTAAATTCAATTAAAGTTGATTTCTCCGCATGGTGGTTGTTGGTGTACCTGGCCCAACTTTTTAACAAGATTACTTATGTTCCCTGGAAGTGGCTCCTGTTACATACAAGCCTCATCCATTAAGCTGTCTTGCACAAGTTAAGTTATATTTAGTAGATCATTTACTGAGTAACTGAAAAATGAAATAAAAAGGGAAATGCTATTTAATTTCACTAAGTATAAGACATCATAATTGCAGTCAACATTATATTTACATTTTCTGTCAACATGGTCCTTGTCCACTATATCAAATAACTTTTTCTACCTGAGCTAGTTTATTAATGCTATTGTCAACACTGAGGTCTAAAGGGGGGATTATTGCCATAAAGAGTTAGAAATAGGGAAATAAATTTGCCCTATGATGACCAGACACACAATGGTCTCTTTTAATACCTCTCTTATAGTTGCAAGAACTCCTTGCCTTATACTGACAAAAGAGGGATTATATATGTATACCTGTGGATTAGGCAGTTGTCAGAAAGCTTGGGAGCTTGAGAAATCAGCTAATCTCGTTTCAAGGCCAGATGGCCTTTCTCTTTCCAATTTTTGATATCTCTGCTGTTCTCTGGATCTGTTCTACTCCTCTCCATCTCTTTACCAGGTTCCTCTGCTTGGCTCATAGTTTCTTTTCCTCATAATTTCACCTTGCACTCTCTCTTACTGGCTATGATCTATATAAATTCCTAATGATAACATCCTTTCATTTCAACTCTGCAGACAATTAATTGATTCACTAGGTTTCTATCAACCCCCTACTAATGGGGTAAGGACACACGATAGAAAACAAACTTTTCTGATTATGTCAGAAAGTAAACATATTCAGCTCTATGGGCCAGAGGTCACTGTTACAACTACTCAACTCTGGTGTCGTAGTATAAAAATAGTCATAAGCAATACATAAATTAATGTGCACAATAGTGTTCCCATAAAACTTTATTTATAAAAACAGGTGGCAGAGTGGCTATGAACCACACACCAAAGTGTTCTGACCCCTGACCTTGGCAATGACAGTATCAGAAGGGGGTATGAATGGGATGAATCTACTGACATTCTTAATAGGAATAGGCAACAGATCCCATATCTGTAAGATATCACCAGCAGCTGACTGTTCGAAGCTTATGCTTACCAATGCACCTTCTGATAATGGTTTGGTTTGGCACAGGGTTCTGTCTATGGGAAGAGAATGAGATAGATATTTGCATTTGAGTATTTTAACTCTTTGGAGAGCTTAAGAGGGTTAGTATGCATGAAGAACCACTTCAAATGTGACTAAAGTGCACAAAGTAATGGTCACTCTATCTCAGTGCTTAGATATGACAGAACAGTGATCTTCAAATAGGACTTTGCATCTGTACACTTGCTCTTGGGCAGCAGTATCACCTTATAGTGCATATGCATGTAACAAATGACAATGATTCTATCTAGTTACCAGCCAGAAGGCATTCTCAATAACTCAAGCAAGCCTGGACCAGGAGACCACACTCAGCTATGCATAGGTTCTGAACAGATACAATTAGAAACTGTGCAGACCAAGAGATATCCATATGCTTCCTTCTAAAACCTTTGTGGTTTTGCAGATACAGAATCAGCAATAACTGCAATCTGTTCCACTTATGGAAAACTGTCCTATTTGGTAAGAAAAATAAGTATTTGAGAAAGCTTACTATTTTTATTTTTAGACGTCCATACATTTACAAAGTTTTTTCTTAAAATAAACTCACCATTTGTTACTGAAGTTATTCTTTACAAGCCTGTTATTTTTTTTCAAATGAAGGGGTGTTTTCACACATTTTGATTATATAGGTGTATATGCATACAAACATTATTTAAAAGACTATTCTCAATATTTGAGGAGATACACAGTGAGACTGAACACTGTTGGCAGAAATCCAATTATATGAACTTTGAATTATTTTAGGTTGTAACTAACAATGGACATGGGGGACAGACTATGGGAGACCATTGATACCAATGAATTCCCACTATAATTAGATATGGGCATGCCTTATATTTCTTTTTCTTTACCCATTGTTCACTTAGCTGCAGTTAGCTTTTAACCAGGGTTATAATGCATCACAAGAAGTACCTGGGGCGAGTGGAAATCTCTATGTTAGGAAGAAAGCCTTTCAGGGAGGTGACTTTCTATTTAGGTTTTTTATAGGTGGTATAAGAAAAGAGCACCTGTCATATGCAAGGAAGGCAACAGACAAAAATGAAAGTCTTTACCCCTCTTCTGTTACAAGTTATGAATGGCAAGCTTAAGCTTGGAGAGCTTAAGAGGGCTAGTATGCATGAAAAACCACTTCAAATGTGACTAAAGTGCACAAAGTAATGGTCACTCTATCTCAGTGCTTCAATATGATAGAACAGTGATCTTCAAATAGGACTTTGCATCTGTACACTTGCTCTTGGGCAGCAGTATCACCCTCTTCAGTAAGCTCTCCCTCTTCTGTTACAAGTTATGAATGGCAAGATTTCAAAATAATCCAAGAAACCAATGATAGAAGCTGAGGACAAGCCAGAAATGGATGCTTTGAGTTGTGGATATTCTCAGGAAGGATATCCAGACTCAAGGACTTTGAAGACCACATAAAACAAGTGGGAACCAAATCTGAGGACTTACAGTCTTCTGCCACCACAAGAGTGATGAAAGGAGACCAGAAATTATAGAATTCTATCTGAAGGGAATTTCCACACCATAATCATATACTGACTTGATAGTTGGATCATTAATAGTATCTTTGTATCACTAATATTATTTGTTTCCCACTTATTAACTTTCACTCTGACAATCCTCAGTAAGCATTTTAGCAAATGTATTTGGCAGACATAAGTGCCCTAAGTTCAGGCATTCTCAGGGCGCTGGGACACAGGATAATATTTGGCAACACGAAATTACTCAGAGAACTCATGTTTTGAGCATCATACTCCTCATTTACAAAATACTCTTAATTTGCAAAATTATATTGACCAACTTTGCCAAGAGCCTGATTCAGCAGGTATTCACTCTGACAAATTCACTCAAATAAAATCATACCTCTAGAGTTCCTGAGAAAATAAATATGGTGGTTAAGAGACTGCAGAGGGCAGTAGGAGGAGCAAAGGAGAGGGAACAGAGAAAAAGCCATATTGTGTACAGAGTTTTTTTTTAAAAAAAAAAAAAATGCATGCAGGACAACGAAGTTTACATTGAAAGGTGTGTGTGTGTCTATTTGTATACAGGTGTTTCTTATCCTCACTGGTCACAGATTCCATTTTTACAAATTTATCTATTCTTAAAATTTATTTGTACCCCGGGCCTCCCCTGGTGGCTCAGCAGTTGAGCACTGGGCTGCGAGGCTGCCTGCAGCCTCTGCAGCGCCAGTTCGTTCCCCGGCCGCCAGCGAGGGTCCCACAAAAAAAAATTTATTTGTACCCCAAAATTAATCCTCCCTGTCAATTCAAACAATTCAGACTCAATGCATTAATGGTTATTTGAGAACATGGAAGGACAGTTAAAAATCTTAGTCTCCCTTCTTAATGTCCATGTTTCCCACTGATATCAAACAAAGTAATTCTCTACCTTCTTGTTCCATTTCTCATTTTATAAATGAGTATCCTTTTTCAAATATGTCTATTTATTGCCACAATGTTTTGCACATTTGTGGGGTTTTTGAGGGGTGATCTTAATGTTTGAAATGGCCCCATACTATACTCCTGAAGTTCTGTTTGGTGTTCTATTTTTTTAAGATTTATTTATTTATGCATATAAGAGCTGGGGTACAGGCCAGAAGTGGGGGGGGTGAGAGGATTTACCAGAGACAGAGTGGGGAGAAGAACAGGCAGATGGACCGAAGTACACTGCTGAGGGGAGCAGGAGAGGTCTGCTGTGCCATGTGGGTAGCTCTCTGGCTGGCTGGGAATCGAATTCATGCTGCAGAGGCTGCAGACAGCTTCAAAGGTTGCATTTTAACCTCTTGCGCCACCAGGGAGGCCCCTGTGTTGTGTTCTTAAGTGCCAGAGGCTGTGATGTGCCTTCCAGAGAAAATACACGTAAGGTAACGTTTTTCAGGCGCGAGCAATAGTACTATTAACTATGAGTTCATTGTTAATGATCTAACTAGATAGTAAGCAACGTGTCTTTAAACAGAAACACACATAATAATTAAGCTATGTATAGATGACTTGATGAAAATGTGACAAAGTCTCCAAGAATCTTAACCCTGTATTTATACTAGAAATGATTTGGTATTTGCTAATCCAGTGTTTTCAGTAGGTTTATTCAATATAACTCTCATGAATAATGAGAATCCACTGTGTATGTAATTTTTTCGATTTATAAAAGTGCATACTTACACATATTATATAGACTGTTGTATACCTTATAATTCATTGTAGAAAATATCCCATACCATGGTCATGCATATCTACTTTATTCTTTACAAAGGATGCAGTTTTGCCTTGGATTATTTTGCCATCATTGATTTAACAAGTTTCTGTTGATAGCATTCATTTTGTTTCTGTACTTTTTTAAAACAAAACAAAGCTTCAGGGAATATTTTTGTGCTTACATCTTTGCAAACTATGCAATCTCTGAATGAAGGAATATTCTGGTCTTTGTAACAAATACATAACTGCTGTGGCTGTCTTTAGGAGCCATCAAAAGTTTTAAATAGATTGATATTAATACTTGGGGTATAGATTTAGCCTGTGAGTTTGACGTTGAGTAGCAGCTACCACAACATGGATGTTTAGCAAATGTCAGACTCTGCTTAATAGATAAGGTCAAGGTTTAATAACAACAGGGTCCTTTTATTTAAGGGTCAGTGTAAGAGCTCTACATTTGTATACACATGTTTTGTATGGAAGGAAGGTCTTTTAAAAAGAGCCCTTTGTCTTGTGGCACCAAACCAAACCTCTTTTCTGAGGAAAAAAGTACTAACCATGTACAGAGAATCAAGCGCCTCCCCTTTCATTTGCTCCCCACATGGTCCACCACACACACCGTGTTTAGGTAGACAATGAAGTAATAGAGTAGTGAATGAAGTAGCTCAGAATCAGGACCAGCAATGAGTGGGTTATGTCCACTAAGAAAGAATATTGTAGGCATCCAAAAATCATGAGACTAACTTAGAGAAGAAAGAATGCTCGCAAAAATAAATGACAACCCTTCATGTTCTCCGAATCACTTCTAGCCACAAGATTCTTGAAGAACATATACAGTGCTCATCAATCTCTCAATATACATACATGACTCATGCAAACAATGGCCATTTATTGGTCAGCAATTTCAAACAACCACTAAAATTCCTTCTCCTCATATTTCATTAAACAAACCATTACCTTTCTAATGATATTACCAACCATAAAAATAAATGGTTAGATATAAACAAATGCCAGAAGTGTGGAAATCAAAATGAAGTTAATTTTAAGCATTCAAGCACAAGAAAAAAAAGTAAAGATATCATGCTTGCAGGGCTGGTGATCCGCCTCACTTACCATAAAGTAGAGTAAAGGTTTTCCAAAGTTAGGATCATCTCATCCTGCTGTTTCTGCACCTATCTAATTGCCCTGGCCCAGGCTCTCCTGGAATATAAGCACGGTGCCAGGCTCGTTTAACATGTCACATTTACATAGGGATGTTGAGTTCATTTGAATTTCTAGATGAATACCTTAATGAATTTGCCAAGTGTAATGAAATTTTGTGTATGTGTGTGTGAAAGGCAGGGGGGAAGGGTAAGAAGGAGGGAAAGGGAAAGATGTGCTTTGAAGTCCTCATGTAACTTTTATATTCTTTCCGACTCACACCTAGTTGTTCAGATTCTAGAGATACTTCTGTACCTGGACAGAAACCTGCAGCTAAGGGACTAAGTATTTATGTGTTTCTTCACTTGATCTACTCATTTTTCATTTATTGGAACCTTCAAGGAAGAAATCATTAAGTTTTAACACCCAAAGCAACCCTTCTTCAGAAATTTCTCTAGAAAAAGTCACTTAAACTAATGTGTTTTTGCTGACTTTTAGAAATTTCTAAATGACAGAAATATTTCTTTAGTTATTATACAGGATGAAAGATAATAAAATGCTTTTTAACAGAATACTGTTCATATAATAAGTAAACAAATGAAAGAATTTAAAATTAATGCCCCTACTCAAGTTCTAAAAACCATAGAGTATTTTCAATAGAGATAGGTCAGGACAAATCACAAGCGCTAACCTGAAGTCATTTCTGTAAGGTAATGACTTCAGGTTAACAGTGCTGCCCTGACCATGTCTGATTCTGAGCAAGTTACTCAACATTGCTGCAATCCTTATTTTCCATGTAAGTGTTAGAGAAAGTCCCTAAAGTTCCTTCCAGTTATAATTCTTTCACTGAATTAAAGCAGTAGTACCTAACAATCCTTTAAAATTTGAACTGGGCCTCTCCGGTGGTATAAGGGGTTAAGTCTCAGCACTATGAAGCTATCCACGGCCATCAAATCAGCACTTTGATCCCCTGCCAGGGAGCTAAGCCACAAGGTGCTGCACACCTCTCCTGTCTCACCCACTGCTCCCCTCAGCAGTGTACTTCAGTCAATCTGCCTGTTCTGCTCTCCACTCTGTCTCTGGTGAATCCTCTCACCCCCCTGCACCTCTGGCCTGTACCCCAGGTCTTTTATGAATAAATATTTTTTTAAATAAAATAACATTTGAACTTTAGGAATATACTTTATGTATACAGCAATAAAGAGATTATATTTACCTTTTTTCCTGAGAAAATTCTTTTTGTTCAAGCTCAGAGTTTGCACAGATAGCAGAAAATTTCCAGCTTTATAACCCTGGCACCAACTGCAATGCTGTTGTAAAGTAAGGATTATATATGTTTAATTCATTTATTCACTAAATAAATGTTTGTACATGTGCCCAGCATTAAGGGATTTTCTCCTCTAAAGAGACTGAAAGACTATTCTGTCAGGAGTACATAAACTATCATTTCCTGTTGCCAGCAATTATATAAGGAGCTTTCACATTTTCACATTTATCATGTCTACATTTATCAGATGGTTGGTGCTTAAAGAGATCAGTGATTTATTCAGTCACACATGTTCAGTGTGTGTGACTTATAGGGCAGGATTCACTCCCTTTGCCTTGGACACAGTTGTTCAGCCCTGATTTGTAGCTCCACCTGCTTTTTAAATTTCCCCTGTACACACTAGTAGAGAAAGTCTCAGAATCACACACACATACACACTCACACTGTGTCTTCTACCTGGTCATGTTCAACCGCATTAGGGTGTTTGCTTTGTTGAGAAACCATGTTATTCAACTTCCTGTGCTATCTGCTATCTTAACATATCCCAAAGCCACCAACCCAAACTTTTATTTAATATTCCACTTCTTTCATTCATTCATTCCATTTTACCATTATACTTCTTTCAATCCCTATCTGTCTTTTTCCAGGATCCTGTTCTTCTCAATTCCTTAAATCTTTCTACTTTGGGGGGAAGAGGGAGCTTTCCCTGTGCTTTTATGTAGGTGCAGACTTCCAGCTGCTGGAGAAATAAAGGTTTAGTTTAACTCTGTTGCTCCCTAATCTACCATTCTCCCTCTCTCTCCACCCATTTAAGTGTCAATTGCGCAGCCTAATCTGTCTCTACCTACTCCCCTCCAAGCACTGTTTGGAACCTTATCTCCAACTCTTGAGAACTGCTTTGCCCCATTATCAAAATTTCTCTTATGAATTGGAAGATTGCTTTCAAACCAGAATTCCCTGCTTTTGCAGGAGGTTCTTAGGACACTTTGCTGCATTCTGGAGTCCCCATTCCAGTTACCCCTTCAGAGACACCTTTCACCGTGTGTGCAGTCTTTTGAGATGTTGATCACAAGACAGCATACTACCTAGATTTTTGGTAATTCTGGCTCTTTTTCCAGGCATAATTTTTTTCCCTGTGAAACTGAATGTCCCCAGGAGCACATGGTAATGCAGATACTAACCACTCCTAGCTTGCTGAGCTTTCTTCTAGACCTGGTCTCTCCTTATTTATTCTGTCTTTCCACATTATTGCTTTTTTATTAAATTGAGGTAACATTGGTTTATAGCACTGTTATATATAACACTGTCAAAGAGATATAAACAGTTGACAGGTATAGATTTGTACCTCTTCAGATATATGTCACAACATTCACATCTTCATTTCTTTTCTTTTTATTACTCTCACCCCATTATAATCTTTGACACTTGGTCCTCTTGAGAGTGTTGTGTTGCAACAGTCTTTTTTATCTCTTTCACAAGTCCCTCTTCTCCCTAAATGCCAGATTTCCCCAAAATTTTCTTCCTACATTCTTCTACCAACACTTTTGTGATTCATCGTCACCTCAGCATTAGTAACAACCCTCTGTCTTTCTCTCCTAAAGCCCAAACAGGTTACATGTCTGTCTGTGCATTCTATCTCTCCCTAAAACAGAAGTAAGCAACTTGTGTTTGGTTACAGTCACATTTAATTGAATCCTTGAAAACTTTGATTTTTTTCATCCTTTTTTTGCCACCAAAAATAAAGAACTAAGGGCTCCAGTACTACCTTTTAACACCCCTTTTCTCCTTTCTTTCACATTCTGAGAGTTACCATTCTCTGTTAACAAGTATATTGCTGTACCAGCCCTAGACACATATTCTGGAGTTACCACTAGCTTTACCTGTGCTCTTGAAGCAAGAGCAAATCATAATCAAGAGTTTCATTCACAACACAGATCTACTGGGATTGTCTTTTAAATGTGTCATCATGTACTTTGGAAATCTATATTAAGATTTCAATGTAGAAAGGACTTTGGACCAACAACAAACTAAAAAAAAAAAAAATGTACACAGGTAATTGCCTTCAACCTTTTTTGGAGGAAAAAGTATGATCTCTCATTGATCTCAATTTGAATTATGGAATCTACTCTTGAATTAAAGGAATATTCTGTTTTCTCCAGCACAGTGTGATAGTTTCTTGACTATACTTATTTATGGTTGTCTAGGATACCTCACTTAGTGCCATCTATAAACTTACTTTTATTATCCATTTCCTGCCCTGAAGGCTGGAATAAGACTCCATATCCACAAGCCCTGGAAAAGAGCTCTCAGCAGCATGACCCAACTAGTTTGGAAACAGTAATTTATAAAGTAACTCTTCAAGACTAATACTGGAAGCAAAAGCTCTGGAACCATGTAAGGGAATCTTTCCTGCTAAAGATAACTTCCACTTTCAATGGCATGACTACTAGTCCCTCCTACTGAGAAAAAGGAATAATGGGTCACTAAAGCACAATCAAACCAAACTGGTGGCCAAAATGGTTGTCTGCAAGACAACATGATTAGCACAGTGATGAATATACACTTTTTCTTTCCTTCTGTGTTTCCTGTTCCACCTTTTGAAAGACCATCTGTATGCATGACTAGTGTGGCTGGGCCCTCTGGGTTGATTCTAAACCATCTCACTGTGTTTACCCGTTGGTAGATCTGAATCTAGAGGAACTGATCTGACTTTCTTCTAGAGAAAAACATTTGGATATCAAGTTGAATGTTAAAAAATGCTGGCCCTACACAAACTGACTGTCATTTATTCTATCAATAGTTGTCAAGTACTGTGTGATGCTTGGGCAGATGCTTGGGCAGAAGCTTGGGTTCAAAGCTATAAATGGGTTCTCCCAAAGACATTTGTGTTACCGTTCAACTTCTCTGCCTTTTCTATTTGATGGAGCAAAATGTTAGGATTTTATCATCTGGCATGATAAATTTAAAACTAATTTAATTTCACCTTATAATTTCTTTACCTTGCCTATATACTTCAGATACACAGTTAAAGCTTAAGGCATAAACTTAAGGTGAAGGATCAAGAATGTCTTGCAGACTAAAACAAAAACATATTGACTGAATATACCTTCCCCGTGAGGTATCACTCTCTAGTTGAAGAAAAGACCCATTTTCCACATGCCTGCAGAAAGATAGCCAAACAGTAAGGATCATTTCTTAAGTGTTCGAAGAACATGGTATGTGTTCGACACTCAAATAATGAATGAATGGAAAAATAAATGAATGAATTCTAGACACCATGGAAGACTTGGAATGATATCTATATTGTTACATTAGAAACTCAGAGTGTACACTGAAAATGAACAGGCGTTTCACTTGATTTTTTTTAAAAACCAAACTTTTGGCTTATGTTATTGTTCTTAATGCCTTTTGGGGAAGAAAAAAAATATCATCTCCAAACAAAGTATTATGAAGCAGCATTGGCTTCTTTTCTAATTTTAAAAATACTTTGGAGCAAATTAAACATACTCAGAATGTTTTATTAACTAGAACATTTAGTTTAACTAGTTTAATTACTACTCTTTGGAAATTACTATGATCAGTGGGAACTCCTGTGTTTGGTCTTTGTGTGGGAATGCCCTGAGCAGAACGCCCACATGCACAAGGAATTGAACACCAGCTCCAAAGTTTGCCAAGAGGTCAAGACAACTGGTAATCAGCAGTTCTCTATATGGTGATCCTAAAGTTTACCTAGTAAATCCCTTCAATAAAAGCAATAGCTAAATGCTGCTGGAGACGGGCCAACCTTTGCTTTTATCTTAAGTCAATACAGACAGATGGTTTTTGTTTTTCAGTAAATAGTAAACCAATATCCTTCTGGAGTAAAAATTCCTTGAGAGAATAGGCTGCTGTATTTCCATTCAGCCCCCCATAGTTCCTACTCAAACCCTTCCACATAGCATGAGGTCAGGTTATTGAACAAACAGAAGAATTGTGTCTAACTTTACAAATCAGAAAGTTGAGAAAGATATCCAGTGACTCAAAACATGCGGTGAAGAAACTGAATTCTCAATTCCATCCAATCCCAGACTCATTCAGGTGGTAGAAAAAACAGGTTTAGCGAAATGGGAGATCTAAACTTGGTTCCCGCTCTATAAATGGTTATGGAAATAGCTTTCACAAAGGAAAAAAAATACATGGATTTAAAAAAATAATCACATCTATTCCTATAATAACTTGCATTTGGAGTCCATGCTGAGTCTACCAATTACACAGGAAAACTGCAGCTCTCTGCTGTCAAATTATAGATCTGTTTCTTGGCTCACAGAATAAGGAAACTCCTAACAACTGTAACAGTCTGTATGATAAATATTTTTAAATTAACTGCTATTTACTATGTGTGGAAAACAGATTTAAATTTCTTTAATGTGGCTTTCTTCAATAATAATTCTATCTGGAAGAAAAATAATTTTTAATTTCTCAATGATATAGGGTAGCCAACTTCCAAAATTGGAAGACTGATCTTTTAAAAATTATTCCTTAAAAATTTGAGTATTCATCTAGAAAAAGCACACAAAAGATCAGACAAAGACAAACTCTAAGTCTGACCCTTGAAAGTAGACCATAGATCTGTGACAGTTATGAGAGGGGTAAGGGAAAATAGAATAGGGAAGAGAAAAGTGCAGGTAGTGTGGTGGAGAACTGTGGGCACTTTGGGCCCTTTGGTGGTGGGAAAACTATGGGGACCACACCTGAGGTGAGAAACCCTATACAGTGAAAAAATAAGGATGAAAAACATTGGGTAAAAATTGAGTATTAACATGTTTTAGAAATAATAGATACTAGAAAACCTCACAGCCATTTCAAGACTTCACTCCCTTATTTTCTAAGACATCTGAGCCTAACTAAAACTCCAAGAAAATAGGGTTCTCTAATCCCCACGTCTTTTTAAAGGCCTCTGTTAATTGCCAAGGTGCGATGTGTAAATTAGGTAGTACCATCTACTTACATAGCACACTCCTGAAGCATGTAAGCAATTATAGGGTGAGTGCCTCTCTTGATTAAGAGCAGATGACTTTAAGAGGAAGAGAAATCAAATTACACAGCATGGTAAAAAGAAATGAGAAAAAAACACCATTCCGCAAAGATAACTGTACAGAGAAAAAGAAAAAAACAAAAACACAGGAGTAATTTAGATGGGAGGTAGAGGGCAGCAGGACAAATGCAGAAAAGAAAGGAAGACATGCCCAGTAAAAATGTGTATGTGGGAAGAAAGAAAAAAAATGCAGAGCAAGGAGAGAGAGAGAGAGAGAGAGAGAGAGAGAGAGAGAGAGAGAGAGAGAGAGAGAGAGAGAGAGAACAAATCAAATATTTTACTGAATAGTTTAAAGGAGGAAAGAAAAACATGTAAAATCAGTTTGGAAGAAATATAGTGAGCCATTATAAAGCTTAATCAAAGCAATTGTTGCTATTTTTAAGTGAATCTTAAGTATACTGCAACAGAAGTGTAAATTGGGAATGCAATGTTCATAGGAAATGGTATTAAGAAGTTATTATAGCAATTTGCATCCTTAATATAAGTATTCCACAGTTTAAACTTTAGAAGAACTTAAGGAAATTCTTGTTCAAAAAGGAAAGCTAGCATATAAAAGGATCCCACTGGTGGCAATGATCTGGGTGGTTTGATTAAAAATAATGAATGAAAATCTGGATTTGATACCATAGGATATATAAAAGAAGAAGGTACCTTGGTCTCTTTAGACACAAACTATTTGTGAAGAATTAGATGAACAACCCAACTAGAAGACAACATAAGAATGAAATTAAGGACTAAAATACATGGTCCAAATAATAAAAGCTAAGGGAGATACATAAAGTTAAGGAAATAAGCCAGAGTTATTAATAAAAAATTTAATATAAAAAAGGGAATTTGAGCTGGTTAGAATTTGAAGACAGAGTAATCAACATTCCTAATACTATCAAGTTATACACGATTCTCTAATACTAGATTATAGGGATTTAAAATATCATTCAATTTTTTTCAACAAAAATTGATTATGCATATACTGCACTCTATACTAGATCCAAACATATTTTTTTGTAATTATCCATTTGATAGGAAGGGTCTTGGGCAGAAAATGGGCTCTCAGTCAACGTGCTTTGGTTCAAAGTCCTGTTATACCATCACTCAGAGGTTGAACTTGAACAGGTTACTGAACACCTTCTTAATATTCTGGTCTATTAAAGGCAGATTATTAATGCTAATAATACTTCTTAGTGCTATTGGGGAGATTAAAAGAGTTAATATGTGTAAAGCCTTTGGAACAATGTCTAGCACATAATCAAAATGAAAAATGACTTAACTGTAATTATTCCTTCAATGTTCCCACAGCTTATGTTCTCGTTTTCTTCCTTAGTCTGATATACCCTTCTAGCTAGTGCTCAACTTCTCTTCTTATATTCTTCCAAAACTAACTGAATATAGTCTATAGTCCCTGTTTCAACTCTTCACTTCTGATACATTTCTCAAAAGGATTCTGGTTTCTCCCCTAACCACTTCACTGAAGGAGAACTTGGTGAGGTCACATTAAAGACTTCTACATTGCCATAGCCAATGGAACTCCCGGGTCCTTATCTTACTAAACCACTGTCTACAATTCATAGTCGATTACTTTTTTAAACTTTCTTGAAATTCTCAGTTTCCATGACCATCTGATCATCTTTTTGTCTAGTCTTTCTTTATGTCTTGCTGTCTACTACATTTTACGTTCCCTTTCCACTTTTGTTTTGCCAAGTTTCCATCTTTGAACTACTGCCCTCTTTCTTCACATGCCATCCTTGTGGTTTTAATTCTTGTTTGAATTTTATGTCTTTTAAATCTTCATCCACAGCTGTGATACATGTGTAGTTGTGAGTTGCACAGTTGCTGAAAGCTTAGCATTTCCAAAGTTAAATTCATTTCATAACCCCCAAACACTCCCTCAACCTACTGCTCAACCTGCATTCTTTATCCGTTAATGGGTCCACTGTTTATCCAACTATCAAACCAGCAATCTGGAAAAATAAATCTGCCCCTCTTCATCTTCAACATTCACTCATTCATTAATACATTTCAGCACTATCACCATACTTTTTCTCCCTCTTCACTACCATTGCTCCAATCCAATTATCTCTTGCATAATTTGGAACAACAGTTTCAAAATGGGTCTCCTACCTCCAAATTGTCCCCTTCAAGTCATCATAATGAAGCTGGCAAAGTGACTAATCTAAAATGGAAATTCAACGATGTTAATACCTGCCTACACCCCATCTACCTCAAAGACTACCTATGACTTACAGGACAAAATCCTGAACCTTTGATGTAGTAAGACAGCCTTCTACTACATTACCTCTATTTTTCTCTCTAGTTTCACTAGCAGCCACTATGCTAAATATGGTTAAATATGTGTGCATGTATGTGTATGTGTGTGGCACATACACATTATTATATATTATAACACCTTGACATAACCTTGACATAATATTATTATTCCAATTTTACAGATTAAGTAGGTGTTATTAGAAACAACTTGCATGTAGTCATCAAATTCAGAAAGGTAAAGTTCATTATTTAATCCAAATCTAATCTGTTCCCTAATGGAATTTTCTTGAGGTCAAGGTCCACATCATTCCCTGTTTTGAAACACCAGCATCTAGCACATTAAGTTGTACACATAATGTCTCTTAATTAAATATTAAACTGAATTGACTTTAAACAAAGAAAGGAAAAATCATAGCATAACTATAAAAGGTCATCTTGCCACTAACTGAAGAAGGATAAAATTTTCTCTTTACATGTACTTAAATTAAGATATTTAAAGTATGATATAATCTCCATGTTATCAAGAGTAACTTTAGATTATTTTCACTTTTGAATTGCATTTTATTCAAATGTCTTTTTACCTTTAGAGCAGCTGAACAAGGTAAGTGTAAATATTTGCATTAATAACGTCTCTGCTACTGGATACAGTATATATAGTTATATGTTGTGTGTGTGTATGGACCTATATCTGTGTCTATAGGCAGACAGATATAGATCAGATACAGATATAGAATGGAAAAAGCTCAACCTATTTTTAGGTTTAAAAACAGATGATCTCGGGCCTCCCCTGTGGTGCAGTTGGATAAGCACCCCGCCATGAAGCTGTCCGCAGCCTTTGCAGAGCCGGTTCGATTTCCGGCTGGCCAGGGAGAAATCCACATGGCCCAGCAGACCTCTCCTGTCCAGCCATTGCTCCCCTCAGCAGCATCTTTGGTCCATCTGCCTGTTCTGCTCCCCACTCTGTCTTTGGTGAATTCTTTCACCCTCCCTCACCTCTGACTGTACCCCAGTTCTTGTATAAATAAATCTTTAAAATAAAAAAAATAAAAAGATGATTTCAATGACATTTAGGAAAGTCATTCCTTAGGCAAACTGAAAGCAAAGCACCAAAAGGATAGACTGAAACTCTTGAGACTCATCAAAGAATTTCAACAATTATTAAAAAAATTCAGCTGAGTGGCTATCTGTATCCCAGGTTGTAACCAAATGAAACTTCAAATAGCATACCTGCAAGTGGTTGAAGAAAAAAAATTAAAATAGAAACATCTACAAATCATTAACATAACTATGAGCTGTGGCTCTTCAATAATTCCACCTGAAGTTGTTTCACACCACTGGGCTAGGATAAAACATGCTCCACTGGCATTCTGAGCAGCCAAAATAGCCATTTGCAATTAAAAATTAAAACTGGCATCAATTCTTTGCAAGCAGTTATCAAAAGGTTTCTGGCTATCTTCCTTGTTTATAGTGTTTCTTGTATCAATACTTCATTCCATTTTAAAATATTCTTTTTTATGTTTTATTTCTTTAAGGCCATAATATTACCAACACTAATATTTTAATATTTAACACTTTGCAAAATTTCTAATTTTAATATGATCCTCAAATTCTATAGCATTATTTAATTCTTTAACATAGATTTATTTGAAGGGTATAGAGCATTTTTTATGTTACTATACAGTAGCACAAAGTACAGCTTGTATAGGCTCTCTTCATTTAAGAGAAATAGTGATTTTTTTTAAGGAGTGCAGGAAAAAAAATAAAATGCAAGCATTTATTTCTATGGATATTGACCTAATTCAAAATAAAATATGTACATAAATAATAAAGTCATTCATTAGATCTAATTGAGTCCTGACACTGAGAGCAACCAAAAGAGCAACCAAACCAATTTCCACCTTCCACCCAGAAACCAGTTAAGTATATTTTGGAGACCTCGGGTATCAGTAAGTGAATCAATCTGTAAGCATAGAATATCTTTTTGTGGTAATCACTTTTCTAGGCACTGGTAATATAGCAGAGAATAAGATAAGAGCCCTTGCTTTGAAAGAATTGGGTGTAACAGACAATAAACAGATTCCCCTCCCCCACCCACCAACAAGAAGAGCAGAGATCTAATCTACTTATGTCCTTAGAAAGATCATTTTGGCTACCATGTGGCTTACAGACCTCACTAGAGTTAGCAGTAAAGTTAAAGTGACCAATTTAGGAGGTAGTCCTGGAGCTCAGTGATCAGGAAGATTCATATCATTTCTTTATTGCAAACACTCCTCTATAAGATAGTATTTTAGACTATCCACAGTATTTTTCACCATCTTGGATGGATCACAGACACTACTGTGACATTTTAAGAGAAAAAGATTCAGAGACCCCGAAGGGCGAAATGATTTATTTCAAGTCACAAAGCTAATTCATGGGAAATTTGAGAATAAGGCAGTTAGTCTCCTACTTCTAGCCCTATACCTTTTCCCTCTAAATGAATCCCACGTATCTTACTTCTGAGAAAAAAAAACAAAAAACAAAAAAACTTTGGCTTACTATGAAGCTTCCAAGGAAAAAGTATATACTTACCACTAAGCAAACATATATTGAAGGTCTGCTAGATACAAGGCACTTTGCTATTTGCTTGAGACAGAGATAAGCAGATTTTTTGTGAAGGAAGTTCACCCTCTTGTAGGAGAACAGATCAAGTAAACCATAATAACACAGTGGGGCAAGCACCATTACAATGATATTGCCAGAATGCCACTGGAATCCAAGACAGGGACACCTAAATCATTCTGGGAGGGAAGGAGAAAGGTATGTCCAAGAGGAAGTGATGCTTGAATTCTGTTTGAAGAAACAGTAGAAATGGATAGCCAGGGTGCAAGGAGTAGAAAGAGTCCAAGAGACCAGCATGAGCAAAAGCATGGTGGCCAGTCATGGAATGGAGCAGTTCATTAAGTTAGGGTGCAGGGTTAGAGATGAGGCAAGAAAGATGGGCAGAAACCATGTCATGAAGGGTCTTGTAACCTACTCCAAGGAACTCGGAATTTAACTTAACACTATTGCCTTATGCTTCCCAACCCTCAACCACTCCTCAGTCTGTTACAGGGCAGGGCCCCGCAAACCTTCCTTCTCTAAATAGGTTCTGCCATCCACCACATCAACACAAAACAAATGAGACTTTAATGGGAAGGAACTTTAATACAATTAGGAAACAATAAAGGAAAGGCAAATAATATAGTTTCTAAATCAAGCACCCAAAGTTACCCGTCCCCTCGTAGGTAAAAGTCCATCCAAATGGGACTGGCCCAGAGCAAGGCCCCAAAGCCTGCCACAAGTCTAAAGCATCTTGCAGTGGGGACCCACAGAACAGAATCAGAAACAACCAGACAAGTCTGGAGGGAAAAGAACAAAATCAAAATCAAGACAAAAACTGCCATTGTCGCCTCCCTATGGTCTTTCACCCACATCTGTGTCACCCAGTCTATGACCAAAAGGCAAGCACAGTTTCTTCACGTGTCTCTCTGCTCCATGTGCCTCCTCCAGGTCTCCTTCTGGCTCTATCCTGCTTCCTTCCTTCCTCAGTCTCCTCTGCAGCTTCGTCTCTCTCTGCTCAGCTCCACTCTCCCTTGGGTGGGGCAGGAAACCTGGAATCTTCTCCTTTCCTGGGGGCCACCCTGTTGCAAGTCCACTTATATCACATTTACAACCCTCGTGAATACACTGAAGCTGCTATTGCAAAGGTCAGCAGCGACCTCCTTCATGACCAATCTAATTAAAATTAACACATTTTTCTAGGTTTTTCTGCAGCCCTGGAAACAGCTAGCCATACCTCCATCCTGCATACATCTTCCTTCCTTTGATTTTATGAAAATAAGGTCTGCTGCCTCTTTCCTTGAACTTGTAGTTATTTTGTCATATTTACCCAGGTTTTTCTTCAGGCTCTTTACTCTTCCAACCGCAGCTTGATGATGGTGTTCCCCAGGCTCTGACCTCCACCATATGATATCCTCATTGTATGGTGCATTTCCAGGCTACCTCAAGGGTTCTATTCATTGCTTTAACCACCACTGCCAAAGGCTTCCAAATATAAGTATCCAGACTTCTAGATTAAGTTCTACATATTTAAATGGATTCGTTCATTAAAAATTAGCTTAATGAATGCTCTGTAACTGCCAGAGATGATTCAGGCTGTGAATCCAAGATACAATTGGAAAAGATGGAGTATGCCTCAGTTAGTATTTTGTTCTTACTACCTACAAGCTCCGCCTAAGTGTTTTACAACACCTGAAACTCAAAAAGTCCAAATCTGAACTTATATTGCTTTGCCCTGTATATGAAGGAATAATACTTCCATTCCCCAAACCACCCAGTCAAAATCGCTCTTCTCATACTGAACATCAGTCTGATGGAAAGAAAATCTTCCAGTTACACCTCCTTAATATTTTTCTAATTAATCTACTCCTCCTCCCTATAGTTACTGCCTTAGTTCCTTAAATAATCATCTCTCATCTTTCTAGTCCATGGCACACAATAGAGTCCAAAAAGACATTCAGGAAATAAATTTATGAATACAAGAATATGAGAATGAAAGAAAAAGTTGGACAGTTGGTATCATCTCTTTACAAGCTATCGTGACTCCATTTTGCACCTCTGGTTCATTACCCAACCAACGAAAGACAGATCTTTCCCAAAAGTTGTTTAAATTGCATCATTCTGGGGCCTCCCTGGTGGTGCAAGGGATTAAGGCACAGCACTATGAAGCTATCAGCAGCCACTGCAGCACGAGTTTGATAACCCACAAGCACGAGGGAGGTGACCCACATGGCGAAGCAGACCTCTCCTGTCTTGTCCACTGCTCCCCTCAGCTGTGCATTTCAGTCAGTCCACCTGTTCTGTTCCCCACTCTGTCTCTGGTGAATTCTCTCACCACCACTACCACCCCCACCCCCCCGCACTTCTGGCCTATACCCCAGTTCTTGTATGCATAAATAAATAAATCTTAAAAAAAATTGCATCATTCCTCTGATCATCACCATTCAATGACCATTATTATTACAAGATAAAGACTAAATTCCATGGTTAGCATCTGAGAATATCCAATCAGGTTTGTGTGCTTTTTGACCTGCCCTCTTTACCTATGGCCATCTTTGTCCTGCAAATATTGATATGTATCAGTACCTAAAATGAATGTATTGATTTACAATTCCCTATCTCTGCCCAAGCAAATATTGTTCATTCACCCTTGCTTTTCTCATCTCAAAATTAACTACTCATTTGTCAAAACTCAGTTCATGCCTCACTAGCTCTTTGAAGTCTGTGACCTTTCTACCTTCATTTCCACTTCCTTTTCTCTTCAGCTTTGTACTTCTGTGATAGCACCGATACATTGTTTCACACTTGATCACAAACCTACCCTTCATCTGGTGCTGGAATCTTTTCCTCTCTGAGAGTGGAGGCCTTAGCCTTATTAATTAGAGAATTGGCAGGAGAAACTCAAATGTTGCAGATGGATAAATGAATGAATGAGTAGATGGTGAAGAGTCATGGAAAGAGTTAAGAAAGGGGAAATGATGTAAGATTTGTATTTTAAGAGCAGAGAGCTGGAAGACTGAAAACAGAAGCTAGGTGATTAAGCAGGAGAATGTTACAAATAATCCAATGGAAAGATATCCAGAAAGACAGAAGGACAGTATCAGCAGCAAAGGAGAGAAGGGAAGATACCTGAAAAACCTCTAAAGTGAACACAGAGAACTTAACAATCATTTGGATGGCCAATGTGAGCAAGGAGATTAAGGAGTCAAGGATGACTTCCAGGTTCCTACTTTGGGTGAGTGCACTGTGTTTCTAGTTTAAAATATCTAAAAATTCCAATCCATGGTACTATACTAGGCAAAGCTATATTGGACAAACTGATGAGTTACTTGTATCTGCTACACTGTTTCCTGTGCTCTTTCTCTGAACCACATTTGTTGTCCTGGCAAAAATTTATATATGGAATCTCATCAAGTGCTCCTCTTACTACCACCATTATTCTTCCCATTTTTTTTCCTAAAAAGAGGGGGAATAATGGAAAAACAATATTCAAAGAAGTATGTCACCTCATTTTGAAAAGCTCATCTAGTAAACTAAAGAACAGGTGAGGACAGGAATCAAGGCTGCCTGATAAATCCCAAAGAACTGTAAGAACAAGGACTACTAGTCTTCACCAATTTATAAAGATTGGATGAAAATATCTTAAGTAGGTTATCGCTTGCTCTTGCTAGTTATTTCACCAATAGGCTAGAAACACTTAAAATCACATTTTATACCATTATAATAATCATTTTTGCTTATCAAAAATGTTTCTTTACCTGAAACATAACTTTAAATGTACTTTTCTTGTTTCCTGGCAGTATAAACACAGGTTGACCAAGTAAATCCATCCCTGAAGTACCTCATTAATCACAGTGCACTTGCTCTTGGCAAGAACCTTAATGTGCTACAAAAATAGTTATTAAAGTAAGATTTGGGGATTCCCAGGATGGCAGGGAATTAGTTACACGCTCTAAAAATTATTTTCTTATAATTTCCTCTAGCATTAAGGTCTCGTTAGACTTACAATTGAAAATAACTTTGTTTTTTTTTTTAATTTAATAGATAAAGTACAGCTATGCTAAAGTTCATTAAAACCATGAGCAGCAATTGCCAAAGATGGCCTGTCCCCCAGGATCAGCTATAGTTGTGAAGAATCCTTTCAGATGATACTATCCACTCCCTCTTTGAGCTAATGTGGATCTAGCACCCCTATCTAATTGCTGAAGCATTACAGTTTCAAAGTCTAATGTGTGTAATACATACTTTCACTTAAGCACATACTGATAGTTATGTGATTTATTTTTTATTTACCATTAAAGACATTGATAATTATAATCTAGAGAATTATTCAAATCCCAAACTCCAAAAATTTTAAAATTCTGTAAGGTCACAAAAACTTGTTAAACACCAACCTATTGGGAAAACATACTACAATATAAAGTCTTATGTCATGTTCAAGGATAACACAGAAGATGCAAAATAGGAACACCAACCAAGAATGTGTCTCTAGTCCTCTCTGAATATACAATGCATAAT